>NW_027412088.1:25075040-26275040 GCF_047663935.1 Musca autumnalis
ATATTTATATTTATATTTTATATTTTATATTTTATATTTTATATTTTATATTTTATATTTTATATTTTATATTTTATATTTTATATTTTATATTTTATATTTTATATTTTATATTTTATATTTTATATTTTATATTTTATATTTTATATTTTATATTTTATATTTTATATTTTATATTTTATATTTTATATTTTATATTTTATATTTTATATTTTATATTTTATATTTTATATTTTATATTTTATATTTTATATTTTATATTTTATATTTTATATTTTATATTTTATATTTTATATTTTATATTTTATATTTTATATTTTATATTTTATATTTTATATTTTATATTTTATATTTTATATTTTATATTTTATATTTTATATTTTATATTTTATATTTTATATTTTATATTTTATATTTTATATTTTATATTTTATATTTTATATTTTAAATTTATATTTTATATTTTATATTTTATATTTTATATTTTATATTTTATATTTTATATTTTATATTTTATATTTTATATTTTATATTTTATATTTTATATTTTATATTTTATATTTTATATTTTATATTTTATATTTTATATTTTATATTTTATATTTTATATTTTATATTTTATATTTTATATTTTATATTTTATATTTTATATTTTATATTTTATATTTTATATTTTATATTTTATATTTTATATTTTATATTTTATATTTTATATTTTATATTTTATATTTTATATTTTATATTTTATATTTTATATTTTTATATTTTATATTTTATATTTATATTTTATATTTTATATTTTATATTTTATATTTTATATTTTATATTTTATATTTTATATTTTATATTTTATATTTTATATTTTATATTTTATATTTTATATTTTATATTTTATATTTTATATTTTATATTTTATATTTTATATTTTATATTTTATATTTTATATTTTATATTTATATTTTATATTTTATATTTTATATTTTATATTTTATATTTTATATTTTATATTTTATATTTTATATTTTATATTTTATATTTTATATTTTATATTTTATATTTATATTTTATATTTTATATTTTATATTTTATATTTTATATTTTATATTTTATATTTTATATTTTATATTTTATATTTTATATTTTATATTTTATATTTTATATTTTATATTTTATATTTTATATTTTATATTTTATATTTTATATTTTATATTTTATATTTTATATTTTATATTTTATATTTTATATTTTATATTTTATATTTTATATTTTATATTTTATATTTTATATTTTATATTTTATATTTTATATTTTATATTTTATATTTTATATTTTATATTTTATATTTTATATTTTATATTTTATATTTTATATTTTATATTTTATATTTTATATTTTATATTTTATATTTTATATTTTATATTTTATATTTTATATTTTATATTTTATATTTTATATTTTATATTTTATATTTTATATTTTATATTTTATATTTTATATTTTATATTTTATATTTTATATTTTATATTTTATATTTTATATTTTATATTTTATATTTTATATTTTATATTTTATATTTTATATTTTATATTTTATATTTTATATTTTATATTTTATATTTTATATTTTATATTTTATATTTTATATTTTATATTTTATATTTTATATTTTATATTTTATATTTTATATTTTATATTTTATATTTTATATTTTATATTTTATATTTTATATTTTATATTTTATATTTTATATTTTATATTTTATATTTTATATTTTATATTTTATATTTTATATTTTATATTTTATATTTTATATTTTATATTTTATATTTTATATTTTATATTTTATATTTTATATTTTATATTTTATATTTTATATTTTATATTTTATATTTTATATTTTTATATTTTATATTTTATATTTTATATTTTATATTTTATATTTTATATTTTATATTTTATATTTTATATTTTATATTTTATATTTTATATTTTATATTTTATATTTTATATTTTATATTTTATATTTTATATTTTATATTTTATATTTTATATTTTATATTTTATATTTTATATTTTATATTTTATATTTTATATTTTATATTTTATATTTTATATTTTATATTTTATATTTTATATTTTATATTTTATATTTTATATTTTATATTTTATATTTTATATTTTATATTTTATATTTTATATTTTATATTTTATATTTTATATTTTATATTTTATATTTTATATTTATATTTTATATTTTATATTTTATATTTTATATTTTATATTTTATATTTTATATTTTATATTTTATATTTTATATTTTATATTTTATATTTTATATTTTATATTTTATATTTTATATTTTATATTTTATATTTTATATTTTATATTTTATATTTTATATTTTATATTTTATATTTTATATTTTATATTTATATTTTATATTTTATATTTTATATTTTATATTTTATATTTTATATTTTATATTTTATATTTTATATTTTATATTTTATATTTTATATTTTATATTTTATATTTTATATTTTATATTTTATATTTTATATTTTATATTTTATATTTTATATTTTATATTTTATATTTTATATTTTATATTTTATATTTTATATTTTATATTTTATATTTTATATTTTATATTTTATATTTTATATTTTATATTTTATATTTTATATTTTATATTTTATATTTTATATTTTATATTTTATATTTTATATTTTTATATTTTATATTTTATATTTTATATTTTATATTTTATATTTTATATTTTATATTTTATATTTTATATTTTATATTTTATATTTTATATTTTATATTTTATATTTTATATTTTATATTTTATATTTTATATTTTATATTTTATATTTTATATTTTATATTTTATATTTTATATTTTATATTTTATATTTTATATTTTATATTTTATATTTTATATTTTATATTTTATATTTTATATTTTATATTTTATATTTTATATTTTATATTTTATATTTTATATTTTATATTTTATATTTTATATTTTATATTTTATATTTTATATTTTATATTTTATATTTTATATTTTATATTTTATATTTTATATTTTATATTTTATATTTTATATTTTATATTTTATATTTTATATTTTATATTTTATATTTTATATTTTATATTTTATATTTTATATTTTATATTTTATATTTTATATTTTATATTTTATATTTTATATTTTATATTTTATATTTTATATTTTATATTTTATATTTTATATTTTATATTTTATATTTTATATTTTATATTTTATATTTTATATTTTATATTTTATTTTATATTTTATATTTTATATTTTATATTTTATATTTTATATTTTATATTTTATATTTTATATTTTATATTTTATATTTTATATTTTATATTTTATATTTTATATTTTATATTTTATATTTTATATTTTATATTTTATATTTTATATTTTATATTTTATATTTTATATTTTATATTTTATATTTTATATTTTATATTTTATATTTTATATTTTATATTTTATATTTTATATTTTATATTTTATATTTTATATTTTATATTTTATATTTTATATTTTATATTTTATATTTTATATTTTATATTTTATATTTTATATTTTATATTTTATATTTTATATTTTATATTTTATATTTTATATTTTATATTTTATATTTTATATTTTATATTTTATATTTTATATTTTATATTTTATATTATATTTTATATTTTATATTTTATATTTTATATTTTATATTTTATTTTATATTTTATATTTTATATTTTATATTTTATATTTTATATTTTATATTTTATATTTTATATTTTATATTTTATATTTTATATTTTATATTTTATATTTTATATTTTATATTTTATATTTTATATTTTATATTTTATATTTTATATTTTATATTTTATATTTTATATTTTATATTTTATATTTTATATTTTATATTTTATATTTTATATTTTATATTTTATATTTTATATTTTATATTTTATATTTTATTTTTATATTTTATATTTTATATTTTATATTTTATATTTTATATTTTATATTTTATATTTTATATTTTATATTTTATATTTTATATTTTATATTTTATATTTTATATTTTATATTTTATATTTTATATTTTATATTTTATATTTTATATTTTATATTTTATATTTTATATTTTATATTTTATATTTTATATTTTATATTTTATATTTTATATTTTATATTTTATATTTTATATTTTATATTTTATATTTTATATTTTATATTTTATATTTTATATTTTATATTTTATATTTTATATTTTATATTTTATATTTTATATTTTATATTTTATATTTTATATTTTATATTTTATATTTTATATTTTATATTTTATATTTTATATTTTATATTTTATATTTTATATTTTATATTTTATATTTTATATTTTATATTTTATATTTTATATTTTATATTTTATATTTTATATTTTATATTTTATATTTTATATTTTATATTTTATATTTTATATTTTATATTTTATATTTTATATTTTATATTTTATATTTTATATTTTATATTTTATATTTTATATTTTATATTTTATATTTTATATTTTATATTTTATATTTTATATTTTATATTTTATATTTTATATTTTATATTTTATATTTTATATTTTATATTTTATATTTTATATTTTATATTTTATATTTTATATTTTATATTTTATATTTTATATTTTATATTTTATATTTTATATTTTATATTTTATATTTTATATTTTATATTTTATATTTTATATTTTATATTTTATATTTTATATTTTATATTTTATATTTTATATTTTATATTTTATATTTTATATTTTATATTTTATATTTTATATTTTATATTTTATATTTTATATTTTATATTTTATATTTTATATTTTATATTTTATATTTTATATTTTATATTTTATATTTTATATTTTATATTTTATATTTTATATTTTATATTTTATATTTTATATTTTATATTTTATATTTTATATTTTATATTTTATATTTTATATTTTATATTTTATATTTTATATTTTATATTTTATATTTTATATTTTATATTTTATATTTTATATTTTATATTTTATATTTTATATTTTATATTTTATATTTTATATTTTATATTTTATATTTTATATTTTATATTTTATATTTTATATTTTATATTTTATATTTTATATTTTATATTTTATTTTTATATTTTATATTTTATATTTTATATTTTATATTTTATATTTTATATTTTATATTTTATATTTTATATTTTATATTTTATATTTTATATTTTATATTTTATATTTTATATTTTATATTTTATATTTTATATTTTATATTTTATATTTTATATTTTATATTTTATATTTTATATTTTATATTTTATATTTTATATTTTATATTTTATATTTTATATTTTATATTTTATATTTTATATTTTATATTTTATATTTTATATTTTATATTTTATATTTTATATTTTATATTTTATATTTTATATTTTATATTTTATATTTTATATTTTATATTTTATATTTTATATTTTATATTTTATATTTTATATTTTATATTTTATATTTTATATTTTATATTTTATATTTTATATTTTATATTTTATATTTTATATTTTATATTTTATATTTTATATTTTATATTTTATATTTTATATTTTATATTTTATATTTTATATTTTATATTTTATATTTTATATTTTATATTTTATATTTTATATTTTATATTTTATATTTTATATTTTATATTTTATATTTTATATTTTATATTTTATATTTTATATTTTATATTTTATATTTTATATTTTATATTTTATATTTTATATTTTATATTTTATATTTTATATTTTATATTTTATATTTTATATTTTATATTTTATATTTTATATTTTATATTTTATATTTTATATTTTATATTTTATATTTTATATTTTATATTTTATATTTTATATTTTATATTTTATATTTTATATTTTATATTTTATATTTTATATTTTATATTTTATATTTTATATTTTATATTTTATATTTTATATTTTATATTTTATATTTTATATTTTATATTTTATATTTTATATTTTATATTTTATATTTTATATTTTATATTTTATATTTTATATTTTATATTTTATATTTTATATTTTATATTTTATATTTTATATTTTATATTTTATATTTTATATTTTATATATTGTATTTTAATTTAGCTACCATATTGCTATTAATTGAGAGTACCCTATACAATTTCTATAATTATCGGTTTATGTTCCTTTTTTGTGAATTTTTCCCCATGCCTTTTCTTTGTTATTGAATTGCAATAATTTACCAGTCAGCCAGCCAACCATCAATTCAGACTTTATTGTTTTGACAACGAGAAAACAAAAAGGGTTCATTTCTTGTTTTGAGTGAAATTATTTTGCGTCATTTTGCCATAACTACCAGACACACACATATTCCAAAAAATATGGCAAACAAAAGGGAAAACAATTCACCATGAAATGTTTGTTTCTATATAAATGCGAATGAGTTTTAACAATTTTTTTTTATTATTATTGTATTTTGTTGAATGTTTCATATTTTTCCCTTTCATTTTTTCTTTTGTTTTTCGGTAAACAAAAGACCTGAAATGAAGCATTGAATCATAGAAAAAGAAAATATAACAGATCACCATTAACAAAGCCAAGTGCAGACATACACACAATTATATATTACACATACATACATGGCATGCCAAACACCAGCACAATAATTTGCATAAATATCAAATATAAAAGAACAAATAATCGAAAAATCCATGCAACTGAAATTTGAACTTCAAAAAGAGAAAAAAAAATGTAGAAAAAAACTACAAATAAATAAGACAAATGATATGTTTATGTACATGTGTAAATACATATTTACATATATGTGTGTGTATATATTTGATAAAAAGAAAAATAATGAAACCACAAAATATCCTCTATATTATCATTTGTGTCCTGGTATCTCACATTCTTTGTAGTTTCATTGGAAAGCCATTTCTTTGAAATGTCCTTGAACAAATTCTTTGATTTAAGAAAGGAAATTAAATGGATGTGTATATATTCATGGAAATTCTCCCTTTTGGGATGTTCGCGATCGTCAGCTGTATCATATATTTTAATTAATTATTTGTAAATTATAGTGAAATATTAAATAATTAACTTAAAAGGATATCTGTGAGTAAAAAATACAAAAAACTACTGAAATTAAAAAAATAACGACATGCCAACTAAAAAATTTAAAACAAAAATATGTAATATAATTTAGTTATTTTTAGGTGGTGTTAGCAAAATAAAACATATGAATTTATTTCTGTTGTAATAGACTTTATTTTCATAAGCTATTTATTGGTTTATTTCTCTTAGTTTTCATAAAAAACTAAGTAAATTTTATGGTATTTTAAATTTCTTTTAATTATTATTAATATTTTTAAATAAATATTATTTTATAGAAAGAAGCATACACATGTGTGTGTTTGTGTTGGTTTTGCATTTAAAGCTAAATATAGACTTAACAAAATTTATAAGTCATTTCTGGGAAATTTTTTTGTTTATATTTAAAGGGGATTATATAAAAGGGTAGTAGTTATAGTTTCAAAAATTTGCTATTTGTTTAAAAAGTTGAATGCAAAAAAATTAGTAAATCGAGACAAAAAGAGTAGCAGTTACAGCTTAAGTGGTGAAAGAAGTTTTGGTTTTTTTGTTTTATGTTTAAACAGTAAAACTATTTATTTAAGTTATGAAAGGTGGTTGGTTTGGTGAAGGAGGAGTTCGTTAACTGGTTTTATTTGGAGGGCGGGGGGTAAGAAAAGAATTTATTTTTACAAGCATTTTTTTGAATACCTTCAATGTTGAGGTCATTGGCTTCAGTTCCATTGTAAGTAATATGCCTTTGGTTTATGGATTTCCGATGTAATCAATCAATTCAACTGTTTTTTGCAATATTTGATGAAGTTCTTAGTTTTCGGAAGTTTCTTTCGGGTTTTATTTGGTTTTGGTTTTGTCTTTGGATTTGTTTTTTTTTTTTTTTTTTTTTTTGTGGTTGGGGTTTTTCAAGTATTTGTTTCTTGCTTTTATTGTTTTACTTATTTCTTTTCTTCTGGAAAAACAAATTAAATATTTTAATAAACAAATTTGAGTTTTGTAATTGGAAAATTAAAAATTTCGGATAAAACAAAAGACAAATAATGAATGATTTAGGAAGAATTATGAAGAAACGTAAAGTAGTTAAAATGAGTTATATAATGTGAAGGGAATTATTTTATTTGGAAAAAATAGACAAAAATGGAAGAACTGAAGAGAAGAAATATTAGATATTTAGTAAAATTTAAAGTTAACAAAACAGAAGATATTAAATGCATCCTTAAACTGTAGCGGCATAGCTTCTTAGCCTATGAGCTTTTGGTAATTTAAAAAGCTCAATCTGATTTCATTCAGTTTTTTGTTTTGTTTTTTTTTTTATTATTATTATTATTTTTTTTTCAGCTATTTTAGAACTAAGCCTCGTTAAGCATCTAACATATGAATGTAATTCAGGCAAAACTCTTTTGCGGAAACTATTCAAGCAAATGTGTTAATGAATTTATTTGATATTCTCTGCCCACTTTGCTAGCTAGCGGACTAATTGAGTTGATTTAGCCAGAATGCTGTTGGAACTTTATCATGTGATGAATAAGTTTTTCAAAAAAGAAGGCCGTCAATCATGTAAAGGTCTGGGTACATAATCTGCCTCGTCTGATTGCCTTGTTTTCCTGCTTCATTTCTGTCATAATAAAAATAAAAGAATTAATAAGGCCGAGAAAATTTCTAACTGGGTTGCCCTTTCCTTTTTATTCTTTTATCAGAAGCAAGCAAGGCAAGCAGGCAAGGCAGCTTATGTAGCTAGGCCTTAAAGGCTGCAGTGTAGTTTAGGGACACGTCTCGGATCGGTCTGAAAATTTTATTAAAGGAGATATAGATTTTGATATTTCGGAAATGTCTTACTTTAACACCATTATTTTATATATCTCGGGAAGTATGGACTTTCCCCGGGGAAAGCTTTATATCGTTGTGAGCGGGGTTCCAAGGACTATCTATGGTAAAAATTTCAGATGAAAGATGTGCAATATCGGTCCACTATTACGGGTGCCTTCCCCCAACAAACATTCAAATATCTTCACTTAAGACCTCGGTATGTCTTAATCCTTTTGGAATTTTTACCGTACGTAGTCTTTGAGGTCCTTCTAACAGCAATATCATTTTTCTTTTCGTGGACGAGCAAGTCCAAACTTCTACAGTGACGAGCTATAATGTCTAGTTGTACGGCAACTGTCGAAGGTTGTGTCTGACATTGATCCAAACTTCGAAATACAAACGTACCATTTACTTATATGCAGGCTAGTGGCTCAAAGACGACCAACACACAGCAGACGTGCGTGAAAAGGGTATGAGATGGTCGGGCAATCACCTGATTTCATAGGTGAAAGTAACCTTATGCCAGACAGAAGAGGGACCCTAACCTGCCTGTTGAGAAGGCACATGTACCATCCAATCCTGAGCGGATGATCGCATCAGATAACTTTCGCATCAGATAACTGCGGTACAGGCCCATACGACACACTGCACCTTTTCAACTGTCTTGCCAGTAGCTTTGTGGCTACAATCCCTAGAAGCAGCCACATTCCTAGAACTGGAGATTGGCCCACAGTCATATTAAGCAGAAAAAACGAACTTACAACAACAACCGAACTTATTAAAAGTTTCAAAATGGACTACACCAAGACCACGCTTTGCGTCGTAGATACGTTCCAAAAAAACACGACTCAAAGTGAAACGACGCAAAGCGAATTAAGATTTTCCATGGAAAACCATGTTAAGTTCGGAGATATGTTCCAGGCTAGAACAACACTATTTTTTCTTATGCCCACAATTTTAGGTGGAGAACTTACTTAAACACTAGGAACCCTAAACGCCAAATAATAGCTATTTTGGTCTAATTCGGCCAGAAAATGTAGATAAAGCTGTCAAAATGCTGGGGCGGTATCGCTTTGTGAGGGCTATAACAAAACGTGGACCAATGTCAAGTTTCTACATCACTGGGAACACTAAATGGCAAATCAAGCTATTGCGCTCTGAAAATGTCGCTAAAAGGGTAAAAACAACTGAAATTGGGCGGTACCGGACTGATGTAACCCATCTTTGAATTTGATGTAAGTTCAGACCAAATATGTGGGCAAAATTACAGTCCTGTATCTCAAATCATTCGAAGATAGCGTGATTACAAAAAACGAACGGACATGACTAAATCAACTTAGAATTTTACGCTGACCAAGAATATATGTACATACCTACTTTATACGGTCACAAAAGATTATTTTAATGCGTTACAATCGAAAAAACAAATGTTATATACCCTATAAATTTTTGTGGAGGGTATAAAAAAATAGACACTCAAATTTAAAACAAGTAAGAAAAGCGTTAAGTTCGGTCGGGCCGAACTTTTTATACCCTCCACCACAAATTTCAGCCATCTCGGTGTGATAATGAGGCCAAAACCTTTAAAATACCGAAAATCGGGAGATATCGTCCTATGGGGGCTATATCAACACGTGGGCCTATATAAACATTTTATGGTAGAAATGTTTCTTAGCTTCTAGAAACACAAAATACCAAGTTACAACCGATTCTTTGGTCAAATTGGTCTAATACATTCAAAATATATTAAAATGACGCGTACTTTATATGGGGCCTTATATGGGGGCTATACCAAAACGTGGACCTATATAACCCAACTTTGGTAGGAATATTTTTGGGCCTCTGGAGACACAAAGTACCAAATTACAACCAATTCGGTGGTAAAATGGGCCAAATATCTTAAAAATTCCTTAAAACGACGACGCGTCACGCGACTTTTTGTATGGGGGCTATACGAAAGCGTGGACCTACATAGCCCGCTTTCAATACCAAAAGTCCTACGTAAATATAACATATTTTCCCAAAATTTCATCAACCTACGTGAATTCGTTCGGACGCTAGAGTGATTTCCACAGACGACAGACGGACGGACATGGCTATATCGATGTAGAATTGCACGCTGATCAAGAATATATATAGTTTGTGGGGTCTACAATGATTATTTCGAGTAGTTACAAACGTAGTGACAAACTTAATATACCCCCATCCTATGGTGAAGGGTATAAAAACGTATGTATTTAGGGGTTTTTAAAAATTTTGGGTATTTGAACCGACAAAAATGTTCATTGGTATTAGAGATCAAAAGTTTTGCGGAGGAGATACTAAAAGGAATGGATCTATATTGACCATTATGGAAGTGGATGTCCAGCCACTACATATGGTGCCATACGGGGTTTTTACACTATTCGGGCTGTTTGCTCAAGAAGTATGGACTTGCCCCTAAAAAAACTTTTACATTGTAATGGAAGCAGCGAATGCAAGTTGCTTCAACAAAAAAAGTGATTAGATAGCAGGACTTAAAGTGAACTTATCCGAAATTTTGTGTGGGAGGTACCGGATGGAGTGGACAAATATAGTCCATATTTGAACCTGATCTTTATCTGGTAGATATATTAGGATGTGTAATGTATGAACCACATCGGCCACTCCCTTCAAGAGTTACCGTACGAACAATTTTTCCCAACATTTTTGAACTTTTGTGGGGGAGATACCTGAAGCAGTAGACCGATATGGCTTATCTTCAAACTTAAACTATATTTGGACAAAATATTACTATGGCCAAATTGTGGACCGAATCGGCAGAACCGTTCTAGAGTTATCTTGCTCTCCTACCACCTCACATGGCGTCAAAGGGGGTTTTTGCAACTTTCATGCTATTTTCTCAGGAAGTATGGACTTGCCCCTAATGAAACTGATAACGTAGTATGGGGGGGCAGTGAATACAAGTCGCTAAAACAAAAATCAAAGCAATTCGAGAAATGGACCTAAACTGAACTTTTCCGAAATTTTGTGTGGGAGGTACCCGAAGGAGTGAACCGATTGAGTCTATATTGAAACCTTACCTAAGTCTGGAACACATTTCAGGATGTGCAAAGATTACTCCCTCCAAGAGTTATCGTGCGCACAAATTTTTCGAACATTTTCGAACTTTTGTGTGGGAGGTACCGGAAGGAGTGGACCGATATAGCCCATCTTCGAACTTAAACTAAGTTTGGGCAAAATATTACGAAAGCCAAAATTTGAATCGAATCGGATCATCCGTTCTAGAGTTATTGTGCGCTCCAGCCAGCCAGACAGACAGACGGAAACACATTTCGTCCAAACATACTTGGGGTCTAAAACCATTATTTCGATGAGGCACATTTTGAAAAGTGTATACACCCTCGTTAGCATAAATGCTGAGGGTATAAAAACTGTCGAGGTAGAGTTGCTTAAAGTCTAAGATTGGCTTGGAAAGTAAAGCTGTCTGGTGCTAGGGGACTTCAATGCTCATAGTGAGTCTTGTAAATTTGTAGCAGACACTAACAAGTGGGATTCAGCGCTAGATGAGCAAATTGAGTGAAGGAAGACACTTCTACGAGAATAAGATTGCCACAGCTCTCCAGACATCACCACTGTGGCACCCGGCCTAATAAATGATATGTGTGTCCTGGCAACTTCATAACCTCTAGCCGCCGTAAAGCTAATTGATAAGGGTTCACAGAATCTACCAATTCCTTTAGATCCTCAGGAAGCTGTGAAAATATTCCCAGACCATAGTCACCACATCTGTAGCCGCTCCTGGTCCAATGCCTGAAATTACACCAAATTGCCTAACAGAGACGGCAAACTACTTGTTTGTGTTCGTCTTTATTTTTATCTTGGGAACGGCATGTTCCGGAATGCCTGCTCCAGATTCTTTTGGCCCGTGCCGCGATTGAGAGTAACCCCAGGCCATGGTTCTGCTCTGTTTGTCAACGTCTCATCCACCATAGGTGGGTGTCAATGAGATGCAACGGGTGCCAAGGATGGGTACATTTTAGAAACTGTTCAGGCCTGACCTACCTGAGGGAGTATTACGACAGAGTTTATGTTGCCTCGTGCTGCGCCAATATGAACCACAGTGAGTCTTCATCATCAACATCATCGGATTATGAAACTCCCCCGCAATCTCCCCGACAGCAGTATCAGCCGCAGCCATTAACACCGCGTATTGTTGTACCAGCTCCTGAGGATGTGACATTCCTGCAGTTTAACTGCGATGGTCTTCGAACCAAGATCAATGAGATCGTGAACTTTATGAGTCGGAGAACTATTATGGTCGCTGCGATCTAGGAAACGAAGTTGAGCAACAACAGCAGTCTTCGGAGTTGTGATGGATACAACGTTCTTTGCCAGGATCGTACGAGAAGTGGGGGTGGAGGTCTTGCATTCCTACTGCACCAGTCGGTCCAGTACAGACCTATCTCGCCTGAGCTAGACTCTAGGGACCCATACTTGGAGTGTATGGGGGTAGCGGTAAGGTGTGGATCCGCCGAGATAGAACTGCTGAATGTGTATATCCCGCCGGTCAATAGCTGTGCCCCGCGTTATTTGCCTAACATCATATCTCTGTTGCGAGGTGATAACCGGCTGATTTCAATGCACATCACGAGTTATGACATTCAGCTCTAGGGAATGACCAAAGAGGTACAGATCTGGCTAAGCAAATAGACAGCTCCACATTCTGCACTGCGAACGAGGACGCACCCACCAGGATTAGAGGAGACTGTTACAGTTCGCCTGACATATCTATCGTGGCACCCGGACTGACGAATGACGTGACATGGCAACCCGTCATTTCCCTTGGGTCGGACCATCTCCCAATCCTCATCTCCATTAACAGACCACCGGACTTCATAACCTCTGAACGCCGCACTTTCATTAATCATGGAAAAGCGGATTGGCAAGGTTTCAGAGAGTTCACAAATCAACGCTTCAGAGAACTGCCCAGTCCCTCTGATGTTCGGGTAGCAGAGAGGAAGTTCCGAGACATCATCACTGCTGCAGCCGCTCGCTTTATCCCTGCTGGTCGAATACCTGGAATAAGACCCAATTTCCCAGCAGAGGCGACGGGATCAGCTAATGAGCGTGATGAGCTTCGCCGCACGAACCCCAATGACCCCAGAATCAGGGAGCTGACACTGGAAGTTAACAGGCTGGTCGGCGAGCGCAAGCGGAACAAGTGGTTAAATCATCTAAAGAGTTGCAACATTGGAACCGGTATAGGTGAATTGTGGGCAACGGTTAAGTCACTCTCGAACCCTGGAAGAAGGGAAGATAGGACCTCAGTCACGTTTGGCGACGTTACGCTGACTGACCCGAAAAGGTGCGCAAGTTATTTCAATCGACAGTTTGTCGAGCACCCCGAGAGTGACAGGGCGAAGAGAAGAGTATTACGTCGCATCAGATCTCTTCCTGCCGAGGAGGAACCACCACAGTTTACAATGGATGATGTTGCCAATGCCATCAGGAACGCTAAATCATCGAAAGCGTTGGGCCCTGATGGAATCTCCATGGTAATGCTGAAGCAGCTGGATGAGCCGGGAGTGGAGTATCTCACTAAAGTTCTCAACTTGTCGCTATCCACCCTCATTGCTCCCGAAGTCTGGAAAATGGACAGGGTGGTCCCACTACGGAAGTCCGGCAAGGATGCCAGCAAAAGTTAATCGTACAGGCCGATTTCGCATTTGTCGCCCGTAGCAAAGACCCTTGAGGCCTTAGTCCTCCCCAGTATCAGAAATAGCTATCAAGTTGCCGATTATCAGCATGGATTCCGTAAGCAGCACAGCACGAAAACTGCTCTGCACGCCATTACCACACATATTTGTCAAGGACTTAACCAGAGACGGCCGTGCGATAGAACAGTGATGGTGGCGCTTGAACTTATCAAAAGCCTTTGATACAGTCAGGCACTCTACGCTGTTTGAGGACATTGAGCCGACAACTCTCCGGCCAAGCTTGAAACGTTGGATAGTCAATTATATGTGTGGACGCCAGTCGTACGTGGAATTCAGGAACAAGAAGTCCAAACCCCGTGGAGTGAAACAGGGAGTTCCCTAAGGTGGGGTGATATCTCCGGAACTGTTTAACCTCTACCGCTCCTGTATTCCGCTCCCTCCAGACGGCATCGAGATCGTAACGTATGCGGATGATTGCACGATCCTGGCGTCGGTTACCTTTCCTGATGACATCTGTGAGAGAATGAACAACTATTTAACCGATCTTACCACCTTTTTCCATTCGAGGAATATGCAGATTTTCGCCCCTAAATCTACGGCCACTCTGTTCACCACATGGACAGCGCAGTTTGGAAGAGAATTGAATGTCGTGGTCGACGGTAGCAGAATTCCGACCACAAACTGCCCCAAAATTTTAGGGGTCACATTCGACACTACTTTCACGTCGTGCGCTCACTCCACAGCTATCTGCGACAAACTGAAAAGTAGAAACAAGGTCCTCAAGTCCCCAGCCGGCAGCACTTGGGGTGCAGATAAAGAAACCTTGTTGACAACACATAACGCCATAGGTCGGTCTGTGGTAAGCTATGCCGCCAGTCTGGTCCCCAAATTTATGTGATACGAATTGGAAAAAGATTCAAACTTGCCAGAATGCCGCCCTGAGAACAGCAACAGGGTGCCTCCTCAAATCTTCAGTGGACCATCTACATGAGGAGGCAACGATTCTTCCAGTAAAGCAACACAATGAGATGCTTTCGTTGCAGTACCTGCTTGGATGTTACCGTGTGGGCCATCCCAATCACCATCTTGTGGGTAGGCCCGGCACATACAGGCAGATCAGGAAGGATATCCATGCTCTAGAGGGAGAGGTCCAACGATACAGGGGAGAACCCCTAGATCAACAAGCGTATCAAGCAGGTTTAAATAGTATTCACACGAATGCAGTTGCCAAGGCCTTAAGCAGTTATAGTGTGAATAAAGTCCTCGAAATACATCCCCCATCTATTGCAGCTGAGGGGTGTCAGCTGCCACGACAAACTAGAGTAGTTTTGGCTCAACTACGCTCGGGATGTTGCTGTCGCCTAAATTCTTATTGGGCGGAAATCGACCGCGCCGTGCAAGATATCTGCCTAGTAGTACTTGGGGTGCTGACATTTTGAGGTAGCAGTGTGATATGCCAACGTTATCGCTATGCAGTGAAAGAATATTCGGAGCTATCAAATTGTCGACCTGAGAAATGAGTACTGGTGCCCTTTATGTCAACACGAAACACCCTTATGTCCTTAAGACACCAGCCAAACATGTTTATGACAAAGCGAAGATGTTTCCGGTTCATCACCACAATTACAGCATATATTATCAATGCAGTGCCTGTTTGGGTGTTATCACCTTGAGCACCCCTGCCACAATCTTGTAGACAGGCTTCCAGGCAAGTCAGGAGAGGTTTCATGTCCTAGATATAGACGTTTAAAGATATAAACACTGATTAACAGTTGCACAGGCAGATCAGAGGTATAATTTGAATGCTGTACTCGCAGATAACCTCTAATCCATCGCAGCAGAAGTACCCCAGCTACCAAGGTGAACCCGAGTGGTTTTAGCACAACTTATATTTGGACGGTGCAGCCGCCTCAATTCATATTGGGCTCAAACTCAAAACAGCTCACTCATTCGCCAACTCACCTGTCTCCCGATTCTTTAGGGACACAATCAGTCCAGTTGGCAGAATTTTTAAACCTGGACCAAGAACAACCAGTTATGTTACGTATGTGGAGTTAAGGAACTGTACGAGGATATGTTTCAAATTTTCACCAATGGTAGCGCAGGTTGTCCTGCTTACCAGGACATAATGTTTTTCGTTGGCCAGTCCATACTAGTGAGAGGAGTAATTACCACCTAAGTTCGAGATGGAAAGTTCCATGATGGACTACATATGTCGACCTATTCCTTCAGGTTCATCCTCAACAAAAGTTCAAAATATTAGCTTTTGATTCCAGGTATAGGCTACTACTCGGATCGTGTTAAAATTTTAATAGCGGGTAGTCCTAGGGCAACAGAAACTTCTTTGAGGATTGTAGCCGAAATAAACAGAAGAACTATTACGAATTGTAAGGCCAAACTGACATATGGACACGGTTAGCCGTCTCCCCAAATGTCCCCCCCATTTGACAGTATAAAACAGTCTCCTGCCGCTCATAATTTATAAGCTTTTTATTACCAGAGGCAATAAATCTTTTGCGAAACTTTTTATATTTCTTTTAATTGATTTTCTATCAAATCTGAAAAATTAATTTACGCACTTAATGTCCTTTTATTCAAACAAGAAATTAATAATATTGCCTAACTCCAAAGTTCTTGTTAATGGCATTGTTGGAGTCGATTGGGTAAGTAAATGGAGGAAACCCACCAGAAACAATTTACACATTTATCAGGTCATTGGGTGAAAATTAACAATTTGTGTTAAATGTGGTTAAATGTTAACCACTTATGTAGTGCTCTACATTAATTCAAATTACTATTTATTTTTTGTTCTATTTGTTGGTGTAGTTGTACTTGTTTGTGGTTGTCTAAATGACCCAAATTTTATTATTTTATCTTGCCACAAAGATAATCATCGGTGAAAAGGGTCATATGCCCATCATAGAAGTGACCCATCTAAAATGTGACCCGAAACCCCCCATCCTAAAGGAAGGACAACATTTAAAACATACACAGGGTAGAGGCAGGGACAAAAGGGCGTTGGGTATTTATATACATGTTAATGTATGTATGTGTGAACTTTTTTTGCTTTGCGACTCCTATAAATTGTGGCATATTATACAAATATTATTGTTTGTAGGCACAACATCTGCTGCATAACATTACAAAAGCGATTACAACAACAAACCAATTTCATCAACACCAAAATGCCAAATAAACAAATTTTGTTGTCTAATGAAACACCAAAAAAGGGAGCAATAACAACCAATAACCAACATACAAACATTTATTTATGTACATCTGTATGTATCAATGTGTGTGTGTGGATAAAAACATAAATTACTCAAATAAACTCAAAACCAAAATCCCTTAAGCGCCAATTTGGACACAAATGTTCAAAAACAAAAAAAAAAAAATATGTTTTACATTTATATGCCATCTGTAAATGACATTTTCAATCCTCATTTGAACTGTTAATGGGGGTTGGCTATGACGACGATATGGTTATGGAAATAAACACACATGTTTAAATTTTGGCAAGGAAGGATGTTTGGCCCAAGCACTACATAAATACCCTCAGCTTATGACAGTAGAAAAATACCAGGAGTGACGAACGTATGGTTCTCTTAAAAATCTTTAAAAAAACCCACGCCTAGGGTCCTCTTAAAAATCTTTAAAAAATCCACGTCTAGGGTCCTCTTAAAAATCTTTAAAAAAATCCACGTCTAGGGTCCTCCTAAAAATCTTTAAAAAATCCACGTCTAGGGTCCTCTTAAAAATCTTTAAAAAATCCACGTCTAGGGTCCTCTTAAAAATCTTTAAAAAATCCACGTCTAGGGTCCTCTTAAAAATCTTTAAAAAATCCACGTCTAGGGCCCTCTTAAAAATCTTTAAAAAGTCCACGTCTAGGGTCCTTCTAAAAATCCGAACTGGGAATGAGATACTTGTCCATATTTGTTGAACTTTAGAAAATACAAACTCTTATGGCCTGTCAGATTTCTTAGAAATGGATTGGGACTTTGTTGTTAGCGGAAAAATGATCTCATGCGTTCAACGTAGTATTTTCAATGTAATGAATTTATATGTATGTCATTAAGAAATTATCTCATAATTCTCTTTAGATGTAATTTAAGCTTAATTGACTAAATCAACTCATCATTCGCCACAAAGTATGTTAAAAAAAAAACAAAGCAAAGTTCTAAATCGGACACCAAACATGATGGGATGCAGGAATTCTGCAGACAATCAAATTTTTTTTTTCAGTCTCATTGTTATTCGCTTAAAATTATTTTTTGTTTCATTTTTTATTGATGATACCACCTAAAATTTACTACAAACATTTCTAAAATTGAAAACAAACAATAACAACAAAATATGGAAAGAGTAGAACGAAACAAAAGAAAAATTAAACAGGAAAGCAACTTAAAACCGATTTTATAGCTAAAGGCAATCATTTCGTTTCGAATTTCATTCTTATTTTCCAATTCAATGGGGTTTTTTGTTTTTGCCTTTTTTCTGTGGGAAGAAACCATTAACGAAAAATATAATATTGAACAACAATAACAACATTTAGCTTATATTATATATTTTTTTATGGTTTTGTTTTTCTAGCTTATGTATTTTTTTTTTTAGGTTAGGTTGTATAACATTTCAACAATTAATATCCACGTAATGCCATTAAATTTGTATTTCATAACCAATCAAACAAAGGAGGCGAACGAAAAACATCAAGAACAACGCAACATTGAAAACGAAGTTGAAGGAAAATCATAAAAAAAATGTTAAAAGGAGGAAGAAAGCAGCTCATCATTTCGAATTTCTTTTTTATTAAGAATCAACATAAAACAAATTGTTTGTGGAGAAAGAGAAGTGTAAGGAAGAGCATTGTAGTTGTGTGGTGAGAGCAGTAAATTTAATAAAAAAGATAAACACTGTGCAACACGAAATTTGAGGTTAAAGGGGGATTCCTTCAATTAGAACGATAATTTTCCACTTTTTTTTTGAAATTTTGCCTGTTAAGGCGGAAATTATTTGCCAGTGATAAAAATATTTTTTTTATAAAATCCACGTTAAAAATAATTTTTATAAAATCCACGTTAAAAATATTTTTTATAAAATCCACGTTAAAAATATTTTTTTATAAAATCCACGTTAAAAATAATTTTTTATAAAATCGACTTTAAAAATAATTTTTTATAAAATCCACTTTAAAAATATTTTTTTTATAAAATCCACGTTAAAAATAATTTTTTATAAAATCCACGTTAAAAATAATTTTTTTATAAAATCCACGTTAAAAATAATTTTTTTATAAAATCCACCTTAAAAATATTTTTTTATAAAATCCACGTTAAAAATAATTTTTTTATAAAATCCACGTTAAAAATAATTTTTTATAAAATCCACGTTAAAAATAATTTTTTATAAAATCCACTTTAAAAATAATTTTTTTACAAAATCCACGTTAAAAATAATTTTTTATAAAATCCACGCTAAAAATAATTTTTTTATAAAATCGTCGTTAAAAATAATTTTTTATAAAATCCACGTTAAAAATATTTTTTTTTATGAAATCCACGCTAAAAATATTTTTTTTTATAAAATCCACGTTAAAAATAATTTTTTATAAAATCCACGTTAAAAATAATTTTTTATAAAATGCACGTTAAAAATAATTTTTTACAAAATCCACGTTAAAAATAATTTTTTTATAAAATCCACGTCAAAAATATTTTTTTATAAAATCCACGTTAAAAATAATTTTTTATAAAATCCACTTTAAAAATAATTTTCAAACAAATTGTTTGTGGAGAAAGAGAAGTGTAAGGAAGAGCATTGTAGTTGTGTGGTGAGAGCAGTAAATTTAATAAAAAAGATAAACACTGTGCAACACGAAATTTGAGGTTAAAGGGGGATTCCTTCAATTAGAACGATAATTTTCCACTTTTTTTTTGAAATTTTGCCTGTTAAGGCGGAAATTATTTGCCAGTGATAAAAATATTTTTTTTATAAAATCCACGTTAAAAATAATTTTTATAAAATCCACGTTAAAAATATTTTTTATAAAATCCACGTTAAAAATATTTTTTTATAAAATCCACGTTAAAAATAATTTTTTATAAAATCGACTTTAAAAATAATTTTTTATAAAATCCACTTTAAAAATATTTTTTTATAAAATCCACGTTAAAAATAATTTTTTATAAAATCCACGTTAAAAATAATTTTTTTATAAAATCCACGTTAAAAATAATTTTTTTATAAAATCCACCTTAAAAATATTTTTTTATAAAATCCACGTTAAAAATAATTTTTTTATAAAATCCACGTTAAAAATAATTTTTTATAAAATCCACGTTAAAATAATTTTTTATAAAATCCACTTTAAAAATAATTTTTTTACAAAATCCACGTTAAAAATAATTTTTTATAAAATCCACGTTAAAAATAATTTTTTTATAAAATCGTCGTTAAAAATAATTTTTTATAAAATCCACGTTAAAAATATTTTTTTTTATAAAATCCACGCTAAAAATATTTTTTTTTATAAAATCCACGTTAAAAATAATTTTTTATAAAATCCACGTTAAAAATAATTTTTTATAAAATGCACGTTAAAAATAATTTTTTACAAAATCCACGTTAAAAATAATTTTTTTATAAAATCCACGTTAAAAATAATTTTTTATAAAATCCACGTTAAAAATAATTTTTTATAAAATCCACGTTAAAAATAATTTTTTATAAAAAATCCACGTTAAAAATAATAATTTTTTATAAAAAATCCACGTTAAAAATAATTTTTTATAAAATCCACGTTAAAACTAATTTTTTATAAAATCCACTTTAAAAATACTTTTTTTTATAAAATCCACGTTAAAAATAATTTTTTATAAAATCCACGTTAAAAATAATTTTTTATAAAATCCACGTTAAAAATAATTTTTTATAAAATCCACGTTAAAAATAATTTTTTATGAAATCCACGTTAAAAATAATTTTTTTGTAAAATCCACGTTAAAAATAATTTTTTAGAAAATCCACATTAAAAATATTTTTTTTATAAAATCCACGTCAAAAATATTTTTTTATAAAATCCACGTTAAAAATAATTTTTTATAAAATCCACTTTAAAAATAATTTTTTATAAAAAATCCACGTTAAAAATAATTTTTTATAAAATCTACGTTAAAAATAATTTTTTATAAAATCCACGTTAAAAATAATTTTTTATAAAATCTACGTTAAAAATAATTTTTTATAAAATCTGCGTTAAAAATAATTTTTTATAAAATCCACAGTAAAAATAATTTTTTATAAAATCTACGTTAAAAAAAAAATTTTATAAAATCCACGTTAAAAATAATTTTTTATAAAATCCACGTTAAAAATAATTTTTTTATAAAATCCACGTTAAAAATAATTTTTTTATAAAATCCACTTTAAAAATAATTTTTTATAAAATCCACGTTAAAAATAATTTTTTTACAAAATCCACGTTAAAAATAATTTTTTTATAAAATCCACGTTAAAAATAATTTTCTTATAAAATCCACGTTAAAAATAATTATTTATAAAATCCACGTTAAAAATAATTTTTAAAAAATCCACGTTAAAAATAATTTTTTATAAAATCCACGTTAAAAATAATTTTTTATAAAATCCACGTTAAAAATAATTTTTTGTTTTAAATCCACGTTAAAAATATTTTTTTGTTTTAAATCCACGTTAAATATAATTTTTTATAAAATCCACGTTAAAAATAATTTTTTATAAAATCCACGTTAAAAATATTTTTTTATAAAATCCACGTTAAAAATATTTTTTTTTATAAAATCCACGTTAAAAATAATTTTTTATAAAATCCACGTTAAAAATAAGTTTTTATAAAATCCACGTTAAAAGTAATTTTTTATAAAATCCACGTTAAATATAATTTTTTATAAAATCCACGTTAAAAATATTTTTTTTTTATAAAATCCAAGTTAAAAATATTTTTTTATAAAATCCACGTTAAAAATAATTTTTTATAAAATCCACGTTAAAAATAATTTTTTATAAAATCCACGTTAAAAATAATTTTTTATAAAATCCACGTTAAAAATAATTTTTTATAAAATCCACGTTAAAAATAATTTTTTATAAAATCCACGTTAAAAATAATTTTTTATAAAATCCACGTTAAAAATAATTTTTTATAAAATCCACGTTAAAAATAATTTTTTATAAAATCCACGTTAAAAATAATTTTTTATAAAATCCACGTTAAAAATAATTTTTTATAAAATCCACGTTAAAAATAATTTTTTATAAAATCCACGTTAAAAATAATTTTTTATAAAATCCACGTTAAAAATATTTTTTTTTATAAAAGCCACGTTAAAAATAATTTTTTTATAAAATCCACGTTAAAAATAATTTTCTTATAAAATCCACGTTAAAAATAATTATTTATAAAATCCACGTTAAAAATAATTTTTAAAAAATCCACGTTAAAAATAATTTTTTATAAAATCCACGTTAAAAATAATTTTTTATAAAATCCACGTTAAAAATAATTTTTTATAAAATCCACGTTAAAAATATTTTTTTATAAAATCCACGTTAAAAATATTTTTTTATAAAATCCACGTTAAAAATAATTTTTTATAAAATCCACGTTAAAAATAATTTTTTATAAAATCCACGTTAAAAATAAGTTTTTATAAAATCCACGTTAAAAATAATTTTTTATAAAATCCACGTTAAAAATAATTTTTTATAAAATCCACGTTAAAAATAATTTTTTATAAAATCCACGTTAAAAATAATTTTTTATAAAATCCACGTTAAAAATAATTTTTTATAAAATCCACGTTAAAAATAATTTTTTATAAAATCCACGTTAAAAATAATTTTTTATAAAATCCACGTTAAAAATAATTTTTTATAAAATCCACGTTAAAAATAATTTTTTATAAAATCCACGTTAAAAATAATTTTTTATAAAATCCACGTTAAAAATAATTTTTTATAAAATCCACGTTAAAAATAATTTTTTATAAAATCCACGTTAAAAATAATTTTTTATAAAATCCACGTTAAAAATAATTTTTTATAAAATCCACGTTAAAAATAATTTTTTATAAAATCCACGTTAAAAATAATTTTTTATAAAATCCACGTTAAAAATAATTTTTTATAAAATCCACGTTAAAAATAATTTTTTTATAAAATCCACGTTAAAAATAATTTTTTATAAAATCCACGTTAAAAATATTTTTTTTTATAAAAGCCACGTTAAAAATAATTTTTTTATAAAATCCACGTTAAAAATAATTTTCTTATAAAATCCACGTTAAAAATAATTATTTATAAAATCCACGTTAAAAATAATTTTTAAAAAATCCACGTTAAATATAATTTTTTATAAAATCCACGTTAAAAATATTTTTTTTTTATAAAATCCAAGTTAAAAATATTTTTTTATAAAATCCACGTTAAAAATAATTTTTTATAAAATCCACGTTAAAAATAAGTTTTTATAAAATCCACGTTAAAAGTAATTTTTTATAAAATCCACGTTAAATATAATTTTTTATAAAATCCACGTTAAAAATATTTTTTTTTTATAAAATCCAAGTTAAAAATATTTTTTTATAAAATCCACGTTAAAAATAATTTTTTATAAAATCCACGTTAAAAATAATTTTTTATAAAATCCACGTTAAAAATAATTTTTTATAAAATCCACGTTAAAAATAATTTTTTATAAAATCCACGTTAAAAATAATTTTTTATAAAATCCACGTTAAAAATAATTTTTTATAAAATCCACGTTAAAAATAATTTTTTATAAAATCCACGTTAAAAATAATTTTTTATAAAATCCACGTTAAAAATAATTTTTTATAAAATCCACGTTAAAAATAATTTTTTATAAAATCCACGTTAAAAATAATTTTTTATAAAATCCACGTTAAAAATATTTTTTTTATAAAAGCCACGTTAAAAATATTTTTTTTATAAAATCCACGTTAAAAATAATTTTTTTATAAAATACACGTTAAAAATAATTTTTTTACAAAATCCACGTTAAAAATAATTTTTTTACGAAATCCACGTTAAAATAATTTTTTATAAAATCCACGTCAAAAATAATTTTTTATAAAATCCACGTTAAAAATAATTTTTATAAAATCCACGTTTAAAATAATGTTTTATAAAATCCACGTTAAAAATAATTTTTTATAAAATCCACGTTAAAAATAATTTTTAAAAAATCCACGTTAAAAATAATTTTTAAAAAATCCGCGTTAAAAATAATTTTTAAAAAATCCACGTTAAAAATCATTTTTTATAAAATCCACGTAAAAATATTTTTTTATAAAATCCCGGTTAAAAATAAATTTTTATAAAATCCAGGTTAATAATAAATTTTTATAAAATCCAGGTTAAAAATAATTTTTTATAAAATCCAGGTTAAAAATAATTTTTTATAAAATCCCGGTTAAAAATAAATTTTTATAAAATCCAGGTTAAAAATAAATTTTTATAAAATCCAGGTTAAAAATAATTTTTTATAAAATCCAGGTTAAAAATAAATTTTTATAAAATCCAGGTTAAAAATAAATTTTTATAAAATCCAGGTTAAAAATAAATTTTTATAAAATCCAGGTTAAAAATAATTTTTTATAAAATCCAGGTTAAAAATAAATGTTTATAAAATCCAGGTTAAAAATAAATTTTTATAAAATCCCGGTTAAAAATAAATTTTTATAAAATCCAGGTTAACAAAAATTTTTTATAAAATCCACGTTAAAAATAATTTTTTATAAAATCCACGTTAAAAATAAGTTTTTATAAAATCCACGTTAAAAATAATTTTTTAGAAAATCGACGTTAAAACTAATTTTTAAAAAATTTTATAAAATCGACGTTAAAAATAGTTTTTAAAAAATTTTATAAAATCGACGTTAAAACTAATTTTTAAAAAACTATATAAATTCCAAGTTAAAAATATTTTTTTATAAAATCCATGTTAAAAATATTTTTTTATAAAATCCACGTTAAAAATATTTTTTTATAAAATCCACGTTAAAAATAATTTTTTAAAAAATCCACGTTAAAAATAATTTTTTATAAAATCCACGTTAAAAATAATTTTTTATAAAATCCACGTTAAAAATAATTTTTTATAAAATCCACGTCAAAAATAATTTTTTTTATAAAATCCACGTTAACTTAAAAAAAAAAAATCCGCGTTAATAAAAATTTTTTATTAAATCCTCGTTAAAATAATTTTTAAGAATTTTATAAAATCGACGTTAAAAATAATTTTTAAAAAAATTATTTAAAATCCACGTTAAAAATAATTTTTTATAAAATCCACGTAAAAAATAATTTTTTATAAAATCCACGTAAAAAATAATTTTTTATAAAATCCACGTAAAAAATAATTTTTTATGAAATCCACGTTAAAAACAATTTCTTATAAAATCCACGTTAAAAATAATTTTTTATAAAATCCACGTTAAAAATAATTTTTTATGAAATCCACGTTAAAAATAATTTCTTATAAAATCCACGTTAAAAATAACTTTTTTATAAAATCCACGTTAAAAATAATTTTTTATGAAATCCACGTTAAAAATAATTTCTTATAAAATCCACGTTAAAAATAATTTTTTATGAAATCCACGTTAAAAATAATTTCTTATAAAATCCACGTCAAAAATAATTTTTTATAAAATCTACGTTAAAAATAATGTTTTTATGAAATCCACGTTAAAAATATTTTCTTATAAAATCCACTTTAAAGATAATTTTTATAAAATCCACGTCAAACCAAATTTTTTATGATATTCACGTTAAAAATACTTTTTTATAAAATCCACATTAAAAATAATTGTTTTATAAAATCCACGTTAAAAATATTTTTTTTATAAAATCCACGTTATTTTTTAAAAAAATCCAAGTTAAAAATAATTTTGAAATATCCGCGTTAAAAATTGCCCTCATTGAAGTAAGAGAAGTCTCTCTTGTCCAATCATGATTGACCTTCAAAAAATAAATTTTAAACATTCTTCAAGCTTTCACCCAAACTTCCGTTGCACAGTGTAAAAGAAAAAAAAAACATACAAAAAACTCGCTATAAAATAATCAAAAATAAATGCAACAAAAAAGACAATAAAATGATGTATTCGTTTTTTTTTTGTGTTTTTTCATATTTTTTATTATTTTTCATTTGCTAGAGAGATTACACAGGACGATAAGTGAAACGCAATTGTAAACGGAAATGTTTTATGGCCATTTGTGGCATTGACAAAACCACTGATGGCGCGTTGTTTGCCATCAAAAGGTTAACTGTTTTGCATGTAACTGTAGCTGTAACTGTAATTGTGGTCGTGGTCGGGGTTATTTGTGGTCGTGTTATTATTATTTCATCACTTTAAATATCTCTCCTTTCCTCAGGAGTATAATTAGGCTTGAGAGATGGAAAGCTCATTGTGGCATTATTTCGTGTTTTTTTTTCATTTTTATTTATTTATTTTTATTTTTTTTTTTTTTTTTTTGTGTTCAATACCTCCCAAGGGTCCAATGTAATATTCTTTTCATAGTTCATTTTTCTTGTTTCATTTTGAGATTTAAAACAAATGGATTTTTTTCATATTTGTTGGTTGTGATTAAATTCCGATGTAATGGGATTTGGTCGGGTGTGATTATTGCTTTTTAATGTGGCGTATGATTTATTTTATTTCATGACAATGGCATTCATAAAACATCATACGCTCCATTGGAAGGAGGTAGTAAATTTTAAAGCTACAATTGAAAGGAAGTCAGAACTTTTTTATGTGTACATACATATGTATATTGTAAAATATTATGAATGCACATCAATTGAGGTGTTATAACCTTGTGATACCATATGCACTGCAGAGCCAATAAGAAGTCAGTGAAGGATTCGGCACAAACTATTTATAATTGTGTAAAAAGTAGGCTTTACCGGTAGCAAAATACCCTCATTTTATGGCTGTACTGTAGGCATTTAAGGGATTATTTTCTGTACATAGGTGACTTTCAAAAGGTCTTTCACTTTTCGAAGGACTTCAGGAGGTGTTTCATCTATTCAATAGCTTTATTCATATCAAGATTTGGGATGTCTTTCAAAAACGAAAGTTGGTCCTCTATCCATCAATATTGTAGACATCCACAATAGATTTTAGAAAGTTATAAGGCCTATTCAGAAGGGTTTTCAAGTATATATGATTCTTCTATCCCAAGAAAGCCTTTTATTGAATGTTCTGTACCTAGTAGTCCTTTAGGAGATCCTTAAGTTGTAGGAGGCCTTTACTAGGCTTCTAACCGTAAAAGGTATTCTATCCAGATTATGATTTTCGACATTTTAGGCCCATAAGACGGGAGAAAAAATCGATCAAAATCAGTTTTGATTCATTAGAATAAGAATGTGACAAATTATATATATGTACATATATACATATATCTATATATATAAAATAGAAAAATGTTTGTATGTTTGTTTGTTTGTTTGTTTGTTTGTTTGAAATTTATAGACTCAAAAACCGATGAACCGATCTTGCTGAAAATTTCAGGGTATATTACTACATCGCCTGAAAGTAACATAGGCTATAAAAAGTTTCGAAATTCCGCTCTGATCCGGAGATATAGCATCAGAATCGAAGGTACCTCCAAAAAATTTAAACTTTGTATGCAAATATCTATAGAACGGTTACAGATACAGACTCCAAATTTGAAATGTGTGATGGATTTTAGCCTAAAAATAAATGTGCCAAAATATATCGAAATCGGTTCAGATTTAGATATAGCTCCTATATATATTTTCGGCCGATTTCATGTATTTGATGCATCCAACCCACTATGTATGTCCAATTTCAATGAAATTTGGAATGTGTGACTAAATTTGTTGTAGAAATGAGTATGCCAAATTATATTGAAATCGGTTCAGATTTGGATATAGCTCCTATATATATTTTCGGCCGATTTCATGTATTTGATGCACCCAACCCACTATATATGTCCAATTTCAATGAAATTTGGAATGTGTGACTAAATTTGTTGTAGAAATGAGTATGCCAAATTATATTGAAATCGGTTCAGATTTGGATATAGCTCCTATATATATTTTCTTCCGATTTCATGTATTTGATGCCCCATAGACGCTATGTATGTCCAATGGGTAACTAAATTTGGTGTAGAAATAAGTATTGAAATCGGTGTTGATTTGACTATAGCTCCCATATTTATTTCAATGAAATTTGTGCGGTATCTATATCTATAAAAGAGGAAAATGTTTGTACGTTTGTTTGTTTGTTTGAAGTTTATGGACTCAAAAACCGCTAAACCGAAACTTTCAGAGTATATTACCACATGGCCTGAAAGTGTCACAGGCTATATAATTCTTAAAAATTCCGCCCCGATCTGGAGATATAGCCTCAGGATCGAAAGGTACCTCCAAAAAATGTAGACTTTGTATGCTGATATCTAACGAACGATTATCGATACAGTCTTCAAATTTGGAATGCGATGTGTGTCTAAAAGTAAATTTGCCAAAGTAATTTGAAATCGGCTCAGATTTAGATATATATTTTCGGCCGATTTAATGCATTTTATGCATAAAACACGTTTTGTATGCCGAATTCCAATGAAATTTGGAATGTGTGACGGAATTTATTGCAGAAATAAATGTTCCAAACTATTTTGAAATCGGTTCAGATTGGGATATAGCTCCCATATACATATGATTTCGGCCGATTTCATGTATTTTCTACACCGAATACGCCATGTATGTTCAATTTTGACGAAATTTGGAATCTTTGACGAATTGATCCCAGAAGTTAGTTTGCCAAATTACAATGAAATCGGATCAGATTTGGATATATGTACCTCCAATATATATTTTTGGCCGATTTCATGTATTTTATGCAATAAACACCTTATGTATGTCCAATTTCAATGAAATTTGAAATATGTGGCGGAAATTGATCTACAAAAAAAATTGTCAAATTATATTGAAATCGGTTCAGATTTGGATATATATATATATATATATTTTTGGCCGATTTCATGTATTTGATGCACCCAACCCACTATGTATGTCCAATTTCAATGAAATTTGGAATGTGTGACTTAATTATTTACAGAAATGAGCATGCCAAATTATCTTGAAATCGGTTCAGATTTGGATATAGCTCCTATGTATATTTTTGGCCGATTTCATGTATTTTATGCAATAAACACCTTATGTATGTCCAATTTCAATGAAATTTGAAATATGTGGCGGAAATTGGTCTACAAAACAAATTAGTAAATTATATTGAAAGAATTTCAGTCAATAGAATTTCAGGAAATGCACGAACGTACAAATCTATTGATACTGTGGCAACTGAAGACCACGCGGTTACCTATCCAGTTGAATTCCTAAATTCGTTGGATCTTCCAGGCTTTCCACCACATAATTTAGTGCTAAAAGTTGGTGTTCCTATTATTTTTTTAAGAAACATAGACCCACCTCGCCTTTGCAATAGTAAAAAAACTACATAACTGTTTAATTGAGGCAACGATTATTACTGGGAAGTATATAGGTTATTAGCAACAGCAGTACGCCCTTCAATTTTAAATGATTGCTGTTTCCTGTACGTTTGGCATTTGCAATGACTATAAATCCCAAGGACAGACTCTTCGTGTATGCGGCCTAAATTTAGCATGTTCTTGCTTTTCTCATGTTCAGCTCTACGTTGCATGTTCACGTGTTGGTAGACTGGCCGATTTGTTTGTTTACGCTCCTGAAGGAAAAACAAAAAACATTGTATATCCTAAAGCATTACAATAAATACTTTACTTTAAATTTTTGAATTTTATTTCTTTCTGATTTCAAAAAATCCGTAAAATTTTAAATGCATATCAATCTAAAGGGGTAGCAAAGCGCACCGGGTTCAGCTAGTGACTCATAAAAAGACTTTTTAAACACCTTCTTACAGAATTTTGCAACGAAACGACCCCCAGAAAGTCTTCTATGTTCATAGAACCTCGTGAAGACCTTCTGTTTTTAAACACCTATGGATGGTAGTGCTTCTAAATGGTTTTATTTATAGAATATTTCCTCTAAAGATGAATGAGGTTTTTTAAAGACTGTGGATGTCTATAAGATCTCCTAATGTACTTGTATTGTAAATTCAACACCTCCCAAATACATTCTATGTGGGAAGAACTTCTGAAGGTTTTCGAAGATATCCTAAATCTTGGTATAAATACAAGACCTCTTAAACACCTTCTACGTCTTCTAAACACCTTATAAAGGATGTGTATTAGATGTATGCATATATATACATATGTATATATAATATATGTGTATATTATTTATGTATATATAACTTATGTATATATATAACTAGCTGAACCCGGTGCGCTTTGCTACCCCTTTAGATTGATATGCATTTAAAATTTTACGGATTTTTTGAAATCAGAAAGAAATAAAATTCAAAAATTTAAAGTAAAGTATTTATTGTAATGCTTTAGGATATACAATGTTTTTTGTTTTTCCTTCAGGAGCGTAAACAAACAAATCGGCCAGTCTACCAACACGTGAACATGCAACGTAGAGCTGAACATGAGAAAAGCAAGAACATGCTAAATTTAGGCCGCATACACGAAGAGTCTGTCCTTGGGATTTATAGTCATTGCAAATGCCAAACGTACAGGAAACAGCAATCATTTAAAATTGAAGGGCGTACTGCTGTTGCTAATAACCTATATACTTCCCAGTAATAATCGTTGCCTCAATTAAACAGTTATGTAGTTTTTTTACTATTGCAAAGGCGAGGTGGGTCTATGTTTCTTAAAAAAATAATAGGAACACCAACTTTTAGCACTAAATTATGTGGTGGAAAGCCTGGAAGATCCAACGAATTTAGGAATTCAACTGGATAGGTAACCGCGTGGTCTTCAGTTGCCACAGTATCAATAGATTTGTACGTTCGTGCATTTCCTGAAATTCTATTGACTGAAATTCTTTCAATATAATTTACTAATTTGTTTTGTAGACCAATTTCCGCCACATATTTCAAATTTCATTGAAATTGGACATACATAAGGTGTTTATTGCATAAAATACATGAAATCGGCCAAAAATATACATAGGAGCTATATCCAAATCTGAACCGATTTCAAGATAATTTGGCATGCTCATTTCTGTAAATAATTAAGTCACACATTCCAAATTTCATTGAAATTGGACATACATAGTGGGTTGGGTGCATCAAATACATGAAATCGGCCAAAAATATATATATATATATATATCCAAATCTGAACCGATTTCAATATAATTTGACAATTTTTTTTGTAGATCAATTTCCGCCACATATTTCAAATTTCATTGAAATTGGACATACATAAGGTGTTTATTGCATAAAATACATGAAATCGGCCAAAAATATATATTGGAGGTACATATATCCAAATCTGATCCGATTTCATTGTAATTTGGCAAACTAACTTCTGGGATCAATTCGTCAAAGATTCCAAATTTCGTCAAAATTGAACATACATGGCGTATTCGGTGTAGAAAATACATGAAATCGGCCGAAATCATATGTATATGGGAGCTATATCCCAATCTGAACCGATTTCAAAATAGTTTGGAACATTTATTTCTGCAATAAATTCCGTCACACATTCCAAATTTCATTGGAATTCGGCATACAAAACGTGTTTTATGCATAAAATGCATTAAATCGGCCGAAAATATATATCTAAATCTGAGCCGATTTCAAATTACTTTGGCAAATTTACTTTTAGACACACATCGCATTCCAAATTTGAAGACTGTATCGATAATCGTTCGTTAGATATCAGCATACAAAGTCTACATTTTTTGGAGGTACCTTTCGATCCTGAGGCTATATCTCCAGATCGGGGCGGAATTTTTAAGAATTATATAGCCTGTGACACTTTCAGGCCATGTGGTAATATACTCTGAAAGTTTCGGTTTAGCGGTTTTTGAGTCCATAAACTTCAAACAAACAAACAAACGTACAAACATTTTCCTCTTTTATAGATATAGATACCGCACAAATTTCATTGAAATAAATATGGGAGCTATAGTCAAATCAACACCGATTTCAATACTTATTTCTACACCAAATTTAGTTACCCATTGGACATACATAGCGTCTATGGGGCATCAAATACATGAAATCGGAAGAAAATATATATAGGAGCTATATCCAAATCTGAACCGATTTCAATATAATTTGGCATACTCATTTCTACAACAAATTTAGTCACACATTCCAAATTTCATTGAAATTGGACATACATAGTGGATTGGGTGCATCAAATACATGAAATCGGAAGAAAATATATATAGGAACTATATCCAAATCTCAACCGATTTCAATATAATTTGGCATACTCATTTCTACAACAAATTTAGTCACACATTCCAAATTTCATTAAAATTGGACATACATAGTGGGTTGGGTGCATCAAATACATGAAATCGGCCGAAAATATATATAGGAGCTATATCCAAATCTGCACCCATTTTAACATAATTTGGCATACTCATTTCTACAACAAATTTAGTCACACATTCCAAATTTCATTGATATTGGACATACATAGTGGGTTGGCGCATCAAATACATGAAATCGGAAGAAAATATATATAGGAGCTATATCCAAATCTGAACCGATTTCAATATAATTTGGCATACTCATTTCTACAACAAATTTAGTCACACATTCCAAATTTCATTGAAATTGGACATATATAGTGGGTTGGGTGCATCAAATACATGAAATCGGCCGAAAATATATATAGGAGCTATATCCAAATCTGAACCGATTTCAATATAATTTGGCATACTCATTTCTACAACAAATTTAGTCACACATTCCAAATTTCATTGAAATTGGACATACATAGTGGGTTGGATGCATCAAATACATGAAATCGGCCGAAAATATATATAGGAGCTATATCTAAATCTGAACCGATTTCGATATATTTTGGCACATTTATTTTTAGGCTAAAATCCATCACACATTTCAAATTTGGAGTCTGTATCTGTAACCGTTCTATAGATATTTGCATACAAAGTTTAAATTTTTTGGAGGTACCTTCGATTCTGATGCTATATCTCCGGATCAGAGCGGAATTTCGAAACTTTTTATAGCCTATGTTACTTTCAGGCGATGTAGTAATATACCCTGAAATTTTCAGCAAGATCGGTTCATCGGTTTTTGAGTCTATAAATTTCAAACAAACAAACAAACAAACAAACAAACATACAAACATTTTTCTATTTTATATATATAGATAAAGGCCTCTTAGCCGACAGCCGTAGTCGCTAGTGATTTTAGCTATAAGTTTATTATAATTTGTAATTGTAATAAATATTTAAATAAATAAATAAATAAAATAAAATAAAGGCGTCTTCTGTGATTTGAATATTTCTTAAAATTATAAACGCGAAGACAACAATAACAGCAAAATAATTTTTAACCACGTTAAAAAATTAAAAATATAAAAATCTTTATAATAATAATAAAAAATAGTTTTTAAATAATTCTCGTCAAAAAATACACTTTAAAAATCCACGTTTAAATATAATTTTTTAAGTAGAAAAAACTAAAGAAACTTAAATAATAGTTAATCAAAAATACGTTAGTACTTTAAAAATATTTTTTAAAATACTTGTCTAAAAATAACTTTAAGATAGAAAAAAAAATAAATTTTAATACGAAATAGGAATTAAAAAATAATTTCTAATAAAAAAATTAAAACATAAACATTTCAATAAAAAAATAAAAATAATTTTTAATAAAAAAATTAAAAAAATTAAATAATTAAGAAATAAACGTTACAAAAACTGTTTTAACATTCTTCTTTAAAAATAGTTAAAAAAACACTTAAAAAAATATTTTTTAAAAAAACCACGCTAAAAATGTAAAATAGAAAATTAAAAAAAAAGAAAAATAATTTGAAAAAAAATCCAAATTAAAATTAATTTTAAATTTAAATTTAATTTAAAAATAATTTATAAAATGTTCACATTAAAAATAATTGGTAAAAAACTCAAGTTAAAAATAATTTTGAAAAAAAATCCACCTTAAAAATAATTTTTAAAAATGTACGCTAAAAAATTGTAAAAAATATATGGCGAATAACAAAATTCCTTTACAATTCCATTTGAAAAAAATTAAAAATTTTTTTTGCGAGCACATCTACGATTTTTGGTGTAGAGGTAAAGGAAAAAAATCCGGTTTCAAATCTGCGTTCACGAAATTGGCCAATGCGCGCAAAAGTTATAGCGGTTTTTATTCTCATATAAAGAAAAAATATTTAAAAATATATTTTCTGTTGTTATGAGAAAATATATGCATAAATCGTTAACAGCATTCCATATCTATTCGTAGATGTTTAAATAGTTTTAAATAGTTTAAATTTATTATTATTTTCGCGGAAAATCAACAAATAATAAAAACAATTTTGAAGTACATCCAAATTATCCTGTCCCAGAATCCGTACAAACCCTCAAAAAATAAATTAAAGAATATATGCGGAATCTAGACAATGCGCAGAAAAATATGATACCAAATTTATAGAGATTGGGTACATAAATTGCATATTATAGCAACAACAAAAGAGAAAAACTTATTGTTGGAAAACATTGTTGCAAATATATTTTTGGTTTTGATTCTAAAAATTAGAAAACAATATTTGGGAGTTCTCCAACTATTTTGCTAAAATCCCATAGAATAATGAATGTATACTGTTAAAACTTCATCAGAAAATATGGTTTACCATCGCGAGAGTTTAACTGATTACTGTGATAACTTATAAGGGTAGGAAATTAAGAGTAATATTGAAATTAAAATCATTCAATTAATATTAAAATTAAAAAGCCCATTATTCGCGAATTAGTTAAAGTCGGTTGATGCGCATCCTTGTTTGGATACAGCGAATCAATCTCTTTCAAAATGTATGCATATTTCGATGTTTCACTCAGGGGCCATTGTGTGCCGCCAGTTGCATGATACACTGCAAAAAACCTTAAAGTTGGTAAAAGTCGCGCAATGTGCATACGATTTTGATGCGCATCCGGTTTCATCAGCGCCTATCAAAAATACGTCAAAATATACCAATTTTAATTAGATTCTTCAAGAACCGCGGATGTGCCTCCACATTCAATTTTTTGTAAAAGACCCATATTACTCGCGTATCTCTTTTCTTTTATGATACGCGTTTTCGCAAATATTATAATCGCCAGTAAAGGATTCCACTTATGTAAAAAATTTAAAAGAAAATCGCGGTTTAGTACGCGGATTTGTCAAAATACATTTTTGCCGATTTTCGTATTTCCAAGGTATCTATATCCGCGGTTTTAGTGGATGGATTCGATCGCGGAAGGTCTCATCAGATCCGTCGCGTAAAAAAACTAAATTCACGCGGGATACAAAGGAAATTGAATGGCATTTGTAAATTTTAAACGCAAAAAATAGGTTATTTAAAAAAATTCACGCATCAAATATTGGCCTTTAGACTCCAATTACTAGGATGCTGTAAGGAGCACACTCATGAGATATGCATCAACGACGTAAAATCACGAGTTCTATAATCGCGTTAAGAGTTTGAAATATTATCTTCTTGCGCGTCCGGATTATTAAAAAAATTCAAAAAACCCCGAAATTCCGGCTTCAAAATGTCAGCATCAATTTTAGGTGGATGCAGTGGATATATCGAAAAATCATACACTACAATCTTGTTGCCCATGGAGTATTCTGTGATTCTTTTTTTGGGGATAGGTCTATAAAATGTAAGTTTAAGCCAGAAATCGTATGGGAACACAAAAAAACTTGTTGGCTTCAACCCATTTTTACTCATTTTTCTACATTGATGCCAACACAGCTTCCACGAAAATTAATTTTTATGGTCGACATTATGGGATCCCTTCTAAAACACCTAATTTTAAAGAATTGTAGTCATACTTTATAGAATATGTTAACAGTTCTCGAATTCTGATAGGGTGAAACTCGGATTCATCGATTGCAAAACATTTTTGTTATTTACCATATATATTTAAAAACTTAAACATAATATCTAACAAATTCAGGTTAACAAAATCGTTAAAATATCAACGGTAAAAAAGTTAAAATAAAATATTTTTAGGAGGGTTGGCGTTTTTTATTTGGGATGTCGACTTCTATTTTGATTTTCAAAATAGTCAGGCTTAATCTCATAGTCGTAGATTTAATATTTTATTAAATCAACTTTAATTTATTAGTGGGAAAAATTGGCGATGTTTACCAAGGGGTAAGGCAGGGAAGACTATAGTTTCAGATCTCGCCACAGATCTTCATCAGTTCCCTTGTCTCTTGTTTTTCAACAAGAAACTTTTTATACCCAAGTGTCAATTGCCCGCTTAAATAGATACGTGTGCAAATAAAAACGCCAACCCTCCTAATTGTGAGACCGGGCACCGTCGAAATGTTTGTTTATTGTATGCAATACCAACAAATTAGTGATGTGTTTTTCGCTGAGAATCAACGAACGCATAGCAGTGGGAAAGATTTGGTTTTGCTTGCAAGTGAAGTTGCTCGAGTTAAGTAGTGCTAAAGAAATTCTCGATCAGAGTGTTTCTTTGCACACGTATCTATTTGAGCGGGCAATTGACACTTGGGTATAAAAAGTTTCTTGTTGAAAAACAAAAAACAAGGGAACTGATGAAGATCTGTGGCGAGATCTGAAACTATAGTGTTCCCTGCCTTATCCCTAGGTAAACATCGCCAATTTTTGCCACTAATAAATTAAAGTTGTTTTAATAAAATATTAAAACAATGACTATGGGATTAAGCCTGACTGTCTTGAAAATCATAATAAAATATTTTTTAAAAAAATTGAAAATATTTAAAAAAAAATCCACACTTAAAAGTTGTAAAATAATATATGTTTTTGAAAAATTAAAAATAATTTCTAAAAAATTCATGTTAAAAAATTGTTAACATATCAGCGGTAAAAAATTTTAGAATAAAACATATTTTTTAATTAAAAATAATTAAAAAATCCACGTTAAAACTAATTTTTAAAAAATCCAAGTTAACAAAAATAATGAATGAAAGAACAATTTTAAAAATATTCTCTATGTTATGTTTAAAAATATATGTGTCCCATGTTAAGAATAATTTTTAAAAAACCATAGTTAAAAAATAATATAATAAACCACGTCAAAATTTAAAATTATTTTTATTTTGTTTAAAATAATTTTTAAATAGAACAAGTAAGAAAAGCGTTAAGTTCGGTCGGGCCGAACTTTTTATACCCTCCACCACAAATTTCAGCCATTTCGGTGGATTAATGTGGCCACAACCTTCAAAATACCGAAATTCGGAAGGTACCGTTCTATGGGGGCTATATGATGGCGTGGACCTATACCTACAAATTTCTGGGGGAAAGTTTTATACGCCTAAAAAAGACTAAATACCAAATTTCAGCCATCTCGGCGTGATAATGAGGCTAAAACGTTCAAAATATCGAAAATCGGGAGATACTGTATTATGGGGGCTATATCAACACGTGGGCCTATATAAACATTTTATGGCAGAAATGTTTCTTAGCCTCTGGAAACACAAAATACAAAGTTACAACCGATTATTTGGTCAAATGGGTCAAATAGATTCAAAATATACTAAAATGACGCGTACTTTATAAGGGGCCTTATATGGGGGCTATACCAAAACGTGGACCTATATAACCCATCTTTGGAAGGAATGTTTTTTGACCTCTGAAGACACAAAATACCAAATTACAACCAATTCTGTGGTCAAATGGGTCTAATACATTCAAAATATATTAAAATGACGCGTACTTTATATGGGCCCTTATATGGGGGCTATACCAAAACGTGGACCTATATAACCCAACTTTGGTAGGAATATTTTTTGGCCTCTGGAGACACAAAGTACCAAATTACAATCAATTCGGTGGTCAAATGGGCCAAATATCTTAAAAATTCCTTAAAACGACGACGCGTCACGCGTCATTTTGTATGGGGGCTATACGAAAGCGTGGACATACATAGCCCGTTTTCAATACCAAAAGTCCTACGTAAATATAACATATTTTCCCAAAATTTCATCAACCTACGTCAATCCGTTCTGACGCTAGAGTGATTTCCACAGACGGACAGACGGACGGACATCGCTATATCGATGTAGAATTGCACGCTGATCAAGAATATATATACTTTGTGGGGTCTACAATGATTATTTCGAGTAGTTACAAACGTAGTGACAAACTTAATATACACCCATCCTATGGTGGAGGGTATAAAAATAATATCAAAAACAGTCAACTTTGAGAAAAATTATACAATTCAAGCTAAAAAATATTTTTTATACCCTCAGCCTTTAGGCTATGAAGGGTATATACACTTTCATACGGGCAAAATGTGCCTCATCGAAATAATGGTTTTAGACCCCAAGTATGTTTGGACGAAATGTGTTTCAGACAATTTGGAGTCGATTGAGCAATGTCCGTCCGTCTGTCTGTCTGTCTGGCTGGCTGGAGCGCACGATAACTCTCGAACGGATGAACCGATTCGGTTCAAATTTTGGCTTTCGTAATATTTTGCCCAAACTTAGTTTAAGTTCGAAGATGAGCTATATCGGTCCACTCCTTCCGGTACCTCCCCCACAAAAATTCGAAAATGTTCGGAAAATTTGTGCGCACGATAACTCTTGAAGGGAGTAACCGATATAATCCATACTTTGCCCATCGTGGAGCGTGTACCAGACTTAGATCAGGTTTTAATATGGACTCAATTGGTCCACTCCGTCGGGTACCTCCCATACAAAAATTTGGAAAAGTTCAGTTTAGGACCATCTCTCGAATCGCTTTGATTTTTGCTTTAGCAACTTGTATTCACTGCCCTCCATACGACGGTATAAGTTTCATCAGGGGCAAGTCCATACTTCCTAAGAAAATAGCCTGAAAGTTGCAAAAAAAAACCCCTATGACACCGTGTGAGGAGGTTGGAGGGCAAAAAAAAATCTCGAACAGGTCTGCCGATTCGGTCCAAAGTTTGGCCTTAGTAATATTTTGTCCAAACATAGTTTAAGTTCGATGATAAGCCATATCGGTCCACTCCTTCAGGTACCTCCCTCACAAAAGTTCAAAAATGTTCGGAAAAATTGTGCGTACGATAACTCTTGAAGAGAGTGGCCGAATTGGTCCATACTTTACACATCCTAATATATCTACCAGATATAGATCAGGTTCAAATATGGTCTATATTTGTCCACTCCATCCGGTACCTCCCACTCAAAATTTCGGATACATGTTCACTTTAAGACCTGCATTCGAATCGTTTTGATTTTTGTTGAAGCAACATGCATTGCTACCTCAATTGCGATGGTAAAAGTTGTTTCAGGGGCAAGTTCATACTTCTTGAGCAAACATCCCTGAAGTTCTAAAAAACCCCTATGGTACCATATGTAGTGGCTGGAGATCCATTCTTTTTAGTATCTCCTCCGCAAAACTTTTGATATTAAATCCTAATCAACATTTTTGTCAGTTCAAACGCCCAAAATTCTTAAAACTCCCTAAATACATGCGTTTTTTGGAAAAAAAAAAATTGTTTCAATATACACAGGCTGAGGGTATATATCTGTCGGCAAAGCCGACTGATACTTTTTTCTTGTTTAAAAATGAATTCACATTTTTTATTCTGACAGCCTTTCAAAGAATATTCATAAAAATCTACCTATAAAATGGCAGCATTACACCGTAATCCATTCGAAAATTTTTGAAAAATCCTCTCTTATTGTCCATATAAAAATGCTTTTAAAAATAACTCAAAATTATTTTCAAAAAAAAAAAAAAAAAATACACGTTTCATATCTTAAATTTAAAATTTTTCAGTCAAATGACTTTTCCAAAGAATATATCCACAACTTTCGCACAGATTTTTCCCAACCACAATTACATCGAACTTCATTTGCAAAACATTTCACTTGTTATCCTTCTGTGTGTCTGGTTTTTTGTGTTGCGTTCTCTCTATATGTATCTCTAACTAACTAATACACAGTGATTATGTTTTATCAATAGTTTATACACAAAGAAGAACTAGAAATTAAAATAATGCATGTCTGTGTGTATGTGTGTGGGTGAGAATATGTTGTTAACACATGAAGGATAAATAATACAAGAAAGAGCGAGAGAGAGTTAAACTTAATATATAACTCAATTCTTATAGAGACAGAACAGAGGAGAAGGGAGAACAGATAAAACATGTAACACAAACTTAATGTCGAAGAAGAAGTTGAAGAAGATTTTCCCACTTACCATTGGTCGGTGAATGTTCCAAATGCTCCAGGTCCACTTACTCTGCGTTGGGTGGTTGGTTTAACGTGCATTTTATAAAATCTCGTCTAGATGAAGAATGTGCGCTGCTCCTCCTTGCTGGTGTTGTTGTCTATGCATGCTATGGCCGTTAGTTGAAGAATACCACCAAAAATAAATAAATTAAAAATCCGCACCACAAAATGGCAACATAAAATGTAGATGTCTTTTTTTTGCTGCTGCTTTGTTGTTTTAGTTTTTGTTGTTGTTGCTTTTGTTATAGGTACAATGTGAAGAAGTTGTTGTTTTATGTTTTTTTCTTTTTTTTATTTCAAAATAATTTGAAATAAAATTTTAAAATGAATTAGAATATTGTTTTTTCTTCTTCTTTTCTTTACATAAATTCTTTAGAGTTCGATAATAATTTTCTTTGTTTATTATTATTATTTTTTTTTTTTGTAAAACTAAATGCAGTATAAGTTTTAATATTTTTCTCTTTTAAAGAATTGTTTTTTTTTCACTTAAATATTTTTTTGATTATTTAAAATAAATTTGTAGTATATTTTGCTTTGCTTTGTTTCAAATAATTGTTGCCAAATCAGATTATCCTTTTGAAGGAAAATAAAGTTTGAAATTATTTCAGGGTATTGCTTGTTTTCAATTCATATTTGTTGTTGTCTTTTTGGTTTTTTTTTGTTCAATTCTTTTGTAGGCTGAAGAATATAATTTGTATTTATTTATGCTAAATATTAAATATTTATGTAATCTTCATTGTCCATGTTTTTTTAGGTTAAGTTACTACGGGACACTATATATTTTTATTCTTTTTGGGTTTTACTTTTCAGGTGGGCACAAGATGGGATTTTAACTAAAAAGTTGTTGTTGTTGTTTAAGACGAAAACTACTTTACAGGTTTGTTAATCTCTACACAGTTGTTATGCTTCCGTTGCTAATCCGTTTTGTTGTTATTGTTCCTTGTATTTTCATTCTTTTTATCTTGCATGGGAAAGATAGGGTAAAACAGAAGAAACACTAAAACACATTTATTTACTGTTAGACTTTCTATTCTATATACAAATTGATATATACTTTTATATATAAATTATTTCCTTGTAAATATGTGGGTATCTCTCTTCCTTAAATCTCGCGTATGTGTGTGTGTAGTAATAGGCAATTGTTACCATTATTGCCTTAGGTAAAGGATAAAATCATAATCGCCATACTTTCCTTTTTCGCTTAATTTAGATACCTTATTTATCTCATCACCATCCCCATCATCATCATCATCTCCATTGCCCACATCCTCGTTATTGTTCTCTTTACTCTTGTTGTTGTTGTTTTTGTTGTCAACAATGAGATTATCATACCCTCCAACACCAGCATACATTATAAATGTCATTGCCAAATACTCAGTCACGCCACACCATTGAGCGATGAGAACATAGAGAGTCAAATAAAGTAGCCTTGTTCTCTCCATAATAATGAGACATATTTTGTATTGGAGTAGAAGAGAGTTGTGAGTGGTTTTTATTATGAATCAAGTATCAAGTATGAGTGTCAAAGTCAGAATGCAGTTTCCAACGGAAAAAAATAATGAAAGTAAACTATCGAAAGAAGACCCATTAAAAGTTATCTGTCCATAGAGGACTTTGTGAAAGATCTTCGAAAGTTCTTCTACACACAAATGACGTACCCATGACCTCTGAAAAGCCTTCTATAGATAGAAAACCTTCTAAGATCTTATATGAACAGAAAAGTTTCTTAAAGTTTTTCATGTACAGAAAAGCTTCTAAAGGTTTTCTATGGATAGAAGAGCATCTAAATGTCCTCGATGGAAAGAAAAGCTTTTAAAAGTCTCCTATGGACAGATGAGCTTATTAAGGTCTTCTATGGACAGAAGGGCTTCTTAAAGTCTACCTGGACAGAAAAAGCTTCTAAACGTCTTCTGTGGACAGAAAAGTTTCTAAAAATATTCTTTGGACAGAAAAGCTTCAAACGGTTTTCTATGGACAGAAGAGCATCTAAAACCCGTCTATGGACAGAATAGCTTTTGAAAGTTGTCTCTGCACAGAGAAGTTTCTAAAAGCTTGTCTTTTATGGACAGACGAGCTTCCAAAGGTCTTCTATTAACAGAAAAGCTTTTAAAAGTCTTCTATCGACAGAAGAGCATCTACAAGTCTTCTATGGACGGAAGGGTTTCTTAAGGTCTTCTGTGGTCAGAAGAGCTTCTAAAGGTCTCCTATGGGCAGAAAAGCTTCTAAAGGTCTTTAACAGACAGAAGATCTTCTAAAGGACTGATATGGAGCTTCTTAATGTCTTCTATAAACAGAAGTGCTTCTAAATGTCTCCTTTGGACAGAAGAGCTTCTAAAGGTCTTCTAAGGACAGAAGAGCTTCTATTGGTCCCCTCTGGACAGAAAGCTTCAAAAGGGCTGCTATGGAGCTTCTAAAGGTCTTCTTTAAACAGAAGGGCTTCTTGAGGTCTTCTGTAGACAGAAAAACTTGTAATGGTTTTCTAGAGGAAAAAAACTTTAAAGGTCGCCTTTGGACAGAAGAGCTTCTGAAGGTCATCTAAGGGTAGAATATCTTATTGCTGCCCCTAAAGTTCTCTTAAAGGCAAATGAGCTGTGGACAGAAGAACTTATTGAGGTCTTCTATGGACAAAAGAGCTTATTAATGTCCTCTAATAACAGGAAAGCCGCTAAATATCTTCTATGGGTAGAAGAGCTGTTAAAGGTCTTCTAGAGACAGAAGAACCTCTAAGGTTTTCTCTGGACAGAAGAACTTCCAAAGGTCTGCTATTGACAGAGGAGCTTCTAAAGGTTTGTTATGAACAGATGGGCTTCTAAAATAATTTTATGGACTAAAGAGCTTCCAAAGGTCTTCAATAGACAGAAGAGCTTCTAAACGACCCCCTAAGGGTTTGCTATGGATAGAGCTGTTAAAGGTGTTCTATTGAAAGAACATCTTATAAAGGTCTTTTATGAAAAGAAAACCCTATAAAGGTCTTCTATGGGAAGAAGACCACCTACAGATGTTATATGGACAGAAGACCTACTAAAACTATTCTATGGACAAAAGGATCTTTTTAAAGGTATTCTATGGACAAGAGATCTTTAAAAGGTCTTTAGCCAGAGAACATAGCCAATTGACCCTTTAAATGTCTTCTGTAGTTAGAGGACCCTCTAAAAGACTGCCTTAGCCAGAAGACCTTTAAAGGTTTCCGTTTCCCAAATGACCTTCTTAGGGGCTTCTTTAGCCAGAGGAGCTTCTAGTCTTCTTTGGCCAGAAGACCTTCTAAGGGTCTTCTTTAGACAGAGGACCTTCTTAAGGTCTTCTTTAGGCAAAGGATCTTTTGTTTGTTAGCCACAGGACCTACTAAATGTCTTCTTCAACCCGAGAACCTTTCAAAGAGTTTCTTTAGCCACAGAACCTTCTAACGTTCGTCTTTAGCCAAAGAACCTTCTAAGCGGCTCCTTTAGCCAGGTGACCTTCTAAAGATCTTCATTAGCCAATATTCCTTCTAAATATCTTCTTTAGATAGAGGATCTTCCTAACGTCTTCGTTAGCCAGAGGCCCTTCTAATGATTTTCTTTTGCCAGAGGACGTTCTAAGAGTCTTCTGTAGCCAGAGGACCTTCCCAAAGTCTTCTTCAACCTGAGGACCTTCTAATGATTTTCTTTAGCCACAGATCCTTCTAACTGGCGTGTTTAGCCAGTGGACCTTCTAAGGCTATTCTTCAACCTGAAGACCTTTTCTTTAGCCACAGAACCTTCTAACGGTCGTCTTTCTAAGAGGGCCTTCAAAGGGTCTTCTTTAGCTAGAAGACCTTTTAAAGGCCTTCTTTAGCCAGGATACCTATTAAAGGTTACCTTTAACCAACGAAACTGATAAGGCCTTCTTTAGCATAGGACATTCTAGGGGTCTTCTTTAGCCACATGACCTTCTAAATATAGGACTTCTATGGACAGATGAGCTTCTACAGTCCTTCATAGACAGAAGAGTTTCTAAAGGCTGAGTATTGACAGAAGAACTTCTGTACGCAGAAACACTGCTTAAAACCTTCTGTGAGCAGAAGAACTTGTTAAGGTCTTCTATGGACAGAAAAGCTTCTTAAGGCCTTCTATTGACAGAGGAGCTTCTAAAGGTATTTTATGCACAGAAGACAGAAATTTCTGAAGGGGTTCTATGGACAAAAAAGCTTCTAAAGGTATCCAATGGGCAGAAGAACTCTTAAAGGAAAGAAACGTTCCTTAATGTTTTCTATGGATAGAAGAGCTTCTGAAGACCTTCATAACCGGAAGACATTCTAAAGGTTTTCTATGGACATAAGATCTTCTGACGGTCTTTTATGGACATAAGACATTCTTAAAATCTACCATGGGCAAAAAGGCTTCTAAATGTCTTCTATTAAAGAAGAGCATTCAATGAACTGAAGCCCTTCTAAAGGGGTTCTAAGGTTATAACAGCTTCTAAAGATCTTCAATGGACAGTAGAGCTTGAATGAAGAGAAAAGCTTTCTTAAGGCCTTCTATGGCCAGACGAGCTTGTAAAGATCTTCCTTGGTCAGGAATGCTCTTGAAGGTCTATAAACAGAAAAGCTTCTTATGGTATCCTATGGACTGAAAAGCTTCTACAAGTCTCCTGTGGACAGAGTTCTTTTAAAATATTCTATGGTCTTCTATGGACAGAAGGGCTTTTAAAGGTATTCTTCTTAAGGTCTCCTATTGATAGAAGAGCTTTTAAAAGACTTCTGTGGACAAAACCGCTTTTAAAAATTTTTTGGGGACAAAAAGCTTCTACAGATCTTCTTCTGGGGGCAGAAGAGCTTTTAAAAATGTCTATGGCACAATAGCTCGTAAAGGTCTTCTATAGAGAGTGGAGTTTTTTAAGGTATCCTATGAGCAAAAAAGCTTTTAAAGATCTGCGAACAAAAGAGCTTTTAAAGACTTTCTATGGGCTACTAAAGGTCTTCCTTGGACAGAAGAGCTTTTAAAGGTCTATAAACAGAAAAGCTTCTTAGGGTCTCCTATGGACTGAGAAACTTCTAAAAGTCTCCCGGGGACATAGTTTTTAAAAATGTTCTATGGTCTTCTATGAACAGAAGAGCTTCTAAAAGTTTTCTGGGGACAGAAGAACTTTCAAAGGACTTCTTCTTAAGGTCTCCTATGGACAAAAGAGCTTTTAAAGGACGTCTGTGGACAAAACCGCTCTTAAAAATTTTCTATGGGCAAAATAGCTTCTGAAAATCTTTTGAAAAAAAAACTTCTCTTCGTCTTCTATAGACAGAGGAGTTTTTTAAGGTATCCTATGGACAAAAGAGCTTTTAAAGATCTGTGAACAAAAGAGCTTTTAAAGACTTTCTATGGGAAAAATAGCTTCTAAAGGTCTTCTGAACAGCAAGACCTTCTAAAAGTTTTCTTGAAATATAACACCTTCTACAGGCCTTCTTTACCCAGAAGTCCTTCTAAATGTCCTCTGTAGTCAGAGGACCTTCTAAAGGTATTTTGTAAGGACATAACAGATTTTAAAGGTCTTCAATGGACAGTAGAGCTTCAGTGAAGAGAAAAGGTTTCTTAAGGCCTTCTATGGACATGAGCGCTTCTAAAGGTCTTCCGTGGACAGGACAGGGACAGGTCTAGAAACAGAAAAGCTCCTTAGGGTCTCTTATGGACATATAAGCCTCTAAAAGTCTCCGGGGACAGAGTTTTTAAAAATGTTCTATTGGCAAAATAGCTTCTAAAGGTCTTCTTTGGGCAAAAAAGCTTCTAAAGCTCTTCTATGGACAGATAGAGATTTTAGAGGTCTTCTTCTTAAGGTCTCTTATGGACAGAAGAGCTTTTAAAGGACTTCTGTGGACAAATGAGCTTTTCAAGATTTTCTATGAGTAAAAAAGCTCCAAAAGTTGTTCTGGGGACAGAAAATCTTATACAGGTCTTCTATGGACATAAAAGCTTCTTCTAAAGATCCTCTTCAGGGGACAGATGAGCTTTTAAAATTTGTCTGTGGGCACAAAAGCTTCTAAAGGTCTTCTATGGACAGGAAGTTTTTTAAGGTTTCCTATGGACAGAAGAACTTCTAAAGATCTTCTGTGGACAGAGGAGATTTTTTAGGTCTCCTACGGACAAAAGAGCTTTTAAAGTTCTTCTGTGAACGAAAGAGCTTTTAAAGACTTTCTATGGGCAACATAGCTTCTAAAGGTCTTCTGAGGACAGAAAAGCTTCTACAGGGCTTCTATGGACACATAAGCTTCTAAAGGTTCTCTGTAGACAGAGGAACTTCTTAAGGTATCCTTAACACCAACACCTTCTAAAAGTTTTCTTAAGATATAAAACCTTCTACAGGCCTTCTTCACCCAGAAGTCCTTCTAAAGATCCTCGGTAGCCAAATGACCTTTTAAAGTTATTTTTCCGCCAAAGGACTTTCTAAGCGTCTTTTTATGCAAGAGGAACTTCTAAAGGTGTTCTTTAGACGGGGGAGCTTCTAATGATTTTCTTTAGACCGAGAAGCTTCTAAAGGTTTTCGATAGCCAGAGGACCTTCTAAAGGTCGTTTTTAGCTTGAAGGCCTTTTAAAGGTCTTCTGTGGACAGAGGAGTTTTTTAAGGTCTCCTATGGTCAGAAGAGCTTTTAAAGGTCTTCTGTGGACAGCAGAGCTTTTAAAGATTTTCTATGGGCAAAATAGCTTCTAAAGGTCTAAAGTCCTTCGAAAAGTTTTCTTAAGATATAAGACCTTCAACAGGCCTTCTTTACCCAGAAGTCCTTCTAAAGAACCTCGGTAGCTAAAGAACCTTCTGAAGCCATTTTTCAACCAAAGGACTTTCTAAGGGAATTTCCTTAGCCCGAGACGCTTCTAAAGGTCTTCGATAGCCAGAGGACTTTCTAAAGGTCTTTTTAGCTATACCTTTTTCAGATGTAATTCTAATTATTTTAATTGTAATTCGAGAATTCTATTTGTAATTCGAATTATTCCATTTGTAATTCGAATTATTCCATTTGTAATTCGAATGATTTCCTTTGTAATTTCAAATGAAATAATTCGAATTACAAATAGAATAATTCGAATTACAAATGGAATAATTCGAATTACAAATGGAATGTTACGAATTACAAATGAAATGTTATGAATGAAAAATATAATTCTCGAATTACAAATGAAATGTTACGAATTACAACTAAAATATTTCGAATTGCATCTGAAAAAGGTATAGGAGGCCTTCCAAAGGTCTTATTTAGCTAGAGGAACTTCTAAAGGAGTTCTTTAGAAAGACGACCTTGTAAAGGTCTTCATTAGCCAGAGGACCTTCTGAATGTCTTCTATAGCCAGAGTACCTTATAAGGGTCTTTTTTTAACCAGAGGAACTTCTAAAGGTCTTCTTTAGCCAAAGGACCTTCTAAGGGTCTTCTATAGCCAGAAAACTTTCTAAAGGTGTTTTCAGCCTGAGGACCTTTTAAAGATTTTCTTTTGCCGCATAACCCTCTAACGGTCGTCTTTACGTAGAGAACCTTCTAAAGCTATTCTTCAACTTGAAGATTTTCTAAAGGTTTTCTTAGCCAAAACACCTTCTAAGGATATTTTTTAGGCAGAGGACCTTCTAATGGTCTTCGTTAGTCAGAAGACCTTCTAACAGTTTTTAATCTACAGGATCTTCTTAATGTCTTCTTTAGAGGGTCTAGAGGGTCTTATAAAAGAATTCTTGAGCCAGAAGGCCTTCAAAGGTTTTTTTAGCCAGAACACCTTTTTAAGGTCTTCTTTAGCCACAGGACTACCTAGGGGTCTTCTTTAGCCAAAGGACCTTCTAAACGTCTTCTTTAGCCATAGGTCCTGCTAACGGTCTTCTTTGGCTAGGGTCTTCCTTACCCAAAGGACGTTCTAAAAGTCTTCTTTAACCAGAGGTTTTTCTAAAGGTCTTCTATAGGCAGAGGACACTCTAAAGGTCTTATTTAGCTAGAAGGCTTTCTAAAGATATTCTTTAGCCAGAGACCTTCTAAAGGCCTTCTTTAGCAAGAGGGCCTTCTAAGGTATTTTTCATCCAGAGGACATTCCAATTATGAAGGTCTTCTTTATCCAGATGACTCAATAAAGATATTCTTTAGCCAGAGGACCTGTTAAAGGCCTTCTTTCACCAGAGCACCTTCTAGGTGACTTCTTTAACCAGAAGACCTTCTAAAGGTTTTCGTTTCTCAGAGGACCTTCTAGAGGTCTTTTTCTAAGGTATTTTTCATCCAGAGGACATTCTATAGGTCTTCTTTATCTAGATGATCCAATAAAGATCTTCGTTAGCCAGAGGACATTGTTAAGGTCTTCTTTTATCAGAGAGCCTTATAAAGGTCTTCTTTAGCCGGATGTCATATAAAGATCTTCTTTGGCCAGAGGACCTCTTAAAGATCTTGTTTAGCCGGATGACTTTTTAAAGGTCTTCTTTAGCCAGAGGACCTTCTAAGGGTCTACTTTAGGCAGAGAACCTTCTTAAGATCTTCTTTAGCCTGAGAACCTTTAAATGTCTTCCTTCACTAGAAGACCCGCTGAAGGTCTTCCTCAGCCAGAGGACCTTTAAATGTCTTCTTTCAACCAAGGTCTTCGTCATAGGTCCTGCTAAAGGTCTTCTTTTGTCAGGGTCTTCTTTATCCAAAGGACGTTCTGAATGTCTTTTTTAGCCAGAGGACCTTCTACATGACTTCTTTGGCCATATGTCCTGCTAAAGGTCTTCTTTTGTCAGGGTCTTCTTTATCCAAAGGACGTTCTAAATGTCTTCTTTAGCCAGAGTCTTCCTGATCCAAAGGCCGTTCTAAATGTCTTCTTTAACCAGAGGACCTTCTAAAGGAATTCTTTAGCCAGAGAACCTTCCAAGGATCTTCTTTAGCCAAAGGACCTTCTAAAGTATTGTTCATCCAGTGATCATTCTAAAGGTCTTCTTTATCAGGAGGACCCAATAAAGATATTCGTTAGCCAGAGGACCTTCTAGGTGACTTCTTTAACCAGAAGACCTTCTTAGCCAGAAGACCTTCTAAAGGTATTCGTTAGCCAGAGGACCTGCTAGAGGCTTTCTTTAGCCAGAAGACATGCTAAAGATGTTCGTTAGCCAGGACATTGTTACGGTATTCTTTAATCAAAGGGCCTTCTAAAGGTATTCTTTAGCCGGAGGGTCATATAAAGATCTTATTTAGCCAGGGGACATTCTAAGGAGCTTCTTTAGCCAGAATCTTCCTGATCCAAAGGACGTTCTAAATGTCTTCTTTAACCAGAGGACCTTCTAAAGGAATTCTTTAGCCAGAGGCTTTCTAAAGGTCTTCTTTAGCCAGAGGACCTTCCAAATATCTTCTTTAGCCAAACGACCTTCTAAGGTATTTTTCATCCAGTGGACATTCTAAGGATCTTGTTTATCCAGAGGACCTAATAAAGACATTCTTTAGCCAGAGGACCTTCTAGGTCACTTCTTTAACCAGAAGACCTTCTTAGCCAGAAGGCCTTCCTGCTAGAGGTCTTCTTTAGCCAGAAGACCTGCTAAAGATGTTCGTTAGCCAGAGGACATTGTTAAGGTCTTCTTTAATCAAAGGGCCTTTTAAATGTATTTTTTAGCCGGAGGGCCATATAAAGGTCTTCTTTAGCCAGACGACCTTTTAAGGATCTTGTTTAGCCAGATGGCCTTCTGATCTAAAGGACGTTTTAATGTCTTCTTTAACCAGAGGACCTTCAAAAGGTATTCTTTAGACAGAGGACATTCTAAAGGTCTTCTTTAGTTAGAGGGCCTTCCAAAGATGTTCTTTAGCCTGAGGACTTTCTAAAGATCTTGATAAGCCAGATGACCTACTAAAGGTCTTCCTTAGCCAGAGGACCTGCTAGAGGTCTTCCTTAGCCAGAAGGCCTGCTAAAGATCTTCGTTAACCAGAAGACATTGTTAAGGTCTTCTATAATCAGATATTCTTTAACCGGAGGCCTATCAAAATGTCTTCTTTAGCCAGAAGAGCTTCTAAGGATCTTCTTTAGCCAGATGACCTTTTAAGGGTCTCTTATAGCCAGAGAACCTTCTAAAGGTCTTCTTTAGCCAAAGAACATTTAAAGGTCTTCTTTCACTAGAAGACCTGCTGAAGGTCTTCGTCAGCCAGAGGACCTTTTAAAGGTCATCTTTAACCAAGGTCTTCGTCAACCAGAGACCTGCTAAAGACCTTCAGATGAGTTTTTAAAATTCGTCTTCAACCTGCTAAAAGTCATAATTAACCACAGTACTTTCTAAGGGTCTTCTTTAGCCTTAGGACCTTCTTGAGGGTTTCTTTAACTAGATGACCTTCTAAGGGCTTTCTTTAGTCGTTTTTAGTCAGAGGACCTTCTAAATGTTTTTTTTTTCACCCGATGTCCTTCTAAGGGTCTTCTTTAACCAGAAGACCCTCTAATGATCTTCTTTAGCCAGATGAACTTCTAAGGGTCTTTTTAGCAAAAAGACCTTCTAAGTGTCTTCTATAGCCCAAAACCTAACCTAACGAGGGTATATACACTTTGATACGACCAAAAATGTGCGATTTAGCCCTGCCCGTCCGTCTGTCTGACTCGTTGGTGCGCACGATAACAAATTTTGCACTTTGGAATATTTTACCCAAACTTAGTTTAAATATCTGTCCACTCTTTCGGCTGTGAACATTAACTCTCGAACTGGCAATCGATTTAGCCCAAACTTAGCACATCATATTAGTCCTTTCACAAATAGATCGGGTTCGAATTTTGACTATGTGTCCACTCCTTCGGTTACCTCTCACACAAAATTCGGAAAATGTGAAGTTTAAGAGCTCCTCCCGTATCGTTTTGATTTTTTTTACGGTTGTCCTTTCTGCTCCCTTTACAACGGTGCAGTTTTTCTGGGACAAGTCCATACATCTTAAGATTATGAGCTCCAAGAAACCCTGACTACACCAAATAAAATATAACATCTGTAAGATAACTTTCGTAGGGAGTTTCTGTTTTGTCCAAACTTTACACATCGTATTTTTTCATATAGTCATGTATCAGTTTGGAATGTGGACTAAATCGGTCCCATCCTTCGGGTACCTCCCACACTAAATTTGGAAAAAATACAGTTTAACAACTCGTGTCGGATCCTTTAGAAATTGTTTGCAATAAGTTATTCTTGCAGACTATTAAGATGGCGCAATTTTTTCGGGTGCAAACCCATACATCCCGGGTAATGGCCCAAAAGCTCCAAAAAAAACCTGCCGTCACCAATTTACCTCGGTACTACTTAAGATAAGGGGGGAAGGGAGAAACCGTTGGACCAATGTTGTACATTGTATTATTCCTTACAGCCTCGAATTATATCCGAATATTGACTACATCGGACCACTCTTTCGGCTACCCCCCACACAAAGTTTGGAAAAAGTGCAGTTTAAGGACTCATCCGGTGTATGTGGCCATTTGGTGTATGTCGCCTTAGTTAAGACGGTAACTTTTTTTTCGGCGGCAAATCCATACTTCCTTATAAATTGACCCAAAAACTCAAAATACGTCAGAATTATTGTGTTTGTTTTTTTTTCTTTACGTTCGAGACTGAGGGTATATCTCTGTCGACACAGCTGACTGATACTTCCTTACTTGTTTGGTCATAGACTAATGAACGTTTAGACGACGGAATGCTCTCACCGAATATGTTCGAATTGAGTTTGGTAACTAAGAAACTCAATATAAAATGCCAAAAAATACAAGTTAATAAATATTTTGTTACATGGGGTTAGTTTTTGATGGGAACTATGTTCTCAGATAAAAATATCCAAGAAAATATTGTTATTTTCCCCAGAAATCGTCTTCGAATTTTTTGAGTTTTCGGGTTTGAGTGACTTGAACGCGGCCAAATTGACTAATCCTTCGTCTGTATATTCATTAGTCTATGGTTTGGTTTGTTTATTGATTTGATAGCCATGCGATTGCCATGTCATTTAGGACCGACAAATGTGGGGATTCAAATAACTCATTGAGTTACAAAAACACTCAAATCACAGCTCTCTCTAAAAAGGAATATATAAAGAGAGTGTTTTGATGACTTCACATCGGTGTACGCGAGTGTGTGTGCAACATTTTATGGTTTTAATGAACAAAGAGAGGAAACCTAAAGAGAGAAAATTCAATTGGCCACAAACCCCAAAGGCACAACAAATACAATAAAAAAGGCTAACAGGAAGCTTCTCTGTTAGTTAAGCCAGTAACTACGTAACTTAATAGCTTATTTAGTGGGCGCAAATAACCTAACCTAACAACCTCCAACTTATCGTAACAACAAAAAATAATGATTATATATATACTAGTGTGAAGATATAGCTTCATGCTTCCTTATCTTCTTCTTCTTCCCCATCCCTTTTTTGATGTCATTTAATTTTACTTCATTTGCTGTAATTGCAGTGATGTCAATGTGGCTGAGGCTGAGATAGTCTCGACTTAAATAAAACATTTGAGATAGTTCTTTTGCCAAGCGTGTCTAAATCAATCAGCCCTAAATAAATAATGCAGTCTTTCCTTGTTGTCTTACCCTGCTGAGATGAAGATATGGACGGGAATTTGGGTCATATGCATGTCACGTAAGTGAAAGAAAATTATGTTACCTCACAGTGTTCATATTTCAGGTGAAATATTTATATGGCAATTTATATTTTCTGGTTGTGAAGGTGTTCAATAGCTTGTAACCCACCCATTCAGCTCTTGCCAGTTTTAATATGTAAGCGAAGGAACAAATGAGGCCTTAAGGGCATCTCAAAGAGGGTTATGTAAAAACATTATAAATCAAAATAAAAATGTTAGTCCAAATATAATATCCGAAAATAGTTTAGAAAAAATGCATTTATTCAGAGGATAATATACCTTTGGGAAAGAATCTTAAAATGTCGGGGTAAGTGTGGACCAACAATTCTTTAAAACTAACCCCCTGTTTTTATATCCTCAGCATTTATGCTAACGAGGGTATATACAATTTTATACGGGTAAAATGTGCCTCATCCAAATAATGGTTTAAGATACCAAGTATGTTTGTACGAAATCCGATTCAGACAATTTGGAGTTGATTTAGCCATGTCCGTCCGTCTCACAGTGGTTCAGAATCGTTTTTTCCTGGTCATAATTCTGTAACTTTTGAACGGACAGAGATATTTTCATAATCCTTTTTGGTCAGGAAAATCAATTTCTGATCCAACGTGCGTAGCATGATGAACCACCACAATTTACAATGGGTGATGTTGCGAATGTCATCAGGTACTCTACATCATCCAAAGCGTTGGGCCTTTGTAGAATCTCCAGTGGTAATGGTGAAACTGTTGAATGAGCCGGGAGTTGACTATCACACTAACATTCTCAACCTGTCGCTAGCCACATCATTCCCAAAGTCTGGAAAATGAGCTGGGTGGTCGCGCTACTGAAGCCAGGCAGGCCAGGAAACCTTCCAGCTGTAGGAGACAACCTTGTATCTATAGAAGACTATTTATAGAAGATTTCTTTGGGAGACCTTCTATCTACTAAAAACCTCTTTAGGAGGCTTTCCATCTATAGAAGACCTTTTTAGGTGGCCTTCTATATATAGAAAACCTCTTTAGGAGGCTTTTTATCTAAGAATAACCCTTCAGGAGGCCTTCTATCTATAGAAGACCTCTGTAGGTTGCCTTCTACCTATAAAATACCTTCCATGTTTATAAGACCTCTTTAGATGGCCTCCTATCTATAGAAAACCTCTTTAGGACACTTTCTATATAAAGAATAATTCTTAAGGAGGCCTTCCATCTATAGAAGACCTTTGTAAGAGGCCTTCTATCTACAGAAAACTTCTTTAGGAGGTCTTCTATCAATAGAAGACCTCTTTAGGAGGCCTTCAATCTATAGAAGACCTTTTAAGGAGGCTTTCTATCTATAGAAAACCTCTTTAGGAGGCCTTCTGTCTATAGAAGACCTCTTTAAGAAGCTTTCTATCTATAGAAGGACTTTTTAGGAGGCCTTCAATTTATAGAAGACCTCTCTAGGAGGCCTTGTTTTTATAGAAGATCTCTTTAGGCAGCCTTCTATCTATAGTAGGCCTATGTAGGTGGCCTTCTATCTATAGAAGACCTCTTTAGGACGCTTTCTATATAAAGAATAACTCTTAAGGAGGCCTTCCATCTATAGAAGACCTATGAAGGTGGCCTTCTATCTACAGAAAACTTCTTTAGGAGGTCTTCTATCTATAAAAGACCTCTTTAGGAGGCCTTCTATCTATAGAAGACCTCTTTAGGAGGCCATCAATCTATAGAAGACCTCTTAAGGAGGCTTTCTATCTATAGAAATCCTCTTTAGGAGGCCTTCAATCTATAGAAGACCACTTTAAGAGGCTTTATATCTATAGAAGAACTTTTTAGGAGGCCTTCAATTTATAGAAGACCTCTCTAGGATGACTTGTCTTTATAGAAAATCTCTTTAGGCAGCCTTCTATCTATGGAAGGCCTATGTAGGTGAACTTCTATCTATAGAAGAGATCTTTAGGAGGCCTTCTATCTATAGAAGACCTCTTTAGGAGGCCTTCTATCTATAGAAGACCTCTTTAGGAGGCCTTCTATCTATAGAAGACCTCTTTAGGAGGCCTTCTATCTATAGAAGACCTCTTTAGGAGGCCTTCTATCTATAGAAGACCTCTTTAGGAGGCCTTCTATCTATAGAAGACCTCTTTAGGAGGCCTTCTATCTATAGAATACCTCTTAAGGAGGCTTTCTATTTATAGAAGGCATCTTTAAGAATCCTTCTATCTATAGAAGACCTCTTTGGGAGACCTTCTTTTTATAAAGGACATCTTTAGGAGGCCTTCTATCTATAGAAGACCTCTTTAAGAGGCTTTCTATCTATAGAAAACTTTTTTGGAGGCCTTCAATTTATAGAAGACCTCTCTAGGAAGCCTTGTCTTTATAGAAGATCTCTTTAGGCAGCCGTCTATCTATAGAAGGCCTATGTAGGTCGCCTTCTATCTATAGAAGACCTCTTAAGGAGGCCTTCTATCTATAGAAGACCTCTTTAGGAGGCCTTCTATCTATAGAAGACCTCTTTGAGAGGCCTTCTATTTATAAAGGACATCTTTAGGAGGCCTTCTATCTATAGAAGACCTCTTTAAGAGGCTTTCTATCCATAGAAGAACTTTTTAGGAGGCCTTCAATTTATAGAAGACCTCTCTAGGAGGCCATGTCTTTATAGAAGGTCTCTTCAGGCAGCCTTCTTTCTATAGAAGGCCTATGTAGGTGGCCCTCTTTCTATAGAAGACCTCTTTAGGAGGCTTTTTATCTATAGAATACCTCTTTACGAGGCCTTCTACCTATAGAATACCTCTTTGGGAGGCCTTCTATCTATAGAAGAAGACCACTTTAGGAGGCCTTCTATCTATAGAAGACCTCTTAAGGAGGCTTCCTATTTATAGAAGGCATCTTTAAGAATCTTTCTATCTATAGAAGACCTCTTTGGGAGGCCTTCTATTTATAAAGGACATTTTTAGGAGGCCTTCTATCTATAGAAGACCTTATTAAGAGGCTTTCTATCTATAGCAGAACTTTTTAGGTGGCCTTCAATTTATAGAAGACCTCTCTAGGAGGCCTCGTCTTTATAGAAGATCTCTTTAGGGAGCCTTCTATCTATAGAAGGCCTATGTAGGTGGCCTTCTATCTATAGAAGACCTCTTTTGGAGGCTTCCTATCTATAGAATACCTCTTTACGAGGCCTTCTATCTATAGAATACCTCTATGGGAGGCCTTCTATCTATAGAATACCTCTTTACGAGGCCTTCTATCTATAGAATACCTCTTTGGGAGGCCTTCTATCTATAGACGACCTTTTTGGGTGGCCTTCTATGTATAGAAGAACTCTTTAGGAGGCCTTCTAACTACAGGCGACTTCTTTAGGAAGCCTTCTATCTAGGGAAGACATATTTAGGAGAACTTCTGTCTACAGAAGACCCCATTAGGAGACCTTCAATCTATAAAAGACCTCTTTGAAAGGCCTTCTATTTATAAAAGACATCTTTAGGAGGCCTTCTATCTATAGAAGACCTCTTTAGGAGACTTTCTATTTTTAAAGACCTCTTTAGGAGGCCTTCAACTTATGAAAGACCTCTATGGGAGGTCTTCTATAAATAGAAGGCCTCCTAATGAGGTCTTCAAAAATAGTAAGCCTTCGTAAGTCTGTCTGTCTGACTAGCTGGAGCGCACGATAGCTCTCGACCGATTCGGTCCAAATTTTGGCTTTCGTAATATTTTGTCCAAATTTAATTTAAGTCCGAAGATGGCTAATATCTGTGCACTACTTCCGGTACCTCCCACACAAAAGTTGAAAAATGTTCGGAAAAATTGTGCGCATGATAACTCTTGAAGAGTGACCGATTTGGTCTATACTTTACACGTCCTAATATATCTACCAGATATAGATCAGGTTCGAATATGGACAATATTTGCCCACTCCTTCGGGTACCTCCCACACAACATTTTGGATAAATTCACTTTAAGACCTGCTTTCGAATCACATTTTTATTTTTGTTGAAGCAACTTGCATTTGCTGCCTCAATTACGACGGTAAGCGTTTTTTTTTTTTTTTGAGGGGCAAGTCAATACTTCTTGATAAAACAGCCCGAAAGGTGTAAAAAACCCCTATAGCACCATATGTAGTGAATGGAGAGCACGATAACTCTCGAAATGATCAACCGATTTGGTCAAAAATTTGGCCTTCATCATATTTTGTCCAAACTTCAGTTACAGTTCAAAGATGGGCAATACCGTTCCACAACTTCAGGTACTTCTACCAATATTTTAAAAATGTCACTAAAATGGTAGGCACGATATCTCTTGAAAGGGGCTACCAATTTGGTCCAAACATTGGATCTCCTAATATTTTGTCCAAATATAGTTTAACTTCTATAATGGCTCATATCGGTCCTCTCCTTAGGGTACCTCCCCCACAAAGGTTCCACATTTGTATCTAATTGCAGTTTAGGGTCTGTTCGAAGATCCTTTGGAAATGTATATTATGTTTTCCGTGTACAAGTCCATGCATGCTTCCTGCCATACTGGTCCAAAAGTTATACGATGACCCACTGAAATGACTAGTGGGCGCGATATCAATCGAATAGAAATTACACCCAAAATAAGATCGACTTTCATAATGGACTATGTTGGTCCATTCCTTTAAGTACCTTCTCCGCAATACCAAAAAGGGCCACCAAATTCTGAAAAAAACTCTATATACACTCGATCTGTCCGTAAATTATAGTTTCAGTTCACATAGGCTGAGGGTATTCTCTGTCTGCAAAGCCGACTGATACACATTACAGAACATTTGTTCCATAGACCGAACTAAGAAAAGATCTCCAAATCTCTCTGTTTAGTACTTCGCTTTCTGGAATACCGCGCCTTGTAATCTCTTCATCCACTTGTTTGCGCCGTCTATTCTTTGGCCTGCCAATTCTGCGTGCACCGCCATGTGGCTCGAATTTATACGCCTTTTTAGCGGGTTCATCATCGCCCATTCTTATTAGATGGCCTAGCCAACGCAATCGCTGCATCTCGATGCGTTTAACTATATTGATGTCGTTGTATAGCAGATACAGCCCATGGTTCATGCGACGTCGATATTCACCGTCAACGCAGATTGGTCCGTAGATCTTTCAAAGAATTTTTCTCTCAAACACGCCAAGCACTGCCTTATCTGCTTGCGCAAGTACCCAGGCTTCGGAACCATACATCAGCACGGGTAGTATCATTGTTTTGTAAAGCGTTATTTTTGTTTGACGAGTTGTGGCTTTGTTTTTGAAGTACTTACTTAAGCCACAGTAGCATCTGTTGGCCAATACAATTCTTGTTTTTATTTCACAACCGATGTCGTTTGTTGTGTTTACGGCGGTGCCGAGGTATACGAAGTCTTTTACTACCTCAAAATTATAGGAACCAACTTCAACAGTTGGTCCGATCTCAATGTACGCATTTCGCGTCGACACCATCAACTTGGTCTTCTCACCGTTTACAGCCAGACCCACTTTAGCAGATTCTCCTTCGACCTTCATAAAGGTATCGGTTACTTCTTTTACTGATCGTCCCATGATGTCAATATCATCAGCATAAGCAAGTAACATGTGACTATTGGTGTAGATTGTGCCACTTCTTTTGACGTTTGCCTCTCGTATAACCTTTTCTAGCAGGATGCTGAAAAAATCACAAGAAAGGCTGTCTCCTTGCCTGAAACCTCTTTTGGTACAAAACTCTTCGGAGAGGTTCTTTCCTATTTTAACTGATGATGTTGCTGATGAGCTTTGCGGGGATACCAAATTCAGACATGGCTTGGAATGAATACCTTTGAACGTATCGGGCTGTCGAAGGCTGCTTTATAATCGACAAAAAGGTGGTATGTGTCGATCTGCATCTCTTGGGTCTTCTCCAGGATTTGCCGTAGGGTAAATATCTGGTCAATGGTGGACTTGCCAGGTCTAACGCCGCATTGGTATGGTCCAATTATTTCGTTGACCATGGGCTTTAGTCGTTCGTACAATATCCCTGACACTATCTTGTAGGCGATAGGGAGAAGACTTACGCCCTATAGTTAGAGCATAAAGTCTTATCTCCTTTCTTATGGACGGGACACAGGATGCTCAGGTTCCAATCGTCGGGTACGCGTTCTTCCTGCCAGATGGAGCTAACTAGCTGATGCATACCCCTTATCAGCGTGTCGCCTCCGGTTTTAAATAGCTCGGCTGGTAGGCCGTCAGCTCCTGCTGCATTGTTATTCTTCAGCCGGTTTATTGCTGTCTTTACCTCATTTTGGCTGGGTGGTATACATTCTATATCATCTTCTGGGATTGGATCTGTGGTATCACCGTTTTCGCTACTATTGAAAACCAGCAGATTGGAGAAATGTTCCTTCCATAGTGGAATATGCTGTGGTTATCTGTTAACAGATTACCTTGCTGGTCTCTACAGGAGGATGTGCCAGTTCTAAAGTCTTCAGTTTGATGTTTCACTCTTTGGTAGAATTTTCGGACTTCATTCTGTCTCCTGTACATCTCGATTTGTTCACACTCTCGCTTTTTTATCTCCCTCCTTTTCCTGCGGAAAAGACGTTTCTCCTCTCTCCTTTTCTTCTGATACCGATACCTACGCGTTGCTACTGATTGTAAAGTAGCCCTATATGCCGCATTTTTCTCTTCGGTAGCAGCACGATACTCCTGGTCATACGATGGATTACTTGGTGGAGGTCTCTGGTACATGGAGTGGGCAATGTTTTGCCGTTGTCCTGATATGCTATCGGGACGAGGAGTGCTTTGATTAAGCAGTTGGGCCAGTTGAGTGGAATATGCTGTGGCTATCTGTTGTGATTGCAGCTTTCCGATGTCCAACTTTCGTGTTGTGTCTGTTCGGACTTTGTTTGCTACGTTTAACCGGGTGCGTACCATTGCTGCAACAAGGTAGTGGTCCGAGTCTATGTTTGCTCCTCGGAACGAACGCACATCCAACACGCCCGATGAATGTCTTCCATCTATCAAAACGTGATCAATTTGATTTCTTGTTCTTTGATCTGGCGACAGCCAGGTGCCCTTATGAATATCAAGATGCTTGAATCTGGTACTGCTAACTACCATCTTTCTTGCAGCTGCGAAGTCTATCAGCCTCATACCATTGTCAGATGTTTCACTGTGGAGACTGAATTTTCCGACTGTTGGGCCAAAGATATTTTCCTTTCCAATTTTGGCATTAAAATCGCCTAGAATAATTTTAATGTCATGGGCAGGAGAACGGTAATATGTTTCTTCTAAGTGCTCATATATCTTTGGTAAGGTCGTCCTTGTCTTCAGTGGGAGCATGAGCGCAAATAAAGCTGATGTTGAAGAATTTTGCTTTTATTCGAATTGTAGCAAGTCTTTCATTCACTGGTGTGAAGCTGGAGACCAGGTGTTTTAACCTTCGACCAACTACAAATCTGCAACCAAACTCATGCTTTATCCTGGACTTTGCCGTCAGGACCGTTCCTTGGTATCTTTCATCCCCTACGTCAACAACAAAGCTCCTACATTTTTAAAGAATGTTTTTCATGGGAGCAATAAGTCTCTTACATTTTAAAGAATTTTTTCAGGGGAACAACAAGGTTCCTTCATTTGTATAGAATATTTTTCAAGGCATTACCCAGGCTTCTAAATTTTTAAAGAATATTTTCTAGCCATCAACAAGGATCCTACATTTTTAAAGATTTTTTTCAGGGGACCTCCTTGTTCGTCTACATTTTTAAAGAATTTTAATCAGAGGACCAACAGGGGGAACAACAAGGCTCCTTCATTTTTAATTTTTAAAGAATATTTTTCAGGGGACCGACAAGGCTCCTACATATTTAAAGACAATTTTTCAAGGTACCAACAAGACTACTAAATTTTCAAAGAATATTTTTCAGGGGACCAGCAAGTCTTTTTAATATTTTCCAAGTGATCATCAAAGTTCCTACAATTTTGCTTCCTTTGAAAGTAATAAGTTTGGTTCTGAAGGCTAACAGGCCGTGACAACACATTTTTTCTTACAATTGTTTTGATTTTAAATTTAATTTCAATTTCTTTGTTTTTCAATTTTCATTATTTCTATTCAAATACCAAACAAATTTCATTATTTTGTTTAGCCCTAAGTCAACTTTTCAGCAGATCGTTTGTCACAGGTATTCTCTGCGCCAAAAGAAAACCAAAATTCCCCAAGTAAATCCCTCCCGCCCGGCTAGCAAAACACCATTACATTTCCATTTGTTCTCCAACACCCTACCCCACACACCTACAAAAACCAACAAAATTAAATATGAAATTTTAATTTGTTGTTATTGTGTTTCCTGGCACTGTTGTTTTCCTCCAACAACAACCACAGCTTACCAGGAGCAGCAGAAACATTTGCATTATGACATTAACTGTCTTTTAGGTTTTCTTTTTTTTCGGTGAACTCAGCTATTTGTGCGAATATAATTTATATTCCGACAATAAATTTCAATGCTATTCTTGCGTCATAAGAAAATAATTTCGACTTCTCTTCTCCATCTGCTTCTTTCTTCTATTGCTTTACATGTGTATTTGTATTTATTTCTTTTTGTTTCTCTCGCCAAAGCTGTAGAGTTGACATTCGTGAAAAGTGAAATGAAACACAAATCCCTTTTTCACGCCACAATAAAACAAAACATTTGTCAATCGTTAGGTTAGGGAATGGTGAGGGGTTTTTATGGAATAGCTATGGAATGGATTATAAAGTGGATGGGGAGGGAAAGTGGTTCGACAAAAATATGAGGTGCTAAAAAGGCATTTAAAATAATAACAAAAAACACACAGTTCAAGGATCAAATTAAAAGCAAAGTTCGTAAACACCTGTCATATTTGTAATGTTTGTTGTTGGTGTTACGTCAAAGTCATCTGAAGGTAAATATAAGTGGGGTATTAAATTTCATTCCCCAAATACCATACTTCCATAAACAGAAGACATTTTTAACAACAGAAAAGCTCTCAAGGTATTCTAAGGTGGAAAACCTATTGATCGCTGTCATAAGATCTATTTAGGTGTCTATAGACAGAAGATTATATGAGGTCATCTATAATTAGAAGACCTGTATAGACAACAGAAGACCTCTTGAAGTTTTATAGACAGAAAACCTCTTGAGAAATGCTCATGGCACAATTATCCAGGTAGTGGCATCGTAAAAATTTGAATGTGTTATGTCAAAACTTTCTTTATGTTGTTGGGGAAATTACAACAAAAATATTTTTTTTATAAATGGATTTGACTTTTCATATTCGATCAGCTACCTGGGTAATTGTGCCATGGAAATTCTATGATATATTCATTTATATTATATTTGGTCTGTTCCAGAACTCCAAAAATCTACAAATTTTTACTATTTTTGTTTTTATTTTTTTGATAACATAAAGGGAAAATTGTTATCGTAGTAAAAATGTGTAGATTCTTGCAGGTTCTGGAACAGGCATAATAATATATTAAGATCTTCAATATCCAGGATAAGCCCTCTGCGATTCTTCTATAGACAACAAAAGAACACATGATGTCTTCTATGGACAGAAGATCTCTTGATCTCTATATAAAGAAAACCTCTTGCAGCCCTCTATATTCAGAAGTCTTCTTAAGGTCATCTATAGACAAAAATCCTCAGAAGATCTTCTATAGAAGGAAGACCTCTTGAAATATTCTATCTTGAGGTTTTCCTCCCCCACTTGAAGTCTTCTATAGACAACAGAAGGAATTTGAGATATCCAATAGAAACCAGAAGGCTTTTTGAGGTCTTCTATGGACCAATTGAGGTCCTCTATTGAGAAAATGATACCTTTTTGGTCATCTATATGCAACTGAAGACCTCTTGAAGACTTCCTCCCCCTCTTAAAAACTTCTGCAGGTAAAGTAAAACCTCTTGAGTTATTCTATAGTCAGCAGAAGACTTCTTGCAGTTTTCTATAGGATACAGAAGACCTCTTGTAAATCTCTATAGGCAACAGAAGGCCCCTTTAGGTGTTCTATACACAACAGAAGACCTCTTGCGATCTTCAATAGTGAACAGAAAGCCCCTTCAGGTATGTTGTACACAAAACGAGACCTATTGAGTTTTTCTTTAGACAAAAGGACACCTCTTGAGGTCTTCTATAGACTTCTGCAGGCAACGTAATGCATCTTGAGATCTCCTATAGACATATACAACAGAAGACCCCTTTCGGTCTTCCATAGGCAACAGAAAGCCTCTTTAGGTCTTCTATAGCCAACAGAAGACCTCTTGAGGTCTACTATAGACAACAGAAGACCTCTTGAGGTATTATGTTGTCAACAGGAGACCTATAAAGGTCATCTATAGGCAGCAGAATACCCCTGCAGGTCTTCTATGGACAACGACAGACCTCTTGAGGTCTTCTATAGACAACAGAAAACCTCTTGAGGTCTTCTGTTGGCAAAAGGAAACTTCTTGAGGGCTTTTTTTTGACAACAAAAGACCTTTTTAGGTCTTCCATAAACAACAGAAGACGTTTTGAGGTATTCTATAGACAACAGAGACCTCTTGAGGTCTCATATAGATCTCAGAAGAGGTCTTCTATAGAGAACCTTTTGAGGTCTTCTATGGACAACAGAAGACCTCTAGGGGTCTTCTACAGACTACAGAAGGCCACTTGAGGTCTTCTATAGACGAAAGGAGACCTCTTTAGGTCTTCTATATACAACAGAAGACCCCTTTCGGTCTTCCATAGGCAACAAAAAACCCTTTTGAGGTATTCTATACACAAAAGAAAACCTTATGAGGTCTTCCATTCGCAAAAGTAGGCCTCTTTAGGTCTTCTTCTGTAAGCGACGTAAGACCTCTTGAGTTATTCTATAGTTAACAGAAGGCTTCTTGCAGTCTTCTATAAGATACAGAAGACCTATTGAAGTCCTCTATAGGCAACAGAAGGCCTCTTTAGGTCTTCTATAAGCAACGTAAGACCTCTTGAGTTATTCTATAGTCAACAGAAGACTTCTTGCAGTATTCTATAGGATACAGAAGACCTCCTGAAGTTCTCTATAGGCAACAAAGGCCTCTTTAGATCTTCTATAAGCAATGTAAGACCTCTTCAGTTATTCTATAGTCAACAGAAGACTTCTTGCAGTCTTCTATAGGATACAGAGGACCTCTTGAAGTCCTCTATAGGCAACAGAAGGCCTCTTTTGGTCTTCTATTAGCAACAGTAGGTCTCTGGAGTTATTCTATAGTTAACAGAAGACCTCCTGAAGTCCTCTATAGCCAACAGAAGGCCTCTTCAGGTCTTCTATAAGCAACAGAAGGCCTCTTCAGGTCTTCTATAAGCAACAGAAGGCCTTTTGAGTTATTCTATAGTCAATAGAATACTTCTTGCAGCCTTCTATAGGATACAGAAGACCTCCTGAAGTCCTCTATAGGCAACAGAAGGCCTCTTTAGGTCTTCTATAGTCAATAGAAGGCTTCTTGCAGTCTTCTATAGGATACAGTAGACCTCCTGAAGTCCTCTATAGGAACCAGAAGGCCTCTTTAGCTCTTCTATAAGCAACAGAAGACCTTTTGAGTTATTCTATAGTCAGCAAAAGACTTCTTGCAGTCTTCTATAGGATACAGAAGACCTCCTGAAGTCCTCTATAGGCAACAGAAGGCTTCTTTAGGTCTACTATAAGCAACAGAAGACCTCTTGAGTTATTCTATAGTCAACAGAAGACTTCTTGCAGTCTTCTATAGGATACAGAAGACCTCTTGAAGTCCTCTCTAGGCAACAGAAAGCCTCTGGAGTTATTCTATAGTCAATAGAAGGCTTCTTGCAGTCTTCTATAGGATACAGAAGACCTCCTAAAGTCCTCTATAGGCAAAAGAAGCCTCTTTAGATCTTCTATAGTCAACAGAAGACATCTTGCAGTCTTCTATAGGATACAGAAGACCTCTATAGGCAACACAATGCCTCGTTAGGTCTTCTATAGTCAATAGAAAACTTCTTGCAGTCTTCTATAGGATACAGAAGACCTCTTGAAGTCCTCTATAGGCAACGGAAGGCCTCTTTAGGTCTTCTATAAGCAACAGAAGACCTCTTGAGTTATTCTATAGTCAACAGAAGACTTTTTGCAGTCTTCTATAGGATGCAGAAGACTTCTTGAAGTCCTCTACAGGCAACAGAAGGCCTCTTAGGTCTTCTATAAGCAACAGAAGGCCTCTTTAGGTCTTCTATAAGCAACAGAAGACCTCTTGAGTTATTCTATAGTCAACAGAAGACTCCTTGCAGTCTTCTATAGGATACAAAAGACTTCTTGAAGTCCTCTATAGGCAACAAAAGGCCTCTTTAGGTCTTTCATAAGCAACAGAAGACCTCATGAGTTATTCTGTAGTGAGCAGAAGACTTCTTGCAGTCTTCTATAGGATACAGAAGACGTCTTGAAGTCCTCTATAGCAACAGAAGGCCTATTTAGGTCTTCTATAAGCAACAGAAGACCTCTTGAGTTATTCTCTAGTCAACAGAAGACTTCTTGCGGTCTTCTATAGGCAACGGAAGACTTCTCGAAGTCCTCTCTAGGACAATACAAAAGGAGACCTCTTGAGGTCTTCCATAACCAAAATGCGACATCGTCATGTCTTCCGTATACAACAGAAAACCTCTTCAGGTCTTGTATAGACAAAATGAGACCTCTTGAGGTCTTCTATAGCCAAAAAGAGACCTCTTTAGCTCTTCCACATACAACAGAAGACCCCTTTAGGTCTTCTATAAGCAACAGAAAATCCATTAAAGTCTTCTATAGGCAATAGAAGACCCTTTTGAAGTCTTCTATACAAAACAGAAGACCGGTCTTCCATACGAAACAGTAGGCCTCCTCTTGAGATCTTCTATTGTCTAAATGAGACCTTTAAAGGTCTTCCTAATCCTCTTGATGTCTTCTTTAGACAACAGAAGACCTCTTGAAGTCTGTTATAGACAACGCAAAACCTCTTAGGCCTTCTATAGGCAAGAGAAGGCCTCTTGAGATATTCTATTGTCAACAGGAGACCTATAGAGGCCATCTATAGGCAGCATAGTACCTCTGCAGGTCTTCTATGGACAACGACAGACCTCTTGAGGTCTTCTATAAACAACAGCATAATTTTTGAGGTCTTCTATTGCCAACAGAAGGCCTCTTGAAGTCTGCTACAGACAACAGAAGGCCTCTTGAGGTCTTCTATCGACAACAAAAGACCCCTTGTGATCTTCCATAGACAACATATGACTTCTTGAGGTTTTCTATATTCAACAAAAGACCTCCTGAAGTCTTCTATTGGCAAAAGGAAACTTCTTGTGGTCTTCTTTTGATAATAAAAGGCCTCTTGAGGTCTTCCATAAACAACAGAAGACCTTTTGAGGTATTCTTTAGACAACATAAGGCTTCTTGAGGTATCCTATAGAAAAAATATGACCTCTTGGGGACTTCTACAGACTACAGAAAGCCACTTGGGGTCTTCTATAGACAACAGACGACATCCAGAGGTCTTCTATAGAAAACAGAAAAAGTCTAGGGGTCGTCTATAGGCAACAGAAGACCTATTCAGATCTTCTATAGACAACAAAAAACCTCAGCAGGTCTTCTGCAGGTCCTCTACAGTCAACAGAAGTCCTCCTAAGGTCTTCAATATGGTCTATACAAGTCCTCTAGCTGCACAAGGGAAGATCTCTTGAAGTCTCCTATAGAAAACAGAAATCCTTTAGAGCTCATCTTGAGGGCTTCTTTAGACATAAGCAAAATTTGATATCTACTTTGGACAGAATCAGAGCTCCAAAATGCGAGTTCGAGCGGGAGTACTCGCGCGAATAGAAAAAGTAAATCGAGTATACTCTATTTTTACTCGTCACTCGCGAAACTTATTTCATACTTGCTCGTTTTTACTCGCGAGTGAAAAGTGTTTGCGATCACGAGTTCGAGTTTTGCAAGAAAAAACGAGTGGGAGTGAAAATGCTCGAAATAGAGTACGAGTTTACTCGAAGAGTAAAATCGAGTAGGAAAAATTTATTTATTTTTTTACCGTTTGTGTGTTCGGAGGTTCTGATGAGGTTGTTCCGAAGTTCGGAGAGGGTGGTCGGAGGTCCTTAGGAAGTTGTTCCGAAGTTCGGAGAGAGTGGTCGGAGGTTAAGAGGTGGTTGTACCGAAGTTCGGAGAAGTTAGTCGGAGAAGGGTGGAGGACGTTGTTCCGAAGTTCGGAGGAGAGTGGTCGGATGTTGTTCGGAACTTCGAACGCCTTCCTCTAAACCTCCGACCACCCTCCTTCGAACTTCGGAACAACCTCCTCTGGACCTCCGATCACCCTTCTCCGAACTTCTGGGGAGGGTGGTCGGAAGTCCAGAGGAGGTTGTTCCGAAGTTCGGAGAGGGTGGTCAGAGGTCCGGAGGAGGTTGTTGCGAAGTTCGGAGGGGGGTGGTCGGAGATTAAGAGGTGGTTGTTCCGAAGTTCGGAGAGGGTAGTCGGAGGTCCAAGGAGGTTTTTCGGAACTCCGAACTCCTTCCTCCGAAACTCCGAACTTTGGAACAAAACCTCCTCTGGACCTCCGAACAACTTGCTCTTTCCATATTCAGTCCACAGGAACATCAAAACATGTTCGCTATTACAGACGCAACAACACACAAACAGCAAACAAATATTTTTTTCACTCGATTTTACTCTTCAAGCAAACTCGTACTCTATTGCGAGTATTTTCACTCGCACTCTTATTTTTAAACCGAAAGTACTCGCGAGTGCTCCCAAATTAAACAAAAGAGTGGTGAGTAAACTTCTAAACTCGTACCCCTAGAGTACTCCCACGCTCAGGTATTTTTCACTCGCGAGTAAAAACTATCAAATCTGACTTTGTACTCGCATTCTTCGAGTACTTCCACTCGCGAGTACTTTTCACTCACCAGTAAAAACGAGCAAATCGGAGCTCTGGACAGAATACCTAAGGACTACATTCTCTAGAGGACCTTCATAAAGTATTTCGTCTTTATAAAAACTTTGCAATGTCTCCTGTCTAGGAAAGATGTGCACAATCTTTTCAGTCTACGGAAGACCTTCTCGAGGTGTTCTGTATACAAAAGCCTTTCGCAAGCTCTTATGTATATAGAAGATCTTCGTAAGGTCTTTTATCTATAGGAGACCTTCAAAAGGCATTTTTTATGGAAAACCTCCATAAGGTCTTGCTTATGTAGAACATTTTCATACCTTATTCTGCCTATGGAAGGCCTTGATAAGGTCTGTAGAAGTCGCTCACAAGTTCTTCGGCCTTTGGAAAACCTTCGTATGGTCTTCTGTCACCAACACACCTTATGAAGGTTTTCTGTTAAAACAATATCGTCACAAAATATTTCCTTTAAAGGCCGTCACAATATCTTCTGAAGGCCTTCAAGAGATGTTCAAATTTAATACGACGATTTAAGAAAATACTCTCTGTCCTCCCGTGAATACCTATACGAGGTCTTTGGTCTATAAAATAACTTCACAAAATCTTCTTTTAAATCTTTTCTGTACCTAAAGTTCTTCACAAGGATCTCTGTTTATAGATAATATTCTCAAAGTCTTCTAGCTATGGAAAACTATCACAGGTTCTCTGTTTTAAAAATAATCTCGATGTGATTTTGCCTATAGAAGGACTTTATATTGAAAATCTTCTGTCCTGATAATGTTTTTCTACAGAAAATATTTTCCGGATACAGAAAATATTAGGCCGGGGGGTTTGTGTGGAAGGAAAGAAACCTTAATGGGCCCTTCGCGTTTCTGATTCCTGGGATTGAACTGAGCAAAAAAGTCCACTAGACCATAGGTCTACGGTGAAAATCGAGCCTCCCGATTCTGACTTTAAATTTTTTATCCACGTTTTTGGCATATAACAGCCAAAGCATTGAGATTTTCGATCCAACACAAAGACAAAAATTGTAGCCAAGACAGTAATAAAAAACTTTCTAACACATCGCAAAAGCATTGGAACGCTCATTCAGGCAGTTGTAGTTTTTTGTGGGGGTTTTCAGACTTAAACTACTATAACAAAGTTATAGTTAACCGATTTAAAAAAATAATAATTTATTCGAAAGATATTATTCACCACTTTAAAGGGAAGAAGGATCAATAGAAATGCGTTGTGAAAAAAGATATGCTCGTTTAGATTTGAAAATGTAGGAAACCCAGATTTTCACTACTTTTACTGTTATAAAAAAATAAAACGAAGTGACCCAAACGAACTAAAGGCAACATGATTGAATTTTGCATCAGAACGCTTGAATATTTTTCTGGTCAACTTTTGTAGCACAGTGCCATTTATCGACATTTTCCGAAAATTTTGCACCTTCACAAGGCCAAAACTGCCCGAAGGAGCGTTCCAATGCTTTTGCGATGTATTAGACAGTTCTTAACTACTGTCTTGGCTACAATTTTTGTCTTTGTGTTGGATTGAAAATCTCAATGGTTTGGCCGTTATATGCCAAAAAGTCCAAAAAAACGTGGATAAAAAACTTAAAGTCAAAATCGGGAGGCTCGATTTTCACCGTAGACCAATGGTCTAGTGGACTTTTTGCTCTGTTCAATCCTATGAATCAGAAACGCGAAGGGCCCATTAAAGTTTTCAAATCGCCCCGTCCTAGAAAATATATTCCATATAACATTTTCTTTGTGAAATTATTGTTCGTATAAAGCAGTGTCCGGATTATATTCTCATTATAATATTTTTATATAGAGAATATTATCCGCATAACATTTTCGTATAAAAAATATTTCCATTATAATTTTTTTGTACAAATATTATCCGGATAATGATTTCCCATAGAAAATATTATTCGGATTCCTATAGAAACTAACGAATAATTTTTGTCCAAAGAAAACATGATCTGGACAATGTTTTTGTATAGTTATCCGGATAATATTATTTGGATAATTTAATCCATGTCACCTTTTTTTCGAAAAACCTCCTCCACTTTAGTGATAGGTATGTTGCATGTCAAAATAAAAATTCTATGTTGCCATTACTTTTGCCAAGCACGAACAACGGGAAAAGCCCTTAATTGTTTTATTTTTACTCTGACAGACACGTGCACCGATTGCCGGTCATAAAATGTTGTGTGGTGTAATCATCGTCAGCGTCATCATCACGCCCGCTAATGTAAAACTTTACTTCACTAATTAACCCACCAAAAAACAAGAAAAGTTTTAATTTAATAGTTGGTAAAAGGAATTCTAAGAAAACTAAAACATTGCAAAGTTAATTTTTTCTTTTTCTTTTTTGTTGCTGTTATTATTTTGACAATGATTAACAACTTTAAGGTGGTGATGACCTTGGAATTAGGTCATTTTCTCATTGAGTTAAGGTGAATGTGAAAAAAAGTTTGAAGGTGATAGGGAGAGAATATGGATTAAGGCATGGCATTAAACAGGAAACCATATTCAGGAAAGAAATTTAAGATATTTTTAGAATCATTTTAGCACTAAACACTACCTCTAAAAACAAGTTAAAAATACCTTATACCTGCTGTAATATTCATGGGAAATATGTGTCTAGTTATCCCTTGAGAACATTCACAAACCCTACCATTCCAAAACGTATCCTTGTTCTATCACTTTTCCCTTCATTACTTGTACTCCCATCTAACCCACATTAAATTAGCTTTTGACAAATGCACCAATTGCACCAAATGTTTCCCATATAATGACCTTTTTTGCCCCTTCTCTTCTAACGCCAACACAACTTCCGCTTTCAAACAATTAAAAGCTGAGAAAAAGATACACAGACACACACATACACCCGATTCCAAAAATAGAAAACATTGACATTGAAACGAGAAGGAAAGAAATTTTCTACAGCCGTTAGTTGTGGTTGGTGGCGTATGATTAATTAATGAATGCTAATAACACCCACTCTCCTTCAGTGGCAGCAACAACATCAACAACAAGAATAACACGAGGTGATGTGATAAATGATGCATAACATACAGAGGTAATTGTGGCGGCCTTAGTTTATAAATTACAAAAAAAACAAAATAAATTGTTAGTTGAAGAGGGGGGATGGGTTTTGAAGAGAAATCCAGTGGCTTTAATTAACATTACCTATGGCATGTTTCCCATGAAAAATATTATGCGGATAATGTTTTTCCGGAACATGTTTCCCTATAGAAAATATTATGCCGACAATGTTTTCCCATTAAAATTATTATCCATAGAAAATATTATGCGGACAATGATTTTTTTTAAAAAATATTATTAGTCGGATAACGATTTCCTATAGAAAACATTTAACGGATAACGTTTTCCTTTAGAAAATATTATGCGGATAACATTTTCTCATAAAAAACTATTATCCGTATAATATTTTTTATAGAGAATATTATCCGGATAATGTTTTTCTATTAAAATATTATCCTGATGATTTTATTCCATAGAAAATATTATGCGGATAACGTTTCCACATAGAAAATATTATCCGGATAATGCTTTTCCATAAAAAATATTATCCGGATAATGTTTTCTTCTATAGAAAATATTATCCAAATGATAGAAAATATTCGGATATATTTTTCCATACAAAAGATTATCCGGATTTTTTTTTTTTTTTTTTTTTTTTTTTTTTTTTGTAGAGAAAAGATATAGAAATATATTACGGATAATGTTTTCCCATAACAATTATTATCCGGCTAATGTTTTTCGATAGAAAAAATTTTAGGTTAATGTTTTCCTATAAAAAATGCTATGCGGATAAAATTTCACATAAAAATTATTATGCGGATTATATTTTCAAATAGAAAATATTATAAGGATAATGTTTTCCCATAAAAATGATTATCCGGATAATGTTTTCTCAATAAAAATATCAACCGGATAATGTATAAAAAAATCTTTTATCCGGATAAGGGTTTTCCGTAGAAAATATTAACCGTATAATGTTTTTCTATAGGAAATATTATCCGGATTATCTTTTCCCATAGAAAATATTATACGGATAATGTTTTCCCATGAAAATTAGTATCCAGATAATGTTTTTCCATAGAAAATATCATGATGAAAATACTCGAATGATAGAAAATATCCGGATAATATTTTTCCCTAGAAAACATTATCCGGATAATGTTTTTTCCGTAAAAAATATTATCCTAATAAACTTTTCTCATGGAAAATATAATACGGATAATGTTTTCCCATAACAATCATTATCCGAACAATGTTTTTCTATAGAAAACATTTTCGGGATAATGTTTTCCAATAGAAAATACTATGCGGATAATATTTGCACATACAAAATATTATGCGGATAATGTTTTCAAAAAGAAAATATTATCCGGATAAAGTTTTCCCATAAAAATATCATCCTGATAATGTCTTTCCATAAAAATATGACTTCCCATTGAAAATATTATGCGAATAATGTTTAAAAAATATTATCCGGATAAAGTTTTTTCGTAGAAAATAATAACCGTCTAATATTTTTCTATAGAAAATATTATCCGGATGATCTTTTCCCATAGAAAATATAATACCAGTAATGTTTTCCCATTAAAAATATTATGAGGATAATGTTTTCCCAAAAAAATATTATCCGGATAATACTTTCCATAGAAAATATTATCCAGATTATGTTTTTTCTATAGAAAATATTATCCGAATGATAGCAAATATTCGGATAATATTTCCGGATAATGTTTTTCCGTAGAAAATATTATCCTGATAAAGTTTTCTCATAGAAAATATATTACGGATACTGTTTTCCCAAAACAATTAGTATGTTTTTCGATAGAAAACATTTTTTAGATAATATTTTCCTATGGAAAGTATTATGCGGATAAAATTTGCCTTTAAAAATATTATGCGGATAATGTTTTCAAATAGAAAGTTTTCTCATAAAAATATTATAAGGATAATATTTTCCCGTAAAAATTATTATCCGGATAATGTTTTCTCGTAAAAATTATTATCCGGATAATGTTTTCCCATTGAAAATAATGTTTTCCCATCAAAATATTATCCAGATAATGTCTTCACTTTGAAAATATTATGCGAATAATGTTTAAAAAATATTATCCGGATAATGTTTTTCCGTAGAAAATAGTAACCGTATAATGTTTTTCTATAGAAAATATTATCCGGATGATCTTTTCCCATAGAAAATATTATGCGGATAACGTTTTCCCATAGAAAATATTATAAGGATAATATTTTCCCATAAAAATGATTATCCGGATAATGTTTTCCCAAAAAAATATTATCCGGATAATGCTTTTCCATAGAAAATATAATGTTTTTCTATAGAAAATATTATCCGAATGGTAGAAAATATCCGGATAATATTTTCCATACAAAACATTATACGGATAATGTTATCCTGAAAAAGGTTTCTCATGGAAAATATATTTCGGATAATGTTTTCCCATAACAATTATTATGTTTTTCGATAGAAAACATTTTTGGGATAATGTTTACCTATAGAAAGTATTATGCGGATAATATTCTGCCATAAAAATAATGTTTTCAAATAGAAAATATTATCCGGATAAAGTTTTCTCATAGAAAATATTATAAGGATAAAGTTTTCCCGTAAAAATTATTATCCGGATAATGTTTTCCCAATGTAAATATTACGTGGATAATGTTCTGCCAAAGAAAATATTATGCGGATAATGATGTTCTCTAGAAAATATTCTCCGGATAAAAATTTCCTGTAGAAAATATTTTCAGATAATGTGTTTCTATAGAAAATAGTATGCGGATAATGTTATCCTACGGATATTATCCTAAAGAAAATTTTATCCGGATAACGGTTTCTCACAGAAAGTGTAATTGGGATAATGTTTTTCTATAGAAAATATTGTCCGTATGATTTTTTTACTAGAAAATATTATACGGATGACGTTTTTCCATAGAAAATATAATGGTTTCCTATAGAAAATATTATCCGGATAAATTGTTTCCCTAGAAAATATTATCAAAGAAGTTTTCTCATAGAAAATATTATCCAAAAAATGTTTTCCTACAGAAAATATTATCAGAATAATGTGTTCCTATACAAAATAGGGGATGGAAGATACCAAGGAACGGTCCTGACCGGTTTTAACATGGCAAAGCCCAGGATATATATTGGTCCCTCTTTCATCTCAAGTGGAGACTGACCTCCCCATGGTGTCACCTGGAGAACTGCCTTTAACATCCGTTAAAGGTAGTGAGCTAACATGTGCCGCGCGTTCAATCATAAGAACGTTAAAAACTTGGGATTGGGCGTCGGGTTAGTAACCCTCCCCTAGAAAAAAAAACAGTCTACTATGAAAAAACGAAAGAAAAGAAAAACAAACCCCTTTCAAAGTTGACGAACCCCGCAAACGTTTTAAGGACCATGATCTGCGAATCTGCACATGGAATGTTCGCACTCTTTATAGAGAAGGTGCAGTCTTCGCATTGGCAGACATACTTGAAAAGTGTAAGGCCGATATTACTGCCATACAGGAAATACGATGGATTGGGAAAGGCGTCACAATAACACCTAAAGGTGACGCGCTGTATTATAGCTGCCATAACGTAAAGCATGAGTTTGGTTGCGGATTTGTAGTTAAGCGGAGACTAAAACATCTGGTATCCAGCTTCACCCCATTGAATGAAAGACTTGTTGCAATTCGAATAAAAGCTAAATTCTTCAACATCAGCTTTATTTGCGCTCATGCTCCCACTGAAGAAAAGGACGAACAGACCAAAGATATATTTTACGAGCGCTTAGAAGAAGCATATGACCGTTGCCCTGCCCATGACATTAAAATTATTCTAGGCGATTTTAATGCCAAAATTGGAAAGGAAAATATATTTGGCCCAACTGTCGGGAATTTCAGTCTCCACAGTGAAACATCTGACAATGGTATGAGGCTGATAGACTTTGCAGCCGCAAAAAACATGGTAGTTAGCAGTACCAGATTTAATCATCTCGATATTCATAAGGGCACCTGGCTGTCTCCAGATCAAAGAACAAGTAATCAAATTGATCACGCTGTGATAGTTGGAAGACATGCATCAAGCGTGTTGGATGTACGATCGTTCCGAGGCGCAAACATTGAATAGGACCACTACCTTGTTGCAGCAAAGGTACGCACCCGCTTAAACGTAGCAAACAAAGTACGAACAGACACAACACAAAAGTTAGACATCGGTAAGCTGCAATCACAACAGATAGCCACAGCATATTCCACTCAACTAGCCAAATTGCTTAATGAAAGCACTCCTTGTCCCGATAACATAACAACACAATGGCAAAATATTGCCCACTCCATGCAAACAGCCGCAAAATCCATACTTGGATACCAGAGACCTCCACAAAGGAATTCATCGTATGACCAGGAGTGTCATATTGCTACCGAAGAAAAAAATGCGGCATACAGAGCTACTTTACAATCAGTAGCAACGCGTAGCGCACGAGAGAGATATCGGGAGAAACGGAGAGAAGAAAAACGTCTTTTCCGCAAGAAAAAGAGCGAAATGGAAAAGCGGGAGTGTGAAAAAATCGTGATGTGCAGGAGCCAGAATGAAGTCCGAAAATTCTACCAAATAGTGAAACATCAAACAGATGGCTTTGGTACAGGCAAATCCTCCTGTAGAGACCAGCAAGGTAATCTGGTAACAGATGCAGATAGCGTGAGATATCGGGAGAAAAGGAGAGAGGAGAAACGTCTTTTCCGCAAGAAAAAGAGCGAAATGGAAAAGCGGGAGTGTGAAAAGGTCGTGATGTGCGGGAGCCAGAATGAAGTCCGAAAATTCTACCAAAGAGTAAAACATCAAACAGATGGCTTTGGTACAGGCACATCCTCCTGTAGAGACCAGCAAGGTAATCTGGTAACAGATACAGATAGCGTGCTCAGGATATGGAAGGAACATTTCTCCAATCTGCTGGTATCCAATAGTAGCGAAGACGATGATACCACAGATCCAATCCCAGAAGATGGTATAGAATGTATACCGCCGGGCCAAGATGAGGTAAAAACAGCAATCAACCGGCTGAAGAATAATAAAGAAGCAGGAGCCGATGGCTTACCAGCCGAGCTGTTTAAAACCGGAGGCGACGCGCTGATAAGGTGTATGCATCAGCTAGTTAGCACCATCTGGCAGGAAGAACGCGTACCCGACGATTGGAACCTGAGCATCCTATGTCCCGTCCACAAGAAATGAGATAAGACTGTATGCTCAAACTATAGGGGCATAAGTCTTCTCCCTATTGCCTATAAGATAGTGTCAGGGATATTGTGCGAACGACTAAAGCCAATGGTCAACGAAATAATTGGACCATACCAATGTGGCTTTAGACCTGGCAAGTCCACCATTGACCAGATATTTACCCTGCGGAAAATCTTGGAGAATACCCAAGAGATGCAGATCGACACCTACCACCTTTTTGTCGATTATAAAGCAGCCTTCGACAGCCCGCTGCGTTCATAGGTATTCCATGCAATGTCTGAATTTGGTATCCCCGCAAAGCTCATCCAGCTTTGTAAGATGACTTTAACTGATACTAGGTCCTCAGTTAAAATTGGAAAGAACCTCTCCGAACAGTTCGGTACCAAAAGAGGTTTCAGACAAGGAGACAGCCTTTCGTGTGACCTATTCAACATTTTGCTGGAAAAGGTAATACGAGATGCAAATGTCAAAAGAAATGGCACAATTTACACCAATAGCCACATGTTACTTGCTTATGCTGATGATATAGATATCATGGGACGATCAGTAAAGGAAGTAACTGATACCTTTATGAAGGTCGAAGGAGAATCTGCTAAAGTGGATCTGGCTGTAAACGGCGAGAAGACAAAGTTAATGGTGTCGACGCGCAATGCGTCCATTGTGTTCGGACCAACTGTGGAAGTTGGTTCCTATAATTTTGAGGTAGTAAAAGACTTCGTCTACCTCGGCACCTCCGTAAACACAACAAACGACATCAGTTGTAATATATGGTTTAAGTATGCAATTTAAAAACAAAGCCACATCTCGTCAAACAAAAATAACGCTTCACAAAACACTGATACTACACGTGCTGGTGAATGTTTCCGAAGCCTGGGTACTTGCGCAAGCAGATAAGGCAGTGCTTGGTGTGTTTAAGAGGAAAATTTTCGAAATATCTACGGGCCGATTTGCGTTGGCGGTGAATATCGACGTCGTATGAACCACGAGCTATATCAGCTATACAAAGACTTGAATATAGTTAAACGTAGCGAAATGCAGCGATTGCGTTGGCTAGGCCATATCATAAGAATGAGCGATCATGAACCCGCTAAAAAGGCGTTCGTGCACCGCCATGTGGCATCTATTCCCACATGGCGGTGCACGCAGAATCGGCAGGCCTAAGCTTCGATGGAGCACACAAGTGGATCAAGAAATGAAAAGGAGCGGTATTCCAGAAAGCGAAGCGAAAAACAGAGAGAATTGGAGATCTTTTCTTAGTTTGGTCTTTGGAACAAATGTTCTGTAATGGGCCAGCTAAGTAAGTAAGTATAATTATTTCTTAGGAAAACCTTTTCCGGTTAACATTTTCCTATATAAAATATTATGCGAATAATATTTTCCTATAGAAAATATTGGCAGAAAATTATACGGATAATGTTATCCTATTTAAAATATTATCCGAAATTTTTTTCTTCTAGAAAATATTGTCGGGATAATGATTTGCCATTGAAAATATTATCCGAAAAATGTTTTCCCATTTTTTTTCCTTGAAAAACACAGGAAAAAAGTGTTGTCACGGCGTGTTAGCGTTCAGAGCCAAACTCATAACTTTCAAAGGCAGTGCTAAGCGTTTGTAATGAAAGCACAAGTAAATGGGAAAATCCTCATTGTTGTTGTAAAAAAAAACAAAACAAAAATGCATTTGAAAGAAGAAAAGCTCGAAGACAGCAAAGCCGCTCCACATCCGATATGTCTGAAGAACCTTTACCGAAGGCGAAACATGCATGTTACATAGTGGTCGGTGTGTGGGTTCGAATCGTCGGCTTACCTTTTTCAGTTGCATTACAGATCATAAAGCTCGCTTAAAAAAAATTAAAAATCAATACTAAAAAAATGATCTTCGCCTAAAAAGGCAAAATTTTCAAATATCCGGATGATGTTTTCTTTTAGAGAATATTATTAGGTTGATGTTTTCCTATAAAAAAATCTTATCCGAAAAATGTTTCCCTATGGGAAATATTATCCGGATTATGTTTTTATATAGAAACTATTATCCGGATAAGGATTTCCTATAACAAATATTATCCGCCTAATATTATTTCTGAGGGAAATATGTTTACATTAAGAATTTATATTATCCGAATAGTATTTCTCTATAAAACAAGTAAAAAAGTATCAGTCGGCTTTGCCGACAGAGATATACCCTCAGCCTGTGTATAGTGAAACAATTTTTTCCAAAAAACGCATGTATTTAGGTAGTTTTAAAAATTTTGGGCGTTTGAACTGACAAAAATGTTGATTAGGCTTTAATATCAAAAGTTTTGCGGAGGAGATACTAAAAAGAATGGATCTCCAGCCACTACATATGGTACCATAGGGGTTTTTTAGAACTTCAGGGATGTTTGCTCAAGAAGTATGAACTTGCCCCTGAAACAACGTTTACCATCGTAATTGAGGCAGCGAATGCAAATTTCTTCAACAAAAATCAAAGTGATTCGATAGCAGGTCTTAAAGTGAACCTATCCGAAATATTGTGTGGGAGGTACCGGATGGAGTGGACAAATATAGTCCATATTTGAACCTAATCTATATCTAGTAGATATATTAGGATGCGTAAAGTATGGACCAATTCGGCCACTCCCTTCAAGAGTTACCGTATAAACAAATTTTCCGAACATTTTTGAACTTTTGTGGGAGAGGTACCTGAAGGAGTGGACCGATATGACTTATCTTTAAACCTAAACTATGTTTGGACGAAATATTACTAAGGCCAAATTTTGAAACGAATCGGCAGACCCGTTCTAGAGTTATCTTGCGCTCCAACCACCACACATGGTGTCATAGGGGTTTTTTTGCAACTTTCAGGCTTGTTTCTCAGGAAGTATGGACTTGCCCCTAATGAAACTTGTACCGTCGTATGGAGGGCAGTGAATACAAGTTGCTAAAACAAAAATCAGAGCTATTCGAGAGATGGCCCTAAACTGAACTTTTCCGAAATTTTGCGTGGGATGTACCCGATGGAGTGGACCTATTGAGACCATATTGGAACCTCATATTACTCTGGTAGAAAGTTTTCGCTATACAAAGTATGGACCAAATCGGTCACTCCCTTCAAGAGTTATCGTGCGCACAAACTTTCCGAACATTTTCGAACTTTTGTGGGGGAGGTACCGGAAGGAGTGGACCGATGTAGCTCATCTTCGAACTTTAACTAAGTTTGGGCAAATATTACGAAAGCCAAAATTTGAACCGAATCGGTTCATCCGTTCGAGAGTTATCGTGCGCTCCAGCCAGCAGGACAGACAGACAGACGGACGGACATGGCTAGATCGACTCAAAATTGTCTGAAACACATTTCGCCCAAACATACTTGGGGTCTAAAACCATTATTTCGATGAGGCACATTTTCATCGTATCAAAGTGTATATACCCTCCTTAGCCTAAAGGCTGAGGGTATAAAAAATGCCTCATAAAGATTTTCTTTAGACCAACGACATTGTGTCCATAGACAGAAGATCTCTATAGGAAGACAGCAATTCTTCATTCTTTTTCTTCGTCCATTGACAAAGTCTTCTATAAAACGAGGACCTTGTCAAGGACTGAAAATCTTGCGAAAGTCTTCTATAGACAAAATGCCTCAAAAAGGTTTTCTTTAGAACGACGACATTGTGTAGGTTTTCCATAGACAGAAGATCTTCATAGGAAGACCGAAATTCTTCTTTCTTTTTCTTCGTCCATTGTCCTTGTGGCGGTCTTCATAGACTGAAAACCTTTTGCAGGGTTCTATAGACAGTAGGCCTTGTAGAGGTCTACTTTAGAAAGAAATAGCCTTCAATTGAAAGAAGTCTTTATGATAATATAATACGGGACAGGGGAGACTTCTCTCATATCGACGAGTGCACCCCGATTCATATTAGCTCAATGATATAGGACCTACTGTTTATTGCCGAGTCCGAACGGCGTGTCTTAAGACACCACTTGTAGAGAAGTTTTACATGGCTGAAATACTCAGCAAATGTCGCCAACATTACTGAGGGGTATTTTGCCAACGTTGAAATTGGTGATGTTGCCTGACCTGGGAATCGAACCCACGACCTTCAGCGCGCAAGGCGGCTGTGCATGCCATTACACCACGGTGCCACCCGAAGTCTTTCTGATGGATTCTGTAAAACTTAAGAAGATTTTTTTCAAAAGAAGAACTTTAAAGACCTTCTACAGACAGAAGACCTTGTAAGAGTCTTCTATAGACAGAAAGGAACTTCTGTAGAAGTATATAAGTCCATATGAGGTCCTTGTGGAGACAGAAGATATTTTGAAGATCTTCTAATGCCGGAAGACTTTACGAATGTTTTTCGTAGATTGAAGGCCTTGATATTGTATTCCATAGACAGAACATTTGTGAAGATCTTCTGTAGACAGCAATTATTCTAAAGCTCTCCTATAGACAGAAGACCTTGTAAGAGTCGTCTATAGGCAGAAAACTTGTGAAGTTGTTCTAGATACTGAAGTCCTTAAGAAAGTCCCCATGAACAGAAAACCTCGTTTCTCACGGTGTGCCTTAACAAATTTAAATGGAAGGTGCTTACACCTCGGAAGTTTTTGCTGATTCTGGAACTACAATGCTCATAGATGAGAAATATCAAGAAACAAAAAAATCGCCGGAGGGATTTTAAAATAAATCGCGATTTAAGTTCACATTTTTAGGGGTTCTTTAGGTTTTCACGATTTAGCTTGGGAACCGCGAGTTCTATGTAAATGGGTCTAAAGAAAATGTTGTAGCAGAGAAAATTCTCCACAAGATTGGCCTTTATGATATTTTCGTAGGTTTTACCGTTTTTGAGATATGGAAGTTCAAATTGGGACAATGCACTGACTTTATCGTCCCCTTATAAAACAATATTATGCACAGTACCCCTTAACTAACTTTTAATGGAAACCGCTTACACATGGGATGTTTTTGCGGATTCTGAAACAGCAATGTTCATAGATAAGAAAAATAAAACAAATTGAAAAAATCGCCGGAGGGATTTTAAATTAAATCGCGATCAAAATTCACAATTTTAGGAAGTTTTTAGGTTTTCACGATTTTGCTTGGAAACGGCTAGTCGTATCGAAATGAGTCTGAAGAAAATGTTATAGCTGTGAAAATTCTCTATAAGACTGACCTTTAGGTTTTTTCGTAGGTTTTAGCATTTTTGAGACATAGAGGTTCAGTTCAAATTTTTAGGTTTTTATCTTAAGTCTTCAAGATTTTGCTTGAAAACCGCAAGTCATATCAAAATGGGACTAAAGAAAATAGTGAAGCTGTGAAAATTCTCTACAAGATTGGATGATTTATTTTTTTCTAGGTTTTACCATTTTCAAGATATATAAGTTTAATTTGGGAAATTGCAGTAATGACATTGTTTTATAAGGAGGCGATACAGTCAGTGCATTGTCCCAATTTGAACTTCCATATCTCAAAAACGGTAAAACCTACGAAAATATCATAAAAGCCAATCTTGTGGAGAATTTTCTCTGCTACAACATTTTCTTTAGACCCATTTACATAGAACTCGCGGTTTCCAAGCTAAATCGTGAAAACCTAAAGAACCCCTAAAAATGTGAACTTAAATCGCGATTTATTTTAAAATCCCTCCGGCGATTTTTTTTGTTTCTTGATATTTCTCATCTATGAGCATTGTAGTTTCAGAATCTGCAAAAACTTCCGAGGTGTAAGCACCTTCCATTTAAATTTGTTAAGGCACACCGTGTTCTACCTTCCAATAAGGGCATTGTGAACGTCTTCTATAAATTAACGACCTTGTCAAAATTACAGTATACGAATAATAATTTCCTAAAGAAAATCCTGAAGAGAAGTATGAAAAATGTTATCTGTATTATGTTTTCCCATAGAAAATGTAATAGAAACAGTTGTCACCATAAAGTCTTCCTTAAAAACATTATCCTCATAATTTTTCGTGAAATTTTTGGGAAATGATAATATCTTCTCACTAAAAATGGAAATGATTTGTGAATTACATAAACTGTTTGTTGTCGGTATTACGTAGTTACGTTGTGAACCAACCAACCATCATAAATCCAAACCAACACCAACACATGGACACTTATCTCTTTATGTAAGGATGCCTTTTGGTACAGGTGTGCGTAAGCGTCGTAACAATGCGGAAAAATTAACACAATTACTCGTATAAGACAGAGGAGGAAGAAGAACAAGATGAATAAAGACAAAGGAAGAAAGGAAATAAACAACAAACAAAAAAACAGACAAACTCATTATTAACGTCATCTCAAAGAAGACGTCGACGAAGAACAAGAAAAGGCAGACAAACAGCAGCAATGACAGTTTCCCTATTAACACTGTGGAGGCTCACAAAAACAAAAACATCACTTCGGTGTTGTTGTTCTGCTCTTTGTCCTTTGTGTGTGCTCGAGTGTTCCAGTGTGTGTGTGTGTGTGTCTACCAAAAGATGTGCTTACGCATACAAAATTATTCATAGAGGCATTAAATTTAATTAGAAACACCACAGAGTCAAACCCACAAAATAAGGTTGGCTGAATGGCTCTTTAAGTTTGAACTTGGGCTTCACAGATGATGATGATAGACGAATGAATGGATGGATGGTTGGTTGGTTGAGTACAAGGATGGTTGGCCGAAGGGGCATAAATTAGCCTTAGATTATCCTTGTATGGATACTTTTCAACAAGAATAATATCAAATGAGAAAAAATATCCTTCCTTATATGTAAAGTGGTTCTATGTGAGTTGGTCTAATAAATGTTCACACATATGCATAAAATACATATGTATGTATGTATGTATATATGTGTGCAGGTTTATGCACTTACATTTACATATGAATTATTCTTCATACTTCATTCATATTTTAATCAACAAAAGAAAAATAAAAAGAAGAAACAGTAGCAACATAAGTTTCCTTTCATACATATATGATGGCATAAATGTACATATGTATATGTACATTATATTTCCCCTTTATTACCACACCCCGCCCATCACTGTTATCCTTTTTAATCAAGTAAATAGAAGCGACCAACATAAGCAAACTGATATTTGTTCGAGATAACAGCAAATGATGAAAGCTCTTCAGACTTCAAATCATTCCTTAGTCCCCCAGTCAACTATTATTTTGTTAAGGACCCCAACAACCCCCTCTCCCCCTCAATCCTGCTATTCTTTTATCCCCCTTTTTTGGCAAATTTCTGACATTGTTTTCTTCGTTTTTTTATGGCCGTAATTACATAAAGTTTATGGCATTGCCACATAACCAACGGTGCACGTGTACATACTTCCGAACAAGTAAATATGTATTTTACTACATTTGTATTGACGCCGCGCATCGTAAGACACGAAATAAAAAGCTAATGACGAAATCCTCCACAATGTAACAGTGATTTCCTTTCTTCCTTTGATGGAATTTTTCGAGATATGTTGACTGAAATTTATGTCGTGATTTCTTTCAATACGAAACAGATTCGTTCATAGAATTCTTAAGAATAATCGTACTAAATTTTGTACCATTAGGGTCATCTCCATTGGGTACTATTAGGGTCATTGTCGAGGGCGCACAGTGGTCGATATTACCGACCTAGCGGAGCTCAAACAAAATCAGTCTGTATCTGTGGGTAATGAAAAGCCTAATATGGACAATGTCGGCTCATATTTTGTTATTCAGGCAATATTTTCTATAGCGAAACTTTATCCGAACAGAAGTCTTCAATATGAAGTTCTTCTATAGGTAAAAACCCAGTTCTTAAGACATCAAAATTGTTAAAGAATGTCATAGCAAGACCTTGAGGACAGCAGAACTTGTGAGACAGAAAGGCTTGTGTAGGTCTTCTATAAAAAGATGAGTTTTCTATAGACAGAAGACCTTAAGAAGGTCTTGCATAGGCAGAAGATCTTCACAGTAAGACAGCGAAGATATTTTGAGGGGTTCCTAAAGTCTGAAGAGTTTATCTGTATACAGATATATCTCTATATAGATAAGAGCTTGTGAGAGTCTTCTTTTTCTCCAAAGGAAGACATTGTGATGGCCAAAAGAGCTTCTAAACGTCTTCTGCAGACAGAAGACTTTAAGAATGTCTTCCATAAACAGAATATCTTCACAGGAAGACAGCAGATCTTCTAGCTTCTTCCGTGGTGGAAAGATCTTGAAAAGGCCTTTTCTACACAGAAATTATTCTATAAACAGAAGAAATCTAGAAGGTAACTATGAGACAGACGGCTATGTGAAACTCTTCTATCCACAGAGGATCTTGTGATGATCGTATATACACCGTCGACTTGTAAAACTCTTTTATAGACAGAACATCATGTGATGGTTTTTTTTATCAGAGCTGCGAATACTCGCTCCAATTCGCTCGAATTCCACTCCCAAGTGAAACTCTTCGTGAATTCGTTAACTTTGAGGGGGGCAAATTGCCTCCTTCCCACACTCAAACAAAAACTTACCCCAAATTTTCACTCGCGAGTAAATGGGAGCTCTGTATTTTTATAGACAAAAGATCTTTTGAGGATGTGTTCTATATACAGAAGAGCTTCACAGGAAGATATTCTATGGAAAAACTTGAGAAGGTCTTGTTTTGACAGAAGACTTTGTCAAGGTATTTTATGGACAGAATGTCGTTTATATACAAAACACCATTAAAAAGTCTTCTATAGATAGAAGGCCTTGATAAGGTCTTCGGTAGAAAGAATGGTTTTACAGGAAGATCGTGTAAAAGTAGTCTATAGACAAAGGAGTATCTTAAGGTCTTGTATAGATAGAAAACCTTGAGAAGTCTTCCGTAGACAGAAGGTCTTCACAGGAAGATCTTCCATGGGAACAATTTGAGAAGGATTTCTTTTGACAGAAGACCTTGCAAAGTTCTTCTATAGAAAGAAGAGATTCTGAAATTCTTCCATAGACAGAAAACCTTAAGATGGCCCGAATATCTTGAGAAGGTCTACTATAGACAGAAGACCTTTAAAAGGTCTTCCGTAGACAGAAGGGCTTCACAGGAATATATTACATGGGAGGAATTTGAGAAGATCTTCTTTTGGGAGAAAACCTTCTGAAGGTCTTCTATAGACAGACGGCCTTGAGAAGATCTTCCGTAGACAGAAGGCCTTCACAGAAAGATTTTTCATGGAAAAAAATTGAGAAGGTATTCATTTGACCAAGTAAAGGTCTCCTGTAGACAGCACGCCTTGAGATGATTTTCCGTAAACAGAAGGTCTTCAAAGGAATATCTTGCATGGGAAGAACTTCAGAACATATTCTTTTGAGAGAAGACCTTGAAAATGTATTCTATAGACAGAAGACCTTGAGAAGGTCTTCTATAGGCAGAAGGCCATTGTTTTTGTTTATCTGGTTATCCAGTTCTAGAAATGTGGCTGCTTCGATGGGATGTAACCAGAAATATACTGGAGTTAGATGAGTTGATTTGGCAGGAAAATTGAAAAGGTGCAGTGTGTCGTACGGGCCTGTGCAGTACGCTGCGCAGATGTTTTGCACGGTGTCATCGAAAAAAAATAACGAATTTACGAGAATCATCGCTATTAAAATATACAAGTAAAAAAGTATCAGTCGGCTTTGCCAACAGAGATATACCATAAGCCTATTTGAATTGGGACTTTCATCTACGGACAGATCGAATGTATGTATTTTGTGTCTTTTCAGAATTTTGTGGCACTTTTTGGACATTTGAACTTACTGACAAAAATGTGGATTAGGATTAAAGTTCAAAAGTTTTGCGGAGGAGGGAATGGACCGACATAGTGCATTACGGAAATGGATCTTATTTTGAGAGTCATATCTTTTCGATATATATCGCGCCCACTAGTCATTTCAGTGGGTTATCGTATACCTGTTGTACCAGTATGCCAGGAAGCATGGACTTGTCCACGGAAAACATAATATGGCTGTAAACAGGACCACAAAAAACATCATAGGTATAAATTTGCAAAGGATCTCCGAACAGACCCTAAACTGCACTTGGACACAAATGTTGAACTTTTGTGGGGCAGGTATCCTAAGGAAGGGAACCGATATGGGTCATTTTAGAAGTTAAACTAAGTTTGGACAAAATATGACGAAGGCCAAATTTTGAACCAAATCGGTTTATCAGTTCGAGAGTTATTGTGCTCTCCAGCTACTACATATGGTGCCATAGGGGGTTTTGACAACTTTCGGGCTGTTTTCTCAAGAAGTATGGTCTTGCTCCTAAAAAACTATTTCTGTCGTAATTGGGGCAGCGAATGCAAGTTGCTTCAACAAAAACTGAAGTGATTCGAGAGCAGGTCTTAAAGTGAACTTGTCCGAAATTTTGTGTGGGAGGTACCCGAAGGAATGGGCAACTATAGTCCATATTCAAGCCTGATCTATATCTGGTAGATATATGAGGATGTGTAAAGTATGGACCAAATCGGTCCTTCTCTCGTGCACACAATTTTTCCGAACATTTTTGAATCCGTTCGAGAGTTATCTTGCGCTCCAACCACCACACACGATGTTATAGGGGTTTTGGAAACTTTCAAACTATTTTCTCAGGAAGTATTGTTTTGCCCTTAATGAAACTTATACCGCCGTATTAGGTGCTGTGAATACAAGTTTACAACGATTCGAGAGCAAGCCCTAAACTGAACTTCACCAACATTTTGTGTGGAAGGTACCCGAAGGCGTGGATCAATTGAGTCAATATTGGAACCTCTTCTAAGTTTGTTACAAATTTCACTATGTTCAAAGTATGGACCAAATCGGTTACTCCCTTCAAGAGTTATCGGGCGCACACATTTTCCGAACATTTTCGAACTTTTGTGGGGGATGTACCGGAAGGAGTGGACCAGGGACGTACGCAGGATTTCATTTCGGGGGGCCCAACTTGACCAAAAATCATGAACATTTGAAATGTTGTGTACCGTTACGTAAAGCTATTTTAAAGGGTTTGTTAGTTGATTTTATTGACACAAAGTATATAAATTCAGTAGTATTTAGGGTACAAGTGTAATTTTTTAAAGAGTATAAAATATAAGTCCTCTTATATTTAGAATTGAAAATAAACAATATCGAAGTTTTTAATCATGTAGGCCCACGTTATGGTATATCCTAGAATTTTACAAGTGCAGAGAATTGCAATTGTTTTTGCTATCACAAGATTTACAGTATTTCGAAGATCTTAGATTAGATTTTGGGATTCCTTTTAATTCAATCCCTATATAACTCTATTCGTGAGTAGGACGAATTAAGCTATACACGGGTTTAATGTGTTGGAGGGTATAGCTCGATGTTTAGACTATGCCAAAGCATGGTCGATCAAATATGTCAGAAACCAATATCAGAAATCAATCGGCAAATTCTGAGCTAAATCGTGAGAAAACACTTTAAATCGAAAAAAATCCATGATTTTTGTTCCGGCTGTATTCTCTACTTTCGGCATAGACAAATTATTGTATAGACAAAGAAATACTCATGTTATGTGCTGTCAACCGACTCAAACAGAAACACTTAAAATTGTTCGAAGGCGATTTTTGGAGAAAATGGAAAGATTTTCTTGTATATTTTTATCTGAGGATGTAGATTTCGTCAAAAACTAACCTCATACAGTTTTTATTAGAACAAAATGTTTATAAAATCGTGTTTATTGGCATTTTTAATTGAGGGGAGAGCATTTCTTTGTCTATACAATTCATTTGTCTATGCTTACAGAAAAAGCATTAATTTTTTAATTGTACGAGTGGACGTTTTTGGACTCGATGATATTAAAAACTTTGCTCAACTCAATTCTTGCAACTTATTGGAACTAGAATTTAAATATTTCTTAAATTAAATATATTGCTTCAAATGTTACATAGTTTTGACAAATAACAATCGATCCTTAAAGAACCCCACATAATTATTCGCCAATAATAAGCATATCAATCAAGAAGGACCACTTGGGTCCATAAGAGTTTTATATTTGTCATAACTTGTAATCGGTTGGAAACGAATTTAAAAATCCTGAATTTTGATTTCTGAAAAATTTGCCGAAAGATATGTGACCTCAGCCTGTGTGAATTTGCGACAATGAACAGATCGAATACGAGCTGCACAACCCCAAATATTTTTCCCCAAAAATTATGTATTCAGAGAGTTGGACCAAAACAAAAAACTAATAAAAATATCGGAACTTTTGGGAAATTTATCTTAACGATTGTATTAAACTTTTACGGAGAAGGTACCAATAGAAAGGATTTTATCCTTTCAAATTGTTGTTTGTCATCGCAGTATTTTGAGCTTTGTCAGGAAGCGTGGACTTGTCCACGAAAAAAACGATATAGCAGTAAAGAAGACTACAAGTGTCAGCAAAAAGAAATGTCCAAAGGATCCTCGAACAGTCTTTAAACTGCACTGATGTTGAACTTTTGTGAGGGATATAACTGAAGATGTTGTCCAAATATATTCTCTTGGAACTTGATGTACATTTGGAAATAATTTTACGATATTTGAAGGAGTGGACCGATATAACCCATATTAGGTTCGATCTATGTCAAGGAAGAAATATTGCGATGTGCAAAGTTTAGATAGAATCGATTACTCTCTTCGTGAGAAACATATAGTATGCACCATTTTAGCGAAAATTTTTGAACTTTTATGGCGGAGGTACCGATATGACTTAAACTTAAAATATTACGAGATCCAAAACTTTGACCATATCAGCTAATCCATCCATAAAAGCTGAGGGTACAATTATACTGAGCAACACTGAAAATGCAAACAACTTCTAATAGACATTTTTCGTTTGGACTTCACATATCCGGTTCGAATTTTATGGCATCATCTAAACCAGTCTAAAACGACCTTTTTTCGCATTATTTGTTTCCAGTCTTTAGCAATATTGTAGCCCGACCTCAGACAGCAGCATTTATATGTCATACAAAATAATCGATTAACTATATAAAATTTTACATCATTTCTGAAATTCTAGTCAATAGCTGCTAAGCCATTGGGAGCTGAACCATGTTACCTTTACAGGAAAATTTTCAAAAAGTACGCTTAACAATCCCTTGGAACATTGTGAATATATAAAATGCTTCCTTCATGTTGTTCCGGCAGTATGGACGTGCTGCGTGCCAGAAAGCCCGTAATGCTGACGACATTTTCTGAGTATTTCAGTCATGCAAAACTTCTCTATAAGTGGTGTCTAAGACACAACGTTTGGACTTGGTGATACACAGTAAGCCCCATTCATTGAGCTAATATGAATCGGGGCGCACTCATTGATATCATCCCTTCTGCGATGTTTGTGGAACAATAATGTATGTATATGTTATGGCATGTCCATAGATATATTTTTTTTATTTTTTTTTTTGTTATAATCAGGTAAAACTACCACCGGCAAAAATGTCAAAACTATCCTCAATCAGTCCTTAATCTGCACTAAAATGTTGTGGAGGAGTTGCGAAGGAGTTGTACAATATCAGTCCATCCTCGAACTTGATTTGAATTTGAGAGAAATATTATGATGGGCAAAGTTAGGATCAATCGGGTTACAATTCGAGAGTTACCGTGCTGAGTTGTCATTTTAATTTACAGCCGCAAGGAATTTTAGATCTTTATATTTAGTGTCAGTCGGCTTTGCCGACAGATATATACCCTCAGACAATGTGAAGTGAAACTTTCACCTACGGACAGATCGAATGTATTTAAGGTTTCTTCAGAATTTTGTGGCCCTTTTTGGACATTTGAACTTGCCGACAAAAATCTGGATTAGGAATTAACTGCACTAAGACACAAATGTTGAACTTTTGTGGGTGAGGTACCCTTAGGGAGCCATTTTAGAAGTTAAACTAAATTTTGACAAAATATAAGGAGATCCAAAGTTTGGAACAAATTGGTTGCCCAATTCAAGTGATATCGACATGGCATTTTAGTGGCATTTTTTTAAATATTGGGGAGAAGTACCGGAAGTTGTGGACCGGTATTGCCCCATGAAACCAAATTTGGATATAATATGACAAAGACTCAATGATGGACCAAATCGGTTGAAAATATAGTGACATAGGGGTTTTTTACACCTTTCGGGCTATTTTCCCAAGAAATATAGACTTGCCCCTAAAAAACTTTTCCCGTGGTAATGGAGGTAGCGAATTCAAATCGCTTCAACAAAAATCAAAGTGATTCGAGAGCATGTCTTAAATTGAACTTATCCGAAATTTTGTGTGGGAGGTACCCGATGGAGTGGACAAATATAGTCCATATTTGAACCTGATCTATATCTGGTAGACATATTTGGATGTGTAAACTATAGACCAATAACCACTTCCATCCAGAGTTATCGTGCGCAATATTTCTGGACATTTTTGAACTTATGTGGGGGAGGTAACTGAAGGAGTGGACCGATGTGGCTTATCTTCAGACTTAAACTATGTTTGGGCAAAATATTACTAAGACCAAATTTTGGACCGAATCGGTAAATCCGTTCGAGAGTTATCTTGCGCTCCAACCACCTCACACGGTGTCATAGGGTTTTTTTGCAACTTTCAGGCTATTTTCTCAGGATGTATAGACTTGCCCCTGATGAAACTTGTACCGTCGTATGGAGGCAGTGAATACAAGTTGCTTAAACAAAAATCAAAGCGATTCGAGAGATGGCTCTAAACTGAACTTTTCCGAAATTTTATGTGGGAGGTACCCGAAAGAGTGGACCGATATAATCCATATTCGAACTTGATGTATGCCTAGAGGTAGTATTACTATATGTAAAGTTTGGTTCAATTCGGTTACTCCCTTCGAGAGTTATCGTGCGCACCAGCCAGCCAGACACACAGACGGGCAGACGAACAGACAGACAGACGGACGGACATTGCTAGATTTACTCAAAATTGTCTGAAACGCATATCGTACAAACATACTTGGGGTCTAAAACCATTATTTCGATGAGACACATTTTTGGTCGTATCAAAGTGTAAATACCCTCTTTAGCCTAAAGGTTGAGGGTATAAATAGAGATAGAGAGTTCCCCAAGGTGCGGAACTGTTTAATCCTTTATTCCACCCCCTCCAGACGGCATTGACATCGGAATGTATGCGGATGATTGTACAAACTTGGCGTCAGGTACCTACCCTGATGTCATTTGTGAAATGCTTAATTTCTATTTGATATCTATCAAATATCCGCCACTAAATCTACAAACACTCTGTTCATTACACGGTCGATGGTAGCACAATTCCGATCATAAACTACCCCTGCGGTAGCCACCGTATTGAAGAAGGTCAGCGATTCAATATCTGACAAGAGCCACTGTGGTGCAGTGGTAGGCACTTCCGCCCTGCACTCAGAAAGTTTGCAGTTAAATACATGATCCTCAGTGTAATGTTGGGTTACATTTCCTGAGTATTTCAGCCATGAAAAACTTCTCTACAAGTGGTGTCGTTAGATACGCCGTTCGACTTCACGGTAAAAAGTAGGTCTCATATCATTGAGTCAATATGAATCGGCGTGCACTCATTGATATGTGAGAAGTCTTCCCTGTCCCTTCGGGAATGTTGTGGGATATGTATGTATGTAATATTCCTGATCACAAATTAATTTTTCCCCACAGGCCTCCCACTTTTCTGCCAATAGCCAATGATCTATTTAAGCCTTAACTTCTTCTAGATCCCAAGTGGAAGTTGTGTGAAATTACTACCTCCTACCTACTCAAATATTTGAAGCCCCCATGGCATGGCTTAAGTTTGCAGTTTTTCCTTCTTATTGTTGTTGACTCCCTGGAGTGCTGCCTGTCATAATCCGTTCTATGAATTTCCCTTTTTTCGCAAAAAGAATTCATCCAAAAAAATGACGTAAAATTTATGAAAGTTTATAGTTTTCGTTGTTGTTTTTTCTGTTAGTCTTTCTCTCATTTTCTACTCTCTCACTTTGTGTGTTGTGTGCCTTTTTAACATGGATTCTCCTGAAAGTTTCCTTCTTCATGATTATCCTTATTGTTTGTAGTTGTTATATTTGTCCTTTGTTATTGTTGTTTTTGGTGGTCGGTCGTCAGTCAAACCAAATCGAATTTATGAATGTTGCCACTACTTTTTGTTGTTGTGTTTGATGTCATTGATGATTATTTATTTGTTTGTGGGTGGGTGGGTGGTTTGATTGGTTGGTTGTTTGGTGGAGGTGTGGAATGGCTTGTGGAGATTTGGATTTATGGATTTCTAGGATACGGGGACAATCAATTTTGATTTGTTTGTTGTTTCATTTTACTTACTTCACTGTCTTCTCAACTTGTAAATGTTTGCTAAGTCCCAATTTACATTGGGCGAGTTTACTTGCGGCAATTGTCATTTTGTAGGAGAGAGAGGTGAGGCATATGGTAACCCTTTGCCTCTCAGCACCCTCTCTCACCTACAAACTGACAATTGCCGCAAGTAAACTCGCCTAATGTAACTTGGGACTAATTTTACCCAAGGAAACTAACCCAGTCAACAATCAAGCAAACAAAACACACACATCCACACATACATACGTATGTATATACAAATATATATTTTGTTGATTATGTAATTATAGTTGTTGGTGTTGTTGGTTTTATTGTCTTGTAGTTGCTGTTTTTTTCATTCTTTCTTTTGCTTTTTTGTTCAATCACTTCACATTCACTTTTAGCACACACAGATGATACACCAACACATCGACCACCACCTACCTATACCAGGTTGATTTGGAAGCTATCTACGGGTATATTGAATATGACCGATACTGAGCGACTGATGATTGAGTTCGTCATCGTTTTGCCTGCCTTCTTTCCGTTATGTTTGTTGGTCTTGGTTGGGGGATTTTCTTATCAGAAGGACACAACCGAAAAAAAATTGAAAGATTATTTTGTCAAAATTTTGTTTCTTTTTTTTTGCACAAACTTTTAGCCTTTATTCTTCAATAACACGATTTCTCTGTGTGTGTTTCTTTTGTAGTGGCACTTATATAAAAGGTTAAATCCATAACCAAGGCAAAAAATTGGCTATTGCAGCATTTAAGGATTTTTGGCTTTCATGCCACACTTTGTTGGCCTTTCTCGGCTGCCTGCCTGGTCGGGTTTAAGGGTCAACTTTTTATTTAATTTTTTTGTTTCCTTAAAATGGAAACTATTCTTTTTTGCTCGGTTTTGTTGTTGTTGTTTTTTGTTCTGTGTGTTATAAAACACTTTAAAATTTCAAGGTGCCTTTTTGCTTAACCCACATGAGAGGAGAAACATAATCACACAACACAGAGGCTCTCGTCATTCGAACCCACAACCAAACACACACTCGCACACTTTCAAAGCCGAGAAAAGGACGAGAATTTCACTTTTCATTTAACGATTTTTCACCCTCAAGTAAGTGTGTGCCACACAACGAAGGCAAAACTTTTCATTTCATTTATTCACACACACACACACGAAGAGCGAGAGACACACACATATTTACACACATTTATACATTGCACTTCTCTACCAAGAAAAAAAAACTACAAATTTTACCAGAAATTAAAGGATTTATTTCACTTTTCATGCAAAGGAATTTCAAACAAAATTGTTTCACTTTTTTCTAAAATATTTCTTTTTCAGTTATTTAACGTGGGTTCTACGTCGCAGCGTTTTTCCGTTTTTATTTAGCCACCAGCTTCAAATTCATTAACATTTTCTTTTTCATTCCGTTTTTGCTCATCGAGTAGTTTCCTTATTAAATTTATATAACAATTTCAAAACGGTTTTATGTTGAGGTTTTTCATAAATTTTCATAACTCCATTAGCGTAACTTCACTTTGTTTTGAGTTTTTAACGGAAAATTGTGACCATTTTTCCTTTTGTTATTCAATCAAATTCAAGAAATTCCTTTAGTTCCTCGTTTTATTTCTTTCCTTATTTTTTCACTTTGAGGTGTTATTTTTTTTTTTTTTTCTTTTTCTATTATTTGATTCGCTTCGCTTGCTCGCTATTTTTCGACGTTGACGTTACGGATGGCCCACGAGTAATAAAAAGCTGACATTCATTCTCATCGTGTTTCAACTGTTCATTTCATTGTTATCCTGCCTTTTTGTGCTTCTTCTTGTTGTACGTTTTCTTCCTCTAGTTCTCTCTCTCTCTCACGTATTCCAAAAATCAATATTTGTTGAGGAGAGTAGGAATCCTTTTGGTTGAAAGCTTTTATTCGAAAGGAGCTTTATTTTCGTTCACAACACATGTTAGTTGTGACAGGTGTATGGCCGAGCGGTTACTCGCCAAAGAGCAAGGCGAAGGGTAACGTGATTTGGTCATCACAAAAATACACACGGAGAATATTTGGGCCTTCCCAGTGAGAACCAAGTGGACTTTTCATGAACTCTATACAAAAAAAACGACTCCTGACAGCATGTCTTTTATACAGGAAAAGACTCCTGCCGCCATCTCCTCTAAAGAGAAAAAGACTCTTGACGCCATCACCTCTAAGGAGAAAATGACTCCTGACGTCATATATTCTAGAATAAATGACTCCTGACGTCATATATTCTAGAACAAATGACTCCTGACGTCATCTATTCTAGAATAAATGACTCCTGACGTCATCTATTCTAGAACAAATGACTCCTGACGTCATCTATTCTAGAATAAATGACTCCTGACGTCATCTATTCTAGAACAAATGACTCCTGACGTCATCTTTTCTAGAATAAATGACTCCTGGCGTCATCTATTCTAGAACAAATGACTCCTGACGTCATCTTTTCTAGAACAAATGACTCCTGACGTCATCTTTTCTAGAATAAATGACTCCTGACGTCATCTATTCTAGAATAAATGACTCCTGACGTCATCTTTTCTAGAATAAATGACTCCTGACGTCATCTATTCTAGAATAAATGACTCCTGACGTCATCTATTCTAGAATAAATGACTCCTGACGTCATCTATTCTAGAATAAATGACTCCTGACGTCATCTATTCTAGAATAAATGACTCCTGACGTCATCTATTCTAGAATAAATGACTCCTGACGTCATCTATTCTAGAATAAATGACTCCTGACGTCATCTATTCTAGAATAAATGACTCCTGACGTCATCTATTCTAGAATAAATGACTCCTGACGTCATCTATTCTAGAATAAATGACTCCTGACGTCATCTATTCTAGAATAAATGACACCTGACGTCATCTATTCTAGAATAAAGGACTCCTGACGTCAACTATTCTAGAGTAAATGACTCCTGACGTCATCTACTCTACAGTAAATGGCTCCTGACTTCTGACGTCATTTACCCTAGAGTAAATGACTTCTGACGTCATTTACTTTAGAGTAAATGACTCCTGACGTCATCTATTCTAGAGTAAATGACTCCTGACGTCATCTACTCTAGAGTAAATGAGTCCTGTCATCATCTATTCTACAGTAAATGAGTCCTGTCATCATCTATTCTACAGTAAATGGCTCCTGACTTCTGACGTCATTTACCCTAGAGTAAATGACTTCTTACGTCATTTACTTTAGAGTAAATGACTCCTGACGTCATCTACTCCAGAGTAAATGACTCCTGACGTCATCTACCCTAGTGTAAATGACTTCTGACGTCATTTACTCTAGATTAAATGACTCCTGACGTCACTTACTCTAGATTAAATGACTCCTGACGGTATCTACTCTAGAGTAAATGACCCCTGACGTCATCAACTCTAGAGTAAATGACTTCTGACGTCGTCTACTCTGCAGTAAATGACTCCAGACGTGATCTTGTCTAAGCTATATGACTCCTGGTATCTTTTACTGCAGAGTACATGATTTCACTCTAGACTGCATGACTCGTGGCATTATTAACTATAGAAGCCATAACTCCGCCCTCAAATAAAAGCCATTTTTGTTCCTTTCTTTTGTTATTTTATTATTTTTGAGCGAGTATTAACAAGGATGTACACAAAAATATTTACAAATACGAAATAAATATGTATGAAGATTAACAATTTTAGTTTAAACGAAACGAAATAATAAACAAAGGAAGCTACTTATTTTAGTGGCAGTGGTGAGTATTGACCTTGCATTCTTAATTCAATATCACAATTAATACACTCTATCCCCCTCTCTCATTTATAATATATTTTGAGCACAAATTTGAGTAATAAAAGATTCACTGCAATTACCACCCACACACTTGAGTCCCGTCTTGAGGAAGATGCCCCAGATGGGCGTGACTTGGAACGACTTCTCGATGGCGAGGAGGCAAAGAAAAAGAAACGGCGTTCTTCCTTCAGGGGTGGCATTTCATTGCATTGGGCATGGTACCAATTGCCGGTCTCACCATTACTGTCCCTGGATATGATACATATCTCACGATACAAATCGAAATTGTCGCTAAACAAGGATACAGGAATATCGGCCTTGCGTATATTATATAAGAAATCCTCACGATACAGGATATTGTTGTCACGATCTCGAATGAAGACAATGAAGTCAGCGACATCTCGTGATGTGACCACAAACCAAATGACACTGATGTTTCCATTGTGACTGGAAGAAAACGCAAAAATTATTTGTTTTCTCATTAAAACAACAAACAAACTTACACCACAATATCTCGGAAACGTACATCCGACAGCTTATCATATTCCAAACCATTGTACAACTCCCGTTCATCTGGTTCGGGACATTGTAATGTTTCATCTTCCACCTCGCTTAAATATTTGTTCCGATTCAAAGATGGCGTTGCACATGTCACATTTCCCAAGTCCTCTGTAATCTTGGCCAGCTGTAGGGTGTAGTGTTTCAAAGGCCGTGCTGCACAGGTGCAATGCAATGGATTGCCCTGGTACCGTACATCGGTGCCATTTCGTAAATTCCACACCAACGAAAGAGGGAATTCGGTTAAACTATTATTCCTTAAATCAATAATTTTGAATTGTTCCTCCTTCCGCAGGAATTGGGCGAATGGTAAACGATAGATTTGATTATTTTGTAAATAGATTTCAGTCAAATTCTTCGGCAGATCGAAGAGATGCGGTTCAGATTGTAAATTTGATATCTCGTTATTGGACAGATCCAAATATTGTAAGCGGGTAAAATTACCCAGAACCCCGCGTCTCAATTCATTGATACTGTTGTGTGACAAATTCAATCTGAGTAATTTTTTCGTACCAAAAGTAATATCATAGGTCAGTACGGGCATTTGATTGTAGGACAAATCCAAATATTTCAGATTATATGGTATGTAGGGATTTTCGGGGAATGTCTTCTTTGTGACAAAACTTATTCTGTTGTGGCTTAAGTTGAGCTAAACGAAAAAAAGAAATAAAACAAAAATAATTAAAATAGATCACGTAAAACATCTTTTCTAGGGTAAATGATTTCTGGCGTCATTTTATTTAGAGTAAATGACTTTGACGTCACCCATTGTAATGCAAGTGACTCCTGATATCTGCTCTGTAGTAATTGACTTCTGAAGTCATCTAAGTCATTTAATCTAGAGCAGATGACGCCAGGAGTCTTCTACTCTGGAGTAGATTACGTCAGAAGTCATTTGCTCCAGAGTTTACTCTATAGAGTATATGACGTCAGGAGTCATTTACACTATAGATGAGATGACGTCAGGAATCATTTACTCTATAGATAAGATATCGCCAGGAGTCTTTTATTCTAGAATAGATGACGTCAGGAGTCATTTTTTTTTTTTGAAATAGATGACGTCAGGGGTCATTTATTCTAGAATAGATGACGTCAGGGGTCATTTATTGTAGAATAGATAAAGTCAGGAGTCATTTATTCTAGAATAGATGGCTTCAGGAGTCATTTATTCTAGAACAGATCACGTAAGGGTCATTTTGTGTAGAATAGATGACGTCAGGAGTCATTTGTTCTAGAACAGATGACGTCAAGAGTCATTTATTCTAGAATAGATGACGTCAGGAGTCATTTATTCTAGAATAGATGACGTCAGGAGTCATTTATTCTAGAATAGATGACGTCAGGAGTCATTTATTCTAGAATAGATGACGTCAGGAGTCATTTATTCTAGAATAGATGACGTCAGATGTCATTTATTCTAGAATAGATGACGTCAGCAGTCATTTATTCTAGAATAGATGAGTTCAGGAGTCATTTATTCTAGAATTGTTGACGTCAGGAGTCATTTATTCTAGAATAGATGACGTCAGGAGTCATTTGTTCTAGAATAGATGACGTCAGGAGTCATTTATTCTAGAATAGATGACGTCAGGAGCCATTTATTCTAGAATAGATAACGTCAGGAGTCATTTGTTCTAGAATAGATGACGACAGGAGTCATTTATTCTAGAATATATGACGTCAGGAGTCTTTTATTCTAGAATAGATGACGTCAGAAGTCTTTTTTTTTAAATAGATGACGTCAGGGGTCATTTATTCTAGAATAGATAAAGTCAGGATTCATTTATTCTAGAATAGATGGCTTCAGGAGTCATTTATTCTAGAACAGATCACGTAAGGGTCATTTTGTGTAGAATAGATGACGTCAGGATTCATTTGTTCTAGAAGAGATGACGTCAAGAGTCATTTATTCTAGAATAGATGACGTCAGGAGTCATTTATTCTAGAATAGATGACGTCAGGAGTCATTTATTCTAGAATAGATGACGTCAGATGTCATTTATTCTAGAATAGATGACGTCAGCAGTCATTTATTCTAGAATAGATGAGTTCAGGAGTCATTTATTCTAGAATTGATGACGTCAGGAGTCATTTATTCTAGAATAGATGACGTCAGGAGTCATTTGTTCTAGAATAGATGACGTCAGGAGTCATTTATTCTAGAATAGATGACGTCAGGAGGCATTTATTCTAGAATAGATGACGTCAGGAGTCATTTATTCTAGAATAGAAGACGTCAGGAGTCATTTGCTTTAGAATAGATGACGTCAGGAGTCATTTGTTCTAGAATAGATGACGTCAGGAGTCATTTATTCTAGAATAGATAACGTCAGAAGTCATTTATTCTAGAATAGATGACGTAAGGAATTATTTATGCTAGAAAAGATGACGTCAGGAGTCATTTATTCTAGTATAGATTACGTCAGGAGTCATTTACTCTAGAGTATATAGCGTCAAAAGTCATTTGTTTTAAAAAAATGACGTCAGGAGTCATTTACTCTGGAGTAGTTGACGTCAGGAGTCGTTTGCTTTAGAGTAGATGACGTCAGGAGTCGTTTACTTTAGAGTAGAGGACGTCAGGAGTCATTTACTCTAGAGTAGATGACGTCAGGAGTCATTTACTTTAGAGTAGGTGACGTCAGGGGGCCTTTATTTCAAAGTAGATGATGTCAGGAGTCATTTACTCTACAGTGGATGACGTCACGAGTCAGTTTTTTAAGATATGGCGTCAGGATTCATTTACTCTAGGGTAGATGACGTCAGGAGTCATATACTTTACAGTGGAATATCACGGGAGTCACTTATTGAAGAATATAGGACGTCAGGGGTCAGTAATTGAAGAATAGATGATGTCAGGAATCATTTATTCTAGAACAGACGACGTCAGGAGTCATCTATTCTAGAATACATGACGTCAGGAGTTATTAACTCTGAAGTATATGATGTCAGGTGTCCTTAATGCTAGAGTACATGACGTCAGGAGTCATTAACTCTAGAGTAGATGACGTCAGGAGTCATTCACTCTAAAGTAGATGACGTCATGAGTCAATTGCTCAAGAATTGATCTTTACTGTAATGTAGATGACGTCAGGAGTCATTTACTCTAGAGTAGATGACGTCACGAGTCACAGCAGATGAAGTCAGGAGGCCTTTATATCAGAGTAGATGATGTCAGGAGTCTTTTTTTTCTACAGAGATGACGTCAGGAGTCATTTAATCTAGAGTGTATGACGTCAGGAGTCATTTACTCTAGAGTAGATGACGTCAGGAGTCATTTACTTTAGAGTAGATGACGTCACGAGTCACAGTAGATGAAGTCAGGAGGCCTTTATATCAGAGTAGATGATGTCAGGAGTCTTTTTTTCTACAGAGATGACGTCAGGAGTCATTTACTCTAGAGTAGATGACGTCAGGAGTCATTAACTCTGAAGTAGATGACGTCATGAGTCAATTGCTCAAGAATTGATCCTTTTCTGTAATGTAGATGTCGTCAGGAGTCATTGACTCCAGTGTAAATGACGTAAGGGTCATTTCATCTATAGAGTAGATGATATCTGAAGTCATTTTCTCTAGACTAGATTAAATCAGGAGTAATTTTCACTAGAGTAGATGACGTCAGGAGTCATTTAATCTAGAGTGTATGACGTCAGGAGTCATTTACTCTAGAGTAGATGACGTCAGGAGTCATTTACTTTAGAGTAGATGACGTCACGAGTCACAGTAGATGAAGTCAGGAGGCCTTTATATCAGAGTAGATGATGTCAGGAGTCTTTTTTTCTACAGAGATGACGTCAGGAGTCATTTACTCTAGAGTAGATGACGTCAGGAGTCATTAACTCTGAAGTAGATGACGTCATGAGTCAATTGCTCCAGAATTGATCCTTTACTGTAATGTAGATGTCGTCAGGAGTCATTGACTCCAGTGTAGATGACGTAAGGGTCATTTCATCTATAGAGTAGATGATATCTGAAGTCATTTTCTCTAGACTAGATTAAATCAGGAGTAATTTTCACTAGAGTAGATGACGTCAGGAGTCATTTAATCTAGAGTGTATGACGTCAGGAGTCATTTACTCTAGAGTAGATGACCTCACGAGTCATAGTAGATGAAGTCAGGAGGCCTTTATATCAGAGTAGATGATGTCAGAAGTCATTTTATCTACAGAGATGACGTCAGGAGTCATTTACTTTAGAGTTGATGACGTCAGGAGTCATTTAATCTAGAGTAGATGGGGTCAATAATCATTTATTCTAGAGTAGATGACGTCAAGAGTCATAGTAGATGACGTCAGGAGGCCTTATTTCGGAGTAGATGATGTCGGGAGTCATGTACTCTACAGTGGAATATTGCGGTGATTAGATTACTTCGGGCGTACTCTAGATTAGATTAGTTCGCGTGTTACTGACTTCATTTTTCTCTTTACTTCAGTTACTCTCTGGAAATCTTGGTCTTTTCTTACCTCTTCCAAACTTAAAAGATCATCCAGAACACCGTGTGTCTTATTATCCAACTTGCTTATCTTATTGTGGGACAGATCCAATTTCCTTAAGGAAGGCAGACCAAAGAAGACCTCATTTGGTATGGTTTTCAAGGCATTTGAGGACATGTTCAGGTTCAGCAATTGCAAGAGGCCATCGAAGGAACGTTTTCTGAATGGGGTTAGAAAAAAAAACACAAATTACTTGGATTTCCGAATAAATGAACCTCCAAACTTACGTTAACTCTGTGAGGCCGTTATTGTGTAAATTCAACTCAAAGAGAACCGGTAATTTACCAAAGGCACTCTTTTCCAAAACAGTTATGTTGTTGTGCTAGAAAAACAGAGAGTGGATGAGATCTATCAGAAGTCTTAAAAAAAGTTCCGCGAGCCTACCTGCAAATACAAATACTGCAGAGTTGACATGCTGGCCAAACATTCCACTGGTGGTCGGGTTATACCATTTCCCTCCAAATGTAGCTTCTGTAAAACCAAGAGACCCCTAAAGCTACTCTCTTCCAAATTATCTCCTAGAAGATTGTAACTCATATCCAAATACAGCAAGGAATTCATGACAGGCCATGTTCCCGCAGGAATTTTAGTAATACGATTATGACTCATGTGCAGCTCATTGAGCGAGATGGAAATTTGGAATAGCTTCTCTAGGCGATTATTTGATATATCCAACCTTCGACAACTGGCCAGCTTCACCAAGGCACCACGTACTATATTCACCAAACGATTGTTACTTAAATCCAGCTCGAGCAGAGTGGGTAATGTACCGAACATAGACGATTTGATTTCTGTCAAACTGTTGTGAGACAAATTTATAAAACGCAGCGAGAAGAGCGTCTGAAAGACACCATTGAATATGGTGCTGATATTGTTGTGCGATATATCAATGGTGTGCAGTTCATACAGCTTGGGAAAGGTGTTTTTGGGAACCATGGTTATGTTGTTGTAGGAGACATTCAACACCTTTAGGGCGGACATATATTCCAAGGGGACCTGAAAATAAAATTAAATTTTGATTATTTAATTTGCCTCTAACCAAGGCCTCTAACAATCTATGAGGTCGAGGTACGAGTATTTTTACTTACATCCGCCAAATTCGTAAAGAAATTGTGACTCAGCTGAAATTCCGTGGCAAAGGTGGTCTCATCGAATGCCCCTTTGGAGAAATTCTTCAATCGGTTGAAACTCAAATCCAATACCGTTATATTAACACAATTCTCAAAGGCCTTTGGTTGTATGGTCTCCAAGGCATTGTGGGATATGTTTATGACCGATTGATAAATGTCCTTAAAGGAGTTCTTCTCTATCAGAGTTATATTATTCTCCGCCAAGTCCAGGACCTAAAAAAGGAGGAAAATTATTTAAATTTCAAAAAATGCTACAAATTATTTCGAAGCTTACCTCAATATAATTCAGCTGGGTAAACATTTGATAATCCACCTTTTTAAGGGCATTGCGAGCCAAATCAATGGTACCAATACGAGCCACGCCGCCGAAGGATCCTCTACCCACATCCGATATGCGATTGTCACTCAAATACAGACGTCTGAAAAAAGAGAAAATAATTTCTCAGGGACCTAAAAGACAGAGAGCGAGAAAATCCTTACCTCAAGAACCGCATTCCTCTCAAACTATTCGCATCCAGCTTCGTAATTTTATTATGTGACAAATTCAAAACCTTGAGCACAGCATTACGAGCAAAGGCACCACGTGACAACTCAGTCAAGGCATTGTGCGAAGCATTAATCCAACCTAATTTTGTCAGATCTTGAATATGTTGACCTTCAAGTTTCTTGATCTTATTGAAACTTATATCCAAAATTTCCAGTTCACGTAGATTTTTAAATTGATTCCGCTTAAGGTTTTCCAGCTGATTGCCATGCAGATCCAGAGTTTTCAATTTTCGAAGCGGCTGCAAGAACATTAAAATAAAATTAGAACTTATCCACATTTAAAGGTCTTAAGGAGTTTGAAAAACTAGAAGCACCCTTTCTTTCAGAAAAGGGTCTATAGAAGCACCTTTTCTTTCGGAAAGGGTCTATCGGAGCACCCTTTCTTTCAAAAAGGGTCTATCGAAGCACCCTTTCTTTCAAAAAGGGTCTATAGAAGCATCCTTTCTTTCAAAAAGGGTCTATAGAAGCACCCTTTCTTTCAAAAAGGGCCTATAGAAGCATCCTTTCTTTCAAAAAGGGTCTATAGAAGCACCCTTTCTTTCAAAAAGGGTCTATAGAAGCACCCTTTCTTTCAAAAAGGGTCTATAGAAGCACCCTTTCTTTCAAAAAGGGTCTATAGAAGCACCCTTTCTTTCAAAAAGGGTCTATAGAAGCACCCTTTCTTTCAAAAAGGGTCTATAGAAGCATCCTTTCTTTCAAAAAGGGTCTATAGAAGCACCATTTCTTTCAAAAAGGGTCTATAGAAGCATCCTTTCTTTCAAAAAGGGTCTATAGAAGCATCCTTTCTTTCAAAAAGGGTCTATAGAAGCACCCTTTCTTTCAAAAAGGGTCTATAGAAGCATCCTTTCTTTCAAAAAGGGTCTATAGAAGCACCCTTTCTTTCAAAAAGGGTCTATAGAAGCACCATTTCTTTCATAAAGGGTCTATAGAAGCACCCTTTCTTTCAAAAAGGGTCTATAGAAGCACCCTTTCTTTCGGAAAGGGTCTATAGAAGCACCCTTTCTTTCAAAAGGGTATATAGAAGCACCCTTTCTTTCGGAAAGGGTCTATAGAAGCACCCTTTCTTTCGGAAAGGGTCTATAGAATCACCCTTTCTTTCGGAAAGGGTCTATAGAATCACCCTTTCTTTCAAAAAGGGTCTATAGAAGCACCCTTTCTTTCAAAAAGGGTCTATAGAAGCACCCTTTCTTTCAAAAAGGGTCTATAGAAGCACCCTTTCTTTCAAAAAGGGTCTATAGAAGCACCCTTTCTTTCAAAAAGGGTCTATAGAAGCACCCTTTCTTTCAAAAAGGGTCTATAGAAGCACCCTTTCTTTCAAAAAGGGTCTATAGAAGCACCCTTTCTTTCAAAAAGGGTCTATAGAAGCACCCTTTCTTTCAAAAAGGGTCTATAGAAGCACCCTTTCTTTCAAAAAGGGTCTATAGAAGCACCCTTTCTTTCAAAAAGGGTCTATAGAAGCACCCTTTCTTTCAAAAAGGGTCTATAGAAGCACCCTTTCTTTCAAAAAGGGTCTATAGAAGCACCCTTTCTTTCAAAAAGGGTCTATAGAAGCACCCTTTCTTTCAAAAAGGGTCTATAGAAGCACCCTTTCTTTCAAAAAGGGTCTATAGAAGCACCCTTTCTTTCAAAAAGGGTCTATAGAAGCACCCTTTCTTTCAAAAAGGGTCTATAGAAGCACCCTTTCTTTCAAAAAGGGTCTATAGAAGCACCCTTTCTTTCAAAAAGGGTCTATAGAAGCACCCTTTCTTTCAAAAAGGGTCTATAGAAGCACCCTTTCTTTCAAAAAGGGTCTATAGAAGCACCCTTTCTTTCAAAAAGGGTCTATAGAAGCACCCTTTCTTTCAAAAAGGGTCTATAGAAGCACCCTTTCTTTCAAAAAGGGTCTATAGAAGCACCCTTTCTTTCAAAAAGGGTCTATAGAAGCACCCTTTCTTTCAAAAAGGGTCTATAGAAGCACCCTTTCTTTCAAAAAGGGTCTATAGAAGCACCCTTTCTTTCAAAAAGGGTCTATAGAAGCACCCTTTCTTTCAAAAAGGGTCTATAGAAGCACCCTTTCTTTCAAAAAGGGTCTATAGAAGCACCCTTTCTTTCAAAAAGGGTCTATAGAAGCACCCTTTCTTTCAAAAAGGGTCTATAGAAGCACCCTTTCTTTCAAAAAGGGTCTATAGAAGCACCCTTTCTTTCAAAAAGGGTCTATAGAAGCACCCTTTCTTTCAAAAAGGGTCTATAGAAGCACCCTTTCTTTCAAAAAGGGTCTATAGAAGCACCCTTTCTTTCAAAAAGGGTCTATAGAAGCACCCTTTCTTTCAAAAAGGGTCTATAGAAGCACCCTTTCTTTCAAAAAGGGTCTATAGAAGCACCCTTTCTTTCAAAAAGGGTCTATAGAAGCACCCTTTCTTTCAAAAAGGGTCTATAGAAGCACCCTTTCTTTCAAAAAGGGTCTATAGAAGCACCCTTTCTTTCAAAAAGGGTCTATAGAAGCACCCTTTCTTTCAAAAAGGGTCTATAGAAGCACCCTTTCTTTCAAAAAGGGTCTATAGAAGCACCCTTTCTTTCAAAAAGGGTCTATAGAAGCACCCTTTCTTTCAAAAAGGGTCTATAGAAGCACCCTTTCTTTCAAAAAGGGTCTATAGAAGCACCCTTTCTTTCAAAAAGGGTCTATAGAAGCACCCTTTCTTTCAAAAAGGGTCTATAGAAGCACCCTTTCTTTCAAAAAGGGTCTATAGAAGCACCCTTTCTTTCAAAAAGGGTCTATAGAAGCACCCTTTCTTTCAAAAAGGGTCTATAGAAGCACCCTTTCTTTCAAAAAGGGTCTATAGAAGCACCCTTTCTTTCAAAAAGGGTCTATAGAAGCACCCTTTCTTTCAAAAAGGGTCTATAGAAGCACCCTTTCTTTCAAAAAGGGTCTATAGAAGCACCCTTTCTTTCAAAAAGGGTCTATAGAAGCACCCTTTCTTTCAAAAAGGGTCTATAGAAGCACCCTTTCTTTCAAAAAGGGTCTATAGAAGCACCCTTTCTTTCAAAAAGGGTCTATAGAAGCACCCTTTCTTTCAAAAAGGGTCTATAGAAGCACCCTTTCTTTCAAAAAGGGTCTATAGAAGCACCCTTTCTTTCAAAAAGGGTCTATAGAAGCACCCTTTCTTTCAAAAAGGGTCTATAGAAGCACCCTTTCTTTCAAAAAGGGTCTATAGAAGCACCCTTTCTTTCAAAAAGGGTCTATAGAAGCACCCTTTCTTTCAAAAAGGGTCTATAGAAGCACCCTTTCTTTCAAAAAGGGTCTATAGAAGCACCCTTTCTTTCAAAAAGGGTCTATAGAAGCACCCTTTCTTTCAAAAAGGGTCTATAGAAGCACCCTTTCTTTCAAAAAGGGTCTATAGAAGCACCCTTTCTTTCAAAAAGGGTCTATAGAAGCACCCTTTCTTTCAAAAAGGGTCTATAGAAGCACCCTTTCTTTCAAAAAGGGTCTATAGAAGCACCCTTTCTTTCAAAAAGGGTCTATAGAAGCACCCTTTCTTTCAAAAAGGGTCTATAGAAGCACCCTTTCTTTCAAAAAGGGTCTATAGAAGCACCCTTTCTTTCAAAAAGGGTCTATAGAAGCACCCTTTCTTTCAAAAAGGGTCTATAGAAGCACCCTTTCTTTCAAAAAGGGTCTATAGAAGCACCCTTTCTTTCAAAAAGGGTCTATAGAAGCACCCTTTCTTTCAAAAAGGGTCTATAGAAGCACCCTTTCTTTCAAAAAGGGTCTATAGAAGCACCCTTTCTTTCAAAAAGGGTCTATAGAAGCACCCTTTCTTTCAAAAAGGGTCTATAGAAGCACCCTTTCTTTCAAAAAGGGTCTATAGAAGCACCCTTTCTTTCAAAAAGGGTCTATAGAAGCACCCTTTCTTTCAAAAAGGGTCTATAGAAGCACCCTTTCTTTCAAAAAGGGTCTATAGAAGCACCCTTTCTTTCAAAAAGGGTCTATAGAAGCACCCTTTCTTTCAAAAAGGGTCTATAGAAGCACCCTTTCTTTCAAAAAGGGTCTATAGAAGCACCCTTTCTTTCAAAAAGGGTCTATAGAAGCACCCTTTCTTTCAAAAAGGGTCTATAGAAGCACCCTTTCTTTCAAAAAGGGTCTATAGAAGCACCCTTTCTTTCAAAAAGGGTCTATAGAAGCACCCTTTCTTTCAAAAAGGGTCTATAGAAGCACCCTTTCTTTCAAAAAGGGTCTATAGAAGCACCCTTTCTTTCAAAAAGGGTCTATAGAAGCACCCTTTCTTTCAAAAAGGGTCTATAGAAGCACCCTTTCTTTCAAAAAGGGTCTATAGAAGCACCCTTTCTTTCAAAAAGGGTCTATAGAAGCACCCTTTCTTTCAAAAAGGGTCTATAGAAGCACCCTTTCTTTCAAAAAGGGTCTATAGAAGCACCCTTTCTTTCAAAAAGGGTCTATAGAAGCACCCTTTCTTTCAAAAAGGGTCTTTAGAAGCACCCTTTCTTTCAAAAAGGGTCTATAGAAGCACCCTTTCTTTCAAAAAGGGTCTATAGAAGCACCCTTTCTTTCAAAAAGGGTCTATAGAAGCACCCTTTCTTTCAAAAAGGGTCTATAGAAGCATCCTTTCTTTCAAAAAGGGTCTATAGAAGCACCCTTTCTTTCAAAAAGGGTCTATAGAAGCATCCTTTCTTTCAAAAAGGGTCTATAGAAGCACCCTTTCTTTCAAAAAGGGTATATAGAAGCACCCTTTCTTTCGGAAAGGGTCTATAGAAGCACCCTTTCTTTCGGAAAGGGTCTATAGAAACACCCTTTCTTTCGGAAAGGGTCTATAGAAGCACCCTTTCTTTCGGAAAGGGTCTATAGAAGCACCCTTTCTTTCGGAAAGGGTCTATAGAACCACCCTTTCTTTCGGAAAGGGTCTATAGAAGCACCATTTCTTTCAAAAAGGGTATATAGAAGCACCCTTTCTTTCAAAAAGGGTCTATAGATGCACCCTTTCTTTCAAAAAGGGTCTATAGAAGCACCCTTTCTTTGAGAAAGGGTCTATAGAAGCACCCTTTCTTTCGGAAAGGGTCTATAGAAGCACCCTTTCTTTGAGAAAGGGTCTATAGAAGCACCCTTTCTTTGAGAAAGGGTCTATAGAAGCACCCTTTCTTTGAGAAAAGGTCTATAGAAGCACCCTTTCTTTGAGAAAGGGTCTATAGAAGCACCCTTTCTTTCGGAAAGGGTCTATAGAAGCACCCTTTCTTTCGGAAAGGGTCTGTAGAAGCACCCTTTCTTTCAGAAAGGGTCTATAGAAGCACCCTTTCTTTCGGAAAGGGTCTATAGAAGCACCCTTTCTTTCGGAAAGGGTCTATAGAAGCACCCTTTCTTTGAGAAAGGGTCTATAGAAGCACCCTTTCTTTGAGAAAGGGTCTATAAAAGCACCCTTTCTTTCGGAAAGGGTCTATAGAAGCACCCTTTCTTTGAGAAAGGGTCTATAGAAGCACCCTTTCTTTCGGAAAGGGTCTATAGAAGCACCCTTTCTTTGAGAAAGGGTCTATAGAAGCACCCTTTCTTTGAGAAAGGGTCTATAGAAGCACCCTTTCTTTGAGAAAGGGTCTATAGAAGCACCCTTTCTTTCGGAAAGGGTCTATAGAAGCACCCTTTCTTTGAGAAAGGGTCTATAGAAGCACCCTTTCTTTGAGAAAGGGTCTATAGAAGCACCCTTTCTTTGAGAAAGGGTCTATAGAAGCACCCTTTCTTTGAGAAAGGGTCTATAGAAGCACCCTTTCTTTGAGAAAGGGTCTATAGAAGCACCCTTTCTTTGAGAAAGGGTCTATAGAAGCACCCTTTCTTTGAGAAAGGGTCTATAGAAGCACCCTTTCTTTGAGAAAGGGTCTATAGAAGCACCCTTTCTTTCGGAAAGGGTCTATAGAAGCACCCTTTCTTTCGGAAAGGGTCTACAGATGCACCCTTTTTTTCGGAAAGGGTCTATAGATGCACCCTTTTTTTCAAAAAAGCGTCTATAGATGCACCCTTTTTTCGGAAAGGGTCTATAGATGCACCCTTTTTTTCAAAAAAGCGTCTATAGAAGCGCCCCTTCTTTCAGAAAAGGGTCTATTGAAGCACCCTTTCTTTCAGAAAAGGGTCTATAGAAGCGCCCTTTCTTTCAGAAAAGGGTCTATAGAAGCACTCTTTCTTTCAGAAAAGGGTCTATAGAAGCACCCTTTCTTTCAGGAAAGGGTCTATAGAAGCACCCTTTCTTTCAGAAAGGGGTCTATAGAAGCACCCTTTCTTTTATAATGGGTCTATAGAAGCACCCTTTCTTTTATTATGGGGCTATAGAAGCACCCTTTCTTTTATAATAGGTCTATAGAAGCACCCTTTCTTTTATAATGGGTCTATAGAAGCACCCTTTCTTTTATTATGGGGCTATAGAAGCACCCTTTCTTTTATAATAGGTCTATAGAAGCACCCTTTCTTTCAGAAAGGGTTTATCAAAGCACCCTTTCATTGAGAAAGGGTCTATCAAAGCACCCTTTCATTGAGAAAGGGTCTATCAAAGCACCCTTTCATTGAGAAAGGGTCTATCAAAGCACCCTTTCATTGAGAAAGGGTCTTTCAAAGCACCCTTTCGTTGAGAAAGGGTCTATCAAAGCACCCTTTCATTGAGAAAGGATCTATCAAAGGATCTTTTAGAAGTAGTCTATCGAAGCAGCCTTTCTTTCAGAAAGGATGTATAGAAGCACCCTTTCTTTTAGAAAGGGTCTATCGAAACACCCTTTCGCTCAAAATGGGTATATAGAAGCACCCTTTCTTTTATAGTGGGTCTATAGTACCACCCTTTCTTTCAGAAAGTGTCTATCAAAAGATCCTTTCATTGTGAAAGTATCTTTCAGATTTCATATCTTTTTGACATACCTGAAATGTTTCGATGGGCAAATCATTCAAAGGACCATTGGTGAAGCGCACTACAGTTACAGTATTGGCAATATATTGATCGAAAAATAAGTTCTTGGCCAGTGTGGTAAAATTGTGCTGATCAATTTCCAAATTGGTTAGTTTGCCAAGGACCTGAAAATATTAAAAAAAAAGTTATAATCCGTTTAAAATTTCCATTTTTCTTTACTTACCCCAAAGGACAATGGTGATATGTTCCCCAAATTCGTCCTGACAATATACAGCTCTTCCAATGTCTTATTAATGCCGTGGAAAACATAATCATCCAACGAGTTGACTGGTGTATCGGTTATGGTTAGTTTACGTACTTGTACCTTGGAAAATAGGGGACCAAAGAGACGTTCTAAAATTTATATGGAAAGAAAGTATTTGACGAGAATTATTTTAACTATTCTAAAATTAATTGTTTTTTATTTAATTACCAAAATGTCCTTTATTTATGGTCAACTCTTCAACGGGTAATTCCAAGGCAGCCAGATTTTGCATAGCCACTGACAAGGTGGCCAAATTTGTATTGTCACATCTTACATAGATGCCAATGTCGGTGTTGTTGTAGCAGACACAGGGGAAGATGAGTTTGGGTCTGAAAACGAAAATTTGAATATTAAGGATCACCAAATCGGCTGTAGTTTGAAATAAATTAGAACTCATAAAGAGGAAAGAAAATGGAGTCCCAGTTCCCTCTTTTTGGTCAAAGTAGGATTTTTTCATTTCATCAAAAAATTATCTCGTTGAAATCAGTATCGCAAGGACTGCCTTCGATGGAAATTACAATACAATCCCCGAACAGCTCTTAAGCATTGCACATAAATATATTCGCAGACCACACTGGCGTTATATGTAGTAAACTAGATTTGTTTGTATGCACCCCAAGTGCTGCCGGCTTGGGACTTGAGGTCCTTGTTTCTACATTTCAGTTTATCTCTTTAAATAAGTTGGGCGCCACCAACTCTTCCCACCGCACGGCTTGTTCTGGCTGAGTCCACGAGTAATATGTAAGTGGAAACGGCGTACCGCGCTGTTGTAGTGCTGTGCTGCTTACGAAACCAATGCTGATGATCGGCTAGGCTGGGTCGGAGAAAATCGTTCAGAGTCTTTTCTACGGGTGACGAAAGCGAAATCGATTTCTGCGATTCACCTTGGCTGGAATCCTTGCCTGGCTTCAGTAAACCTTGCCAGACTTCGAAAACGATGTGGATGGCTGAGCCTCCCGGCTTATCCAGCATTACCAATTTGGATGATTTTCGTTCCTAAGTGCATTTGCAACATCATCCATTCTTTATTGTGGTTCTTCCTCCTTGCCGAGAAGAGACCAAATGCGTCGTAGTACTCGTCTCTTCACCATGACACTATCAGGGTTGGGGACCACCCTGCAGACAAATATAACTTGCGCATCTCTTCGAATTTTCTTCTTTATTTGCCATTCCGTGTACTCTTCCCATCAGTGAGCGTAAAATCACAAAACGTGACTGAGGTCATATCTTCCTTTTTTACGAGGTTGGAGAGTGACCTAACCGTTATTCACAATTTACTAATTCCGGCCACAATATTTGCAAGTCTTCAGATGATCTAGCCATTTGCTCCGCATGTGCTCACAAACCAACCTATTAACTTCCAGTGTCAGATCCCTAACTCTGGGGTCACTAGGATTGGCGCAACGAAGCTCATCATGCTTATTTGCTAGTCACTCCGCCTATGCTGGGAAATTTGAACTCACTTCGGGTCTTCGACCAGCAGGGATCTAGCAATAGGCTTTCTTTCCGAAAGGGTTTATAGAAGCACCCTTTCTTTCCGAAAGGGTTTATAGAAGCACCCTTTCTTTCCGAAAGGGTTTATAGAAGCACCCTTTCTTTCCGAAAGGGTTTATAGAAGCACCCTTTCTTTCCGAAAGGATTTATAGAAGCACCCTTTCTTTCCGAAAGGGTTTATAGAAGCACCCTTTCTTTCCGAAAGGGTTTATAGAAGCGCCCTTTCTTTCCGAAAGGGTTTATAGAAGCACCCTTTCTTTCCGAAAGGGTTTATAGAAGCACCCTTTCTTTCCGAAAGGGTTTATAGAAGCACCCTTTCTTTCCGAAAGGATTTATAGAAGCACCCTTTCTTACCGAAAGGGTTTATAGAAGCACCCTTTCTTTCCGAAAGGGTTTATAGAAGCACCCTTTCTTTCCGAAAGGGTTTATAGAAGCACCCTTTCTTTCCGAAAGGGTTTATAGAAGCACCCTTTCTTTCCGAAAGGATTTATAGAAGCACCCTTTCTTTCCGAAAGGGTTTATAGAAGCACCCTTTCTTTCCGAAAGGGTCTATAGAAGCACCCTTTCTTTCCGAAAGGGTCTATAGAAGCACCCTTTCTTTCCGAAAGGGTCTATAGAAGCACCCTTTCTTTCCGAAAGGGTCTATAGAAGCACCCTTTCTTTCCGAAAGGGTCTATAGAAGCACTTGGCTTGTTCTGGCTGAGTCCACGAGTAATATGTAAGTGGAAACGGCGTACCGCGCTGTTGTAGTGCTGTGCTGCTTACGAAACCAATGCTGATGATCGGCTAGGCTGGGTCGGAGAAAATCGTTCAGAGTCTTTTCTACGGGTGACGAAAGCGAAATCGATTTCTGCGATTCACCTTGGCTGGAATCCTTGCCTGGCTTCAGTAAACCTTGCCAGACTTCGAAAACGATGTGGATGGCTGAGCCTCCCGGCTTATCCAGCATTACCAATTTGGATGATTTTCGTTCCTAAGTGCATTTGCAACATCATCCATTCTTTATTGTGGTTCTTCCTCCTTGCCGAGAAGAGACCAAATGCGTCGTAGTACTCGTCTCTTCACCATGACACTATCAGGGTTGGGGACCACCCTGCAGACAAATATAACTTGCGCATCTCTTCGAATTTTCTTCTTTATTTGCCATTCCGTGTACTCTTCCCATCAGTGAGCGTAAAATCACAAAACGTGACTGAGGTCATATCTTCCTTTTTTACGAGGTTGGAGAGTGACCTAACCGTTATTCACAATTTACTAATTCCGGCCACAATATTTGCAAGTCTTCAGATGATCTAGCCACTTGCTCCGCATGTGCTCACAAACCAACCTATTAACTTCCAGTGTCAGATCCCTAACTCTGGGGTCACTAGGATTGGCGCAACGAAGCTCATCATGCTTATTTGCTAGTCACTCCGCCTATGCTGGGAAATTTGAACTCACTTCGGGTCTTCGACCAGCAGGGATCTAGCAATAGGCTTTCTTTCCGAAAGGGTTTATAGAAGCACCCTTTCTTTCCGAAAGGGTTTATAGAAGCACCCTTTCTTTCCGAAAGGGTTTATAGAAGCACCCTTTCTTTCCGAAAGGGTTTATAGAAGCACCCTTTCTTTCCGAAAGGATTTATAGAAGCACCCTTTCTTTCCGAAAGGGTTTATAGAAGCACCCTTTCTTTCCGAAAGGGTTTATAGAAGCACCCTTTCTTTCCGAAAGGGTTTATAGAAGCACCCTTTCTTTCCGAAAGGGTTTATAGAAGCACCCTTTCTTTCCGAAAGGGTTTATAGAAGCACCCTTTCTTTCCGAAAGGATTTATAGAAGCACCCTTTCTTACCGAAAGGGTTTATAGAAGCACCCTTTCTTTCCGAAAGGGTTTATAGAAGCACCCTTTCTTTCCGAAAGGGTTTATAGAAGCACCCTTTCTTTCCGAAAGGGTTTATAGAAGCACCCTTTCTTTCCGAAAGGATTTATAGAAGCACCCTTTCTTTCCGAAAGGGTTTATAGAAGCACCCTTTCTTTCCGAAAGGGTCTATAGAAGCACCCTTTCTTTCCGAAAGGGTCTATAGAAGCACCCTTTCTTTCCGAAAGGGTCTATAGAAGCACCCTTTCTTTCCGAAAGGGTCTATAGAAGCACCCTTTCTTTCCGAAAGGGTCTATAGAAGCACCCTTTCTTTCCGAAAGGGTCTATAGAAGCACCCTTTCTTTCCGAAAGGGTCTATAGAAGCACCCTTTCTTTCCGAAAGGGTCTATAGAAGCACCCTTTCTTTCCGAAAGGGTCTATAGAAGCACCCTTTCTTTCCGAAAGGGTCTATAGAAGCACCCTTTCTTTCCGAAAGGGTCTATAGAAGCACCCTTTCTTTCCGAAAGGGTCTATAGAAGCACCCTTTCTTTCCGAAAGGGTCTATAGAAGCACCCTTTCTTTCCGAAAGGGTCTATAGAAGCACCCTTTCTTTCCGAAAGGGTCTATAGAAGCACCCTTTCTTTCCGAAAGGGTCTATAGAAGCACCCTTTCTTTCCGAAAGGGTCTATAGAAGCACCCTTTCTTTCCGAAAGGGTCTATTGAAGCACCCTTTCTTTCCGAAAGGGTCTATAGAAGCACCCTTTCTTTCCGAAAGGGTCTATAGAAGCACCCTTTCTTTCCGAAAGGGTCTATAGAAGCACCCTTTCTTTCCGAAAGGGTCTATAGAAGCACCCTTTCTTTCCGAAAGGGTCTATAGAAGCACCTTTTCTTTCCGAAAGGGTCTATAGAAACAGCCTTTCTTTCCGAAAGGGTCTATAGAAGCACCCTTTCTTTCCGAAAGGGTCTATAGAAGCAGCCTTTCTTTCCGAAAGGGTCTATAGAAGCAGCCTTTATTTCCGAAAGGGTCTATAGAAGCATCCTTTCTTTCCGAAAGGGTCTATAGAAGCACCCTTTCTTTCCGAAAGGGTCTATAGAAGCACCCTTTCTTTCCGAAAGGGTCTATAGAAGCACCCTTTCTTTCCGAAAGGGTCTATAGAAGCACCCTTTCTTTCCGAAAGGGCCTATAGAAGCACCCTTTCTTTCCGAAAGGGTCTATAGAAGCAGCCTTTCTTTCCGAAAGGGTCTATAGAAGCAGCCTTTCTTTCCGAAAGGGTCTATAGAAGCAGCCTTTCTTTCCGAAAGGGTCTATAGAAGCATCCTTTCTTTCCGAAAGGGTCTATAGAAGCACCCTTTCTTTCCGAAAGGGTCTATAGAAGCAACCTTTCTTTCCGAAAGGGTCTATAGAAGCACCCTTTCTTTCCGAAAGGGTCTATTGAAGCAAACATTTCTTTCCGAAAGGGTCTATAGAAGCACCCTTTCTCTCCGAAAGGGTCTATAGAAGCACCCTTTCTCTCCGAAAGGGTCTATAGAAGCACCCTTTCCTTCCGAAAGGGTCTATAGAATCACCCTTTCTTTTCGAAAGGGTTTAAAGAAGCATCCTTTCTTTCCGAAAGGGTCTATAGAAGCACCCTTTCTTTCCGAAAGGGTCTATAGAAGCACCCTTCTTTTCATTTGTATCTCTCCAAAGTTTAAGTGTGGTTGATGCGGATGTGATAAACCGAGCCCATCCAAATTGCTGCTGGGTTTTCCTCCATCCAGTCGCTGACCGAAAGAGTACGTAGCAGGCCTTTCGGAATGTGGTTTTCGCAACTCAGATAAACGATACAAATATAAACATACATATGTAGGTGCACTGAGGTGGCAGTCGCTACCCAGAACCTTGATGTAGTGCGGTTCCGGTATCAAAGAGACCACCGCTCATTAATTGTTGTTGTTGTAGCAACTTGAAACCTACGTAGAATCATAGATTTGATATTGGGTTGGCAGCCGCTGGCCGAAACATTATGGTCAACCGTGTCAGCCCGGTACGAAAGAACCCGCTGCCGTGAGATTGATCGCTCAATAGTAATTTGCGTTGGTGCCAGCAGGGTTTTTTAGGGGTTTTGCCCATTATCTCAGACAATTTACTTGCCCCTATAAAAATTACTATCGTAAAAGTGGTCACGAAGGCTATCTGCTGCCAAAAAATTGCAAAACGACCCCAGAAATTTTTTTGTGGAGGTTCTAGCCCATATTTGAACCTGATGTATGTCTAAAGGTAAGGTCACATTAGGCAAATATTTGCTCCGGTGACCGGCAGTGTGCGCTTACTGAGAGCAAGTGAGCGTAAATAATGCATTGAAATATATGCTCCTTGCTCTCAGTAAGCGCACACTGCCGTTCGCTGAAGCAAATATTTGCCTAATGTGACCTTACCTTAAGAAATATTGTGCCCATCAGTCATTTTATTTGGTACCGGCAGGGATTTTTAGGACTTTTGGGCCATTTTTTCAGCAAGTACGAACTTGGCAACGAAAAAAGTGTGTCGCCATAATACCGACCGCAACGAAAAACTGCTGCAAAAAAATTCAATATGATCCAGGCAAGTCTCAAACTGAAATTGTCGAACATTTTTGAAGTTTTGTATGGGTGGCTCCCGAAGGTCCATATTCGAACCTGTAGTGGAAGGAATTCTAAAATTTATTGCTTGACCAAAGTCGGTAAAACAAATCTGTCGCTAAGTCCTACCTATAGCAACAGTGTTGCCAACTTTTGTCGGTAACTAAAAAAATTAATTACAAAATTGCCCTACTGATCCGACATAGATCAGAAATATTACCATTTTAGAGTTTTTTTTTAATTTTTTGGTGGAGGTAACCAAAGGAGGGCAAAATATTATGATGTGGAAACTTTGAGCCAAATCCGTTGATCCGTCCGAGAGTTATCGTGCATACCAGCCAGCCACAAATACGAACGGACAGGTCTAAACCGGCTCCAAATTGTCTGAAAGAGGTTTCGTTCAGACATATGTAATTGGAGTCCAAAAACATTATTCGATGAAGAACAGTTTTTATGGTTTCAAAGTGTATATGACCTCATTAGCCTAAAGGCTGGGGCTATATTAGGCTGGACCAAATCGTTTACACTGCTCGAAAATTGCCGTGCGCACATATAGGCTTAATCCACTCCAAAGTGTCTAACACGAATTAGGTATTCACATATATGATGGCGATTATTTCGATGAATGCTTTTTTTGATCGTTTTCTTAGCAATAAGGCGGCTGAGAGTACAAACATCATAATATCACAGCTGCATTACATGATTGCAATTCCAAAAATTGCGCTTATATTGTCCATATCTTCATTTTGGTTCATAGTTCTCTCAATGTTTTGTTGCATACTTAAGCTTTCCATTTCTCCTTCATTTAAATTCCTATTTTTGTCATCTTTAAGAGACCTTAATGGGCAATATACCATCTGTTTCTGTTCCCTCCTTGTTACAATATCCCTTATACCAGCAGCAATCAGTTAGTCATTCTCATAGCTAAATCTTATGTATGAAATTTCCAGTCATATCATTGAGGTAGCCTATGTTTAAACAAAAACCCTGCAGTACTACTCGCTTATTATTAAACCGGTTTGCTTTGTTTTTATTTTCTCGTGTTTTTAATTTTATTAAATAATAGCAACATGATTTGCACACTTTGTTTTAATTAATTTCACACATTTTTTTCATGATTTTCCATTTCACCACCTTTTCAAATTTTCAAACAAAACACAAACTTACCTCGCTGGGCATTTATATTTTGGTTCACCGTAAACATAAACGGAATTCACTTGATGGCTGATGGTCAATAAGATCAACAACGAACCCAATACCAAGGTCACCACAGACCAAGCTGATGAATGGTGGTGGTGCTGCCGAAGCATGGTAATGAAGTTGGTGCAAAGTGGCTTCTGGTTTATGTGTTAATAAAAGACGTAGTAACTCTTGACGTATGCATGAATCAAACTAACATTTGTTGTATTTTTTACAAGTGGTTCACTTCTTTTTTTGAAAGGTGGAGGTGGTTAATAATTCTTGGTTTTTTCCTTTACTGACTCATTTTAAATAAAAAAGAAAACAAACCAACAAACAGGTTTGTTGCCTAAGTCTTTTGTTTAAACGGATTATTTTATTGGGTAAAATCCTAATAAGAAAATACACTCGATTAAATTGAATTTTTATTTTCTTTGACAAAATACACAACACCACAAGTAATTTCACTTTCACATTACCAAAAACAATTGCAACATATGTAAATAGTAACAACTTTAACTTGTGGCAATTTGTACTTTTTTATTTTTATTATTACAAAATAGTAACTAAATTATTCAGTTGATTCAACACCAACGTTAACTTCTATTCTTAATAACCCGACGAGATCAATGCTCTCTATTTCGTTATTTTTTTCCTTATAAAGTTAACAAAAGATAATACCAAACTAGTCAACAACTAAAAACAAAAAAACCAACTAACTTAATTAATTCATTTGTGTGGTGTTATGTTCCACCTCCATTAAGGCGTGTGTCACAAAGAGTGTATGTGGCAAAATTGTTTGCTGCCATATGTTTCTTTGACAAATTGGATTTTTTTGACATCATGGCCCTACAGGTCCTCCAGCAAGCGAATTCAAAGAAAAACAATAATTTGAAATGTCAAAATTCATAAACAAAGGCGAAAAATTTTTTGAGGTGAATTTCTTTTCTGTCAATTCAGGTAGATACCATGGTACAATAATTTGGAAGGTAGGTCAGGTTCGAACAAATTGTGAAAAACAAGGCCTGGGTATATTATAACTGAATATTCAACAGGTTGTACTGTTTATTTGATATTTTGGACCATTAACTAAAAACGAGAAAAATGAATGGGAGGCTAAGTTTTCTTTACAGAGTCAGCTTCTGTATATGTTCAAAAGTTTGTTTCATCACAATGTTGTAATAAATATAAATAATAAATGCTGAAATAACAATTTTCATTTCGACTGAATTTTAATATCTATTTTATAGATTTTGTCATATTTTTCAAAACCATACACAATTTGTGTACACTGATTTGAAAGAATAAGCAAACCAATGCTTGGTTTACATTTACGAAATCCACTCGATTTCAACTGTCAAATCCATAGGTTAAACGTCAAATGAAATCCAGATGAGATTTCATTTGACGTTTGAGCTATGGAATTGACAGTTGAAATCGAGTGGATTTCGTAAATGTAAACTTAGCACAATAGAAAAAAATGTAATCAGCTGTTTGCTATGCCCTACCTTGTAATGATTCTACCATGGTAGATACATACAAAACATTTTCCTAGAAAAAGTTGTTACCGTAGTTATTTTTGTTTGACGAAACAGAAAATACCCGCTGATCGAACTTGAACTGCTGAAACAAGTTATTGTAAATTAAAAGCTCATACAAAACACAACAAATGTGACATTTTACATGTACAACATTAAGTTTATTTGTTTTCTTTTTTAAGACACATCTACCTGTTTCTGTACAGTTTGACATTTCTATTAGAGCTGGCAAAAAATCGATGGCACTATCGATAATATCGATTATTATTTAAAAATTTAATATCGATAGATAGTTTTGCCTATCGATATTATCGGAATAAAAACCCCTAACCTGAAATCCATTGAAATAAATAGAAATTTCGCTGATTTTCGGTTTCGTATGTAAGAAAGTAACAGCGTGTTTTTGTAAAAAGTTTTTGGCCATTCGTTCGTCGATTTCATGAACGAAGACACAATTTGGTTTTCATAGCGGTTGACGTTTGTATTCGTGTGACAAACAAATTAAAGCTTTTTATTTTCGTAATTTTTTTGGTTTTCGTAACAAAATCAGACGAACGAATACGTCAAAAATAAACGAATGGAAAAGACCCATCGTTTTGAATGAAAATTAACAGCCAGTTTCTGTATGTCGAAAGAACAATGTGTGCGAATGAAACACGTCCAAACTCTTGTGTGTTTTTCATTTTTTGTTTGTTTTGAAGCAAGGGCAAAGTTAAAATTATTTCGAAAACTTAAGTTTGGGCGTGTTTCATTCGCACACATTCTTCTTTCGATATACAGAAACTGGCTGTAAATAATTTGAGTAATAAATGGCACAAAACACACGAAAACTGGAAAGGAATGCAATTTTATTTATTTCCATAGAAGTACACGCGTATATGTACATCCGTTTCTTCATATTATCACAATTATTTTTGGAGAAATTTGATTACATTTTTTTCTTATTTTTTGTTTTTCATCTGTTTATCGGGGTTGCCATCAAGTAACACATTTTACGTGCAGATGCCTATGCAAAATTCATAAAATAAGTATCATGGAAACCCTGAAATATAAAAGCTTTTACGAAATAGACGAAAGCTTTCAGATAAAAACGAATGGTTCGTAAAATTGTACAAGAACCAAATTTTGAACGTATACGTTTTAGTACGAACGGTTCGTGTGACAGGCAAGCAGTTTTACAAAAACACCCTGTAAGTCCGTAGTCACATGTACACATTTTTCGGTAAAATAAAATGTATTTTTTTACATTTTTTATGAAATAAAAGCAGTTGTTTACTCTCCTTTACATTTCTGTGAACTACTTTTGCATAATTTCAAGAAAATCATTGACATTTCCGCCATTTTCATCTCCAAATTAATGGCGATGACAACTTAACGATAATATCGATAGCAATCGATATTTTAAAACATTATATCGAAAATATCTAATGTTGGGAATATCGATGGTTTGCCAGCTCTAATTTCTATACCTCACAGCAAATTCAAATGACAAATATAAATTTTGACAGCTCAAATCGAAATCATCTGATTTTGCTGGGTGGACCTGTAATTGGGCCATGATTGACATAATAAATGGCCTGTTCCTTTACTTTTGAAAATGGTTAAACCGGCAAAAGTAGTAAAAGTTGTAAACTGCACCCATATGAATTGTATGGTCTCTGAAGTAAAGGAACGCTTTTCGAGTAAAAAGTGGTAAAACTTGAAGATTCTTGCACGTAAAGGAACAGGGCTAAAATGAACAGGGTAGTATTCAATTCTTCATTGGTCTGTTCCATGGTGGAATAATAAGGTGTAACGACAAAAACAACTGATCTTCATACCAGTTGTCAAAATGCGTAATTGTGAATAAAATCACATACAAAATGTAAAGAAGCAATTCACAGTAATGCATTATTGTGAGCAAATTTGTCGTTTGACATGATTTGATGTAACACCTTCTTATTCCGCCATGGTCTGTTCCTAGAGCTGCAAAAAAACCATGGCACAATAATACAGGTACAACGGCAAAAACATCTGATTATCACATTAGTTGTCAAAATGCATTATTGTGAATAAAATTACATACAAAATTTAAACAAGCAATTCACAGTAACGCGTTATTTTGACGTTTGGTGTGGTAAATTGACCGATTATTGGTATCGATGTAACACCTTCTTATTCTGCCATGCAAAAAACCGATGGCATTATCGATAACATCGATTCAATATCGATAGATAGTTTTGCCTATCGATATTATCGTATTAAAACCCTCCAAGGCGAATTTAACAAGGTGATCCAAAAGGCGAGTTGAGGCGAATTCAGGCCGTAGTCTTCATTTGCTGTCAAAATTTTTTGCGCGAAATATCCTCAAAAGATAGAAGAAAACGGTAAAATATTCTTCGCGAAGCTTAAATAACGATGTAATATAATGTAATTCATTTAAATTGGCCCGATGGCCAATGATAAATAAATAAATAAAATAAATATATTCTCTATAGATGCAAAATATTTAATATTTATTTTTGATTACAAATATATTTTGACAGCAAATGAAGACTACGGCCTGAATTCGCCTCAACTCGCCTTTTGGATCACCTTGTTAAATTCGCCTTGGAGGGTTTTAATACGATAATATCGATAGACAAAACTATCTATCGATATTGAATTTTAAAAAAATAATCGATGTTATCGATAATGCCATCGGTTTACATCAAATCATGTCAGTTGGTATTATTGTAACTGTACGTTTACATATACGAAATCGAGTGGATTTCAATCGTCAATTCCTTTTGACGTATACAAATAATCATCTGAAATCCACTGGATTTTATTTGACGTTTAAGCAATGGAATTGACAGCTGAGTGGATTTCGTAAATGTAAACCTAGAATAAGTCAGTAGTTACACGTACAAATTTTTGGGAAACGTAAATTCTATTTTTGTGTATTTTTTTTTAAACAAAAGCAATTGTTTTTCTGTGAAGTATTTGTGCAAAATGTCACTTATTTTTACAAAAATGTCATAAATTTGTTAACCCGACTGTCTATGACAGCCGACAAATGTATGTATGTGTAATGGGTTCTTAACACGATACGTATTTTACATATGGGTTGTCACTTTTTATATACAAAATGTATACGCAAAGTTACAACCCATATGTAAAATACATATCGTGTAAAGTACCCATTAAGGTTTGTTTACACCATCTATCAATGTCGTATGAGATGCCAAATTTTCTACCTGCGAATGTTGTACACATATGGTCTGTTCCAGAACTCCAAGAATCTACTAATTTTTACTATTTTTTCCGATAACATAAAGGAAAAAATTTTATCGTAGTAAAAATTAGTAACTACTTGCAGGTTCTGGAACATACCAATAGTGTAACCACTATGAAAATTTTCATCTATCAAAATGATTTGGCAACTCATATGTAAATTTTTCATTTAGGGAGCGCTCTATTTGATACGGCATTCTCGTATGTAAATATAAATTTATCAGCTGTTTTCTGACATTCTCAAACATAAATGAAAAACAAAATCTTTTAAAAAAGAAAATGGAAAGGCATGTATATTTAAATATTCAGTAAAGTAAATAAATGGCGTTTATAATGTTATTTTCCGATCGATTGGTCGAAAGAAGCTGTCCTTGAAATGATTGTTTGGTGGCAAAAACATGATGCCTCTATAACTCCAAACACCAATTCTACCAATTCAGTTTCCTTCAACCAAAATTAAAATTTGCGCAAAATTGCAACTCAACAATAAATGTAAATAATGACAAAAACGGCTGGTTTTTATATTTTTAGGTTATGTCATACGAAAATAACACTTGCAGGTATGAACGCACAAATTGAAAGTTGTATGGATGACGCCAATTTTGACAAACATAGAGAATGTCGAATGGGTGAAAGAATTGGCAGCTCATATGACATTGATAGATGGTGTAAACAGCCCTTTAGTAAACCAGTAGTGGGATTCTGCAATAGAGCTGGCAAACCATCGATATTCCCAACATTAGATATTTTCGATATAATGTTTTAAAATATCGATTGCTATCGATATTATCGTTAAGTTGTCATCGCCATTAATTTGGAGTTGAAAATGGCGGAAATGTCAATGATTTTCTTGAAATTATGCTAAAGTAGTTCACAAAAATGTTAAGGAGAATAGACAACTGCTATTATTTTATAAAAAATGTAAAAAAATACTTTTTATTTTACCGAAAAATGTGTACGTGTGACTACGGACTTACTTTCTTACACACACATAACCGAAAAACACCGAAATTTCTATTTATTTCAATGGATTTCAGGTTAGGGGTTTTTATTCCGATAATATCGATAGGCAAAACTATCTATCGATATTGAATTTTGAACAATCGATATTATCGATAGTGCCATCGATTTTTTGCCAGCTCTATTCTGAAACTCATTTTTGCTGTTATCGATAATTGTCGGTAAAATTAAAATGCTTATAATTTCGATAATTAACGAAATTTTTCGATGAATAAAAAGTAGTCGCTAGTCTCATAATTTTGCGATTTAATTTTACCGATTTTTGTCAGCAAAAATGAGTTACAGAATCCCACTACAGAGTTGTATTTGAAGACAAACTGTCTGGTGGAAAGGCCTAGTTATGGTTACACGATATGTTATTTTACATATGTTGTCACTTTCCATATACATTTTGTATATAAAAAGTGACAACTCATATGTAAAAAACATATCGTGTAAAATACCCATTAGGAATGGTAAAACAAGTAAAAAAGTATCAGTCGGCTTGCCTATGTGAATTGAAATTTTATGTAAGGACATATAAAATGTATTCAGGGTCTCTTCAGAATTTTGTGGCCCTTTTTGGACCTTAGACCGTGCCGACAAAAATGTGGGTTAGGATTAGAGTTCAAAAATGTTGTGGAATAGACACAGTCCATTATGGAAATGAATCTTTTTGGGACTCATATCTTTCCGATAGATATCGCGCCCACTAATATTGACAAAATATAACGAAGGCTACATTTTGGACCAAATCGGTTGATCAGAGCTATCGTGCTCTCTACCCACTACGTATGGAGCCATTGAGGGTTTTTACACCTTTCGGTCTGTTTTCTCAAGAAGTATGGACTTGCCCCTGAAAAAACTTTTACCGTCGTAATTGAGGCAGCGAATGCATGTTGCTTCAACAAATATCAAAGTGATTCAAGAGCAGGTCTTCAAGGGAACTTATTCGAAATTTAGCGTGGGGGGTACCCGAAGGAGTTAACAAATATAGTCCATATTCGAACCTGATCTAAATCTGGCAGATATGTTAGGATGTGTAAAGTATGGACCAAACCGGTAAATCCCTTCAAGATTTATCGTGCGCACAATTTTTCCGAATATTTTCGAACTTTTGTGGGGGAGGTACCGGAAGGAGTGGACCGATATAATTCATCTTCGAACTTATGCCTGATTTAGACTATGCTGGATTTAGCAAATCCAGTGGATTTAAGTTGTCATTTTCATACAACATATGTCAAATAAAACATGATAATTGCTAAATCCAGCGTAGTCTAAATGGACTTTTAAACTAAGCTTGGAGAAAATATTACGAAAACCAAATTTTGGGCCGAATCGGTTGATCCGTTCCGGAGTTATCGTGCGCTCCAGTCAGCCAGACAGACAGGCAGACTGCCGGACATGGCTAAATCAACACCAAATTGTCTAAAACAGATTTCGTCCAAACTTGCTTAGGGTCTAATTCCCCGGTTACACTTAACCGCAATAACCCAGTGGGTTTGGATTTAAAATGTCAATTCTATAGCGCAAACGTCAAATAAATCCTCTCAAAGTGGGTTAACCCGGCAAAAAAACTGTAGTGTAACCGTACTATAAAACCATTATTTCGATAAGGCTAGATGTGGCAAAAAATCGATGGCACCACCGATAATATCGACTATTTGTTAAATTCAATATCGATAGATAGTTTTGTCTATCGATATTATTGGATAAAGTGCCCCTAAACTAAAATCCATTGAAATGGATTTAGCGGCTTTTTGTGTTTTACCCCAGTTACACTTATGCCCAATTTACATTAGCAACTTTTTCGTCATTTAGAGCTGTTTCGTCATTTATTTGCTAAAACAGGCAACATTTTGCGTCATTTACCATACAAAAATAAATGACGATAGCTGCGTCATTTATTCTAAACAACGCACGAAAACACCATACAATTATATGCAACCCAGCTTTTTCGCCATAAACTACCAAAAAATGCAACTGTTTTATGATGTCTTTGTTTGTTTGTGTGTGTTGTAGAAAAACAAAAATACTCAAACGATGACAAAAGTGAAAATAAATGTTTAAAAAAACTTGCAAAAAATATGTTTTTTTTGTTTTTAGAATTAATTTAAGTTATTTGATACACATTTGTGTTGTGAAATTCTTATTTCTCTGAATAAATATATTGTGTGCGTGTGTTTGTGTTATTGTATAAGTGTGTATGTGCGATTGTGTGCGTAAGCAAATGACGCAAAAAACAGATGTAAATACACTTCATTTGATTCTAGGATTTCGTAAAACGAAATCATTTAATGTGCATATGTTAGGCCATGTTTATATTGTAGCATTTTGCCGGGTTAACCTTCTTTATTAGGATTTACTTGACATATACGTAAAGGAATTGACATTTGAAACCCAGTGGGTTTGTTAAATCCTCTTATATATAAACGTACTATAAATTGGACTTTAACCGGATTAACCCAGTGGGATTGGATTTCAAATGTCAATTTCATAGCGCAAAAGTCAAATAAATCCTCTCGAAGTGGGTTAAGGTCATGTTTATATTATAGCCTTTTGCAGGGTTAACCTTCTTAATGAGGATTTATTTGACGTATACGCAAAGGGATTGACATTTGAAACCCAGTGGGTTTGTTAAATCCGTTTATATATAAACGTACTATTACCCGACAAAAAACTCTAGTGTAAACGTACTATTTGTCAATGTAAGAAAGTAAGTCCGTAGTCAAACGTACAAATTTTTCGGAAAAGTAAATAGTATTTTGGGGTCTTTTTATTAAATAAAAACAATTGTTTTTTCTAATTTATATTTCCGTGAAGTACTTGTGCAAAATATCAACGAAAGCATTGACATTTCCGCCATTATTATTTCAAATTTAACGATAATATCGATAGCAATCGATTTTTTTAAAATGAAATATCTTATGCCATGTTCATAACAGCATTTGAATCACGTCGTTCGTTCTCATAATTACGTACACGAATTAACCCGTTCATACGACATGGTACACAATTCAAAGCAACATGATTCATATTTTCATGGTTTTTGTTTACTGATTTTAAAGAAAGTTTCAACCAAAATACTGGTAAAATTATTTTATATGAACTGAAAAAATATTTATCCTTCTTGCAGATGTCTATTTAATATTAATTTCTATTATTTTCATTCATGTTTTCCATTTTTTCTCACAATTTTGGTGTTTTCAGTATATTTTTAAATTTTTCTATTTCAATAATTAACGAGAGAGAGACCTGCCAACATATCTTTTTGGTATACAGACATTCCGGCAGGCATTTGATTTTTGTTTCTAAATTTGTACGCGAATTTGAAACGATGGATAAGAAATGCAACTGCAATGGAAGAGAAGACAAAATTTGCTATGATGTGAATGTATACTAGTCGTTAAACTGTTTACTTTTCATTCATATTTTGCAGTTTTTCTAAAAAGTTTTGGATCTTTAATACATTTTTAATTTTTAATTTTTCCTGTCATAATTAATTTATTTCGATAAATTCTCTCATTTGTTAGAGATGGGACATATTTTATCGTCATTCTGAGAGTAATTTAAATTGAACAATGTACAAAAATCGTTGTTCGTTATCAAAATTTTGTATGGGAAATGAAGTAATTGTATCGTAATTTGGGGTCGAACAACGAATAGAGAGCGAATTACCGCTAGTCTGAACATGGCATAAAGTACAGCCTACATTGTCAGTTTTGAATGACAATTTTTGCAATTATCGATAACTGTCCAACCGGTCTTGTTCTATGAAAATTTGTAATGCAAAATATTTTCTTTATAATATTTTTAATTTGTAGAAACAGAATTGAGCCCCAGGGGCTGGATTCTTGTTCTATGAAAATTTGAAATGAAAAGTTGTCATTTCACATTTTCATAGAAACAGAATTGAGCCCGAGGTCTTAAAATATTTTTGTAGTTGCATGATGTATCACAAAAATGAACGGCCACACTAGCAAGCTACCGATTATTTGCGCAAAGCTGTCATTCGAAACTGACAATGTGTACCCAGCTTTATTTCCTTTTTAATGACAATTTACTACTTTTACTATTGAAAATAAAGGAACAAAGCTATAAATATAACAAGAGCTTTGTTCCTTTACTTTTTTAATAGTTGGTTTTCATTTCACATTTTCATATTTGCTATTTTGCAAAAGCTTTTCGGAAAGAGACAAATACTTTTCATTTTTTATTAAAACAAATATGTTTGAGTACGAAAGATTTGTTAAAAAAACAGCCATATATTTTACATTTTCACAGATATATAAAAAGCCCTGTTCCTTTACGTTCAAGAATCTTCAAGTTTTACAACTTTTTACTCGAAAAGCGTTCCTTTACTTCAGACACAATACAATTCATATGGGAGCAGTTTTCAACTTTTACTACTTTTGCCGGTTTTACCATTTTCAGAAGTAAAGGAACAGACCAAAAATTAACATTTTCTTCCATTTCATATGACGTTTTCGATGAACTGCCTTTTCTTTTACTAATCGATTAATAAGAACTCGATTTGTACATCCCTAAACGGAAAAATACCAAATACCAAGATACCCGCACTAACGCACAACTCCACAGAAAACCAAATGCCAACAACAAAAATAGAAATGTAAACAAAAATTAAAATAAATGCATATTTGTTGATTGTTTATACTGAACATAACAACGTTGTTGTTGTTTTAATTCCAGGTTAATTGTTTCTTTTGAAACCACCACTTCTACCATTTCCCACAATCACCCGCCTTCCCATTGTTTACACACAAACTAGTTTCTATGCTAGGTGTGATAGCATTTTCCACTTCGATGGATGTTTCTAGAAACAAATCCTCTAAGCTTAATTTTGTAGGTTAGGTTTAATTTTTTGTTGAAAAAAATCTCTACATACTACATTTTGGAAATATTTATATTGCATAGTAAAGAAATTGTACAGTTACATATTTTTGAGGGTAAATCGTTTTATGAAATGTTATAAAAACATTTATTTGGAATAAAGAATAATCAAAATGTAAATATTATGATTACGCCGGTGGTTACTTGGCTGGTGTTGCACTTGACCATCAAAGCAATGACGCCGTGTACAGGTTTTTTAAGCCGCCATCTGGCAATTTTATCGGCTTCCAGCCTGTTGCCAGTTAGTACAGCTCGTAAGCCATGAAGTCGGAACGTAGAAAAATTATTTTTAGGTATTGACTAACTCGATATTTTTATGAAATTGTTAAGAAATTTGTTCATTTCTTCATTTTTTAAAAATACATACATATGTATATGTATTAATGGTCTATATAATATTCATAGCGTACTTGGCTACTTACGTCATTTATTCCGCTTTGTTGAACCACAGTAAATTCGGTAATTTTTTTAGGTTACCGCATTTTTTTCAGTAAAATTAAAACACAAAATTTTGAATAAGAAGTTTGATAAGGCCAATTATAGCGATATTGCATACTTCTCAAAATAATGACCGACCGAAAATTCTAAAAGCTAAGGAGAAATGACTCTGTCGGCTTTGCCGGTATTATGTTTTAATGTTTACATCCAATATTGATAATTGAAATTTTTTACATTAGCTTAGACTAAATATTCTATTATTTGTAACAATTTTCCATTGAATTATCAAAAAAAAAAAAACAAATAATTTTCCTTAATTTTTTACATAAGTCATCTCACGTTACATGTCATTACGTTACGTGACTTCAGCGAATAACTGCAAACTACAGTTTGCTGACGCTATATTGAAACGTGTCCAAAAACAAACATCCAAGTCACTCGCAATGCATTTTGAACGCCGTTCGACGCCATTTTTACTGCTCATGAGCATCATGGCATCATGGAATAGATTCATTACACTATTCGATTATTCGTCGCCCTATACCCTGAAAAAAATAATTTACACCGCCAATTGATTCGAGCTGGAAAATCTGCCGCCAGTTGGGACAAAGAGCAATTCAAGCGCATTAGTTATTGTGAAATTTAGTGAAATTTATTCGCAGTTATTAGATTTTTAACAAAAAGAAAAACAATTGAAATAATAAACTAAAGGAACACACCGACAAACACTTCGTACGTTCGCTCGCTCGCTTCACCACAATGAGTTACCAAGCCGATGTCTTAAATGCTGCTCACTTGGAACTGCAGGGGGGAAATGGCGCTGAATTACGCCGTCCCTTCGACCCCACTGCTCACGACTTGGAGCCAACGTTTCGTTTGACGCGTTTTGCCGATTTAAAGGGCCGAGGTTGTAAAGTGCCCCAAGAGGTTTTGGGTAAATTAGTGTCCGCACTGCAACAGGACTACTCGCTGCAAGATCAAGATGCTCAATTCATGAACATGGCCATACCCCGCATTGGCATTGGTCTAGATTGTTCGGTGATTCCATTGCGCCACGGTGGCCTCTGTCTGGTGCAGACCACGGATTTCTTCTATCCCATTGTTGATGATCCCTATATGATGGGTAAGATTGCCTGCGCCAATGTATTGAGCGATTTGTATGCTATGGGTGTAACTGATTGTGATAACATGTTGATGCTGTTGGCCGTTAGCACCAAGATGACCGAGAAGGAACGCGATGTTGTAATCCCCTTGATTATGCGTGGCTTTAAGGATTCGGCTCTGGAGGCAGGTACCACTGTAACTGGTGGTCAGAGTGTGGTCAATCCTTGGTGTACAATTGGTGGTGTGGCCTCTACCATATGTCAGCCTAATGAGTATATTGTACCCGACAATGCTGTGGTGGGAGATGTATTGGTCCTTACCAAGCCTCTGGGTACTCAGGTGGCTGTAAATGCCCATCAATGGCTGGATCAGCCCGAACGTTGGAATCGTATTAAGTTGGTCGTTTCCGAAGAAGATGTACGCAAAGCCTATCACCGTGCAATGAATTCCATGGCCCGTTTGAATCGTACGGCCGCCCGTCTTATGCACAAATACAATGCCCATGGTGCTACCGACATTACAGGTTTCGGTTTGCTGGGACATGCCCAGACTTTGGCCTCCCACCAGAAGAAGGATGTCTCATTTGTTATTCACAATCTGCCGGTAATCTCCAAAATGGCCGCTGTGGCCAAAGCCTGTGGTAACATGTTCCAATTGCTTCAGGGCCATTCTGCCGAAACATCAGGAGGTCTTCTCATCTGCTTGCCCCGTGAACAAGCTGCCGCCTACTGCAAAGACATTGAGAAACAAGAAGGCTATCAGGCCTGGATTATTGGTATCGTTGAGAAGGGCAACAAGACCGCCCGCATTATTGACAAACCCCGTGTCATTGAGGTGCCCGCCAAGGACTAAACCAACAAATACACACACACAAACTCTAATAATGTACTAATAATACTAAGATGTAAGAGAACCCGCAAGGAGTGATTCGATCGATTCCTTCGTTCGTTTCAATTCGTTAAGAGTGAGTAAGGGGTGCTGCCGCCAACGTTTGTAATTTTAAATGTAAATCTTAATTGTATCTTCTTCCGCGCATATTAGAATAACAACAAGAACAACAACGACTTTGCTTTCACAATTGTCATTGGGTTTTGTCGTCTGTAGCATTTAAAAAACAAAACATCCAAAATTTTTCTTTTCTTTTTTTACTAGTTTTAAATTTAGAAATTTTGCTTCAATATTTTTAAATATTATTCTATTACAGAAATCAATAACTTTAATCTTATCGAAAGAAAAACTAAAACGTTTAGCTTAAAAGGATTCATTTAGAATTACTATTGTTTTTTTCGTAAGATATCTTATAAAAAATTGAGAATTAATTATATAGTATATCGTTGTGAATATATATGTATATATGTACATGTATTATCACCTGCCTCTTTAAAACAGAAAGAAAACAAAAAAATGTCCTGGAACATTGACACTAAGCTAACGCATACTGCACAATGTTGATGATGAGATAAGAAAAGAATAATTTTTGTAGGTGTTTGTTTAAAATTTTCAAAAATTTGTGTATCTTTTAATAAGTTCCCTTTTTTTCTAATTTGACACCTCCACCAAACCACTTAATATGAGAAATAGGATTCGTATTTTTATTTGTATTATTCCTCCTTCTCCCCCATTCACACACCAATCAGTCGTACGTATCGTATGCACTTTATTCTATATAACTTTTAAAATTGGATAGAAAGAGAGAGAGAGAAAGAGTTTTATAAGAAAAGGAGAAAATATAATAAAAAATCAAATTAATAAAGATTGGCTTAAAACAACAACACTGAAATATGTGTTGGGGCCAGTAAAGAAACAATTTAAAATAAAATTTGTTTTATTTCGATTTTATTTTGTTGGGGTATGTTTAGTAATCCTTACAGGTTTATTTGATTTTTGCAGTATCCATACACTACATGATGATGAAAAGATTCTAGTGATATTTGAGTCTTTTATTATTCTTTCAGTCGAACGCCAGCAGTCACAAAGATACATACACTCTTCTTCCCATGAGTATCCATTCTGGTCGTCATGTTCGTCAGTAACATTGAGTGTCCTCATTCATTGTAATATAATTCGTTTGACCCAGGGTTTCGGATTCGGAGCCTAACAAAGTTTCCTGAAGTCGGGCTACAATTTGTTCTATATTTATACTTTTTTATTTTATTCCCCTTATCTGATAGAGATGTGCATTTAATTTAATGACACATTTATTCATATTATAAGAAAAACTCTAATTCAGTAAATGACTACATTTTAACACCACTCTTTCAATTTTCTTTACAAAATGCATATGGGAAAAATTTTTGGTCCAAATAATTGTTTATTTAGAATACACTTTGTACATTTAGTAAGTTTCAGGGTCCATATCCTTGGTGAAGATCTGGTAAAAGACTTACTAGTGATCTCTTAGAAGACCCATTGGTAATCTTGTTTTCTAAAAGCAGTCATATTGCCATCTATGGTAAATTTTCCTTGCGACAATTGTCAGTTTGATGGAGGTGAGGCATATGGTAAGCCTTTGCCTCTCAGCACCCTCTCCCATCGACAAACAGACAATTGCCGCAAGGAAAATTGCCGAATGTAAATATGGACTAAGGAATTTGAAAGAGTGACATACTGTACTTTGTTGCGGTAAATAATGGTTTTACACTCCACATACAGTGTCAACAAAAGTCCGGAACCACTTATTTGATCTTTATGGGCCAGGGCGTAAAATACATACCAGAAATGTTTTTATTGTAGTAAATTTATTACGATTACGCGGAATACGCAAAAAAACAACCATCTGTGCTACATGAAATAATTAAAAAAAAAAAAACGAGATATACCCTCAGTCTGTGTGAATTAAGGGTCGATTATGGATAGCAACTCAACTGAAGTTGAGTTGCCAGAAGAGAAAATCATGCAATTAAAATGAGTAAAAAGACGGAAATGTTTGTCAAATTCAATCAATATCAGTGTTATAAACCTTCAGCTATTAATTTAATTGTAAAAAAGTAGAAATTTAAATGCAGAAATAGAAAATTATATTACTAAATTTGCTGTAGGCAACGCAACTGGAGTTGGGTTGCTATCCATAATCGAAACCCTAAAACACTTTTTTCCACAAAAACCTATATATAGAAGGGGGTTTCAAAATTTTGGGCGTATGAACCGACAAAAATATGGATTTGTATAGAAGCTCAAAAGTTTTGCGGGGAAGGTATCTAATGGAATGGACCGACACAGTCCATTTTGCAAGTGTGTCTTATTTTGCGTGTCATTCCCCTCGATAGATGTCGCGGTCACCTGTCGTTTCAGTTGGTCACCATATAATTCAGAGGGTTTGGACCATTATATCAGGAAGCCTGTACTTGCCTACGAAAAACATAATATCGCTCTAAATAGGACCACTAGGTAAAAACTTTCAAAGGATCCTCGAACAGACCCTCAACCGGGTTGCTCTATGAGATATCGCGCGTACCATTTTTGTGATTTTTTTTAAAACCGCAGAAAATTATGAAAAAATTACCACTGATAGTGCTTTTCATGTCGATTCCAACGATGTATTTCTTTTGTTTGGGGAAATGTATACTTACCGAGATAGAGGCCTCCGAAGTGCCAAAAATTCCTTTGTTTATTTGGGAAAAAATTACGATTTAAAAAAGTTTGTTCGCGTAGCCGAAATTCGCTACTTTCCATAGGAGAAAGTCTTAAATCCCCGGGTGAAGGCCGGCTACTTAAGAAAACTTGCGATTTAAAGGAAATTTTTGTATTTTTTCTGCGAAGGGTCGGTAAAGGAAATTTGTTCCCCAAAAAATATTACGATATGCAATGTGTGGACAAACTCAGTATTTGGTTCGAGAGTTGTCGAGCTCTCTAGCCACAACATATGGTGCCATAGAGGGTTTTTACACTTTCGGAATGTTTTCTCAAGAAGTATGGACTTGCCCCTGAAAAAACTTTTACCGTCGTAATTGAGGCAGCGAACGAAAGTTGCTTCAACAAAAATCAAAGTGATTCCAGAGCAGGTCTTAAAGTGAACTTATCCAAAATTTTATGTGGGAGGTATCCGAAGGAGTGGAAAAATATAGTCCATATTCGAACCTGATATATATTTGGTAGATATATTAGAATGTGTAAAATATTGATCAAATCGGTCACTACCATCAAGGGCTATCATGCGCACAATTTTTCCGAAAATTTATGAACTCAAGTGAGGTACCTGAAGGAGTGGACTGATGTGGCTTATCTTCGATCTTAAACTAAGTTTGGACAAAAGATTACGGAGACCAAATTTTGGACCGAATCGGCAGATCCGTTCGAGAGTTATCTTGCGGTCCAACCACTACACACGGTGTCATAGGGCTTTTTTGTACCTTTCAGGCTATTTTCTCAACTTTCAGGAAGTATGGACTTGCCCCTGATGACACTTGTACCGTCGTATAGGGGACAATGAATAGGAGTTGCTACAACAAAAATCAAAGCGATTCTATAGCAGGTCCTGAACTGAACTTTTCCGAAATTTTGTGTGGGAGGTACCCGAAGGTGTGGACCGATTGAGTCCATATTGAAACCTTATCTAAGTCTGGTACACATTTCATGATGTGCAAAGTATGGACCAAATCAGTTACTCCCTTCAAGAGTTATCGTGCGCACAAATTTTCCGAACATTTTCGAACTTTTGTAGGGGAGGTACCTGAAGGAGTAGACCGATATGGCCCATCTTCGAACTTAAACTAAGTTTGGACACAATATTACGATAGCTAAATTTTGGACCAAATCGGCTCATCCGTTTGAGAGTTATCGTGCGCACCATCCAGCCAGACAGACGGACGGACATTGCTAAATCGAATCCAAATTGTCTGAAACACATTTCGTCCAAACATACTTGGGGTCTAAAACAATTATTTCGATGAGGGACATTTTGTCCGTATGAAAGTGTATATACTCTTTCTATCCTAAAGGCTGAGGGTATAAAAACGTTACCCCCCATATACGAGTATTTGGGGCTTGTCCATATCTATATATATAAAAGAGCTTAGTGATAAGTGAGTGAGTGAGTGAGTGACTGACAGATCATCGCCCAGACGAAACGGCTGAAGCTAGAAGCTTGAAATTGTGGGTGTGGGTTGCTGTTGGTGTGTAGGGGTGAGATAAGGCTGGGTTCCTGGAAATTCGAACTGGAAGGGTACAAAAAGTACTAAAAGGTACTAAATATGGTACCCCTTGTGTTAGGCAAACGGGAAGAGCTAGAATTCTGAAATTTGGAATTAGGGGCCACTGATGGAAAGTTAGAAAGATGTACCAAAGGGTTTTTGAAAATTCGACGTCTAAGTGTACTAAAAGTTACCAAATTTAGTACCAATTGTATATTTTGATCGGATGTAGCTAGAATCTTGAAATTTGGTATGAAAAACAAGGTTGGAATGTGTTGTTTAAAAACGGAAATTGTTTGGGGAATACGCACTCGTACGAAAAGTACTAAATGGTACTAAATTTAGTACAATTTGTATTTGGGTGATCGGATAGAGCTGGAAACCTGAAATTTGGAATTCAGATTACTGTTGAAAACGAAATGAGGGTCGTTTTGGAAAATCGTACTTAAGTGTACGAAAAGTACTAAATGGTACTAAATTTGGTACAATTTGGATTTGGGTGAAAGGATAGAGCTGGAAATCTAAAATTTGGATTTAAGATTACTGACGCAGTATAGGATTGAGATATAGGGGTAGTTTTGGAAATTCGTACGTATGTGTACGAAAAGTACTAAATTTAGTACAACTTGAATTTGGATGAACGGATAGAGCTAGAAACCTGAAATTTGGAATTAAGATTACTGACGGAGTATAGGATTGCGATATGGGGGTAGTTTTCGAAATTTGTGCTTATGTGTACGACAAGTCCTAAATGGTACTAAATTTTGTACAACTTGGATTTGGGTGAACGGATAGAGCTGGAAACTTGAAATATCGAATTAAGATAACTGTTGAAGTGTACGATTGACATATGGGGTAGTTTTAGTACTTATGTTTACGAAAAGTACTAAATAGTACTAAATTTGGTACAATTTCGATTTGGTTGAACTAATAGAGCTAGAATCCTGAAATTTTGAATTTATTTACTTTTGGAGTGTAGGATTGAGGTAAGTTTGGAAATTCGTACTTATGTGTACGAAAAGGTGTAAATGGTACTAAATTTGGTACAATTTGGATTTGGGCTGGAAGCCAGAAATTTGGAATTAAGATTACTTTTGGAGTGTAGTTTTGGAAATTCGTACTTATGGGTACGGAAAGTAATAAATGGTACTAAATTTGGTAAAATTTGGATTTGGATAGATCTGGCAACCTGAAATTTGGAATTAAGATTACTGACGGCGTGAAGAACTGAGGCAGTTTTGGAAATTCATACTTATGAGTACGGAAAGTACTAGATGGTACTAAATTTGATACAATTTAGATTTGGGTGAACGGATAGAGCTGGAATCCTAAAATTTTGAATTAAGATTACTGTTGTACTGTAGGATTGAGTTAGTCTTGGAAATTCGTACTTATGGGTACGGAAAGTACTAAATTGTAGTAACTTTGGTGTAATTTAGATTTGGGTGAACGGATAGAGCTGGAAACCTGAAATTTGGAATTAAGATTACTGTTGGACTGTAGGATTGAGTTAGTCTTGGAAATTCGTACCTATGGGTACGAAAAGTACTAAATTTGGTACAATGGTACTAAATTTGGTACAATTTAAATTTAAGTGAACGGACAGAGCTGGAATCCTGAAATATTGAATTAAGATTTCTATTGGGGTGTAGGATTGATGTAGTTTCGGAAGTTCGTACTTATGGGTACGGGAAGTACTAAATGGTACTCACTTTGGTACATTTTGGATTTGGGTGAACAGATAGAGCTGGAATCCTGAAATTTATAATTAAGATTACTTATGGAGTTGTAGGATTGAGGTAGTTTTGGAAATTCGTGTTTATGGGTACGGGATGTTCTAAATGGTACTAAATTTGGTACAATTTATATTTGGGTGAACGGATAGAGCAGGAATCCTGAAATTTCGAGTTAAAGTTATTGGAGTGTATGGTTAAGGAAGTTTTGGAAATTCGTACTTATGGGTACGAAAAGTACTAAATTGTACTAAATTTGATTCAATTTGGATTTGGGTGAACGGAGAGAGCTGGAATCCTGAAATTTAGATTACTGTTGGAGTGTAGGACTGAGATAGTTTTGGAAGTTCGTACTTATGGTTACGAAAAGTACTAAATTTGGTACAATTTACTTTTGGGTGGACGGATAGGGTGGTATCCTGAAATTTAGAATTACTGTTGGAGAAAGTTATTGAAATTCGTACGTTCATACGAAAAGTATTAATGGTATTATTGAATGGAGATGCAATTCGGAAATTTGGTATTAGAGACCCTCTTGATGTGTAGGGTTGGGATATGGATGTGGTTGTGGTTGTGGTTGTGGATATACGTATAATAAGTGTACGAAAATTACAAAATGGCACAGAATTTGGTTCATATTGTTATTGTGTAAATAGGTAGAGCTGAAATTGTGAAATTCGGTATTATGTATACGTTCTTATGTATGTATACGAAAAATACTAAATTGCGGTTGGGATTTAGTTTTGGATAAAAGGCAGTAGTTTTTCAACTTATACATATTATAAGTACTGAATTAAGTACCAGTTTGGCGTTGCTTGAAGGGATAGAGGTGGAATTTCGAATTGTTGTATGAGGGATGGTGTTGGTGTTTAGATAAGTATTTTTTTGAAATGCATGCAAATTCTGAAATTAGGCTGAGGGCTGGCTGCCATATTGAGAAATACGAAATGTACTAAATGCTATTAAATTTGGCGTTGGTGTAGCAATGAAGCTGGGATTATATAATTAGTGTGTGAAAAGTACAAAATTGCAATAAATTTAAAAATTGTGCTGAATAATGTACTATTGTTTCTATGTTAACACTAATTCGGTTTCTAAATAATATAATAATTGTTCCACAAACATCCCAGACGGGACAAGGGAGACTTCTCTCATATCAATGAGTGCACCCCGATTCATATTAGCTCAATGATATGGGACCTACTGTTTATCGCAGAGTCCGCACGGCGTGCCTTACGACACAACTTGTAGAGAAGTTTTACATGGCTGAAATACTCAGGAAATGTCGCCAACATTACTGAGTGGTATTCTGCCGCCGTTGAAAATTTGATGTTGCCTGACCGGGGAATCGATCGGTTTTCTACATTTTGATATCATAAATTCCAAAATTCAGTTGGAAAATGTGGATAAAAGTTTTAAAATACCCATACCGTTTAGGCCGCTGTTGAAGTGTAGAGTTCTTTTTTTGAGATTCGGACAAAACGTGTACGAACAGTACTTGAAAGAAATTTAATATCAATTCAAATAGGTATTAGTACATAAAAATTTTCAGTGTTCACCATATTAAATATTGTTTATTTGAATATTATTCCTTTTCCGCATACGAAGTAGCGGGCATTTTGCTAGTCTTTCAATAAAATTGGTTAAAATTTGGCATCGATATTCCACAGTATTAGAAAACCTTCTTGCAAAAAAATTTAGGATTGGATCCCCATAGAACGGTACCGCCCGATTTTTCGAATTTTAAAAATTATATGTATATGTATGCACATTATTTATTCGAAATGACCGAAATGACACTTAATCTTTCCTGGAGGTAGGGCACCTCCAGAAATTTGTCGATATATGTATGTAGGTCCACACTTTGATCTTGTGCCCGTAGATCGGTACCGCCCAATATTCGCTATTTTTTAGGTTTCTAGCCGTAATATTTATTGATTTATTTTAATATGACAACTTTACACAAATCCAAGCCATCAGACCAAATATACTAGAATTAAATAATACAACTTATATGGCTCCTTAAGTCGCTGACCAGCAGCACTTGGGTTGCTGACAAAGAAACCTTGGCAATAGGCCGGTCTGTGGTAAGCTATGCGGCGTCAGCGTTGTATGAAAATGTTAGCGCTAAGCAGTGGAAGAATATTCAAATCTGTCAGAATGCCGCCCTGGAGACTGCAACAGGGTGCCTCCTCATGACACCAGTGGACCATCATCATGAGGAGACGAAGGTTTTACCGGTGCATCAGCACAACAGAATGTTGTCGATGTAGTACCTGCATGGGTGTTATCGCCGTGAACATCTATGCCACGATTTAAAAGACATGCTTCCCCCACCCAGTCACGCCAGGAGAGATCATCATGCTCCAGAGAGAGAGAGACCCAAAGGTATAAAAGAGATCCTCTAGACAAACGAGCCTATCAGGCAGGCTTGGATAGCATTCACATTGAGACGGTTGCGTATGCAGTACAAAGATACAATGAGAATGCCGTACTTGGTGCCACCTCATGACACCAGTGAGGAGACGGTGTTAGCGTCGTGAGCATCATTGCCACGATCAAGTGCAGGCTTCCCATATCCAGGTACGTCAGGAGAGATCTCCATGATCTGGAGAGAGAGACCATCAAAGGTATATGTGAGAACAGCTAGATCAACGACCGCAAATAGGCAGCCTTAAATAGCATTGACACTGATGCAGTCGTACTCAGAGACCACCTTCCTCCCATCGCAGCAGAAGAACGCCAGCTTCCACGCCAAACACGAGTGATTTTATCCCAGTTAAGACCAGGATGTTGCAGCCGCCTCTACTCGTATTGGGCCCGAATTGATGCCACGATACCCAACACATCCCCGGCATGTGGATTGGGAGCACACGGCACACTGCATTTGTTTAGCTGCCCAGCTAACCCCACTAACCTGTCTCCTGATCCTTTATGGACGCAAGCAGTCCAGTTTGCAGAATTTTTGAGTCAGGAACCAGAACCTCATAACTGAAATAACACTTAAACGATCATATGTATGTATATGCGTTGTTACAAGGTACATCCTCCGCAAAAGTTCAACATTTTGGCGCATTAATCCATTCTAAAGCCACTGGTCGGAACATTCTAGTCGTCGGAAATTTTAATATCGGGTAGTTGTGATGATCACGAGTACAACGTTGTGGAGGTTATTCTGAATTAAAACTCCCCGTGTGTTTTCTCACTTTTTCCTTTAAGTTGAAACGGCAAATAGAAAATACTCACGTAGATTTCTCATTCAGAATAACCACCTATCTGTTTGTGATAGGAAAGTCAATACTTGCTAAGATATGGGCTCCGAAATGTCCATTTAGGGAGACCCCTATCGCAATAAAATGTTAAGCTTGGTTTAGACTATACACTTAAACGATGATTAAGTGCATTATCTTGATTTATTTGACATACATATGTTGTATGCAATGATAGTTTAAACTACATATTAGTTGTCTTTGGATTGCCGAATGGGTTTTTATACCTTCAGCATTTATGCTAACGAGGGTATATACACTAGGGATATAACTTTTTGCACTTTTTTGCAAATATCAAAAATACCACCACATAGCCGTGTAGAGCATGAAAAACCATTATGAAATAAGGTGTAATTTTTTTTTGGCGAAAAAAGTTTCCGCACCAAATGCATTGAAGTTCAGCAATGCATTTTTTAATTTTATCTGTTATGACAACATATTTGCTTTTCATTAAAATTTTTATTTTTTTGTAATCTAATTTAAAATCATTATCAAACCGTTCTGGACCAATTTGTTCTCAAATCGCGCCATTTCGGAGCATATTAGGAATTTTGACACTATTGCAATTTTTGGTTTTTCTTTATAAACTCGTGAATTTTATGTTTATATATTTATTGTCCCTATCGGACAAGAGAATATGGTTTCATTTGCAACAAATTCGCGAAAGTTACAGACCGTTTTTAATGACTTTGCCTGTGAGAATTGTATTTATTTTTCTATAAATATTTACTCAAAGAAAGCAAATTTAAAATTTTAAGTAGAAAAAATATCAAAAGGGTTTTAGTAATCACAGCCGATGCGGAAATTTTTTTCACTGAACCGATCTTAGAAACGCGTTTTCATTATAAGGACAAAATTACCCACATGGTACTGGTGTTGTATTTTTGTAGAAAACAAATACGATTCTCACAGGCAAAGTCAACAAAAACAGCCTGTAACTTTCGCGAATTCGTTGCAAATGACCCCATATTCTCTTGTCCGATAGGTACAAAAAAATAAACATAAAATTAACGAGTGTATAAAGAAAAACCAAAAATTGCAAGAGTGTCAAAATTTCCTAATATGCTCCGAAATCGCGCGATTTGAGAACAAATTGGTCCAGAACGGTTTGATAATGATTTTAAATTAGATTACAAAAAAATAAAAATTTTAATGAAAAGCAAATATGTTGTCATAACAGATAAAATTAAAAAATGCATTGCTGAACTTCAATGCATTTGGTGCGGAAACTTTTTTCGCGATAGAGAAAAATTTACACCGTATTTCATAATAGTTTTCCATGCTCTACACGGCTATGTGGTGGTATTTTTTAGGTTATAGCCCTAATATACACTTTCATACGGGCAAAATGTGCCTCATCGAAATAATGGTTTTAGACCCCAAGTATGTTTGGACGAAATGTGTTTCAGACAATTTGGAATCGATTTAGCAATGCCCGTCCGTCCGTCTGTCTGGCTGGTGCGCACGATAACACTCGAACGGATGAATCGATATGGTCCAACATTTGGACCATAGATTGTCCAAACTTAGTTTAAGTTCGAAGATGGGCCATATAGGTCTACTCCTTCAGGTACCTCCTCGGAAAATTTTTGCGCACGATAACTCTTGAAGGGAGTAACCGATTTTGACCATACTTTGCACATCGTGAAATTTCTACCAGACATAGGTGAGGTTCCAATATGGACTCTCTCGATCCACTCCTTCGGGAACCTCCCACACAAAATTTCAAAAAGGTTCAGTTTAGGACCTGCTCTCCGATCGTTTTGATTTTTGTTGTAACAACTAACTAACGGTACAAGTTTCATCAGGGGCAAGTCCATACTTCCTGAGGAAATAGCCTTAAAGGTGTAAAAAAACCTAAGACGCCGGTGTAGTGGTTGGAGCGAAAGATAATTCTCGAACGGATCTGCCAATTCGCTCCAAAAGTAGGCCTTCGAAATATGTTGTTCAAACTTAGTTTAAGTTCGAAGAAAAGCCATCTTAGTCTACTCCTTCAGGTACCTCCGCCACAAAAGTTCAAAAATGTTCGGAAAAATTGTGCGCACAAGACTTCTTGAAGGGAGAGACCGATTTGGTCCATATTTTGCACATCCTAATTTGTGTACCAGATATAATATATCAGGTTCGAATATGGACTATATTTGTGCACTCCTTCGGGTAACTCCCACACAAAACTTCGGATAAGTTCACTTTAGGATCTGTTCTCGAATCACTTCAATTTTTGTTGAAGCAACTTGCATTCGCTGTCTCCATTACGAGGGTAAAACTTTTTTCAGGGGCAAATCCATACTTCTTGAGAAAACAGCCCAAAAGGTGTAAAACCCCTATGGCACCATGTATAGTCGCTGGAGAGCACTACTCGAAGATGGGCAACAACTTCCGGTACTTCCCTCCAATATTTAAAAATTTTCACTAAAATGGTATGCACGATATCTCTTGAACGGACAACCGTAGACGCCTTCATCTTTTCAATTCACATAGGCTGAGGGTATATCTCTGTCGGCAAAGTCGACTGATACTTTTTTACTTATTTATAGTACTGTTTATACCCTCCACCATAGAATGGGGGTATATTAAGTTTGTTTTTCCGCTTGTAACGCATTGAGGATAAAATTCCGAGTCGATATAGACATGTCCGTCTGTTGTAATCACTCTAGTGTCCACAATAATTGAGCTAGAGCGCTATATTTTTGCACCCGATTGTATTTTTTCCATAGGCAGTTCAAGTTAGAAGATGGGCTATATGGGCCCACGTTTTGGTATAGCCCGCAAATAACGGTACCTCCCGATTTTCGGTATTTTGGGGATTTTAGCTACATTTTTTTACCAAACAGCCGTAATAGATCCACGTTTTGGTACAGCCACCATATAACGATACCTCCCGAATTTTGGTATTTTGAGGATTTTAGCCACAATTTTTAACCGAACTACCCGTAATTTGACATTTGAGGTTCTCAGTGGTCACAAAATATCTCCACCAAAAACTGTCAACATCGATAGTTCCTCGTTTTGGTATAGCCCACATATAACAGTACCTCCCGGTTTTCGGTATTTTGAGGATTTAAGCTAACATTTTTAACCGAACTACCTGTAATTCCACAGATGACGTTACTAGTGATCAGAATGTTTCATGGTGAAGGGTATAATAATTAACACTTTTTACTTGTTTGTAGTCCAATTATTGTAGTCCATTATTTTTACATGAGCATGTCGCACTGAATTACTAATTATTCTATGACCACTGGAAGTTGAAAGCTATAAGATAAAAAAAATATTTTCTATTTTTAGAACACTTTATATTTTTATTTTATATCGCTCCTTAGAGTGAGCGTTGTGCCAAAGGAACTATATGGGCCAGTTCCAATGGCCCACATCATTTGTATGAACAAATTATTTAACTCTACAATAATCCATAGTCAAATAAAGTTAATCATGACATTTTATTTTATTCATTACATCTCATCCACCCTAATATCTATAAATTGATTAAAACACATTAAAATTGTTACTGTAAATCTGATAAGATGAAATATACTAAAAAAGTGCATAATATTTATTTTATTTAGACACTACTCTCCATATCTCCATACCAAGTAGCTGTGTAGCCCGTCGAGTATGAATTGTCTTATTTTTCCATAGAAAAGAATATGTCATCACAACAGACTGCTACTACTCTACTACCTTCGTTAGTTAGTCAACATCATTCCAAAACTATGTCTGTCCGACTGTCTGTTTGTACTATGAAACTCTATATGACACCTTTCCATTTCCTCTGATGGCGTTTGGAAGTGGGGAAACCAGCTCAACTGTGTAACTGGCTGGCGAAAAACAAAACAAACGCCGATCGTTGGGTTATTCAACCAAAAACTGAATGAATTTTTTATGTCAAATGAGTAGGAGTTTTGTTACCAGTCAGCCAGGTCGCCAATGACTGTGGAATATAGTTGTTCTAAGTAAATCGAATCATGTTTTTCTGTTTGTAGTAACAAAACGACAACAAAAACAAACAGAAAATGTATTACTTCATTTTTCAACACCTACGCATAAGCAGATTTGTTTTGTGAACAAAAAACAGAGAGCAATGACAAGTTAAAAGCCGTTTTTTTCAATTCCAATGCAAAAAGTGTTAACATTACTGCAGTAATGTTACGTTTACATCGATGTTATTTACATTTGCAATGTATAACATTTTAAGCAATACAACATCTCTTTAACGTAGATCGTCTATGAAGAGAAAATGTATAGAAGTTAGCTTTTTAAGGGAAATATGTATGTATGTATGTATGTATGCTTTTAAAATGTTAATTTGTTTATTTTAATTTTAAAAAATTTACAGATCTGGGGCTGGATTCTTGTTCCATGAAAATGTGAAAAGAAAAATATTTACTTTATAATTTTTTTCATTTGACAGTTTTTTCCTTTATAAAAGTTTTCATTCCACATTTTCATAGAAATAGAATTGATACCCTGGAGAGAGAGAGTTTTGAAGAAAATGCCCAAGTACCTACGATTTCTAGATCGATGCTATTGAGGATATACACACTAGAATTATGTCTTTTAACAACCTCATATCTCTGTATCATAGCGTGATGAGTTTCTACATAAGATTAAAAATTATCTTTATTATAAGGTGATTCGGTGAAAAAAACCCACGCACAAAATGATTTAAAAAATTTAAATTCACCGAATTATGGGCAATTTCTTGCAGTCACTGTAAGCAGATATATAAGAGAAAATAAACTTTAGAGCCACATGAGATAACGAAACTGCTTTGTTTTTTCAAAGATAATTAAAAAAAATCTAAATTTTTCAAAGTGGTTTGTGCATGACTTTTTTCAATATTTGAATGGAGTAAACGTTATTTTAATTATTAGTAGGACATTCATGCAACAGGAAATAATTATTGAGACATTTTTTTCTTTATTTCATAAATTTTTTCAATTTTTTTTTTTTTTTTTGAAATCGGTTTGTGTGTGAATTTTTTTCTATTTCAGTCGAATATACGTTATTTTACTGATAAATGGACAAAAAATTCATTCATCTGTGCTACAGGAAATCATTTTTGAGAAAAAATGTCAAAAAGTCATAACCCTAATATACACGTTGATACGATCCTTTCAGAAATTCTGAGAGGTTTGAATATTTTTTCCATCGTGTTGCACTTATATTCGCGGACCACACTGACCCTGCCTAACTTACCACAGACCAACTATAAGGGCACCCTTCCTTCCAGAAAGGGTCTATAGATGCACCCTTTCTTCCAGAAAGAGTCTATAGAAGCCTACTTTCATTCAGAAAGGGTCTATAGATGCACCCTTTTTTCCAGAGAGGGTCTATAGATGCAGCCTTTCTTTTAGAAAATGTATATAGAAGCACAATTTCTTTCAGAAAGTGTCTTTAGAAGCACCCTTTCGTTTCAGAAAGGATCTATAGAAGCACCCTTTCTTTGAGAAATGGTCTACTGAAGCTGCCTTTCTTTGAGAAATGGTCTATAGAAGCAGCATTTCTTTCAGATAGGTTCTACAGAAGTAGCCATTCTTTCAGAAAGGGTCTATAGAAGCAACCTTTCGTTCCAGAAAGGGTCTATAGAAGCACCCTTTGGTTTAAAAATTGTCTATAGAAACACCCTTTCTTTTAGAAAAGGTCTGTAGAAGCAGCCTTTCATTCAGAAAGGGCCTATAAAAGCACCTTTTCTTTCAGAAAGGTTCTATAGAAGCACCTTTTTGTTTCAGAAAAGGTCTATTGAAGCACCCTTTCGTTTTGGAAATTATCTATAGAAGCACCCCTTCGTTTTGGAAATTATCTATAGAAGCACCCTTTCTTTCAGAAAGGCTCTATAGAAGCACCCTTTCTATCAGAAAAGGTCTATAGAAGCATCTTTCTTTTAGAAAGGGTCTATATGAGCACCTTTATTTCAGATAGAGTCAACCGAAGCAGCATTTCTTTCAGATAGGTTCTAGAGAGGCAGCCTTTCTTTCAGAAAGTGTCTATAGAAGCACCCTTTCGTTTTGGAAATTATCTATAGAAGCACCCTTTCGTTTTGGAAATTATCTATAGAAGCACCCTTTTGTTTCAGAAAGGGTCTATAGAAGCACCTTTTCGTTTCAGAAATGGTCTATAGGAGCACCATTTCGTTTCAGAAAGGGTCTATAGAAGCACCCTTTTTGTTTCAGAAAGGGTCTTTAGAAGCACCCTTTCGTTTCAGAATGTGTCTTTAGAAGCACCCTTTCGTTTCAGAAAGGATCTATAGAAGCACCCTTTCTTTGAGAAATGGTCTACTGAAGCTGCCTTTCTTTGAGAAATGGTCTATAGAAGCTGCCTTTCTTTCAGAAAGGGTTATAAAAACACCATTTCCTTAAGAAAGCGTCTATAGAAGGACCCTTTCGTTTCAGTAATGGTCTGTAGAAGCACCCTTTCATTTCTGAAAGGATCTATAGAAGCACCCTTTCATTTCAGAAAGGATCTATAGAAGCACCCTTTCTTTGAGAAATGGTCTATAGAAGCAGCCTTTCTTTCAGAAAGGGTCTATAGAATTTACCTTTTTTCAGATAGGGTATATAGAAGCAGCATTTCTTTCAGAAAGGTTCTACAGAAGCAGCTTTTCTTTCAGAGAGGGTCTATAGAAGCACCCTTTCTTTCAGAAGAGGTCTATAGAAGCACCCTTTCATTCAGAAAAGGTCTATAGAAGCACCCTTTTTTAGAAAGGGTCTATAGAAGCACCCTTTTTTTAGAAAGGGTCCATAGAAACACCCTTTTTTTAGAAAGGGTCTATAGAAGCACCTTTTCTTTCAGAAAGGGTTATAGAAGCGTGGATTCACGCGTGGAAAAAGATTGTAAGATCGGTCAAATCGTAGTTCAGCTTTTCACAGATGACATCAGGGAAGGTACCTCACGCTAATATCGTGTCAATGCCATATTTTACGATCTCAGTGCAGTCTGGAGGGGGTGAAATACAGGAGAGATAGATGTTAAACAGTTCCGGAGATATCACCCAAACTTGGGGAACTCCCTATTTTACTAGGACTTATGGTTCCTGAATTTCACGTACGACTGGCGACCACACATATAATTGATTAGCCAACGTTTCAAACATGACCGGTGGGCAGTCTGCTCGATATCCTCTAACAGTGTAGAGTGCTTGACAGTATCAAAAGCTTTTAATAAGTCAAGCGCTACCATCACTGTTCTATCACACGGCTTTCTCTTGTTGAGTTCTCGACTAATATGTGTGGAGATGTCATGCACCGCTTTTGTCGTGCTATACTGCTTACGGAACCTATGCCGATTATCGACAACTGGATAGATATTTCTGAAGCTTCGGAGGACTAAAGCCTCAAGGGGTTTTTGCTATGGACGACAAAAGAGCATATGTCTGTACGATTCACCTTTTTCAGAATTTGCTATCGAAGTGGGTGCTTAGCAACAGGTTAAGGACCTTAGTGAGGTACTCGACTCCCGGCTCAACATTACCATGGATATTCCATAAGGATCCAACGCTTTGCATGATTTGCTCGACAAACTGTAGATTAAAATAACTTGCACAGCTCTTTGGATCAGTCAGCGTAACATCGCCAAACGTGACTGTGGTCATATCTTCCATCTTTCTAGGATTCGATAGTGACTTAATAGTTACCCACAATTCAATTATTCCCGTTCTTATTTTGCAACTCTTCAGATGATCTAACCACCTGTTCCGCTTATGCTCACCGACCAACCGAAAAACTTCCAGTGTCAGATCCCTGACTTTAGGGTCACTAGGGTTGGCACGACTAAGGTCATATCGCTCATTGGCGGAGAAGTTTGGTCTCGATTCGGGTATTCGAGTATTCGAGCAGGTATATGGCAAGCGTCTGCCGTAGTGATGACGTCTCGGAATGTCCTTTCTGCAACCCTAACATCTGAAGGGTTGGATATACATATCTCTGAAACGGTGATTAGTGAACTCTCTGAAACTAGACAAATTTTCTTTTCCATGATTGATGAAAATGCTTCATCCAGAAGTGATGAAATCGGGGGGTTTGCTGATGGAGACAATTATGGAGCTATGTTCTGACCCAAGAAAAACGACGGGTTGCCAGGTGACGTCATTTGTCAGACCAAGTGACACAATGGTTAAGTCTGACGAACTATGCACTTTCAGCTAATTCTGGTATAGGCGTCCTCATAGAACGTGCAAAACGTAGAGCTATCAATCTGCTCAGCCAGCACTATACTTCTCTGGCCGTTTCCGAGGACCGTATGCCACAACTCATGATGAACATTAAAGTAAAGACCAGACGGTTATGACCTTCCAAAAACGGCTTTAAACTTGGAGGTGGAGCAACTCCACCTCGGCATTTCCACACCAGACTACTACCCCCATACATTCCATGTACGGTTCAATGGGTTGAGGTCGATCTAATCTCGGAGTCCATTGCGATTAAATTGCAAAAAGCATGCATTAGTAGGTATTGGAAGAGCAACGGCTGGAGTTAAGTGCGGCTCCTGTTGAAGTGAATTCAAGGCAGTCGCGTATTCTGATGACGACGACTCATTGGGGGAGGTTTTCACAAGGCACACAGTGTACACATGTTTGAATTTGTAGCAAGGAGCGTGATAAGCTTTGCCGAACGAACCTTGAAGACACAAGAGTTAGGGAACACACTCTTGAAGGAAGCAGGCTAGTAGGTGAGGATAAGTGAAACAAGAGGCTAGATCACCTGATGTAATGCAACATTGGTACAGGTCTAAGTAAACTGTGGCCAACGGCTAAATTACTCTCGAATCCGGAAAAAAGGATGAATGGCTATTAAACGGCGTGACAGTCACTCATCAGAAGAGGTGAGTATGTTATTTTAACTGGAAATTTATAGAGCATCACGATAGTGATAGGGCGAAGAGTAAAGTGCTACGCCGTATAAGGGCTCTCTCAGCCGTGAACTTACCCCCACGATTTACGATAAACGATGATGCACACATCATCCGAAGGCGAAATCATCCAATGCATTAGGCTCACACGGAGTCTTAATGGTAATGCCTTAGAACCCGGAGCTGAATATTTCAAAAGTGTCCTCAATCTATCGTTATTCACTAATATTGTACTAGAAGCCTGGAAAGTTGGCAGGATGCTCCCACTACTGAAGAAAGACAAGGATGTCAGCAGAGGTGAAAAGTACGTATGATTCTAGAGGCATCGTGAGAAGATGTTTCCCAGTTATTCAAAATGAGCATGGATTCCGCACCACAACACCATTTCCCGCCATATCCACATATATCAGTAGAGGACCGTGCGATTGAACGGTTTTGGCGGTTCTTTACCTATCAAAGGCCTTTGGTACCGTCAACCATGCCAAACTGATCGAGGACTTAGAGTAGACGTCCCTCTATCCGTATTTGAAATGTTGTATAATCAACTATATGTGAAATAAGAAATCTATGGCCTGCAAAGTGAAACAGGGGTTAACCAAAGAACTGTTTATCCTAGATATGTCTAACTTTCTGAAATTCCACACCCTCCAGACGGTCATAAAGATTGAAATGTATGATGATGATTGTACGATCTTAACGCAGGGTCGCCATTGTCGATTACATATGTGATAGATTATAATCTACATAGCTGACTTAGTGCAGTTCTTCCATCTGAGGAATATATCCGCCGCTGATTTCACTGCCCCATTGTTCACCACCTGGACGGCTGAAATGAGGCTCCCCCTCAACATATAGGTCGATGGTATCCTGATTCCAAACAATAACTACACCAAGATATTTGTTTAAGTCACAGATATTTGCGACCAAATCAGAAGTAGGAACAAGGTTCTCAAGTCGCTGGTGGCAGCACTTGGGGTACTGACGATAAAACCTTGTTGACATATTATGAAGTAATAAAGTCCCTCTGTAAGAAGCTATGCAAATGTTAGCACTACGCACTGGAAGAAAGGTATGTTCGCAATTTTCGGTGGAGAAATTTTGTGACTACTGGGAACCTCAAATGTCAAATTATTGGTAGTTTGGTCAAAAAATGCACCTAAAATCCTCAAAATACCTAAAATCGGGAGGTACCGTCATATGGGCGCTATACCAAAACATAGACCTATATTGACAATTTTTGTTGGAGACATGACCACCTGAAAATTTCAAATGTCAAATTACAGGTAACTACCTTCGTCAAAAAATGTGGAAATTCGAGGTCCAACTATGTATCCATATGTATTTGCGTAAGATCATCTCATTGCCTGAGCAATGCTACCCTATGAGTGCAAATGACAAAAATGTTAATAATACGTTTTAATTTACCTGAAATTGTACAATTGTTGTTTAAGTAATTGGTCTATTGTTCTGGGATGTCGCCAGGCGGAACACAGGGGACTTCAAAGAGTGCATCCCGATTCATATTATCTCAATCTCCTATTTTTTTAACGCCGAGTCAGAATATTACGCTGACTAGTATTTCTGCCAACGTCGAAAATGTGATATTATCTGGCCTGTCCTGCCTTGTCATGCCTCCTGAGATAATGGCCCAAAAAGCGCCAAAAATGTGGTAGTACGTAAGATACCCTCGAAGGGAGAAACCGATTTGGTCCAAAAGTTGTATATCGTATTATTTCTAACAGGCTCGGATATTCACTACATCGGACTCGGATATTGACTACATTTCATTCAGTAATGTAACAAAAATACTACGAAGATTTTATGCGAGAAATGAGAAAGGGTCTATAGAAGAACACTTTCCTTTCAGAAAGGCTCTATAGATGGCCCTTTCTTTCAGATAGGGTCTACGGAAGCAGGATTTCTTTTATATAGGGTCTACAGAAGCAGCCTTCCTTTCAGATAGGGTCCATAGAATCAGCATTTCTTTCAGAAAGGGTCTTCAGAAGCAGTCTTTCTTTCAGAAAGGGTCTACAGAAGCAGCCTTTCTTTCAGATAGGGTCTATAGAAGTACCCTTTCCTTCAAAAGGGTCTATAGAAGCACCCTTTCTTATAGAAAGGGTCAATAGAAGTACCCTTTCCTTCAAAAGGGTCTATAGAAGCACCCTTTCTTATAGAAAGGGTCAATAGAAGCACCCTTTCTTTTAGAAAGGGTCAATAGAAGCACCCTTTCTTTTAGAAAGGGTCAATAGAAGCACCCTTTCTTTTAGAAAGGGTCAATAGAAGCACCCTTTCTTTTAGAAAGGGTCAATAGAAGCACCCTTTCTTTTAGAAAGGGTCAATAGAAGCACCCTTTCTTTTAGAAAGGGTCAATAGAAGCACCCTTTCTTTTAGAAAGGGTCAATAGAAGCACCCTTTCTTTTAGAAAGGGTCAATAGAAGCACCCCTTCTTTTAGAAAGGGTCAATAGAAGCACCCTTTCTTTTAGAAAGGGTCAATAGAAGCACCCTTTCTTTTAGAAAGGGTCAATAGAAGCACCCTTTCTTTTAGAAAGGGTCAATAGAAGCACCCTTTCTTTTAGAAAGGGTCAATAGAAGCACCCTTTCTTTTAGAAAGGGTCAATAGAAGCACCCTTTCTTTTAGAAAGGGTCAATAGAAGCACCCTTTCTTTTAGAAAGGGTCAATAGAAGCACCCTTTCTTTTAGAAAGGGTCAATAGAAGCACCCTTTCTTTTAGAAAGGGTCAATAGAAGCACCCTTTCTTTTAGAAAGGGTCAATAGAAGCACCCTTTCTTTTAGAAAGGGTCAATAGAAGCACCCTTTCTTTTAGAAAGGGTCAATAGAAGCACCCTTTCTTATAGAAAGGGTCAATAGAAGCACCCTTTCTTTTAGAAAGGGTCAATAGAAGCACCCTTTCTTTTACAAAGGGTCAATAGAAGCACCCTTTCTTTTAGAAAGGGTCAATAGAAGCACCCTTTCTTTTAGAAAGGGTCAATAGAAGCACCCTTTCTTTTAGAAAGGGTCAATAGAAGCACCCTTTCTTTTAGAAAGGGTCAATAGAAGCACCCTTTCTTTTAGAAAGGGTCAATAGAAGCACCCTTTCTTTTAGAAAGGGTCAATAGAAGCACCCTTTCTTTTAGAAAGGGTCAATAGAAGCACCCTTTCTTTTAGAAAGGGTCAATAGAAGCACCCTTTCTTTTAGAAAGGGTCAATAGAAGCACCCTTTCTTTTAGAAAGGGTCAATAGAAGCACCCTTTCTTTTAGAAAGGGTCAATAGAAGCACCCTTTCTTTTAGAAAGGGTCAATAGAAGCACCCTTTCTTTTAGAAAGGGTCAATAGAAGCACCCTTTCTTTTAGAAAGGGTCAATAGAAGCACCCTTTCTTTTAGAAAGGGTCAATAGAAGCACCCTTTCTTTTAGAAAGGGTCAATAGAAGCACCCTTTCTTTTAGAAAGGGTCAATAGAAGCACCCTTTCTTTTAGAAAGGGTCAATAGAAGCACCCTTTCTTTTAGAAAGGGTCAATAGAAGCACCCTTTCTTTTACAAAGGGTCTATAGAAGCACCCTTTCTTTTAGAAAGGGTCAATAGAAGCACCCTTTCTTTTAGAAAGGGTCAATAGAAGCACCCTTTCTTTTAGAAAGGGTCAATAGAAGCACCCTTTCTTTTAGAAAGGGTCAATAGAAGCACCCTTTCTTTTAGAAAGGGTCAATAGAAGCACCCTTTCTTTTAGAAAGGGTCAATAGAAGCACCCTTTCTTTTAGAAAGGGTCAATAGAAGCACCCTTTCTTTTAGAAAGGGTCAATAGAAGCACCCTTTCTTTTAGAAAGGGTCAATAGAAGCACCCTTTCTTTTAGAAAGGGTCAATAGAAGCACCCTTTCTTTTAGAAAGGGTCAATAGAAGCACCCTTTCTTTTAGAAAGGGTCAATAGAAGCACCCTTTCTTTTAGAAAGGGTCAATAGAAGCACCCTTTCTTTTAGAAAGGGTCAATAGAAGCACCCTTTCTTTTAGAAAGGGTCAATAGAAGCACCCTTTCTTTTAGAAAGGGTCAATAGAAGCACCCTTTCTTTTAGAAAGGGTCAATAGAAGCACCCTTTCTTTTAGAAAGGGTTAATAGAAGCACCCTTTCTTTTAGAAAGGGTCAATAGAAGCACCCTTTCTTTTAGAAAGGGTCAATAGAAGCACCCTTTCTTTTAGAAAGGGTCAATAGAAGCACCCTTTCTTTTAGAAAGGGTCAATAGAAGCACCCTTTCTTTTAGAAAGGGTCAATAGAAGCACCCTTTCTTTTAGAAAGGGTCAATAGAAGCACCCTTTCTTTTAGAAAGGGTCAATAGAAGCACCCTTTCTTTTAGAAAGGGTCAATAGAAGCACCCTTTCTTTTAGAAAGGGTCAATAGAAGCACCCTTTCTTTTAGAAAGGGTCAATAGAAGCACCCTTTCTTTTAGAAAGGGTCAATAGAAGCACCCTTTCTTTTAGAAAGGGTCAATAGAAGCACCCTTTCTTTTACAAAGGGTCTATAGAAGCACCCTTTCTTTTAGAAAGGGTCAATAGAAGCACCCTTTCTTTTAGAAAGGGTCAATAGAAGCACCCTTTCTTTTAGAAAGGGTCAATAGAAGCACCCTTTCTTTTAGAAAGGGTCAATAGAAGCACCCTTTCTTTTAGAAAGGGTCAATAGAAGCACCCTTTCTTTTAGAAAGGGTCAATAGAAGCACCCTTTCTTTTAGAAAGGGTCAATAGAAGCACCCTTTCTTTTAGAAAGGGTCAATAGAAGCACCCTTTCTTTTAGAAAGGGTCAATAGAAGCACCCTTTCTTTTAGAAAGGGTCAATAGAAGCACCCTTTCTTTTAGAAAGGGTCAATAGAAGCACCCTTTCTTTTAGAAAGGGTCAATAGAAGCACCCTTTCTTTTAGAAAGGGTCAATAGAAGCACCCTTTCTTTTAGAAAGGGTCAATAGAAGCACCCTTTCTTTTAGAAAGGGTCAATAGAAGCACCCTTTCTTTTAGAAAGGGTCAATAGAAGCACCCTTTCTTTTAGAAAGGGTCAATAGAAGCACCCTTTCTTTTAGAAAGGGTCAATAGAAGCACCCTTTCTTTTAGAAAGGGTCAATAGAAGCACCCTTTCTTTTAGAAAGGGTCAATAGAAGCACCCTTTCTTTTAGAAAGGGTCAATAGAAGCACCCTTTCTTTTAGAAAGGGTCAATAGAAGCACCCTTTCTTTTAGAAAGGGTCAATAGAAGCACCCTTTCTTTTAGAAAGGGTCAATAGAAGCACCCTTTCTTTTAGAAAGGGTCAATAGAAGCACCCTTTCTTTTAGAAAGGGTCAATAGAAGCACCCTTTCTTTTAGAAAGGGTCAATAGAAGCACCCTTTCTTTTAGAAAGGGTCAATAGAAGCACCCTTTCTTTTAGAAAGGGTCAATAGAAGCACCCTTTCTTTTAGAAAGGGTCAATAGAAGCACCCTTTCTTTTAGAAAGGGTCAATAGAAGCACCCTTTCTTTTAGAAAGGGTCAATAGAAGCACCCTTTCTTTTAGAAAGGGTCAATATTTATTTATTATTTATTTATTTATTTCATTTCATAAAGATATTTACATTTCATTATAATTCTAGGTCCCACGAAGCTGGAGTTAGCTTGTATGTGGGTGTGAGATCAATAATGTAGAAGCACCCTTTCTTTTAGAAAGGGTCAATAGAAGCACCCTTTCTTTTAGAAAGGGTCAATAGAAGCACCCTTTCTTTTAGAAAGGGTCAATAGAAGCACCCTTTCTTTTACAAAGGGTCTATAGACGCACCCTTTCTTTTAGAAAGGGTCAATAGAAGCACCCTTTCTTTTAGAAAGGGTCAATAGAAGCACCCTTTCTTTTAGAAAGGGTCAATAGAAGCACCCTTTCTTTTAGAAAGGGTCAATAGAAGCACCCTTTCTTTTAGAAAGGGTCAATAGAAGCACCCTTTCTTTTAGAAAGGGTCTATAGAAGCACCCTTTCTTTTAGAAAGGGTCAATAGAAGCACCCTTTCTTTTAGAAAGGGTCAATAGAAGCACCCTTTCTTTTAGAAAGGGTCAATAGAAGCACCCTTTCTTTTAGAAAGGGTCAATAGAAGCACCCTTTCTTTTAGAAAGGGTCTATAGAAGCACCCTTTCTTTTAGAAAGGGTCTATAGAAGCACCCTTTCTTTTAGAAAGGGTCTATAGAAGCACCCTTTCTTTTAGAAAGGGTCAATAAAAGCACCCTTTCTTTTAGAAAGGGTCAATAGAAGCACCCTTTCTTTTAGAAAGGGTCAATAGAAGCACCCTTTCTTTTAGAAAGGGTCAATAGAAGCACCCTTTCTTTTAGAAAGGGTCAATAGAAGCACCCTTTCTTTTAGAAAGGGTCAATAGAAGCACCCTTTCTTTTAGAAAGGGTCAATAGAAGCACCCTTTCTTTTAGAAAGGGTCTATAGAAGCACCCTTTCTTTTAGAAAGGGTCTATAGAAGCACCCTTTCTTTTAGAAAAGGTCTATAGAAGCACACTTTCTCTCAGAAAAGGTCTTTCGAAGCACCCTTTCTTTCAGAAGAGGTCTTTAGAAGCACCCTTTCGTTTCAGAAATGGTCTATAGAAGCACCCTTTTGTTTCAGAAATGGTCTATAGAAACACCCTTTCGTTTCAGGATGGATCTATAGAAGCACCCTCTCTTTTAGAAAGTGTTATAGAAGCACCCTTTCTTTCAGAAGTGGTCTATAGAAGCACCGTTTCTTTTAGAAGTGGTCTGTAGAAGCAGCCTTTCTCTTAGAAAGGGTCTGTAAAAGAACCATTTTGTTTCAGAAAGGGTCTATAGAAGCATTCTTTTGTTTCAGAAATGGTCTATAGAAGCACCCTTTCGTTTCAGGATGGGTCTATAGAAGCACCGTTTCTTTTAGAAGTGGTCTGTAGAAGCAGCCTTTCTTTCAGAAGTGGTCTATAGAAGCACCGTTTCTTTTAGAAGTGTTCTATAGAAGCGCCCTTTCTTTTCAGAATGGGTCTATAGAAGCACCCTTTCTTTTAGAAAGGGTCTGTAGAAGCACCCTTTCTCTCAGAAAAGGTCTTTCGAAGCACCCTTTCTTTCAGAAAAGGTCTTTAGAAGCACCCTTTCGTTTCAGAAAGGGTCTTTAGAAGCGCCCTTTCGTTTCAGAAAGGGTCTATAGAAGCACCCTTTCGTTTCAGGATGGATCTATAGAAGCACTCTTTTGTTTCAGAAATGGTCTATAGAAGCACCCTTTCGCTTCAGGATGGGTCTATAGAAGCACCGTTTCTTTTAGAAGTGGTCTATAGAAGCAGACTTTCTTTCAGAAAGGGTCTATAGAAGCAGCCTTTCTTTAGGAAAGGGTCTATAGAAGCAGCCTTTCTTTCAGAAAGGGTCTACAGAAGCAGCCATTCTTTCAGAAAGGGTCTACAGAAGCACCCTTTCGTTTCAGAAAGGGTCTATAGAGGCATCCTTTCGTTCCAGAAAGGGTCTATAGAAGCACCCTTTGGTTTAAGAATGTGTCTATAGAAACACTCTTTCTTTTAGAAAGTGTCTAAAGAAGCACGCTTTCTTTTAGAAAGGGTCTATAGAAGCACCATTTTTTTAGAAAGGGTCTATAGAAGCACCCTTTCTTCCAGAAAGCGTCTATAGAAGCTCCCTTTCTTCCAGAAATAGTCTATAGAAGAACTTTTTCTCTCAGTAAGGGTATATAGAAGCACGGTCTCTTTTAGAAAGGATCTATAGAAGCACACTTTCTTCCAGAAAGGATCTATAGATGTAGCCTTTCTTTTAGAAAAGGTCTATAGAAGCACAATTTCTTTCAGAAAGGGTCTATAAAAGCACACTTTTTCTCAGAACTTTGTGAAAGTTTATCCTTGCGTATGAGTGCTAAAGACAGAAATATTAATAATACGTCCTAACTATCTTAAATGTAGTTGTTATTTACAGAAAATTGTCTACTGTTCTATGCTGTGAAGAATACTGAAAGACTTTGGTATCTAGAGACCATAAATATCGAATATATGGTTCACCGGGCTAGCCTTTAAGGATCGTCTATGACATGTTTTTGAATAATTGTTGTGTTTTATTGCAATAGGTAAAGTTAAAAATTCCTCCCAATATTTCTGAATTTATTGGCGTTATTGACACTTTGGTCGGTTTTGAAGAAGCCAAATCTTTGGTTACAGATCACTTAATAAGAAGAGAAAAGGAATACTGTTATTTGTAAGAGAAATCAAGAGGAAAGATTTACTCTCTCTCATGTCTTTCTGCAGGTAAGCTTTTTTTGAGTGATCGTGTCTGTTGTTGAGAGACCCTCATCTTTGGCATCTCTCTTATCAATGTCGATGATGCTTTGGGGGCCAGTAGCAACAACAACATCAGACAACAGTGCGTTAGAAATTTTGCCATACAACATCTGAGTGTGTGTGTGCAAATGTGTTTGGCTTCGTGTATCTATGGAATGCGAATGCTGTCGGGGCTCTTTGCAAGTGTTTTCGGAGAAACGCAAAAGAGCAGAATAACATCTTGAAATTACAAAAGGAGATACCTAGTCTTCTGTGTTCGTGCATGTTCTCATTGTTGTTGGCTTTTTAGCTTAAATTGTTATTTTTTGCTATGCCAATATTTCTACACACCAGAAAGTTTGTTGTTTTATGAGCGCACAACGGGTAAGGCCAGCAGAGATGGTTTTGGGGCTTGGTGGTTTTGTGTGGTTGTGTGTAGCTCCCGATGATAGACACAAAAGTCGATGCTGCTGCTATGAATTTCTGGTTAAACAATTTTGTGGCCCAAGAGACAACGGTTAGTATTGATTTGACTTTTGGAGTGAAGTGTTCGCGAGGATCTCCTAGAAAATCTGAAACGGATTAACGTGAATTAACAAAAAACAAAAGAAAAAACGAATAAATTAAATAAAACGACAGTGTTGTTATTGGTGTACACTGAGAGCGGAGAGCTGTTTCCATCCAACGAAGAAATTCCGTGTTTATTGAGCAAAAAGAAAAAAGTATTAGAAAAAAAAGCACAAATAACAACAACAACAGCACAAGCACAGTAGCAAGCGATCTTTTACGAACACCTCAATAACGCATTTGGTTTAAAACAAAAAAGTATGTAAAATTTTTAACAAAAAACACAAAAAATGAAATGAAAAGAAAATAGAAAAATAAACAAAAGAAATTATATAAAAAATTCAAAATTCATATTTGTGTATAAAAAAATTAATGTGAAATATTGAAAACCTTGCCAAAAAAAGACCAGCGTCTACATTAGAAAATAGAAAAAAAAGAGAAAGACCACCGCCACCAACCATTTTGTTGATGTATTTCGCATTATGACAGGGTTCAAAGACGTTACAAGTTTTGATTTTTTGTTGTATGCCCCCCTCAACTGCCCATAGATGGAGAAGTAGTTGAAACCAAAAAAAAAAAAAGTTGAAAAAATATTGGCCTACAGAAACGTGTTTGCCATACAAAATTCAAGTACCAACGTACTCGGCGCTATTGGTAATGATCGTTAGATAGTTAACATTCATTACATTGTTTGTTTTTTGTTTTTGCAAAACAAATGGAGTACAGTCCAAGCAGGTTAAAGGCAATTTAGTAGAGTGAAAAATGAATAAAAAAATAATAAAAATATAAATATGTATATATCAATATAATATAAATAACAAATGTTTCACACTGATATAAAGGAAAAAATTGTATTGTCAAATTTCAAACAAAAAAAAAAATTAGAAAAAATAGTCATCATTCGAGTCCCACTAGCAAAAAGGACATACAATTTTTGTAGTTAATCCTAGTTTAATACAAAAAAAATTCAAGAAAATCGAAGCGCACAATCATTGATAAAAATTTGATTTTAAATATTAGATCGCGAAAGTTGCATTCATGCCCACTGTGCAAAATGCTTTCCTATTTTTTATTAGACAGCTGATAAAAAAGCAAATTGGATTAATATTAAAATATACTGACATGTTTTACCGAGGAGTAGCATCAACACAGCAAAAAATAATGAAAATCAAAACCAGTTTTTTTAAGAACTTTCCGATTTTAATCAGAAATCCCCATATAAAATATATTAATATATATTTAAATATTTAATATAGAATATATATAAATATAAAATATATGAGGATTTCTGAGTGAAATCGGACACATTTTCAAAATGAGGACTTTGATTTTCTTTATTTTTTGCTGTGGTGTTGCTGCTCATCAACAAAACATTTCAGTATATTTTCGATTTTTTTTCGACCAACGGCTCCAGAGATATCGCGCCTTGAAAAAGTCGAATTCTGTAAAAACTATATGCAAAGAAATACTCATTACTTCTTTAATATTGGTCCAATTTAAAAAATTTTTTTTTTTTGTATTTTTGTTGCTTTACCAGATATTTCAATAAAAATAGAAAAAAAAGTTTGCACAGTGGGCTTGGATGCAATTTTCCCGATTTAATATTAAAATCAATTTTTAACAATAATTGACGCCCTTCGATTTTCTTGAAAATTTTTTATATTAAACTACGATCGATTACAAAAATTTTAAGTCCTATTTGGTAGGGGGATTCAAATGATTACTATTTTTTCTTAATTTTTTTTTTAAATTTGTCAATTTTTCCTTTATTTTCACACTGGTATAAATTTGTTATTTTGCCAACAATTTACAAAATTACATTTTCAACATCTGTTTTGTTGTTTATAATTTTCGAATCCCACTACCAAATAGGACATACAATTTTGGCTTTTCTTTCCTTTACCGACCCACCTCAGAAAATTATGAAAAAATTACCACAGATAGTGTTTTTTATCCCGATTCCAACCATGTATTGCTTTTGTTGCGGAAATGTATACTTCCCATGATATGGGCCTCCAAAGTTCCACAAAGGCCCTAGTCTAACATTTTGGCAAACCACCGCAGAAAATTCTTAAAAAATTACCACAAATAGGGATGTTTATACTGATTTCAACGATGTATTATTTTGTTGAAGGGTATGTATACTTCCCGAGATATAGGCCTCCAAAAGTATTAAATTTAAAAGAAAATTTTGTCCCCGTTCCCGAGATTTGCACCTGGAGAAAGCCCTAAATCCCGGTTGAAGGCCAGCTATTTAGATAAAAATATTTAATTTAAAAGAAAATGTTGTTCCCGTTCCCGAGATTTGCACCTGTCCATAGCAGAAAGTCTTATTTAGAGAAAAATATGTAATTTAAATGAAAATTTTGTTCCCATTCCCGAGATTTGTACCTGTCCATAGGAGAAAGTCTTAAATCCCGGCCAAATGCCGGCTATTTAGGGAAAAATGTCTAATTTGCCAAAATTTTATACTAGGGCCATTGTGGAACTTTGGAGGCCCATAACTCGGGAAGTATACATTTCCGCAACAAAAGCAATACATGGTTGGAATCGGGATAAAAAGCACTGTCTGTGGTAATTTTTTCATAATTTTCTGCGGTGGGTCGGTAAAGGAAAGGAGTTCCAAAATTGTTGTAATTGATCGTAGTTTAATACAAAAAAAAAAAAAATTCAAGAAAATCGAAGGGGTCAATCGTTGTTAAAATTTGATTTTAAATATTAAATCGCGAAAAATTGCATCCAAGCCCACTGTGCAAATTTTTTTCTATTTTTTATTAAATAGCTGATAAGGCAACAAAACATACAAATAAGATTTTTTTCAAATTGGACCAATATAAAAGAAGTTATGAGTATTTCTTTGCATATAGTTTTTACAGAATTCGACTTTTTCAAGGCGCAAAATCTCTGGAGCCGTTGGTCGAAAAAAATCAGAAAATATGCTAAAATCACCACAGCAAAAAATAAAGGAAATCAAAAACCTCATTTTAAAAAAGTGTACGATTTCACTCAGAAATCCCCATATATAAAAAGGGAATTGAACAAAATAGGCTTAAATGTCGACTTTTCGGATCGGGTCGATATTTTTGTTGTAGGTTGTTCTGAGTACAACGCTATATAGTTTCCCGGGGAGAAGTCCTAAATTTTGCTGTTAACTTTCTGGGACTATTTTTTACTATGGATAAGGACAGCGTAATCCGATTCGATACGAGAGGTGCCCAAGACGACACTTGCTCCATACAATTTTTTTCTCTTCACCTCCCCTTAATTCCTTCAAATTTAATTATTCAACTTCAAAGGTGTTGATTGGCCTTTGGAGAATATTCCTCTGAAAACATTGTGAAATTTTCTGATATTAACTTTATGGCGAAGTAGTTCTTTTGACCCATGGGGAACGCATTTGACAAATTACAGCTAATTGTGTGAGAAAATGTAATTAAAAGTCTCAAATACCTATAATTTGGTGGTACAGATTTATTGAGGCTATACAAAACAAATGGACCAATGTTCACAAATGTTGGTGGAGAAGTTTTTTCACCACTGGGAACCCCAAATACCAAATTACAGCCAATTCATGGCGAAAATGTAGATTAAAATGTCAAAGTATCTAAAATCGGGCAGTAACGTTATATAGAGGTTATATCATATAAAGGATATATATGGGCCTGTGTCCAAAGTTTTTTGTGGAGATTTTTGTTGATTAATGGGTAACCTGAGTGTCAAATTACAGTCAATTTCGTCAGAAACTAAAAAATACGTTCAGCGTAATGTTGGCAATATGGAAAACCGGTAGGTACTGTTCGATGGAGGTTATACCAAAACGTGAATCTATAGCAACAGATGTCTCAGGGCAAGGAAGACCAAATTTCAGCCACTTCAGTGTGAAAATTAAGCTAAAACCTTCGAAATACCGTACATCGGGATGTACCGTTCTATGGGGGCTATATTAAAACGTGGACCTGTACAAATTTTGGGGACAAATTTTGTAGCCCCAAGAAATACTAAATACAAAAATCCAACCATTTCGTGGACCTGTAGGGACAAATTTGTAGTCCCAAAGAAGACTAAGTACCAAATTACAGTCATTTCGGCTTGATAATGGAGCTAAAAGAAGACAAAATATCAAATTTAAAATTTTTTCGGTCATTATCGAGGTAAATATGAAGAATAAATTAATAGCGTTGTAATTAAGACCAGCTGCAGTATAAACATAGATTCTTTATGAACGAAGTGCCACGAATATTGGGAAACTTCGTGGTTCATATCCCGGGATGCACATGCTTTCCCTAAAAAGTACTGTTGTTGTGATAATCACAAGGACTATTCGCTATTAAAATTTCAACACGAAACGAGAAGTGACGGTAAAAGTGGATAAGTTACATGAAGAACTGGGTCGACATAGTCCATCTTGGTAAATAATCCTTGAAAAACAATGAATAATTGTAAACAGGACTACATTGACTATCATCGATTAAAAAAAGTCAACATGATCCTAGAAGAAGGGTTGCATTACACTCGGTGAACAGCGGTCATTGTATTTATCCTGAAAAAAGACATGAAGAGGAAAAGAAAACGGGAAGGCGAAGGAGTGGCATAGAAAGAGGCGGTTCTCATTACTGAAGCGGTAAAAAACACTTCTCAAGCGGCCCTAAATGATGTCCCAAATATTAAAACCCCTGGATATGCAAGTTCCCTTTAATTCGTCCAGAGGCTCGAAGAAGTACATATGTACGAGTATGTGGCGATGCTTACATATAGTTAGCTAACTTAGGCTAAGTGACAGGAGAGGTAAAACCGACTACATTTCGCCGTCTTAAAACTTTAATAAAATTGACATAATCATTCCCGAATCATGAAAGTGGTTCAGAGACAGCTGCCACTTTCATTGATGGGGTCGAAGAGCTTCCGAGGAAGCATGGACTTGTCAACTAAAAACCTTATATCGTTGTAAACTGAACCACAAGAATTATCTTCGGTGAACATTTTGAATAGTCCTTAAACTGCACCTAATCAAAAATTTCGAAATTTTGTGCGTGAAGTATGAGCTTGTTGTTGTCTATCCAGAAATTCAGGAAGCTTGGTCAAAGTTTTGAATAAAAAAAATATTAATGTCATGAAGGGACAATGAAGACTTCTCTCCTATCCATGAGTGTACCCGATTTATATTAGCTCAATGATGTGGAAACTACTGTTTATCGCCGAGTCTTAACGGCATGTCTTAGGACACAGGGAAGTGTCTGAAATACTGAGGAAACATCGTCAAAATTATGCTGATGGGTATTTTTGCCACCATTTAAAATCGATGGAACCCTGGACTTACCCACGAAAACAATAATATCGTTGTAATCAGGATCACAAGGACTACCTTCGGTAAAAATTTCAAAAGGATCCTCCAATAGCCCTTAAAGTGCACTCAAGTGAACATTTTGAACTTTTGTGAGGAAAGGGTACCCCAAAGGAGTTGTTCGATAATTGTACGAAATTTTAGTATGTGCAAAGTTTTAACCAAATCATATACTCAATTTTAGCGGGAGCCGGCAGGGTTTTTAGAGCTTTTGGGTCATTATCTCAGGACGTATGAACATGTACAAGGGGCTGCGATGACAACCTACTGTAAATATTCAATAACCATTCGAGAGCTGGTCTTAAACTTCACTCTTGCCAAATTTTTTTTTTTATTTTTTTATGGGATGTGCCCACACCATATTTGACCTTAACCTATGTCTGAAATAAATTTTATGAAAACGTTTCACCAATCGATAACTTCCTTTCGAGAGTTATCGTGATCAACATATGATCTAAAATGACAAAACATTACGAGGCGCAAAGTTTGGTCCAAATCGTTCGACCCTTTCGAGAGTTCGGGTACCTCCCACACACAGTTTGAAAAGGGTGAAGTTTAAGGACTCATCTGGGATCGTTTTTAAATTTTTGGTAACATGTTGTGTATGCGGCCCTAGTTACGTTAGTTACTTAGATAGTGAACCAAAACCTCGAAAAAAAAAACAGAAAAACCCTGCCGGCACCAACTAAAATGGACAGTACCTAAGATAACCCTCGAAGGGAGAAACCGATTTGGTCTAAACGTTGCACATCGTATTATTTCTTCCAGACCTGGATTATGCCCGAATATTGACTACATCGGACCACTCTTTCGAGTACTTCCCACTCAAAATTTGGAAAGATTGTAGTTAAAGGACTAGGATCTTTTTATCAGAGTACGTAAAAATACTTTAAATAAAATTTCCAATCGTTTCGTTTCGTATTTTCCATAGGAACAATACAAAACGAAACATAACCCTCGTTGGCCGAGCTCGCTGTTTAGTTTTGTTTTGTTTATATTCGTGAGTGCGAACAAAACGAAAAGCGAAAAGTACTCAACTCCACAAGAGCAGATAGAAAACGGAATAGTACTAAACACATGTGAATAAATCAAAAACGTTTGGTGGTTGATAAAATTCACTGTGGTATGCTGATTGGTGGTTGATAAAATTCACTGTGGTATGCTGATGCTATCTTATAGGGTTGTTAAGCAATCACATGTGTGTGTGTGTCTGAGTGTGTCATTGACAATACGCACGGCAAACGTTTCCCAAAAATACTTCTTGTTTCGGTGGTGAATGAAACAACTCGGCAAAGCATAAACGAAGTTACATTTCCGCAATCGTACGGTTTCCATCTTTTTACATTGAAAAGTTTGTGTTTTTGTTTTGGTTGTGAGAATGAAACGATTCAGAGAAGCTGAATAGTTTGTGGCTTTGTGTGATTGGTACGGGAATCGTTTTGTTTCTTTCCGTTCATTGCTTTTTATACCCTCAGCCTTTAGGCTAAAGAGGGTATTTACACTTTGATACGACCAAAAATGTGCCTCATCGAAATAATGGTTTTAGACCCAAAGTATGTTTGTACGATATCCGTTTCAGACAATTTTGAGTAGATCTAGCAATGTCCGTCCGTCTGTCTGTCTGTCTGTCTGTCCGTCTGTCTGGCTGGTGCGCACGATAACTCTCGAACGGATCAATCGATTCGGTTCAAATTTTGGGTATCGAAATATTTTGTCCAGATTCGATTTAAGTTCGAAGATGGGCCATATAGGTCCACTCCTTCAGGTACCTCCCCCACAAATGTTCAAAAATTGTCGCGAAACTTGTGCGCACGATAACTCTCGAAGGGAGTAACCGATTTGATCCATACGTTGCTCGTCGTGAAATTTCTACCAGACTAAGATGAGGTTCCAATATGGACTCAATCGGTCCACTCCTTCGGGAACCTCCCACACAAAATTTCGGGAAAGTTCAGTTTAGGACCTAGTCTCGAATCGCTTTGATTTTTGTTTACGCAAGTTGTGTTCGCTGTCCTCTATACGACGCTCTAAGTTTCATTAGGGGCAAGTCCATACTTCCTGAGAAAATAGCCTGAAAGTTACAAAAAACCCTATGACACCGTGTGTAGTGGTTGGAGCGCAAGATAACTCTCGAACGGATCTGCCGATTCGGTCCAAAATTTGGCTTTCGTAATATTTTGTCCAAACTTAGTTCAAGTTCAAAGATGGATTATTTCGGTCCACTCCTTCCGGTACCTCCCCCACAAAAGTTCGAAAATGTTCGGAAAATTTGTGCAGGGAGTAACCGAAGGGAGTAACCGATTTGGTCCATACTTTGCACATTATGAAATTTCTACCAGACTTAGATGAGGTTCCAATATGGACTAAATCGGTAAACTACTTCGAGTACCTCCCACAAAAAATTTCGGAAAAGTTCAGTTTAGGACCTGCTCTCCTTGGTTTTTGTTGTAACATCTTGTATTCACTGTCCCCTATACGAAGGTACAAGTTCTCTCAGGTCAATACTTCCTGAAAAAATAGACTGAAAGTTGAAAAACAAACCCTATGACACAAAGTTTATGGGTGGAAGCGCAAGATAATTCTCGAACGGAAATGCCGATTTCAGCCAAAATTTGGCCTTCGTAATATTGTTTCTAAACATAGTTTAAGTTCGTAGATAAGCCATATCGGCCCACTCCGTCAGGTACCTACCCCACATAAGTTCAAAAATATTCGGAAAAATTGTGCGCACGATAACTCTTGATGGGAGTAACCGATTTGGTCCATACTTTACACATTCTCATAATATCTACCAGATATAGACCAGGTTCGAATATGGACTATATTTGTGCACTTCATCCCGTACCTCCCACACAAAATGTTGGATAAGTTCAATTTAAGACCTGCTATTGAATCACTTTGATTTTTGTTGAAGCAACTTACATTCGCTGTCTCAATTACGATGGTAAAAGTTGATTCAGGGGCAAGTCCATACTTCTTGAGAAAACAGCCCGAAGGGTGTAAAAACCCCCTATGGCACCCCCAAGGTCCATGTAGGTCCATTCCTTTAAGTACATTTTTCGCAAAATTTTTGAACTTTAATACTAATCAACATTTTTGTCGGTTCATACGACCAAAATTTTGAAACCCCCTAATACATAAGTTTTTCGTGAAAAAGTGTTTCAATTTGCACAGGCTGAGGGTATATCTCTGTCGGCAAAGCCGACTGATACTTTTTTACTTGTTTAATTTTGTCTTAACATCTTGGGTATGTGACCCTAGTTAAGATGGTACAATTTTTTTCGAGCGCAAGTCCACACTTTGTGAGAAATTGCTCAAAAACTGTTTGTTATTTACTTGTTTCCTTTACGTCCGAGGCTGAGGCTATATCTCTGTCGCTACAACTGACTGATAGTTTCTTACTTTTTGCATAGCTGGCTGTTACCACTGTTGGATGTTGATGTGGTCTGCTCTTTTGTGTGTAGTGTACAATTTTCTGTAGTCTTTTGGCAAGAGTAACCGTTATGATCCTAACATGGAACATGGTAATATTTCAAACTACAGTAGACCTTCTATATAAAAGCCTACTTTATTGAAGAAAAGTTTGCGTGCTCAAACGCGCCTACAAAATAATAGGGAATGTGAAAGGCTATGGTAGCCATAAATTCCAATTCAACGACTTTTTTCCGGAGATTTCGCTTTACTTTCAGAAGTGAATATAACAATTATGGGGAATCAACTGTTCCCACAACATTGTTTTGTACGACAAATATACATATGTACATATTTACCTACCCAGTGCTAGATTTGTAAATGAGCAACGAATGAACGAATGATAGACAGTTTTGCCCTAAATGAAAAGTAAATGTAGTGAAAATCAACAACAAATGACAAACTAGAAATAAAAAGTGATATGCAAAATACATACAAAGCGGCAAAAGAAAAAACCCAAAACACAAAACACAAAACCCAAAACCCCATTCAAAATCAGTGAAAGCTAACAAAGTGTTTGCGAAAACTAATAACAAACTTATTTTCTTCGAGTGTAATAGATCTTTCGAAAAAAAAGACGATCAATAAAAAATAATAAAAAATGTCTCAATATTACGTCACTCCCAAAGAGATTTAAAATTGAAAAATAAAAGAGACACAATGGAGAGAAACACATTTCTCGAGATACGGAGAAACCAACTGACCATTAATTTAAACTAATTTTTTTTATTTTCAACATTTGAGTGTAAAATTAGAAAAAAATATAAAATAAACAAAAAAAAAAAATACAACAAAAATAAAAAAAAAAATTAAAATTACACACAATGAAAAAGAAACCTAATTTGCGTAGCTAAATGAATCATTTTTCTATTCTAATGGCCAACAGCAATGAAATGAAAACAACAACAACAAGAAGAACAACAAAAAATCAAAAGTTTAACAAAACAACAACTGAACATAAATTAGAATACAAAAACTGAAAATCATTAGCAAGGAACCCAATGAAGAATATCATCACCGACGAATAAAAAGACAACTGAACGAATGAACAACTGGCGCGCGGTACGCCGCCATACGGGTACAAGTGGCAGTGAACTAATTTTAAATTTTACGTTTTTGGCAAAACTAAACAAAAAAAAAAACTAATAATTTTCCCATGTGAAACAAAAAAAAAAACTTTATGAATTTTAATAACACCCCAGAGAAGTATAAAAAATCATACATACATTTATAATTATTATATTTTTATTTTTGTTTTGCCACCACTTGAAAAAGAGACATAACTTTGGTGTCGTTTGTTTTTTTTTTTTTTTTTTTTATTCTGTTTGGCGGATTATTTGAAGTGAGTTTTTTTTAGCAAAATGTTTTTTTTTTGTTATAAAATTAGCCAAAAAAATCACGTCGACCAACAACTAAACAAGTTATAGCCGTGAAATAAAAAAAAAACGTTTTAAAAATCATTCAAAAAAGCAACACATATGTTATTTGGTGTTTTTTGTTTTAAACCCAGTCGGTTAGCTATGACATCATAATTCTTACAAATTAAAATTTCAGGTTTTTTTTTGTTTCTTTTTTACAGACAAAAGAAATTTTAGAATTTTTTACATTCATAGAAAGGTTTCTTCTTAAAAATGTTTGAATAATTGAAATATTTTTTATAAGTTGTAAATTGAAGGTTAATTGTAAAGAAATAAATACAAAAAAAATGAATAAGGACCATTATTACTTGTGTTCTTTTACTATCTGATGGATTTGAAAATGCAAAATATACCGATTTGGAGGCATTAAAAATACAAGTTTTACATTGAAAGTTAATCCCAAGAAGCTCGATCATCACTTTTAACTTTAAGTTAAACAGAACGCTATAAATCTGTTCGGTAAATCCAAACTATAACAAAATAATACTCATGAGGGTATGTTTTTTTTGTTTTTTTTTTTTTTAATACGGTCGAGTGTTTATTTAACAAACAACTCTATAGCGAATTGTTTTCAAAACTAAATTTCAAATTTATTTTCGCAAAATGTCTGTATTTATTCTGAACGTTTAGAATCGTCTTAACGTTTGAAGACGTTCCGAATAAATACGGACTTTTTATACCCTCCACCATAATAATTAAATTTGTCATACCATACCAAGATCCTATTAGACTGACTTAAAAAAATACTTTGGAACTCCTCAGCATTTAGGCTAACGTGGGCATATACACTTCTATTTGTGCCTCATCGAAATAATGGTTTTAGACCCCAAATTCTATAAGGAGTCAGCAATGTCCGTCCGTCTGTCTGGCTGGCTGGTGCCCACGATAACTCTCGAGCGGATCAATTGATTCGAACCACATTTTGCACTGAATAATATTTTGCCCAAATCTTAGTTTAAGTTTGAAGATTCACTCCTTCTGCTAACCCCCTGACCCCACAAAATTTAAAAACTTGTTTATAAAATGCTGTGAGCGTTAACTCCCAAAGGACCAATCGATTTGGTCCAAACTTTCAACGTCATATTATTCCTTCCAAATATAGATCGGGTACCTCCAACACAAAATTGGGAAAAAGTGAAGTTTAAGAGCTCATTTCGGATCGTTTTGAATATTTTTTTAACAGGTTGTCCTGGCGGCGCTCCTCTGCGGCGGTATATTTTTTTCGGGGGCTAATCCATACTTCATGAGCTAATGGCCCAAAATCCTTTACAAAAGCCAATCCCACGGCAGTGGGTTCTTTCGTACCGGATTGACCCGAAACCATAGTGTTTCGGCCAGTGGCTGTCAACCGAGCATCAAAACTGTGCTTCTAAGTAGGTTACATGCTGCTCCAACAACAACAACAAAAGCCTGCTACAACAACAACAACAACAAAAGCCTACCGGCAACAACAAAACTGGGTAGTACGTGAGATAACCCTCGAACTCCAAACGTTGTACATCATATTATTTCTTACAGACTCGAATTATGTCCACTTTCCACCTGAAATTTTCAACGTCTTCATATAGCCCCCATAGAACGGTAACTCCGCATTTTCGATATTTTAAAGGTTCTGGTCTCAACATTCCACAGAAATGCTTGAAATTTGGTATTTAGTCTTCGCTGGAGGTAAAAAAACTCTCCTCTATGAAATTTTTCGGTATTGAACTAGGTCATTATATAGATAGCACCCATAGAATTGTAACTCCCGATTTTTGGTATTTTGAAGTTTGTGGCCTCAATATCAAACCGAAATGGCATTTATTCTTCGTAGGGATAATAAAAAACACTCCGAAAGAGAATTATTGATATAGGTCAACCTTTTCATATAGCCCCCCATAAAACAGTAGCTCCCGATTTTCGGTATTTTGAAGGTTTTAGCGTCATTATCACACCGAAATGGCTGAAATTTGGCATTTAGTCTTCGAAAAGGGTTATAAAATAATCCGGAAGAAAACTATCAGAATAGGTCCACGTTTTCATATAGCCCTCATAAAAGGGTACTTCCTGATTTTCAGTATTTTGAAGAGTGCGGCCTCAATATCCAATCAAAATGGTTGAAATTTGGCATTTAGTTGGAGGTATTTAACTTTCCACCTGAAATTTGTCGTAATCCACGTTTTGTTTTTCTTCACTTTTGTATTTTCATAGTTAGCTGCTTTTTTCTAGGGGAGGGTTACTAGCCCGGCGCCCAAACACAAGTTTTTGACGTTCTTATAGGTGAACGCGCGGCACATTTTAGCTCACTTCCTTTCACGGGTATTAAAGGCAGGTATCCCAGGTGACACCATGGGGAGGTCAGTGTCCACATGAGATGAGAGGGGAACCAAGATAAATCCTGGACCTTGCCATGTTAAAGCCCGTCAGGGCCGTTCCTTGGTATCTTTCATCCCCTACGTCACCTACCTACTACGTTGCATCGCGATGCAACGATTGCGTTGGCTTGGCCATGAATGAGCGATGATGAAAGGCGTATAAGCACGTCCCACAGGCAGGCCAAGGCTTCGATGGAGCAAACAAGTGGAAGAAGAGATGACAAGGCGCGGTATTCCAAAAAGTGAAGCAACTAATAGAGAGAATTGGGGATCTTGTCTTAGTTCTGCTTATGGAACAAATATTCTGTAATGGGCCAGCTAAGTTTAAGTAAGGTCCACGTTTTGATATAGCCCCTATACAACGGTACCTCCCGATTTACGGTGTTTTTAAGGTTTTAGGCACATTATCTTCCAGAAATGGCTGAAATTTGGTATTTAGCCTTATTTGGGGTTAAAAAACTTTCCGACAGAAATTTATCAGTATAGGTCTCATACCTCCCGATTTTCGGCCACATAATATGACCGAGATTACTGAAATTAGGCAATTAAATTTTGTTTTTAGTCTTCGATGGGGGTATACATTTTTCCACTTGAAATTAGTCGTTATAGGACCACGTCTTCATAAAGGCCCCATAGAACGGTCCCTCCCGATTTTCGGTACATATTTTTTCACGTTTTTTTCCAACAGCTGGTTTTCAACTTCAGGATCGATTTACCGTTAGTCACTGTCGCTTTATTGGCAGATATATATATATATATATATATATATATATATATATATATATATATATATATATATATATTCTATACAATGGACTTTAAAAAGATTTCCACACATAAAGCGAACTTGTTCTTAAAGATATTATGGAAATTTCCATCTGTATGCAAAAAAGGGTTAAGGGTTACCCCTGCCTATCATTTTCAAAAAATCGAAAAAAATGTTAGCTTATTTTGAAGTACAGTTTCGAAATTAGATCGACCTTCTTTATTCCTTTAAGAGAAATGAAGCTGATCAAAAAGTCAAATTACATAAGCGGCTGATTTTCTTGCCCAGCTTCATTTCTGATAAAGGCCGATAAATATAGAAGGCCGATCCAATTTCAAACTTTACTTTTTTATTAAAAATACTGACCCAAAAGCTCTAAAAAATTTAACTAATTCAACCAAGCTAAGGCTTATTCCCTGGAGGAGTAGAATATCCTAACTAATGAAAATCATTTTACATTGATAATTTTTTGCGTGGAGATTTTCTACCCATTATTATTATTATTTATTGCTTTCGCTCCGGTTAGGAGGCGCATATTGCCGTACAAAATTCTTTAAATTTATTACGATATTTAGCAATTGCTTTTACTTGAGACCAGCTAAGGTTCTCGTTAACAGATTTTATTTCAGTATTTAAACTTCTACGCCAAGAGCCTCTGGGCCGTCCTCTACATCGGGCCCCTTGTGGGTTCTAGTCTAAGGCTTGTCGATTTACGCAGCGTGTGTCCTACCCAACTCCATTTTTTATGAGCAATTTCTTTTTCGATTGGGATTTGGTCCCTCTGGTGCATACTAGCCATGTTTCACATCCGTATAAAAGTATGGATTTCACGTTCGAGTTGAAGATACGAATTTTTGTCGAAATTGATAACTGTCGGGACCGCCATATTTTCCGCAGTTTAGCAAAGGCACCTTTAGCTTTAGCTAATCGGGCTTGGATGTCTGCCTGGGTGCCACCATCTGGTGGCTTCCAAGGTATGTAAAGTTGGCTACATCTTCAATTGGCTTGCCATCAAGATGGAAGTTGCCGGGGATCACATAATTTAACTTCATCGATTTTGTCTTATTAACATTGATCCGTAGTTGATATTTCTCTGCCTTGGTTTGCAAGTCATTTAGTTTGCTTTGCATATGACGTTCGGAAGAGGAGATCAATGCAATGTCGTCAGCGTTGAACATTGAAATTCAGTGTATTGTGCTTTTAATAAATGTACAATTTTGTTGGGTACACCTTTACGGAGAAGAGCTTCCCATATTTTTTTTTCGAAGTCGACGAAGACTAGATGTAGGGGCTGTTTGAATTCGTTCATTTGTTCAATAATTATACGGAGCGACGCAATATGGTCAACACATGAGTATTGTGATCTGAACCCGGCTTGTTGCTTGCGAAGTGTGGGTTCGATTTTATTCTACCAATTGAGGGTCCAAAATTCCAAATTAAATCCACTTCAGAAGGGAAATGTATCAAAACCCTTTTAAAGAGCTGACATGGTCTCGTCATCATTGTTCTTACCAAAACATGGTACAATATCTTCCGAATTAAGCCGTTGTATCCTCTGGCAATACCAAATTACAGCAATCTCGGTTTGAAAATTTGGAAAAAACACTAAATACATACAATTGGGCATTACCGGTTCATGTGACTCGACTTAGATCTGGATAAATATGATTTTTGCGAGCAAAATTCCAATTAACAACCAATGCGGTAGAAAAATGTGTCTGAAATCTTCACAAAAAGTTTAAATCCGATGATACCCTTATATGGGGGCTATACAAAAACCGAAAATCGGTAGTACTGTTCTATTGGGGCTGTATCAAAAAACATGGATCTGTACCGAGAAATTTCTGCAGGAAATTTTTGTGACTCCAAAGAAGACTAAATTCCAAATTTCAGTCATTTCTGTTGTATTATTGTGGCTTATTTTATATTTTTGTGTTATTTTATAGTTTCTATTGTTTTTTTATAAAAGATTCTAGAGATAGATAATCATAGTGATAATGAGTTAAAATATCATCATTAAAGAGGGTTTCTGATTTTTTTTTTTAAATAATACTTGAAAAAAATTCAGAAAGTGTAGAATATATTACATGACGAAATATTTGCTCAGTTTATACTAAAAATATATAATCAAATTGTTTTAACATTTTTTATAGTAAGAAAGAGCTCGATATCTATCACCTTCTTTAATTTCGTAAAGAAAGAAAAAAATCATGCAAAAAGGGTTAATACTGTTTCTAACTTTGTACATTGTAATATTTATTTCAAACTTAAATCATGTTCAAAGATGGACGATGGACGGGCAACTCCGTCGATTATCACCTCCACAAAACTTCAAATTTTTCGCTTAAGAGCAGTTTAAGGTTTTGAAATATTCACGAACGGTTGTCTTTGTGCTCCTGATAACAACGGCATAATGTTTTGTATGGGCCAGTCAATACTTATTGTCATAATGACCTGATAGCTTTAATATTGCAACTGATTTATATATTGGGTACATATATGTATGTACTTCTCCTAACAATTATACATAGTTAGGTAGCAGAAATACCTACTTCATCAGATTCCCTGTTATTTATGAAAAGTCTCGTGGTGTCGTGTGATGCAAGGCAATATCGCAAAAAGCTGCTTCTTAGCTGCATACTTTTATCTGCAATATCAACAACTAGATAGGTATTTACTTATATATTGATGTTGTTGTTGTGATTCTTGTTCTGATTCCTCATTTTGGATTACAGATAAGATAGTTACGTATAACAAACAACAACAATCGTGCAACATAACAGGTTTCAATTATTTAATAAATTCTGCAAAAAGTGAGATAATAATAAAAAAAAACATTAAAATTTCATAGGAAAAAACTATACTGTGTTTATACAATGAAATAATGTATTTCAAAATTGTTAACTTTAGTACAGGGTGTTGATCTTACAAAATTATCATAAATGTGGTGTTTATGGGATTTTTTTTTTGTTTGAGAAAACTACGGGATTGTCTCCTATTCTGACGACGAAAATGGAGACATACTGTAGTTGGAAGACACATCGTAGTAGTCCTGAACACGCCTACATCCATTACATCTCACCGATGTTGACATGACAGGACACCGTATGATTTTGTGTAATTCCCCTAAGGAAACGAATCCTCTCTGTGATTATAAATAGACGAATATTATATTATTTTATTTATTTGTTTTTTTTTTGTTTTGACTGATAATTTTTTTAGTATCGTGTTAACATTGTTCGCTTATTTTTCCATAAAAAGATTGAAATATTTTCTATTTTACTCTTTTGGAATGTCATCCATTTTTTACCGCAATAACACGTCGTAGATTGTTCAACTATCCACAGAGATAACACTTCAAGAAAACATAGTTTTAATTAAAAAAAAACTGTGAAAAAATAAATGACGATGCTTTCTTTGTGCGAAACAGCAGTAAAAAGCACAACATTAAACTTAGGTAAACGATAATGATAACATCTAACCGTAAGTGTAGACAAGCCCTTTAATAAACTAAAACGACCGTTAAGCTGTTTGGCCCCAAAATAAAACGAAAAAATTGGGTTATTATTAAACTGTAAAAAAATTAATTTATTTGTCAAAACAATGTTGTGGAGTACACACAAACTCGTATATAAATACATATGTGAGAAGAGATTTAACTGCTCAGTGTTTAGGTTTCCGTTTTAATTCTCTTTTGCAAAAATACTGTTAAAAAGTAAACATACAATAATTCCCATTAAAAAGTTGCAAATAATCAATTGATTTTTTTCAAACACTACTTGGCAGTATTGTGGGTACTTTGCGGGGTTTGACTTCCCAAGTTTCACATGAAAAAAAAATATGTAAAATTTCATGTGAATAAAATTTTGCTTATGTGTAATTAGGGAACAGATAATGAAATATGTCACACTTTCTCCGATTCTCACACAAAACAATTGAAAACAATGCGAATGTATATATGTATCTCCGGGCATTTTATTTGATTATTAAAACCTCTATCAATAATTCAACCTCTATCAATAAGGCTATAAAAATTAATAGATACAACAACTGGAACCAAAATGTATTTAAAAATATTCTGATCAGATAAAAATTATAAATGGTTTATTAATATTAAACCGCTTAAAGTTTTCTTAATTTAAATTCATTCCAAACCACAAAAGAAAAACAACGACACATATAAAAAACAACATTAAATGTTTTTAAATAGATAATAATAAATATTATTAATATAGTTACACATTGTTCTCTAAAGAATTTTTCTAAACCTGCAAAAATGCGTTGTTTTTATTTTCAATACCAAACAAAATTTCGCAAAGCTTTTAAAATTCCTCTTAAATAACATCACGACACAAAAAAAAAAATAGTTTCCGGCCATAGAATTAACATTTGCAAAAGTTGGAAAACGGGTTTAGAACATTTTATTGAATAAAATTTATTAACCACTCAATAGATAGATTCTGGTAGCCGTCTCAATCAGCTCTCCATGGCCAAGCATCTGTTTGTATGCGTTTTTTCTTACTTTTGTTATTGTTTTCATGGCACCCACGCTACCCACACTGCAAAATACATTAATTTTGATTTTATCATCACTTCGACATACATACATATATTTTTTTGCCATAAATATCCCTAAAATACAAACAACAACAATAGCAACAACTATAAAAACAAACATGTTTGCATTCGACCAGGCCATAGATGAGAGGCTAATTTAACGCCGCCATTCATTCAAAACTGTTACACTAGAATTTTGAATATCGCCTACATTGATTTCACAAAAAAAAAAAAAAAATATATAAAAATTGGAATATGATCATAAAAGAGAGATGTGGTGTATAGAATTTTGAGAATTGAAAAGGAAAATCAGAACAACAACAAAATTGAGAATATTCAAATAATTTAAATGATAGTGATTTTGCCAAATAATAAAAAGACCTTCACAATTGAGATACAACATAAATACTGAAGTCCACATTAGAAAGGGTTCATCTTCTCTTTGTTAGGGGATCCTCGGATTAATCTTTTCTCGTCTACTTAATAGTGGATGAACCTTGGTTTCACCTACTCTATAGCAGATGACCCCTAGGGTTCATATTTTCTATAAGATCAGATCAGATGATCGTTGAACTCATCTACTCTTTGGTAGATGACCATTTGGTTTATCTACCCTATGGCAGATAACCCCGGGTTCATCTAATCTATGGTAGATGGCCCTTGCGATCTATTGTAGATAAACCTTGGGCTCATCTACTATTATGTAGATGACCCTTGGGCTCATCTACAGTATTCTAGATGACCCTTGGGCTCATCTACAGTATTGTAGATGACCCTTGGGCTTATCTACTGTATTGTAGATGACCCTTGGGCTCATCTACAGTATTGTAAATGACCCTTGGGCTCATCTACGGTATTCTAGATGACACTTGGGCTCATCTACAGTATTGTAGATGACCCTGGGGCTCATATACGGTATTCTAGATGACAATTGGGCTCATATACAGTATTGTAGATGACCCTTGGGCTCATCTACGGTATTGTAGATGACCCTTGGGCTCATCTACAGTATTGTAGATGACCCTCGGGCTCATCTACAGTATTGTAGATGACCCTCGGGCTCATCTACTGTATTGTAGATAATCATTGGGCTCATCTACTCTACAGTAGATGACCCTTGGGCTCATCTACAGTATTGTAGATGACCCTTGCGCTCATCTTCAGTATTGTAGATGACCCTTTGGCTCATCTACGGTATTATAGATGGCCCTTGGGCTCATCTACAGTATTGTAGATGACCCTTGGGCTCATCTACAGTATTGTAGATGACCCTTGGGCACATCTACAGTATTGTAGATGACCCTTGGGCTCATCTACGGTATTCTAGATGACCCTTGGGCTAATATACAGTATTGTAGATGACACTTGGGCTCATCTACGGTATTCTAGATGACCCTTGGGCTCATCTACAGTATTGTAGATGACCCTTGGGCTCATCTACGGTATTCTAGATGACCCTTTGGCTCATCTACAGTATTGTAGATGACCCTTGGGCTCATCTACGGTATTGTAGATGACCCTTGGGCTCATCTACAGTATTGTAGATGACCCTTGGGCTCATCTACGGTATTCTAGATGACCCTTGGGCTCATCTACAGTATTGTAGATGACCCTTGGGCTCATCTACAGTATTCTAGATGATCCTTGGGCTCATCTACTGTATTCTAGATGACCCTTGGGCTCATCTACAGTATTGTAGATGACCCTTGGGCTCATCTACAGTATTGTAGATGACCCTTGGGCTCATCTACAGTATTGTAGATAGTCATTGGGCTCATCTACTCTACAGTAGATGACCCTTGGGCTCATCTACAATATTGTAGATGACCCTTGGGCTCATCTTCAGTATTGTAGATGACCCTTTGGCTCATCTTCAGTATTGTAGATGACCCTTTGGCTCATCTACGGTATTATAGATGACCCTTGGGCTCATCTACAGCATTGTAGATGACCCTTGGGCTCATCTACGGTATTGTAGATGACCCTTGGGCTCATCTACAGTATTGTAGATGACCCTCGGGCTCATCTACTGTATTGTAGATAATCATTGGGCTCATCTACTCTACAGTAGATGACCCTTGGGCTCATCTACAGTATTGTAGATGACCCTTGCGCTCATCTTCAGTATTGTAGATGACCCTTTGGCTCATCTACGGTATTATAGATGACCCTTGGGCTCATCTACAGTATTGTAGATGACCCTTGGGCTCATCTACTGTATTCTAGATGACCCTTGGGCACATCTACAGTATTGTAGATGACCCTTGGGCTCATCTACGGTATTCTAGATGACCCTTGGACTAATATACAGTATTGTAGATGACACTTGGGCTCATCTACGGTATTCTAGATGACCCTTGGGCTCATCTACAGTATTGTAGATGACCCTTGGGCTCATCTACGGTATTGTAGATGACCCTTGGGCTCATCTACAGTATTGTAGATGACCCTTGGGCTCATCTACGGTATTGTAGATGACCCTTGGGCTCATCTACAGTATTGTAGATGACCCTTGGGCTCATCTACGGTATTCTAGATGACCCTTGGGCTCATCTACAGTATTGTAGATGACCCTTGGGCTCATCTACAGTATTCTAGATGATCCTTGGGCTCATCTACTGTATTCTAGATGACCCTTGGGCTCATCTACAGTATTGTAGATGACCCTTGGGCTCATCTACAGTATTGTAGATGACCCTTGGGCTCATCTACAGTATTGTAGATAGTCATTGGGCTCATCTACTCTACAGTAGATGACCCTTGGGCTCATCTTCAGTATTGTAGATGACCCTTTGGCTCATCTACGGTATTATAGATGACCCTTGGGCTCATCTACAGTATTGTAGATGACCCTTGGGCTCATCTACTGTATTCTAGATGACCCTTGGGCACATCTACAGTATTGTAGATGACCCTTGGGCTCATCTACGGTATTCTAGATGACCCTTGGGCTAATATACAGTATTGTAGATGACACTTGGGCTCATCTACGGTATTCTAGATGACCCTTGGGCTCATCTACAGTATTGTAGATGACCCTTGGGCTCATCTACGGTATTCTAGATGACCCTTGGGCTCATCTACAGTATTGTAGATGACCCTTGGGCTCATCTACGGTATTGTAGATGACCCTTGGGCTCATCTACAGTATTGTAGATGACCCTTGGGCTCATCTACGGTATTCTAGATGACCCTTGGGCTCATCTACAGTATTGTAGATGACCCTTGGGCTCATCTTCAGTATTGTAGATGACCCTTTGGCTCATCTTCAGTATTGTAGATGACCCTTTGGCTCATCTACGGTATTATAGATGACCCTTGGGCTCATCTACAGCATTGTAGATGACCCTTGGGCTCATCTACGGTATTCTAGATGACCCTTGGGCTCATCTACAGTATTGTAGATGACCTTTGGGCTCATCTACGGTATTCTAGATGACCCTTGGGCTAATATACAGTATTGTAGATGACACTTGGGCTCATCTACGGTATTCTAGATGACCCTTGGGCTCATCTACAGTATTGTAGATGACCCTTGGGCTCATCTACAGTATTGTAGATGACCCTTGGGCTCATCTTCAGTATTGTAGATGACCCTTGGGCTCATCTACGGTCTTATAGATGACCCTTGGGCTCATCTACAGTATTGTAGATTACCCTTGGGCTCATCTACGGTATTCTAGATGACCCTTGGGCTCATCTACAGTATTGTAGATGACCCTTGGGCTCATCTACGGTATTCTAGATGACCCTTGGGATCATCTACAGTATTGTAGATGACCCTTTGGCTCATCTACGGTATTCTAGATGACCCTTAGGCTCATCTACAGTATTGTAGATGACCCTTGGGCTCATCTACGGTATTCTAGATGACCCTTGGGCTCATCTACAGTATTGTAGATGACCCTTGGGCTCATCTACAGTATTGTAGATGACCCTCGGGCTCATCTACTGTATTGTAGATGACCATTGGGCTCATCTACGGTATTCTAGATGACCCTTGGGCTCATCTACAGTATTGTAGATGACCCTTGGGCTCATCTTCAGTATTGTAGATGACCCTCGGGCTCATCTACTGTATTGTAGATAATCATTGGGCTCATCTTCAGTATTGTAGATGACCCTTGGGCTCATCTACGGTATTATAGATGACCCTTGGGCTCATCTACAGTATTGTAGATGACCCTTGGGCTCATCCACAGTATTGTAGGTGACCCTTGGGCTCATCTGCGGTATTCTAGATGACCCTTGGGCTCATCTACAGTATTGTAGATGACCCTTGGGCTCATCTACGGTATTCTAGATGACCCTTGGGCTCATCTACAGTATTGTAGATAACCCTTGGGCTCATCTACGGTATTCTAGATGACCCTTGGGCTCATCTACAGTATTGTAGATGACCCTCGGGCTCATCTATAGTATTGTAGATGATCATTGGGCTCGTCTTCTGTACAGTAGATGACCGTTGGGCCCATCTACTCTTCTATAGATGACCCTTGGGCTCATTTACTCTACAGTAGATGATTCTTGGGCTCATCTACTCTTCAGTAGATAACCCTAGGGCTCGTCTACTTTAAAGAAGATGAGCCCTTGGTTCATATCGTGGGCTCATCTACTCTGTCGTAGACGACCAATGAGTTCATCTACTCCATCGTAGGTGATACCCTTGCTTCGAGATACCCTTTCTAAAAGAAATTGTGTTCCTAGAGTAAGCTTGTAAATCAATTCTGGCAGCGAATTGAGTTAACTTTGAGCCAAACAAAAAAAAAATTTTTACAGTTGCGGGTTATAAATATTGACTTTGAACGAAAAATTGTAATTTTGACCCCTAGAGTTATCATCTATCTCACTCACTCTCTCCCTCTCTTTCACATTCTGTTCAACTTGTTCACATTGGTGACCGACCAACCAGCTACTCCATACCCACAAATCTGTAAATCTGTTTATAATTATAAACAATTATTTAGATTTCAGCGAAATTTGTTATGGTTTTGTTGTTGTTACCCATTCATTTATGCACGATATTCGTTTTGTTTTGCTTGCTAATTCTAATGTGGCTGTCGTCCGTATCCGAATGTTATTAATTTTGTTGTTGTTATTGCTTTATTTTGCTGTCTCAAATGGATATTCTGAAAATTCTCTAAATGCGTGAAAGTGTGTCTGTGTGTGTTTGTGATTTTAAACAGATTGTTTGTAGCGTGTGAGCTTTTGATCTTGGCTAGTAGTTTGGCTACTGGCGTTTTTTTCTGATGACGATGATGAGATCATTGCTGTTTGACTTTGGGAGGGAGGTATGCAAAAAGAAAAAGGAGAAGGAAGGAAAGACGATTCGCTTGGAACTGATGTACACAGTCGAACATGTTAAAGAGTGTTTGTGTGATGTGTCGATGTGTGCAAATAACGCAAGTTTTATAAACAATAATATAGAACACATTCAATGGAAATTATACGACCAACAAAGCCAAGAATCACAAGAACAACAAAACAACATGACCAAAAGACTCTGACAACAAACCAGAGCATAGCAATACCCAGTATTGATGGAAAGAATATGCCTGTAGCTCCAAGTATTTTTGCTGCTATTTCCTTTGCGAGCAAATTCCTGTTGTTTCAATATCCCAAAGAAACTACTTGGCTCTCCCACAACAATACGCTCACTTGCTGGACTGGATGAGAGAAACAGCAAACATTTGTTTACAGTAACATTTGCCAAACAATGATCGTCTGAGGCTAAACAAAAACCACAAAAACCAGTTGTCTGTTATTGTTTAGCCGATTAACGTCGTTGTTGTCAGTCAGTCATTGTTGCCGCCGCCGTCGCATTGTTGTCGAGTCGGGTCTCGTTGTCAATTTCAATCAAACATTACCGTTTGATGTCGTATCAATTACAAGTCGGCTGTTTTTGCGACGCGTCACAAACGAACTACGCTTCTTTGGCTTGTCTTCGTTGTCACCCTACCCAGTAAACATTCCTAGGCAGGCTTTGCACGTGAGTGGGGGCTAAATGCCAGACAGACACACACACACATGTACAACCGTGTGTGTGTAAAACTAATGAAGATCAAATTATTAGCCGATTAAGAAGATAACTTAATTAATTCTAGAAAAATATAATGATTTCATTTAACAAAAACAAAGAAGAAAAAACAAAACAAAAACAATCTTCGTGGACCACAGGAAATTTAAAGACGATAAATATCTTTGTTTTTAGTTTCAAAATTACCATAAAAGTGCATGTGGTGTGTGTTCAGTGGCAATCATGGTTAAAATGATGATGTGATTGATATACATTGTGTTGCTGGTGCTGTCTATTTCGTTTCGTGTCCAGAATTCTTGATCACGTCATACTTTTGTCGGTTTGAATTCCTCGGTTTCTGTGGTCATTTTAATAAAAATCAATAAAATAACTTTAGATTTGCACATCATTTGTTTAGCATTCTCACTAAATTCGTATGGAAGATGACAACAGCAGCAACAACAACAACAACAACAATGTTGTAGCAAATATTTTTGTTATTGAGCGTAGAAAAACGTAGCGACGAAGCAAAGTGAATACCACCACCTACTTTAAGAATGTTTTGACTTTGGGTTCAAAGTTTTTTGTTGTCATAATTGAATGTCACGTCTGTAGCAGCAAATAAATGAGCAGCATCTCATTCGTGACAATTATGAAAAATAAATCAGAATATAGAACTATTTTTAATATAGTTTATAAATACTGTATTTATTGGATTATATAAATATCTATTACAATTTCAAAATAGAGTTGAATACCTCTGATTTAGAAAATGAGTTTAAAATGCAATTAAGTGAAAGCCTAGAACTTTTATGAGGGAGATTATCGCAGGAGTTTACCAATATAGTCAATTTTAGAAATATATTTAATTTTTAGAGAAATCACTTCTTTCCATATTTATCGGGCTTACCTTCGGTAAAAATGTTAGAACAATCCTCGAACAGAACTTAAACTGCAGTCAAGTGCTTTTTAAATTTTCAACGTTTATGTAATCTGAATATTCCAAATGTCAATATGAAAAAAAGGTAAAAAGGTCCACTGTGTACTCTTAAGAACTGCACTGCGTATAAGTAGTGACAGCAATCATACGCTCTAGAGTTCCATACAATTGGCTATTTGAAAAGTTTTTTGTATTTTTAAAAACTATGACTGTTTAATTGTTTCTAGTACATAATTTTTTGAAATTTTTAAGGCCCTTTCTGAAAGAAAGGGTGCTTCTATAGACCAATTCTAAAAGAAAGGTTGCTTCTATAGACCCTTTCTTAAACAAAGGATGCTTCTATTGACTCTTTCTGAAACAAAGGATGCTTCCAAAGACCCTTTCTGAAAGAATGGCTGCTTCTGTAGACGTTTTGTGAAAGAAAGGGCGTGTCTTTAAGACATTTCTAAAAGAAAGTATGCTTCTAGAGACCCTTTCTTATAGAAAGGGTGCTTCTATTGATCCTTTCCGAAAGAAAGGGTGCCTAAGAACTGCACTGCGTATAAGTAGTGACAGCAATCATACGCTCTAGAGTTCCATACAATTGGATATTTGTAAAGCTATTGAAAATTTTAAACACATGGCTGTTTTATTGTTTCCAGTACATAATTTCTTGAAATCTTTAAGACCCTTTCTAAAAGAAAGGGTGCTTCTATAGACCAATTCTGAAAGAAAGGGTGCTTCTATAGACCCTTTCTGAAACAAAGGGTGCTTCTATTGACTCTTTCTGAAACAAAGGATGTTTCCAAACAGCCTCTCTGAAAGAAAGGGCGATTCCATAGACCCTTTCTGTATAAAAAGGTGTGTAAAAAAGGGTGTGTCTTTAAGGCATTTCTAAAAGAAAGTATGCTTCTAGAGACCCTTTCTTATAGAAAGGGTGCTTCTATTGATCCTTTCGGAAAGAAAGGATGCTTAAGAACTGCACTGCATATAAGTAATGACAGCAGTCATACTCTTAAGAACTGCACTGCGTATAAGTAGTGACAGCAGTCATACGCTCTAGAGTTCCATACAATTGGATATTTGGAAAGTTATTGGAATTTTTAAACACATGGCTGTTTTATTGTTTCCAGTACATAATTTCTTGAAATCTTTAAGACCCTTTCTGAAAGATAGGGTGCTTCTATAGACCAATTCTGCTTATATAGACCCTTTCCGAAAGAAAGGGTGCTTTTATAGACCCTTTCCGAAAGAAAGGGTGCTTCTATAGACCCTTTCCAAAAGAACGGCTGCTTCTATAGACCCTTTCCGAAAGAAAGGGTGCTTCTATAGACCCTTTCCGAAAGAAAGGGTGCTTCTATAGACCCTTTCCGCAAGAAAGGGTGCTTCTATAGACCCTTTCCGAAAGAAAGGGTGCTTCTATAAACCCTTTCCGAAAGAAAGGGTGCTTCTATAGACCCTTTCCGAAAGAAGGGTTGCTTCTATAGACCCTTTGCGAAAGAAGGGTTGCTTCTATAGACCCTTTCCGAAAGAAAGTCTGCTTCTATTGATCTTTTCCGAAAGAAAGGGTGCTTCTATATACCCTTTCCGAAAGAAAGGGTGCTTCTATAGACCCTTTCCGATAGAAAGGGTGCTTCTATAGACCCTTTCCGAAAGAAAGGGTGCTTCTATAGACCCTTTCCGAAAGAAAGGGTGCTTCTATAGACCCTTTCCGAAAGAAAGGGTGCTTCTATAGACCCTTTCCGAAAGAAAGGGTGCTTCTATAGACCCTTTCCGAAAGAAAGGGTGCTTCTATAGACCCTTTCCGAAAGAAAGGGTGCTTCTATAGACCTTTCCGAAAGAAAGGGTGCTTCTATAGACCCTTTCCGAAAGAAAGGGTGCTTCTATAGACCCTTTCCGAAAGAAAGGGTGCTTCTATAGACCCTTTCCGAAAGAAAGGGTGCTTCTATAGACCCTTTCCGAAAGAAAGGGTGCTTCTATAGACCCTTTCCGAAAGAAAGGGTGCTCCTATAGACCCTTTCCGAAAGAAAGGGTGCTTCTATAGACCCTTTCCGAAAGAAAGGGTGCTCCTATAGACCCTTTCCGAAAGAAAGGGTGCTTCTATAGACCCTTTCCGAAAGAAAGGGTGCTTCTATGGACCCTTTCCGAAAGAAAGGGTGCTTCTGTAGACCCTTTCCGAAAGAAAGGGTACTTCTATAGACCCTTTCCGAAAGAAAGGGTGCTTCTATGGACCCTTTCCGAAAGAAAGGGTGCTTCTGTAGACCCTTTCCGAAAGAAAGGGTACTTCTATAGACCCTTTCCGAAAGAAAGGGTGCTTCTATAGACCCTTTCCGAAAGAAAGGGTGCTTCTGTAGACCCTTTCCGAAAGAAAGGGTGCTTCTATAGACCCTTTCCGAAAGAAAGGGTGCTTCTATGGACCCTTTCCGAAAGAAAGGGTGCTTCTATAGTCCCTTTCAGAAAGAAAGGGTGCTTCTATTGATTCTTTCCGAAAGGAAGGGTGCTTCTATTGACCCTTTCCGAAAGAAAGGGTGCTTCTATTGATCTTTTCCGAAAGAAAGGGTGCTTCTATTGATCCTTTCCGAAAGAAAGGGTGCTTCTATCGACCCTTTCCGAAAGAAAGGGTTCTTCTATAGACCCTTTCCGAAAGAAAGTGTGCTTCTATAGACCCTTTCCGAAAGAAAGGGTGCTTCTATAGACCCTTTCCGAAAGAAAGGGTGCTTATATAGACCCTTTCCGAAAGAAATGGTGCTTCTATAGACCCTTCCGAAAGAAAGGGTGCTTCTATAGACCATTTCCGAAAGAAAGGGTGCTTCTATAGACCATTTCCGAAAGAAAGGGTGCTTCTATAGACCATTTCCGAAAGAAGGGGTGCTTCTATAGACCATTTCCGAAAGAAAGGGTGCTTCTATAGACCCTTTCCGAAAGAAAGGGTGCTTCTATAGACCCTTTCCGAAAGAAAGGGTGCTTCTATAGACCCTTTCCAAAAGAAAGGGTGCTTCTTCCGAAAGAAAGGGTGTTTCTATAGACCCTTTCCGAAACAAAGGGTGTTATTCTATAGACCCTTTCCTAAAGAAAAGGTGCTTCTATAGACCCTTTCCGAAAGAAACGGTGCTTCTATAGTCCCTTTCCGAAAGAAAGGGTGCTTCTAGATACCCTTTCCGAAAGAAAGGGTGCTTCTATAGACCCTTTCCGAAAGAAAGGGTGCTTCTATAGACCCTTTCCGAAAGGAAGGGTGCTTCTATAGACCCTTTCCGAAAGAAAGGGTGCTTCTATAGGCCCTTTCCGAAAGAAAGGGTGCTTCTATAGGCCCTTTCCGAAAGAAAGGGTGCTTCTATAGACCCTTTTGCGTTTTAATTTTACCGATTTTTGTCGATAACTCAAAAAATATGTTAGAGAATCTTCGTAAGAAAACCTTTTGGGCCTTCTATTAGAAGACCTTTAAGGTCATTTATAAAAAGATATTTCAGATCTTCTATAAGAAGGCGTTTCAGGCCTTCTATAAAAAGACCTTTCAGGTATTCTATAAAAGACTCTTCAGGCCTTCTTTAAGAAAACTCTTCAGGTCTTCTATAAGGAGACCATACAGATATTCTATAAGAAAGCCTTTCAGGCCTTCTATAAGACCTTTCTGGCACACTATAAAACCTTTCAGGCGTTCTGTAAGATGGCCATCAGGTTTTCTGTATGAAGACCTTTACGGCCTTCTATAAGGAAACCTTTCAGGGCTTCTATAAACAGAGCTTTTAGGGTTTCTTTAAAGAGACGTTTTATGGCTTATGTGAGAAGGCCCTTCCTGCCTTCTGTTAGAATACCTTTCAAGTCTTCTATAAGAAAACATTTAAGGCCTTTCATAGGAGGGCTTATATAAGAATACTCTTCAGGCCTTCCATAAGAAGATCTTTCATGCGTTTTAAAAGAAAAACGTTAAAGCCTTTTACTAGAAGAACTTTCATGCGTTCTATAACACACTTCTAGAAGCATATAATACCCCTAAGAAGACCTTTCCGGTCTGTTATAGAAAGATCATACACGCCTTCTATAAGAAATTCTTTCGGCCTATTATGGGCCTTCTATAACAATACGTTTCAGGCCTTCTTAAAGAAGTCCTTTCAGATCTTCAATAATACTGTGTACACAAATTTTGGGGCAGAGATAATTCCGTTTGGAGATGAAAGCCCTTGGTGAGTATATTAAGAATCCCAAAGGACAGATCCGCCGTGAGTCGAACTTCCGAGTTGTGTCGTGATGAAGTTTCTGCTGAAGAAAACGCGACAAAATCGATTAGTTGTCACTGAGAGCCGTACATAAAATTTTATGAGCAACATATTCTCAGAACATTTTGAAGCTGAAAAACGTCATCTTGTGGTACTTTTATAGCGGCTCTTAAAATAAAGGACGAAAAGGACATTGAAGCAAGCGAGTTAGAAGGGCGAAATGCTCTACGAAAATAATCCTCATTCGATTAGACAGAAGACATGTCATCTCAAAAAGAAGCTGAAGCAACAGCGAACAAAGATATAACGCTAATTCCTGATGGCTTACAGGGTCTCTAGCAAAAACTTCATCACGCCATAACACGGAAGTTCGACTCACGGCGCATCTTTCCTTCGGGGTTCTTAATATACTCACCAAGGCCTTTCTTCCCCAAGAGGAATTTTCCGTTCCCCAGACTTTCACTTCCATTTTGTTTCACAGTGTTATAATTCTTATTAGGCCTTCTAGAAGCATTATTATAAGGCCCTTCATAAGAATAAATGTGAGCTTTCCAGAAGATGACCTTCTATAAGAAGTCTTTTAAGGTCTTTTATAAGAAGATCCTTAAGACCTGCTTTAAAAACAAAATTCTTGCAGAAAATTTCACTTATTGAATTTCTTTATTCGGATAAGTTGTCATGCATATTGAAGGCGTATGAGTACTGACATCACCAATACGGTCTGTAGGCAATAAGAATATTCTCATCAAAATAAAACGCATTTCATAAATATTGTTTTTTTAAATAAATTCGCCATTGAAATCTTCATTTATTTCATTTCAAATGATCTTGGGAGAAACGGAAATAAAAACAATGTCATAATATTTACATACATACAAACACATGTTTATTATTGAAAATAATAAATGTCAAGAATTGTGCAGTGAAACTGTAATGCAATGTTTGGCCTCAGTGTTTACACTAATTATGACAATTTATATTTACTAAATATGCACTGCTCCAAACATATGACAAGTGTTTAAATACATGCATGGTTTTTTGCGCATTTACCAAAGGCGATTATAAAACAATTTCAAAAGTACTTATGTATGTTCCAAACCAATTCCACATAATAATATTAATATTTTGTAGAACACTTCCAATATTTTGTTAATCTGACAACATCATTAATCACTGCTGGAAATTGTGTGTGTTTAGCGTATAACAGAAGTGACTAACCGCCTTTAACCTCCAAATTGTCAAGGGCAGCCGATTATAACTTGTTTTGTTTATTTCCCAATAGTCCTTGTAAAGTAAAGTTCAGCCCCCCTGCCTGGGCCGTATAAGGAATGATCTCCAATGTAAATTTTATTACAACTTATTCATGATTTCCGTATTTATTCCAAAAAGATTCACCACCAAAATATTCATCACAACAAAACAATGACCTTCATGTCAAAATAATTTTTGTTGTTGTTATTGTTGTTTACTCCCACTATATACAGTTGAATTTGTTGCTTTTTGCCATAAATTATTTCCCTGAGCGATGTGAAGGTATCACTAACTAAATATACAGGTGAAATCATCTCTTCGTTTTTTATCTTCTTCCACCAAAAAAGAAAAAAAAAACTAAAACAAACAAAAAAAGTAAACATTCAAAAGAATACCTGGTCCATTATTTGTAATGCATTCGGTGGTGGCGTCGGCGTTGTTTGGCGCACTTGGATTGTCTGTATCTACGTTGTTGTTATTTTCTTGTTTAATTTTTTTGCTTATTTAATTTTTGTTGTATTTTTAGAATAATTTCATTTGAATCATTTGAATGTGTGATGAAATGCTGCAGCAGCACCATCATCGTCAACGGGATTTTGTATCACAACAGTGGTTAAAAGAAAAAAAAAAAAAGAATAAATCGGCTAAATACCTTTAGACCATGCAGATACAAAACCTACATAAAATGTATAATCCTGAATATTTTACAAGAATACTGCTTAGGTGGGGGGTTTTGAACTTTCGTATCATTATGGACCAAAATATGAAATAGAGATCACAAAAAAACCACCTGTAGTATACATCAGCACTTAACTAACTTTAAACTCGAAGGTATATTAAGGAGAGGCCCTTAAAACAAAGCCCATATCTCGGAAAGTATTGGGTTCCCCTTTTACTTTGGTAAACGTGATCACAAGGACTACCCTAAAAATTCTACCAGAAGTGGGCTAATCTAAGCACAAAAGTTTTGAACTCTTGTTGTTGTTGTAAAAATTCCCCGTGAGTTTTGTCTTTCCGCCGTTTCATCTTAGAGGAGAGTAAGAAAACTCACGGAGAATTTACGTTCGGAATAACTCCCGATTTGTGTTTATGTTCATGTTCCTGCTTCATGTGGATCTGGATCAATCTCCAATGTGACTACTATTTATGAATGTGACTACTTCGATGGGTTTTAACCACAAAGGTACTAGAGCTAGCTGAAAAGGTTTGGCAGGGCAGTTGAAAAGATGTAGTGTGTCGTGCGGGCCTAAACGGCACGATGGGCAGATGTTTTACACGGTGTCATCAATCCTTCAGTTGCCATAGATGGGGAACGTAGCCCGAGGATCACCATGGCTTCTTTAAATACATCCCAAGAGTTGCCAGCTAGGGACTTGAGGACTCTTTTTCCTACATCTCAGCTTTTACAGATAGATGTGGCATACCGGCATGCACTGTAATCTTGGGGTAGGGTAGTTAGTTAGTGGTGGACATTCAGCTCAATACTCTTCTCCACTGTCCATATGGTCAATAGGTTGGCCGTAGATTTAGTAGCGGATATTGGCATATTCCCCGTGCCAAAAAAGGTAATAAGATGGATAAAATAGGAGTTCAGCATTTCACAAATGATATTAGGCAATGCATCTCAATAGCGTCCAGAGGAGGTGGAATACCGGAAATGTATATATTAAACAGTTCCGCAGATATCACCACACCTCGGGGAACACCTTGTTTCACCCTATGGGACTTCCACTTCTTGTTCCTGAATTCCATGTACGAGTTTTTCTATAACAATGCCAAGGAGGGTCTTCTATAAGAAGACCCATGAGGACTTCTATAAGAAATCCTATGAGGTCTTTTATAACAAGACCTAGAAAGTTTTCTATAATAAAGTCTTCTATAAGAAGTCCTATGAGGTCTTCTATAAAAAGACCTAGGAAGGCCTTCTATAAGGAGACCTATAAGGTCTTTTATAACAAGACCATGGAAGGTCTTCTATTGGAAGGTCTTCTATAAGAAGACCTATGACGTCTTCTAAAAGACCTAGAAAGGTCTTCTATAACAAGGTCTCCTACAAGAAGCCCTATGAGGTCTTCTATAAGAAGACTTATGAGGTCTTTTATAAGAGGACCTATGAGGTCTTCAATAAGAAAACCTATGAGGTCTTCTATAAGAGGACCTAAGAGGTCTTCTATAAGAAAACCTATGAGGTCTTCTATAAGAAGACCTATTAGGTCTTCTATAAGAACACCTATGAGATCTTCTATATGAAGACTTATGAGGACTTCTATAAGAAGACCTATGAGGTCTTCTATAAGAAGACCTATGAGGTCTTCTATAAGAAGACCTATGAGGTCTTCTATAAGAAGACCTATGAGGTCTTCTATAAGAAGACCTATGAGGTCTTCTATAAGAAGACCTATGAGGTCTTCTATAAGAAGACCTATGAGGTCTTCTATAAGAAGACCTATGAGATCTTCTATATGAAGACTTCTATAAGAAGACCTATGAGGTCTTCTATAAGAAGACCTATGAGGTATTCTATAAGAAGACCAAAGAGGTCTTCTATAAGAAGACCAATGAGGTCTTCTATAAGAAGACCTATTAGGTCTTCTATAAGAACACCTATGAGATCTTCTATATGAAGACTTATGAGGACTTCTATAAGAAGACCTATGAGGTCTTCTATAAGAAGACCTATGAGGTCTTCTATAAGAAGACCTATGAGGTCTTCTATAAGAAGACCTATGAGGTCTTCTATAAGAAGACCTATGAGGTCTTCTATAAGAAGACCTATGAGATCTTCTATATGAAGACTTCTATAAGAAGACCTATGAGGTCTTTTATAAGAAGACCTATGAGGTCTTCTATAAGAAGACCTATGAGGTCTTCTATAAGAAGAACTCTGAGAGCTTCTATAAGAAGACCTATGAGGTCTTCTATAAGAAGACCTATGAGGTCTTCTATAAGAGGACCTAAGAGGTCTTCTATAAGAAGACCTATGAGGTCTTCTATAAGAAGACCTATGAGGTCTTCTATAAGAAGACCTATGAGGTCTTCTATAAGAGGACCTAAGAGGTCTTCTATAAGAAGACCTATGAGGTCTTCTATAAGAAGACCTCTGAGGTCTTCTATAAGAAGACCTATGAGGTCTTCTATAAGAAGACCTATGGGGTCTTCTATAAGAAGACCTATAAGGTCTTCTATAAGAAGACCTATAAGGTCTTCTATAAGAAGACCTATGAGGTCTTCTATAAGAAGACCTATGAGGTCTTCTATAAGAGGACCTAAGAGGTCTTCTATAAGAAGACCTATGAGGTCTTCTATAAGAAGACCTATGAGGTCTTCTATAAGAAGACCTATGAGGTCTTCTATAAGAAGACCTATGAGGTCTTCTATAAGAAGACCTATGAGGTCTTCTATAAGAAGACCTATGAGGTCTTCTATAAGAAGACCTATGAGGTCTTCTATAAGAAGACCTATGAGGTCTTCTATAAGAGGACCTATGAGGTCTTCTATAAGAAGACCTATGAGGTCTTCTATAAGAAGACCTATGAGATCTTCTATATGAAGACTTATGAGGACTTCTATTAGAAGACCTATGAGGTCATCTATAAGAAGACCTATGAGGTCTTCTATAAGAAGACCTATGAGGTCTTCTATAAGAAGACCTATGAGGTCTTCTATAAGAAGACCTATGAGGGCTTCTATAAGAAGACCTATAAAGTCTTCTATAAGAAGACCTATGAGTTCTTCTATAAGAAGACCTATGAGGTCTTCTATAATAAGACCTATGAGGACTTCTATAAGAAGACCTATGAGATCTTCTATAAGAAGACCTATGAGATCTTCTATATGAAGACTTATGAAGACTTCTATAAAAAGACCTATGAGGTTTTCTATAAGAAGAACTATGAGATCTTCTATAAGAAGACCTATGAGATCTTCTATAAGAAGACCTATGAGATTTTCTATAAGAAGACCTATGAGGTCTTTTATAAGAAGACCTATGAGGTCTTCTACAAGAAGACCTATGAGGTCTTCTATAAGATGACCTATGAGGTCTTCTATAAGAAGACCTATGAGGTCTTCTATAAGAAAACCTATGAGGTCTTCTATAAGAAAACCTATGAGGTCTTCTATAAGAAGACCTATAAGGTCTTCTCTAAGAATACCTATGAGGTCTTCTATAAAAAGACCTATGAAATCTTCTATATGAAGACTTATGAGGACTTCTATAAGAAGACCTATGAGGTCTTCTATAAGAAGACCTATGAGGTCTTCTATAAGAAGACCTATGAGGTCTTCTATAAGAATACTTATGAGGTCTTCTATAAGAAGACCTATGAGATCTTCTATATGAAGACTTATGAGGACTTCTATAAGAAGACCTATGAGGTCTTCTATAAAGAGACCTATGAAGTCTTTTATATGAAGACCTATGAGGTCTTCTATAAGAAGACCTATGAGGTCTTCTATAAAGAGACCTATGAGGTCTTTTATATGAAGACCTATGAGGTCGTCTATAAGAAGACCTATGAGGTCTTCTATAAAGAGACCTATGAGGTCTTCTATAAGAAGACCTATGAGGTCTTCTATAAGAAGACCTATGAGGTCTTCTATGAAGAGACCTATGAGGTCTTCTATAAGAAGACCTATGAGGTCTTCTACAGGAAGACCTATGAGGTCTTCCATAAGAAAACCTATGATGTCTTCAATAGGAAAAAATGTGAGGTATTTTATAAGAAGACCTATGAGGTCTTCTATAAGAAGGCGTATGATGTCTTCTATAAGAAGACCTATGAGGTCTTCTATAAGAAGACCAATAAGGTCTTCTATAAGAAGACCTATGAGGTCTTCTATAAGAAGACCTATGAAGTCTTCTATAAGAGGACCTACGATATCTTCTATAAGAAGACCTATGAGTTCTTCTATAGAAAGATCTATGAGGTCTTCTATAGGACGACCTATGAGATCTTCTATAAGAAGACCTATGAGGTCTTCTATAAGAAGACCTATGAGGTCTTCTATAAGAAGACCTATGAGGTCTTCTATAAGAAGACCTATGAGGTCTTCTATAAGAAGACCTATGAGGTCTTCTATAAGAAGACCTATGAGGTCTTCTATAAGAAGACCTATGAGGTCTTCTATAAGAAGACCTATGAGGTCTTCTATAAGAAGACCTATGAGGTCTTCTATAAGAAGACCTATGAGGTCTTCTAAAGAGATATCTTTATTCCTTTCTATGAAAATCCCGTTTAAGCCTTTTATAAAAACTCTTTAAAGTCTTCTACAAAAAATATTTAACGCCTTCCAAATGAAAGCCTTTTAAGATAAACTTTTTTAAGCTTTCTATAATAAGCTCTTTAAGTTCAACTAAAAATGCCATTTAGAGTTTTTCTTAGGAATTCTTTAAGAACACCGTAAAGACCTTTCAAGCCTTCTTTTAGAACCCCAGCAAGTTCTTCTGTAAAATTTCCTTAAAGACCTTCTGTAAGAAGTCCATATCTTTTATTTTACCTCTGTAACCACTGTACCTCCCACCTTCGCCAAAAAATATGTACAAAAACACGCGCCAATTGACCTAGAATGGCACCTTCTTTTGCAAAACCATATGTTTGCCTTTATTGTGTATGTACATATGTGCAGATAGATGGCTACGGATGATGTGATCATCGGACTCAATTCTGTTGTTGTTTTTATTTTTGTGTTTTCAATACAGTAAAAAAAATATTTTTAAATTAACAAAATGAAAAAAAATCGAATAAAATACACAAGAATCGTTCGCAGTGTGATCGCTACACATTTCAATTTTTATCTGACAAGTGCGATTAAGCTTTTTAATTTATAAAGACAAAACAAAAAACGTTTCCAAAGACGACAGCACATCGTAATGTAATGATCCAAACATTCAACCTAATTCAGGGGCAACTACGGTCATCAGTCCATTTGTTATAATGGAATGGAGGTTTTCCTGGCTGAACGTGTGTATGGCGGTGCCTTATGTGGCGGCGCCCGATTTATATGTTCAGTTGGCCATTATTGTAAAAAAACGGCAAACTTCTGCGACACACATTCGTACATTCGGTATTACATTATTACCCTGCCATATTAATGAATCAAGTGTTCCAATGAATGAATTGAATTGTTGTTTTATGTGCAGTAGGAGGGGTGGGGGTATGATCGTCGGCTGTGTAAATGGCAATGGGATTTTTGCTGTACTACCAAATAATGGCTGGTTGTGTATTCTGTAACATTTTGTTGTTTATTATTAATCGTAACACGAATACGTAAATCATATAAAAAAAATTAAAACATATTGTCTGCAAAAGTAACGTCTTCATGGTGTTTTTGATGGGAGGGGGTAGGGAGATGGGGTTTATTTTGATTTATTGGATTATAATGCATTTTATTGGCGATTTTTTAAGTTAAGTGAGTCATATTGGGGACAACAATTACGTATACTTACGGCAGTTGTTGTCAATTTGGAGTCGGTTTAGCCATGCCCGTCCGTCTGTCTGGCTGGCTGAGGCGCACGATAACACTCGAAAGGATCAACCGATTCAAACCAAATTTTGGGTATCGTATTATTTTGTCCAAACATAGTTTAAGGTCGAAGATGTGCCTCCCCCACAAAAGTTCAAAATGTGTCTGTAAAATGGTGTGAACGATAACTCGAAGGGAGCAATCGATTTGGTCCAAACTTTGGAAATCGTATTATTCCTTCGAGATATAGATCGTGTTCGAATATGGACTTTTTCGGTCCACTCCTTCGGGTAACTCTTACACAAAATTTGGGTAACATGAAGTTTAAGAGCTTCTCTCGGATCATTTGGATTTTTTCAGCAGGTCCTTGCGGATCACTTTACGACGGTACACATTTTTTTTTTTTGGCGCAAGTCCATACTTCCTGAGATATTGGCCTAAAAGATCCAAGAAACCTGGACGGCAGGAACTAAAATGCAAAATCCGCAGGATTACTCTCCCAGGTAGATTCTGATTGGTCCAAACGTTGCACATCGTATTATTTCATCCCGTCCTTCGGGTACCTCCCACACAAAAGTACACTTTAATAGCTCGTCTCTGATCACTTTGATTTGTTTGCAAAACGTTCTTTCGAAAAAAGCCTGCAGGCACCTACAAAGTTGGGTAGTACGTTAGATAACCCTCGAAGTTAGAAACCGATATTGTCCAAACGTTGTACATCGTATTATTTCATACAGCCTCGAATTATGTCCGACTATTGACAATATAGGACCACGCTTTCGGGTACATCCAACACAAAGTTTGGAAAGAGTACAGATTAAGGACTTGTCTGGTCGTTTTTAAACTTTTGATAATATGCTCTGTATGCTATTGATTCTTTTCATTAGTTCCGAGCTGAGTGTATATCCGGGTAGGCACTAACTGATACTTTCTTACTACTTTTCATCTATTTTCATTTGGCGTACTCTATGTTCTCTATTTTGGATTTGTTTTACAAATACAGGTAATCCAATGAAATAAAAATAACCTAGGCAGAAACACGTGTTCTTGTGTCACTAGACGACCTCCAAAATGCCTTCTGTTGTCTATAGAAGACATCCATAGGCCTTCTGTTGTCCATATACGACCTCTAGAGGTTTTTCTGTTGTCTTTAGAAGATCTCTAGAGGTTTTCTGATATCATTAGAATACCTCCAAAGGTCTTCAGTTGCCTATAGAAGACCTCCAAATGTCTTCTGTTGTCTTTAGAAGACCTTAAACGGTCTTCTGTTGTCCATAACAGGCCCCCAAAGGTCTTCTGTTGTTTATAGAAGACCTCCAAAGGTCTTCAGTTGCTTATAGATGACCTCCAAATGTGTTCTGTTGTCTTTGGAATACCTCCAAAGGTCTTCAGTTGCCTATAGAAGACCTCCAAATGTCTTCTGTTGTCTTTAAAAGACCTTAAACGGTCTTCTGTTGTCCATAACAGGCCTCCAAAGGTCTTCTGTTGTCTATAGAAGACCTCCAAATAGAAGACCTCCATAGGAGGTTTCTATAGAATAGAAGACCTCCGTAGGAGGCTTCTATGGAATAGAAGACCTCCGTGGGAGGCTTCTATAGAGTAGAAGACCTCCGTAGGAAGCTTCTATAGAATATAAGACCTCCGTAGGAGGCTTCAATGGAATAGAAGACCTCCGTAGGAGGCTTCTATAGAATAGAAGACCTCCGTAGGAGGCTTCTATGGAATAGAAGACCTCCGTAGGAGGCTTCTATAGAATAGAAGACCTCCGTAGGAGGCTTCTATAGAATAGAAGACCTCCGTGGGATGCTTCTATAGAATTGAAGACCTTCACAGGAGGCTTCTATGGAATAGAAGACCTCCGTAGGAGGCTTCTATAGAATAGAAGACCTCCGTAGGAGGCTTCTATGGAATAGAAGACCTCCGTAGGAGGCTTCTATAGAATAGAAGACCTCCGTAGGAGGCTTCTATAGAATAGAAGACCTTCGCAGGAGGCTTCTATAGAATAGAAGAGCTCCGCAGGAGGCTTCTATAGAATAGAAGACCTCCACAGAATGCTTCTATAGAATAGAAGACCTCCGTTGGAGGCTTCTATAGAATAGAAGACCTCCGTAGGAGGCCTCAATAGAATAGAAGACCTCCGTAGGAGGCTTCTATAGAATGGAAGACCTCCGTGGGAGGCTTCTATGGAATAGAAGACCTCCGTTGGAGGCTTCTATAGAATAGAAGACCTCTGTAGGAGGCCTCTATAGAATAGAAGACCTCCGTAGGAGGCTTCTATAGAATGGAAGACCTCCGTGGGAGGCTTCTATGGAATAGAAGACCTCCGTTGGAGGCTTCTATAGAATAGAAGACCTCCGTAGGATGCTTCTATAGAATAGAAGACCTCTGTAGGATGCTTCTATAGAATAGAAGACCTTCATAGGATGCTTCTATAGAATAGAAGACCTCCTTAGGAGGCTTCAATAGAATAGAAGACCTCCGTAGGAGGCTTCTATAGAATAGAAGACCTCCCTAGGAGGCTTCTATAGAATAGAAGACCTCCCTAGGAGGCTTCTATAGAATAGAAGACCTCCCTAGGAGGCTTCTATAGAATAGAAGACCTCCTTAGGAGGCTTCTATAGAATAGAAGACCTCCGTAGGAGGCTTCTATAGAATAGAAGACCTCAGGAGAAGGCTTCTATAGAATAGAAGACCTCCCTAGGAGGCTTCTATAGAATAGAAGACCTCAGGAGAAGGCTTCTATAGAATAGAAGACCTCCCTAGGAGGCTTCTATAGAATAGAAGACCTCCCTAGGAGGCTTCTATAGAATAGAAGACCTCAGGAGAAGGCTTCTATAGTATAGAAGACCTCCGTAGGAGGCTTCTATAGCATAGAAGACCTCCGTAGGAGGCTTCTATAGCATAGAAGACCTCCGTAGGAGGCTTCTATAGAATAGAAGACCTCCGTGGGAGGCTTCTATAGAATAGAAGACCTCCGTGGGAGGCTTCTATAGAATAGAAGACCTCCGTGGGAGGCTTCTATAGAATAGAAGACCTCAGTGGGAGGCTTCTATAGAATAGAAGACCTCCGTAGGAGGCTTCTATAGAATATAAGACCTCCGTAGGAGGCTTCTATAGAATAGAAGACCTCCGTAGGAAGCTTTTTTAGATTAGAAGAGCTATAGAAGCATAAACGGAACAGGTGGTTAAATCATCTGAAGAGTTGACACATTGGAGCCGGAATAAGTGAATTGGGGGCAGCGGTTAAGTCACTCTCGAACCCTGGAAGGAAGGAACATAGGACCTCAGTCACGGTTGGGTGACTGATTCGATGAGGTGCGCATGTTATTTCAATCGACAGTTTGTCGAGCACACCGTCATCAGGAACGCAAATCCAAAATGTTGGGTCCCGATGGAATCTCCATGGTAATGCTGAAACAGCTGCATATGCCGGGAGTCTATTATTTCACTAAAGTTCTCAGCCTGTCCCTAGTCACCCTCATCGTTCCGGAAGTCTGGAATATGGGCAGGGCGGTCCCGCTACTGAAGTCAAGCAAGGATACCAGCAAAGGTGAATCGTACAAACCGATTTCGCTTTTGTCACCCGTAGCAAAGACCCCTGAGGCTTTAGTCCATCCCAACATCAGAAATAGCTATCCAGTTGTCGATAATCGGTTGGGTTCCATAAGCAGCACAGCACGACAACATATTAGTCGAGGGCGAAACCAGAGCAAGCCGTGTGATAGAAAAGTGATGGTGGCGCTCGACTTATCAAAAGCCTCTGATACTGTCAAGCACTTCAAGCTGTTTGAGATCATCGAGAAGACGACCCTCCGAACAAGCTTGAAACGTTGGATAATAAATTATATGTGTGGATGCCAGCCGCATTAGAAGTCCAAGCCCTACAGTTTGAAACAGGGAGTTCCCCAAGATGGGGTGATATCTTCGAAAATGTTTAATCTCTACCTCTTCTGTATTCCGCCACTTACAGACGGCAATGCGATCGTAACGTATGCGGATGATTGTACGATCTTGGTGTTAGGTACCTTCCTTGATGTCATTTGTGAAAGGCTGAACTGTTGACTGATCTTTCGACTTTTTTCCACGCGAGGAATATGCAAAAATATCCACCACTAAATCTACGGCCACTTTGTTCACCACATGGACGGCAGAGGTGAGAACTGAGTTGAATGTCATGGTCGTTGGTAGCAGAATTCCGACCACGAACAACTTCGCAATTCTAGGAGCTACATTCGACTGCATGTTCATGTCGTTCGGGCAAGCCACAACTATCTGCGACAAGCTGATATGTAGGAAGAAGGTCCTTAAGTTCTTGGCCGCAGCGCTTGAGGTGCAGATAGGAAAACCTTTTTCACCACGTATAACGCGATAGGTCGGTCTGTGGTAAGCTATGCGGCACCAGTATGATCCCGGAATATAAGTGCAACGCGATAGAACAATATTCAAACCTGTCAGAATGCCACCCTGAGAACAGGCCGCTTCCCAATATCTTCAGTGGACCATATACTTGTACATGAGGAGACAAAGATTCTTCCAGTACAGCAACATCATGGCATGCTTTCTTTGCAGTACTTGCTCAAGTGTCACCGTGAGACCCATCCTAATCACCCTATGGTGCCATAGGGGGTTTTTACACCTTTCGGGCTGTTTTCTCAAGAAATATGGACTTGCTCCTGAAAAAACTTTTACCGTCGTAATTGAGGCAGCGAATGCAAGTTGCTTCAACAAAAACCAAAGTGGTTTGAGAAGGGTCTTAAAGTGAACTTATCCTAAATTTTGTGTGATAGCTACCCGAAGGTGTTGACAAATGTAGTCAATATTCGAACCTGATCTATATCTGGTAGATATATTAGGATGTGTAAAGTATGAACCAAATCGGTCACTCCCTTCAAGAGTTATCGCGCGAACAATTTTTCAAACAGTTTTGAACTTTTGTGAGGGATGTACCTGAAGGAGTGGACCGATATGGTTTATCTTCGAACTTAAACTATGTTTGGACAAAATATTACGAAGGCTATATTTTGGATCAGTTCGAAAGTTATCTTGCGCTCCAACCGCCACACACGGTGTCACAGCGTTTTTTTAGGCTATTTTCTCAGGAAGTGTGGACTTGCCCCTGATGAAACTTGTACCGTCGTATGGGGGGCAGTGAATACAAGTTGTTGCAATAAAATTCAAAGCAATTCGACAGCAGCTCCTACTGAACTTTTCCGAAATTTTGTGTGCTAGTTCCCTGAAGGAGAGGACCGATTGAGTCCATACTGGAACCTCATCTAAGTCTGGTAGACATTTCATATGGACCAAATCGGTTACTCCTTTCAAGAGTTATCGTGCGCACACATTTTCCGAACATTTTTGAACGTTTGTGGGGGAGGCACCGGAAAGAGTAGACCGATATAACCCATCTTCGAACTTAAACTAAGTTTGGAAAAAATATTACGAAAGCCAAATTTTGAACAAAATCGGTTCGAGAGTTATCGTGCGCACCAGCCAGCCAGACAGACGGACGGACATGGCTAAATCAACTCCAAATTATCTGAAACACATTTCGTCCAAACATACTTGGGGTCTAAAACCATAATTTCGATGAGGCACATTTTGCCCGTATGAAAGTGTATATACCCTCGTTAGCATAAATGCTGAGGGTATAAAAAAATTGGCGGTAAGAAGCAAAAAAAAATCTCCTCCTCACCCCAAAAAGTATAAAAAATTTTGAATTGAGTGTAGTTTAAGGGCTGTGCGAGGATTGTTTTGAAATTCTCACTGAAAGTAGTCCTTGTGGCGCTGATTACAGTAATGTAATTTTTTTCGTGAGCAAGTCCATACTCCCAGAAATAATGATCCATAAGCTCGGAAAATCGTTTGCTGGCACCAACTAAAATGGCAGATGAGCACGCACAATAACATGCGAATTGAGTACCGGATTTGACCGAAACTTTGGAAATTGTAATATTTCTTTCAAACGTTTCCAAAATGTGTACGTCGGACCAATGGAAGAGATTAAACCTATTCACCTCTCAAAAACTTCAAAAAATGTTTGATTAAATTAATTTTAAGGACTGGTTGAGACTCGTTTTAAAATGTTCACTGAAAGAAGTCCTTGTGGTACTAATTACCATGATGTCATTTTGTTCGTGGGCAAGTCCGTTCTTCCGGAGATTATGACCCCAAAGTTTAAAAAAGTCGCTTGCCAGCGTCAACTAAATTTACAGGTGGGTAAGATAACTTACGAATTGATAACCCGATTTGGCCGAAACTTTGAAATCGTACATTATAGATTCCTAGACAAGACACTAAGGTGACTTGATATAGAAAAAAAGACTTCAAAAAATACTTCATATCTACAAATTTATAAAAATGGTTGTATAAATAGAAGTTATAAAACTCAGCCTTTGTCTTCTAGCCATTTACATTCAAAATATGCCTGATGAGCTGGCTTAAACCAGCAGCGAAACCATCGTAGCATAGTGGTTGGGTGTGTGATACTTCGCTAGAATTCATTTTTCAATACAAATTCCTTAGGCCATGATAGCTCGATTAATTCAATTAATTAATTAAAAAAAGTACATTACTTTCTTTCAAACTTACATCATCTCCCAAGAGGTCTATATAGGACAACTTCTTCCGGTACCTCCTTCACAAAAGTTGTAAATTTTTTATATGCGTAGTTTAGGACTGCTTGAGGATCGTTTTGAAATTTTCATTCTTAAATACAATGATATTTTTTATTTTGTGGCAAGTTCATATTTTCTAAGATATTAATACAAAAGCTCAAAAATTACTTATCGGCATCAACTAAAATGACAGAGGGGCACGATAACTTACTAGTTGAACATTCATACAGACCCAAACTTTACAAATCGTAATATTTCGTTCAAACGTACATCATCTATTGGGACTATATTGGACAACTCCTTCGAGTTCTTTCCTCACAAAAGTTCCCAATTTTCACTTTACACTTCACAGAAGTTAGACCTTTTGGTTCAGATTACATCATATTCCCAGAGGTCTATATTGGACAACTCCTTTGGGTACCTTCCCACAAAGTACCAAACTTTCGTCTAAGCGCTGTTCGAGCTGTTCGAAGATAGCTTTGAAATTTTCAACAAACAGCGGACGTCACTTCAGAATTTATGTGTTAGTGTGTTTTTCACTATAGCAACTGCAACATATCCCGAGCGTTTTTTTTTTTTCTTGTCGAAATAGAGAGGAACTCCTGGCCATGGATCTGTTCCGTTTGCCAAATTTCATTCACCACATGTAAGAGATGTTGGGAGTGGGTACACTTGCTCTGGATTTAGCCGACACCTAAACCTACGTCGATAGGAGTTATGTTGCTGCCTGATGCGCCAGAACATCTCCCAGAGTGTCTCCAACTACGTCGATCTGTTCCGATTGTCAAATCCTTAAACTGAAAACACATCCAACGTTTGAGTAAAGTGTTGTGTTGGGCGTTGAGAAAAAAAACAACAACAACAGGGCGACGCCGACACCAAAGTTCAGCGTTGATATGTTTGCCGGCATATATTTGAAATGAATTTGAATTTTTCGGCAACATGCCGAACAGTGTAAAAACGGCCAAAACGACACAAAACGTTGGATGTGTTTTCTGCTTCATTCACCACATGTCAACATCGATCAGAAGCATTTCCGAGACTGCTTCGGTCTTAATCGCCTTCATGTCTACTGCAATAAGAGTTACGTTGCTGCTTGTTGCGCAAAAACATCTCCCAGAGTGTCGACAAAAACAGCATTTTTACCCCAGAAATTCATTATTCCTGCAATTCAATTGCAACGGTATGCCCAAAAAGTGAGCGAAATTGTAGACTTTATGAGTCGGAGGATGCAGGAAACAAGGCTAACCTTCACCTGTAGCTTGCAACGTTTTTGCCAAAAGATCGTACAAGAAGCGGACGAGGAATTGCCTTCCCTATACACCAGTGTGTCCAGTACAAATATATTAATCTTGAGCTTGACTGGACTGGACTTCCGAGGAGAGGTGCTTATTTGCCTGATATTAGTTCGATTTTGCCCATCATGAGCTTTGGCATACAGGGCTGGCCGAGCATCCTAAGATTGTCTTCGTTAAAAAACCACTCGACTTCATAACCTTTGACCGCCGTACTTTTCTGAATAAGGGTGAACAAGGGTTCAGAAAATTTACAATTCATCACTGTAAAGAGCTGACAAAATTTCCTCATTTCCTTTTCTCCTGTCGCCAGTAGCGAATATTTTAGAGGCGCTTCTCCTCGAATGATGAGAAGCTGTTTCCCAGTGTCCCAAAATCAGCAAGGGTTCCGCAAACTGAATAACACAGAACAGAAAAAAATCCGGTGATAAAAATATTATCATATTGACGAAATTCGATAAAATTATTTGATCACAAAGTAAAAATACAACTGATAAAATGTTTCACATATTGACTAAAATATTTATCGATTTTTTATATTGAACAGATAAAATATTTCACATATTGACAATGTGGAATATTTTGATAAATATTTTTGTCAATATGTGAAATATTTTATCAGTTCGATATAAAAAAAATCGATAAATATTTTAGTTAATATGTGAAATATTTTATCAGTTGTATTTTTACATTGTGATCAAATAATTTTATCGAGTTTCGTCAAAATGACAATTTTTTTATCTCCGAAAAATCGATAATTTGTTTTCTGAGTACCGTAGGCTTTCTATACCAAGCTGTTTGAGAATGTAGAAAAGACTTCCCTCCAGCCGTGTTTGAGACGTTGGATAATCAACGATATGTGTGGACCGGAGTCGTTTGGAGAATTCAGAAGTGCGTAGAGTGAAACAGTGAATTCCCTTATCACTACCTTTCTGACAACATATGTGATGCGACTTAGTACAGTACTTCCATATGAGGAATATAATCTCCTGCCACTCTGGACGGCTGTCCTGATTCTATTCACTAACTACCCCAACATATTGGATGTAAAGTCCATTCAACAGCAAGTTTAAATCGTCCGTCGTAGTTCAACGAGCTTATTACATAGCTTTTTCTTGTGAGCAAATCCATATTTTTTCAAATAATGGCCCGAAAACTATAAAAATAACTAGAGTGACCAACTAAAATGGTTGTTGGGCACGATAACCATGGGCACCTAATAATTCACTCAACATGAAATCAAGTTCGAAGGTGGATTATGTCGAAGAATTCGAGTACCTCCCACACAAAAGTTTACGATTCATATTAGCTCAATGATACGGGACCTACATTTTACAGCAGAGTGTGAACGGCGTGTTAAGACACCACTGTACAGAAGTTTTAGGTGGCTGAAATACTGAGGAAATGACATCTACATTACGCTGAGGGGTATTTTTGCCACCGTTGAAAATGTGATGCTGTCCGGCCTGGAAATTGGAGAATTTAAAAACTTTTTTCCTGCAATAATTTTCAATTCCTGAATTTCTTTGAGCAACATAATACCCTGTTGTCGGTTAAACGATGATCTCATTTGTAAAACTCGAAACCCGTTTTTATGTATCCTTGACTTTGAAAGCAACATAAACATAAAAACATCTCCAACAACATAAAGTGTCAAAACATGCGGCTGAGTGGCAGTAATTTCCTGCCACAACAACTTTTCATTATCCCCCCCGTTGATCCTTTTTAAAATTCCAAACAAATGTCGGTCGTCGTATCAACTCTCAACGATCTTCGAGGTCAAATGCAACGAAACGAAAACGAAAATATTCATAAGATACAAAAAAAGTGAAAATGTAAACAATGACTAATTTTGGCAATGAAATTTTAAATCAAATTTTGTTGTTGTTGTTGTGGTTGCTGTTATATTGGTCTCGTTACGGATTTATTTCGCAAAACAAGTTGGATTCCTTGAAACACAACAACAACAACAAAAAACGAACGAAACAAAACAGACATATCTGACATACTGCAATATAATCATCAGGCAGTGATCTCACATACAAAACAGGGTTGCCGGGTTGGCACAAACACGTTTTCGTATAGAAGCAATTTAAAATATCATATTTGTTCATTACATAATATAAAAAATGGGAAATTATAATAGAGAAGCTAACAATTTGTGGGTAATTAGCCCAAAAAAAATGGGTAATTTTTGGGCAAAGACCCATTTTTGGTTATGTATTTAAGTATTAATTTTTTTTGGACATTTGTGGTCTGTTCCAATACTTCAAGAATCTACTAACTTTTACAATTGTTTTCGATAACATAAAGGCAGGTTCTGGAACAGAGCATTGGCGAACTTTTTTTGCTGGACAATTTTTCTTATAGTTTTGGTACAATGGCTAGCACATCCGTCTTGGACACTTATTATCTCGATTCCATACCCATGCCAGACAACATCACATTTTAAATGGTGACAAAAATACCTCTGAGTATCTCAGACAATTTAAAATAAATAAAAAGTAGATCCCATATCATTGAGCTGGAATGAACTGGGATGCACTAATTTATATGATGACGTGAACCTAAAAATATAATAATGTTTCTGACTCCTAAGAATATTTACGGAATTCTGGAATTCCATAATACTTTTATTATTCTACCATTAAAAATTCCTATAAACCGACCAAAAAAAATTTTTTGGTCGAAAATATTGGGCATTTTTCGACCAATTTTTTTTAATTAACAATCATTTGGTCTGTTCCAGTACTGAAAGAATCTACTAATTTAAAAGTTTTTTTTTTTTTGATAACTTAAAGAAAAAATGTATCGTATTAATAATTAGTGGCTTCTTGCAGACTCTGTTTTCCTATCGACCGACCAAAAAAAAATCCTAACCAAAAACATCCCTTCCAATCGACCAAAAAATATAAATTTTTTTTACCAAAAATCGTTCTACTTCGGCAGTCATGAGTATGGGATACATTCACACACATAAATGGTGGGACTTGCTGGCTGGTTGGCTCGCGGCTGGCTGACAGGCTAATTGTTTGACCGCCAAAACGACTGTTGCCCTGTTTTTATTTTTTTAAATATTTATAACTGAAAATCGATGCTATCAAATGACTTCATCTCAATTCTTTGAATGTCCATTTTTTTAACAAATTAATTTATTTTTATTTCCATAACAAATCTTTGTAATTTCAATATTTTTAATGTTTTTCTTTTTGTTGTCTCTTCTCTTTTTTTTGCAGGAACCACACGCATTTGTTTTAAGAAGAATTTAAAATAATGCAGTACAACCGTTCGGAAAATTATTCCTCTTCTTTAAGAGATTCACCACCAAAATGGACCAGTGGCAAGGTTGTTTAAATTTTGCCTTCATTTTGAATTTTTGAAATTTTGTTTTTTTTTTAATTATTTTTCAGGATCATAAGACAGGTTATTCTTATAAAACCTCTGCAGCATATCAGTATTCCACTGGTGGCTCTGCCAGTGGCTCTTATCAGGATAAGCCAGTCGATAAAAATATCGATCAATTAGATGCTCTGTTGGAAGATTTGAAAAATGAAAGAGAAATAACCAGAGATAGAGGTAAGAGAAAATGTTTAAATTTTTTGATTAATAATGAACAAATACCCGGTACATGGTGGAAAGATTTCCGGTTCAAATGAAAACAAATTTGGCCAAGATCTTCTGGGTTCGATACCCAGGTGAGAGTATTGTCTCAATTAGTATGTAGGAAATACCGTTTAGAAATGATAAATGGGAATGATCCCTTGTCTCTTCGGGGATGTTTGTGGGAAAATAAGTAAATATAGTACAGAAGACGCAGATGGCCTTATCGAGAGCAAAATACCCTCAGTCTATGAACATACAAAAAAGCAATACAATACTTGGCTCTGGGTCTTTTTCTCTAGGAATATGGCTCCTTCGATGGGTTGTAGCCACAGAGCTACTGGAGATAGTTGAGTAGGTTTGACGGGGCGGTTGAAAATGTTCAGGGTGTCGTGCGGGCCTGTGTTGCATGCTGAGCAGATGTTTTGCACGTTGTCATCGATCTTTGCCCTATAGGAACTCAGACGGCTGCACCATCCCGAGCGTAGTTGAGCAAAAACTAATCTTGTTTGTCGAGGCAGTTGGCGCTCCTCAGCTGCGATAGATGAGGGATGTTCTCCGTGGACCGCATTCACACGATAGTTGCTTATGGCATCTGTGACTGCATCTGTGAGAATGCTATTTAAACCTGCTTAATTGGCTTGCTGATCTGCGCGTTATCCTCTCTTTCCCCATCAACCCGATCAAGTACTGCAACGAAAGCATGCAATGTTTCGCTGTACTGGTTCACTAAAGACATGAGAAGGCACCCTATTGTAGATCTAAGGCCGGCATTCTGACTGGTTTGAATATTTTTCCGTCGATTTGTACTTATATTTGCAAACCAGACTGGCGCTTCTGAAACAAGAGGTGCTTCTATAGACCCTTTCTGAAACAAGGGGTGCTTCTATGGACCCTTTCTGAAGCAAGGGGTGCTTCTATGGACCCTTTCTGAAGCAAGGGGTGCTTCTATAGGCCCTTTCTGAAACAAGGGATGCTTCTATAGACCCTTTCTGAAACAAGGGATGCTTCTATAGACCCTTTCTGAAACAAGGGGTGCTTCTATAGACCCTTTCTGAAACAAGGGGTGCTTCTATAGACCCTTTCTGAAACAAGGGGTGCTTCTATAGACCCTTTCTGAAACAAGGGGTGCTTCTATAGACCCTTTCTGAAACAAGGGGTGCTTCTATAGACCCTTTCTGAAACAAGGGGTGCTTCTATAGACCCTTTCTGAAACAAGGGGTGCTTCTATAGACCCTTTCTGAAACAAGGGGTGCTTCTATAGACCCTTTCTGAAACAAGGGGTGCTTCTATAGACCCTTTCTGAAACAAGGGGTGCTTCTATAGACCCTTTCTGAAACAAGGGGTGATTCTATAGACCCTTTCTGAAACAAGGGGTGCTTCTATAGACCCTTTCTGAAACGAGGGGTGCTTCTATATACCATTTCTGAAACAAGGGGTGCTTCTATAGACCCTTTCTGAAACAAGGGGTGCTTCTATAGACCCTTTCTGAAACAAGGGGTGCTTCTATAGACCCTTTCTGAAGCAAGGGGTGCTTCTATAGAACCTTTCTGAAACAAGGGGTGCTTCTATAGACCCTTTCTGAAACAAGGGGTACTTCTATAGACCCTTTCTGAAACAAGGGGTGCTTCTATAGACCCTTTCTGAAACAAGGGGTGCTTCTATAGAGCCTTTTTGAAACAAGGGGTGCTTCTATACACCCTTTCTGAAAGAAAAGGTGCTTCTATATACCCTTTCTGAAACAAGGGGTGCTTCTATAGACCCTTTCTGAAACAAGGGGTTATTCTATATACCCTTTCTGAAACAAGGGGTGCTTCTTTACACCCTTTTTGAAACAAGGGGTGCTTCTATAGACTCTTTCTGAAACAAGGGGTACTTCTTTAGACCCTTTCTGAAACAAGGGGTGCTTCTATAGACCCTTTCTGAAACAAGGGCTGCTTCTATAGACCCTTTCTGAAACAAGGGCTGCTTCTATAGACCCTTTCTGAAACAAGGGCTGCTTCTATAGACCCTTTCTGAAACAAGGGCTGCTTCTATAGACCCTTTCTGAAACAAGGGCTGCTTCTATAGACCCTTTCTGAAACAAGGGCTGCTTCTATAGACCCTTTCTGAAACAAGGGCTGCTTCTATAGACCCTTTCTGAAACAAGGGCTGCTTCTATAGACCCTTTCTGAAACAAGGGGTGCTTCTATAGACCCTTTCTGAAACAAGGGATGCTTCTATAGACTTCTGAAAGAAAGGGGTTTTCACTTGAAACCTTGGACCTCTCTTTCTAGATCATTAAGATCCCTCCTGACAGGACCGGACATTGTTCATACATCTCAGCTAGTCGCAGATAGCTGTGAAGGTGCCCCTAGTATTTTGGGGTTATTTGTGGTCGAAATTCTGCTGCCATCGACCATGACGTTCAAATCAGTGCTCATCTCTGCCGTCCATGTGGTGAACAGAGTGGCTTTAGATTTAATGGCGGATATTTGCAAATTCCTCGCGTGGAAAAAGGTGGTACGATCAGTCAAATAGGAGTTCAGCCTTTCGCAAATGACATCAGGGAAGGTACCTGACGCCAAGATTGGGCAATCACCCGCATACATTACGATCTCAATGTCATCTGGAGGGGACACAATACAGGAGAGATAGAGGCTAAAAAGTTCCTGTTTCCCTCCATGGGGCTTAGACTTATTGTTCCTGAATTCCACGTACGACTAGCGTCTACACATATAATTTATTATCCAACGATGCAAACGTAGCCGGAAGGTAGTCTGCTCTATGTGCTCAAACAGCGTGAAGTTCTTGACATTATCAGAGGCATTTAATAAGTCGAGCGCCACCATCACTGTTCTATTACACGGCTTGTTCTGGTTGAGTTCCCGACTAATATGGCGGGCAACGCTGTTGTCGTGCTGTGCTACTTACGAAACCCATGCTTGTGATCGACAACTGGATACCTATTTCTGACGCTGGGGAGGACTAACCCCTCAGGGGTCTTTGCTACGGACGAAAAAAAGCGAAATCGGTCTGTCCACTTTTCTTGACATCCTTATCTGACTTCAGTAGCGAGACCACTCTGTCCATTTTCCAGACTTCGGTAACGATGTGGTTGGCTAGCGACAGGTTGAGAACTTTAGTGAGATACACGCCTTCTGGCACATTCATCTTTTTCAGCTTTACCATGGAGATTCCATCGCTTTGGATAATTTAGCGTTCCTGATGACATTCGTAACATCATCCATTGTAAATTGTGGTGGTTTATCCACGACAGGAAGATATATAATACGACGTACTACTCTTCTCTTCGCCATGGCACTCGCGTGGTGCATGACAAACTGTCGATTGAAATAACTTGTGCACCTCGTCGGATCAGTCAGTTTAACATCGCCGAACGTGACTGAGGTCCTATCTTCCTTATTTCCAGGTTTCGAAAGTGACTTTACGGTTCCGCTAATGCTCGGCGACCAACCTGTTAACTTCCAGTGTCAGCTCCTTGACAGTACAAAACCTAAAGCTATCTTTCAGCTCAGCCAGCGATATACCCCTCTGGTCGTTTCCGAGGCCCGAATGCCTCAACACGTGATGAGCATTAAAGTTTCCCAAGACCAGACGGTTATGACCTTCCAAAAGCGGGTTAATGATGGGCCTATAACACCGTCCGACAGCCAAAATTACATATGATCCGGACTATATACGTCTGAAACTATAGGAAAAATGGGGTAAAATGGCCCTTACGATTTTTCATTTTCTTTTGCTCTTGGGGAACTGCGGGGGAGTAGCGTATTCTGCTGACGAGAACGACGAAGGACTGGGGAATTGGGTTCACATAGTCCCCATCGTAGTCCCTCGTATGTACAAGCCCAGAACAGCCCCTGAGATGTACCCACTCCCGACTTCTATTGTATCTCACAGATGTTTGAGTGTGGTGGATACGAATGTGACAAACTGAACACAAATAAATTGGTCCTAGGGTTTCCTAAGTCCAGGTACGGACCGGAAGAATCCGGAGCAGGCATTCCGGAATATGCTGTTCCAAACATAGAAAAACGATACAACTACAAACATATATGCACTGAGGTGGGAGCCGTTGACCGGAACACGGGAGTTGTGTTGCTCCGGTTCAATCCTGTGTCGAAAAACCCTCCTGCGTGTGATGGGCAGGACAACAGGATGTGGTGTAACATGCTGCGTTTGTTGTTGGGGAGACCGCTGGAGTGTCTCGTATTCCGACGACGAATTTGGAGACACGTTGGTAAATGTTCTGGAGCAAAAAGCAGAAACATAACTCCTATCGCAGTAGTTCTGGAGGCGTCTAAGACTAAATTAGCCATTTGCTACATCCATTACATCTCACCGATGTTGACATGTGATGGATGAGGATCTGATAAACGACACAGGGTTCTTCTCTAACCCGAAATGGACTAAAAGAGCTCGGAGCAGGCATTCCGAGATACATTTCCGCTCCCTCTTCTATCAACAAAACCCCCTTTAGGAAGTCTTCTATCAACAGTAGAACCCTTTAGGAGGTTCTCCATTGTCACTTTTCGGCAAACGTATTCTACCCATGGCTACATAATCTTCCCTTTCCGATTTTTTATTATCCAATATTTATTCTTTCGTTTTTCTTTTCTCTTTTCTTTTCAGATCATTCTATGAACTATAGAACCATGTAAGTTTATAATTGGTCCCTTTCAACATCTTATTGGAATCTAAACATATTTTCCTTTCATTTTCCATTAGTGAGCGGTCTACCAATGAGGATCCCTTAACCGGTACTGTTACCAAGACCACAAAAGTCATAAAAACTGTGAAAAATGTGGGCGGTGGTGGTTTGGATGATAGCGAATTGTATCCCACATCAGATTACAGTACCCTGAGATCGAATGGTACATTGGTGCGCAATGATTATCAGACACTGGAAAAGCCCTATGTACCCACAAGTAAGTAGAATTATCACAAAAAAACCCCTCTTCACATCTTACTTATCTCCCATTCCTCTCTGTCTCTCTCTCTCTCTTTAGGCAATCTCTCACCCGGTGGCGGATTCTATGAAACCAAACATCAAACCAAAATCTACGAAAGCAACCGTTCATTGAATAAACCCGAATTTGTGCCAGTTGCCAATTCCACGGCCGTCTCCAATACCAACACCAATGTCACCCTTCTTCAAGAGGATTTGAAAAATCTCACCGTTAGTGAAGATATCCTACCCGTACCCGGTACTAAGGTCACAACCACCGTACGCACTTATACCTATGAGATACCAGCTAATGCTCCAATACCAGCTACCTCGAATACGCTGAGTCGTAAAATTCAATACAATACCGTGCAAACGAATGAAACTAATAATTTGGTCCAACCACATCCTGTCCACACCATACCCCAGACTGTGGTCTACAATACGGAAAGTTATTCAACATTGAACAAGGATAAGAAGCCGATTGCCACCAATGTCAATTATGAGGTGCGGGAACATTATGAAACGAATACATTGAGAAACAACACATTGCCGCTGCAGCCAAGAAATCATCAACCGGTATCACCGTCAATACCCCCACCAAGTGGTGGTGAACCAGGACCCGTTGGTAGCAGCACCGTTGTTTATAACATCCACAATACAACAACCACAACGAACACCGAAAGACCCGGAGGACCATATCCACCACATAGTCCCAACAATCAGGGACCTCACAGTCCCGCCCATGGACCCGTAGGTCCCCATCATGGACCAGGCGTACCACCTCATGGACCCACAACACATCACTATATTTACAAGGAATCTACCAATACCATCAACACCATCCAAGGTGGTCCACCACATGATCAACCCCACCATCCACATCACAGCCCTAATAGACCCGTTGGTGGTTATCCACCCAATGGTAATGCTGGTTATCCACCAACTAATGGTGGTCCTGGTTATCCACCTGCCAATGGTCATCCACCAAGCTCGAACATAACTTATAATTATTCATCAACTACCAACACAACTAATACACGAGGTGGTCCCAATTATGGTTCACCATCGACAACGTTGCCACCAGCACCCTTCCCTGTGGAAGGTGTTGAATATCCTTTGACTAATGGTAATCCACCACAACGTGTTGAGGAGCTAATGCAATCTCTGGGAAATGTAAGTAATAATTGATAAAGAAGAAGAAAAAGGAAAGGAAAGTTAGCCTTGGCCATAGCTTAGAAATCTCAGATTAGGTTTGAGAAATAAGAAAAATAAATAAAAAAAAATGATATAAGAACACCTCCCCAAGGGTTCTTCTATAGATAGAAAGCCTCTCTATAGATAGATGACTTCCCGAAGGGCTCTTCTATAGATAGATGCAATTTTAAAGGGGTCTTCTACAAACAGAAAACTTCCTAAGAAGTCTTCTATAGATAGATGACTTCATAAAGGGTTCTTCTTTACATAGAAGACCTTCCAAAAGGGGTCCCCTATATACAGAAGACCTCCTAAAGGATCTCCTATGAGTGCAAGACCTCTTAACGGATTCTTCTATAAACAAACGACTTCCTAAAGGGGTGTTTTACAGACAAAAGACTTCCTCACGAGGTATTTTATAGATAGAAGGCCTCTGGAGATCTTCTAAAGCAGTCTTCTATATATAAAGGAGTCTTGTGTATCCCTCTAAAGGTATATTTCATAGATAGAAGATTCCCTTAAGCGATCTTTTCCAACAAGGACCTTTAATAAATAAAAGAAGGTCTTCCAAGGGCTATTTTTAGATAGAAGACTTCCTAATAGGGGAATCTTATAGCAACAGGGTTCTTCTATAGATAGAAGACCTTCTAAAGTGGATCTCTAAAAGGGGTCTTCTGTAGATACAAGGCCTTCTAAAGGGGTCTTATGTAGATATAAGTCCTTCTAAAGGGGCCTTCTGTAGAAAGTAGCCTCCTAAAAGGGTCTCCTGTGGATAGACGACCTTCTAAAGGGGTATTCTTTAGATAAAAGCCCTTCTAACGGGGTCTTCAGGGGATAGAAGAGCTCTTAAGTTGTCTTCTGTAGATTAAAGACCTCCTAAAGTAAACTATTGTAGATAGAAGACCTCCTAAAATACCCATCTGTAGATAGGATACCTTCTAAAGAGGTCTTCTCAAGACATAGGACCTCTTAACTGGGTCTTCTGTAGATAGAAACCCTTCTAACAGGGTCTTCTGTACACAGAAGACATCCTAAAAGGTCTTCTGTAGAGAAGAGACCTCCCAAAGGGGTCTTCTATAGATAAGAGACCTCCCAAATGGGTCTTTTGTAGATAGAAGGCCTCATAAAGTGGTCTTCTATAGACTAAAGATCTCCTAAAGTAAACTTTTGTAGATAGAAGAACACCTAAAGTTGTCTCCTGTAAATAAAAGAACTCCCAAAGGACCTTCTGTAGATAAAAGCCTCCTAAAGGGGTATTCTCTAGAGATAGATAGAAGACCTCCTAAAGCGATCTTCTGTAGATAAGACCCCTATAGGAGTCTTCTGTGAATAGAAGACCCCCTAAAGACGTCTTCTGTAGTTAAGAGACCTCCCAAATGGGTCTTCTGTAGAAGAAAACCTCCTAAAGGGGTCTTCTGGTGAAACAAGACTCTCTAAAGTTGTCTTCTGTACAAAGAAGACCCTCTAAAGTGGGCTTCTGTAGAAAGAAGATTCTCTAAAGTTGTCTTCTGAAGAAAGAAGACTCTCCAAAGTGGTCTTCTGTAGAAAGAATACTCTCTACAGTGGTCTTCTGTTGATAAGGGACCTCCCAAAGGAATCTTCTATAGAAAAGAGACCTCCTAAAGTGGTATTCTGTTGATAGAAGACCTCCTCTTTTGTAGATTTAAAACCTAGTAACTGGGTCTTCTCTAGATAGAAGACCTCACAAGGGTTCTTTGATACATAGGAGACCCCTTAAAGTAGTCTTACGTAGATAGAAGACCTCCTAAAGTGGTCTTCTGTAGATAGAAGGCCTTATAAAGGGGTCTTCCGTAGAAATAAGACTCTCTAAAGGGGTCTTCTATAATAAGGAGACCTCCTGAAGTGGTATTCTGTAGATAGAAGACCTCGTAAAGTGGTCTTCTGTAGATAGAAAACCTAGTAACCGAGTCTTCTGTAGATAGAAGACCTCACAAGGACTCTGTGGTACATAGGAGACCCCTTAAAGGGGTCTTACGTAGATAGAAGACCTCCTAAAGGGGTCTTACGTAGATAGAAGACCTCCTAAAGGGATCTTCTATAGATAGAAGACCTCCTAACGGGGTCTTCTATAGATAGAATACTTCCTGAAGGGGTCTTCTTTTTATAGAAGACCTCCTAAAGGGGCCTTCTTTAAATAGAAGACCTTCTAAAGGGGTCTTCTATTGACAGAAGACCTCCAAGAAGGGTGTTCGATAGATAGATATCCCGAAGGGGTCTTCTGTAAAAAATAAGACCTCCTGAAGTGGTCTTCTGTAGATAGATTACCTCTAAAATGGATCTTCTGCAGATAGAGAACCTTATAAGAGGTAGTTTTTAGATAGAAGACCTCCTAAAGAGTATTCTTTAGACAGAAAACCTACTAAGGAGGTCTTCTATAGAGAGAAGACCTCCAAACGAGGACTTCTGTAGATAGAAGACCTTCTAAATGGGTCTCCTATGCATGGAAGACTTCCCAAATAGGTTTTATTTTAGATAGAAGACCTCCTAAAGTGGTCTTCTCTAAAACAAGAAGACCTTCTAAAGTGGTCTTCTCTAAAACAAGAAGACCTTCTAAAGGGGTCTTCTCTAAAACAAGAAGACCTTCTAAAGGGGTCTTCTGTAGATAGATTACCTCTAAAAAGGGTATTTTGTAGATGGAAGACCTTCTAAGGAGGTCTTCTATAGCTGGAAGACCTCCTTAAGGGGTCTTCTATGGGTAGAAGACCTCCTGATGGTGTCTTTTATAAATAATGGACCTTCTAAATGAGTCTTCCATAGAAGACCCCTTCAAAGAGTCTTCTTTCTACGGAAGAAGACCTCCTAAAGAGAAGGAAGAAGACCTCCTAAAGTGGTCTTCTGTAGATAGAAGGCCTTATAAAGGGGTCTTCCGTAGAAAGTAGACTCTCTAAAGGGGTCTTCTCACAAGGAATCTGTGGTACATAGGAGACCTCTTAAAGGGGTCTTACGTAGATAGAAGACCTCCTAAGGGGATCTTCTATAGATAGAAGACCTCCTAACGGGGTCTTCTATAGATAGAATACTTCCTGAAGGGGTCTTCTTTTTATAGAAGACCTTCTAAAGGGGCCTTCTTTAAATAGACGACCTTCTAAAGGGGTCTTCTATTGACAGAAGACCTCCAAGAAGGGTGTTCGATAGATAGATATCCCGAAGGGGTCTTCTGTAAAAAATAAGACCTCCTGAAGTGGTCTTCTGTAGATAGATTACCTCTAAAATGGATCTTCTGCAGATAGAGAACCTTATAAGAGGTAGTTTTTAGATAGAAGACCTCCTAAAGAGTATTCTTTAGACAGAAAACCTACTAAGGAGGTCTTCTATAGAGAGAAGACCTCCAAACGGGGACTTCTGACCTCCTAAAGTGGTCTTCTGTAGATAGAAGGCCTTATGAAGGGGTCTTCCGTAGAAAGTAGACTCTCTAAAGGGGTCTTCTCACAAGGACTCTGTGGTACATAGGAGACCTCTTAAAGGGGTCTTACGTAGATAGAAGACCTCCTAAAGGGATCTTCTATAGATAGAAGACCTCCTAACGGGGTCTTCTATAGATAGAATACTTCCTGAAGGGGTCTTCTTTTTATAGAAGACCTTCTAAAGGGGCCTTCTTTAAATAGACGACCTTCTAAAGGGGTCTTCTATTGACAGAAGACCTCCAAGAAGGGTGTTCGATAGATAGATATCCTGAAGGGGTCTTCTGTAAAAAATAAGACCTCCTGAAGTGGTCTTCTGTAGATAGATTACCTCTAAAATGGATCTTCTGCAGATAGAGAACCTTATAAGAGGTAGTTTTTAGATAGAAGACCTCCTAAAGAGTATTCTTTAGACAGAAAACCTACTAAGGAGGTCTTCTATAGAGAGAAGACCTCCAAATGGGGACTTCTGTAGATAGAAGACCTTCTAAATGGGTCTCCTATGCATGGAAAACTTCCCAAAAGCGTTTTATTTTAGATAGAAGACCTCCTAAAGACCTTCTAAAGGGGTCTTCTGTAGATAGAAGACCTCCTGATGGTGTCTTTTATAAATAATGGACCTTCTAAATGAGTCTTCCATAGATACAAGACATCCTGTTTTCTATAGATAGAAGACCTCCGTAAGGGGTATTTTGTAGATAGAAGACCTCCTAAAGGGCTCTTCTATAGATAGGAAACGTCTTAGAGATGTCTTCTTCAGATATAAGACCTCCTTAAAGGGCGCCTATACTAGAGTTGTGCCAACGGAACTATATGGAACGATATAGTTCACTTCGCAGTTCCAATGGCCCACATTTTTTCTTTGAGCAAACTGCGTATACTTAACATCACACGTTATATTTCATAATGTTACTCATACGTTTTTTAAAAGGTCTTGCATGTATAGACTAGAGTTGGGTAATCTAGTTCCTAGTTCCTTGTACTAGAACTAGGAACTAGATTACCCAACTCTAGTCTATAGATGCAAGACCTTTTAAAGGGGTATTTTGTATAAAAACAAAAAACCTCCAAAGGGGGGTCTTCTGTAGATAGAAGACCTGCTAAATGTGTTTTCTTTATACAGAAGACCCCTAAAAGGGTCTTCTATAGTCATAAAACCTCCCACAGGTGTCTTCTGTAGAAAGAAGACTTCCTTAAGGTGTCTTCTGTAGGTAAAAAACTTCTTAGAGATGTCTTCATCAGATAAAATATCTTCTTTAGGAGCATCTATACATATAATACCTTCTAAATGGGTATTTTGTATACACAGAAGACCTCCTAGAGGTGTATAAACTTTTTACATCCCGATAATATTAATTTGTTCACTTGTTTTTTCAGACTGATGCTGTTGATAGACCCGATTTGAATACACCACGTAAACGTGAAATTGAAACTGCCGTTGCCACACCAAATCAACAACAAATACCATCGGTGAATAGAGCTGGCCGTGAGATTTACTATCCACCAGGACATGAAATGATGCTGACCAAACGTTCGGAAATGCATGCTTCAGGATCACAAGCTGGCGTAAGTTAAACAAACCCAGCAAAATACGCATTTAAAACCCCCTACTAACCCATTATTTTAACAAGGGCATGTCGCACGAAATAAGTAGTTACTTTTTGGCCACTTAAATAAGTAGTGAACTGAGCAGTCAAGGCTTTTAGTAACTAGTTATTTAACTACTTATTTAAGTGGTCAAAAAAATAATAACTACTTAATTCGCGCGAGATGCACTTGTTAAAATAATGGTTTAGTAGTGGGTTTTGTAATGAGTATTTTTGCTGGGATAAAATTCAAATTGTTTGTAATGTAAACATTTTAAAATTTTTGTTTTTCAGGGTCGTTGGGCCAAAGGTTCCGGAATGTATGAATATGAATCTGGTTCTAGATCGAAGACCACAACAAAATCTGGTGGTGCCATGGTACCCGTTTGCTTGCCCCTCTGCTGTGCTATGCCTTGCTCAATAATGTAATACTGTGTTTGTGTGCGTGTGTCCGGATGTGTCTTTCACGGAGGAGAATGTGCTCTCAACGAAACAGTTGGACTTTTTTTCTTCGTTTTGAAATACAAGTGTTTTTTATTAATTTTTCTGTTCAGATAAGACAATTTTTGTTGCCTCAAAAACTTGTCTTATTTATTATTTTTTTATAAAAGCCCAGTGATTTTATTTTTTTGTAAATAATAATAATTGTTATGTCTTGCTCATTTTTATGCTAAAAGCTTCCCCCCTATATGAATAATATTCAATAAAACGGGGTTTTATTACTTTTGGCGTGGTGGCTAGGGATCTACGGTATTTCGGCAGCTGGTGATAGACATATTAAAAATATATTTATATTTTTAGTAGGGGAAAATTTTGGAAGTCTAAAAAGTAGCTACCAAAAACAAGTATCAATAACAGCAAACCTGCCGTTCAACCACAGCCACTACGCCAATTGTAATAACTCCGCCTATGTTTTTAGTCTTTATTAACCCTTCAATTATTTGTTGTTGTATAAGCGTAAACTATAAAAATACTATATTAAAAATAATATTATATATCAATAATGTCTTGCTCAAATGAAAGAAAGAATGAAAAACCATTTGCTACAAAAAAAAAAATTGCGACTAACATTAAAAACTGATTTTTTAATAACGTTTCAAAAAAATAATAATATTTTTATATACACATAAGTGTGGTTAAACGAGTATAGATTTTTATAAACAAAACTAAAATGCAACAAAAACAAATGATTTATGTATGAAACGAAGTTTTATTATTTTTATTTTTTTCTAAGAATTTTTATTTTTGCTGTATCGAATATTAAGTATAAGTTTATATTAATATTATTAATAATAATAATTAATAAACATTAAAAACAAAAACCTAATTACCAGTGTATGAAATTAATGCAAAAATTAAAATAAATGTAACAACACATTTAAAAAATACCATATATATAAAAATAATAAAAAAGAAAAAATAAAATCTTAGGCGCTAAAAGCGTTTCTAACAAACCGAATCGGGGTGTAGTATTTTTATTGCAAAAGAAAGAAAGAATTTTCGCAGGTGACAAAAGATGTTTTGGAAATTCCCAACATAAATTTTTAGCATGATTATTCCACAGACAGACCCAATGAACCTAGAAGACCTCTTAAATGGGTCTTCTATATATAGAAGACATCCTAAAGGGGGTCCTCCATAGATAGAAGACATTCTAAAGGGGTCTTCAATAGATAGAAGACCTCCTAAAGGTGACTTCTATAGATTGAAGTCCTCCTAAAGGGATCTTCTACAGATAAAAGACCTCCTAAAGGGGGTCTTCTATAAATAGAATTCCTCCTAAAGGGGTCTTCTATAAATAGAAGACCTGCTAAAAGGGTCTTCTATAAATAGAAGACCTCCTAAAGGGGTCTTCTATAAATAGAAGACCTCCTAAAGGGGTCTTCTATACAAAGAAGACCTCCTAAAGGGGTCTTCTATACATAGAAGACATCCTAAAGGTGTCTTCTATAGATATAAGACCTCCTAAAGGTGACTTCTATAGAAAGAAGACCTCCTAAAGGTGTCTTATATTGATAGAAGACCTCCTAGAGGGGTATTCTATAGAAAGAAGACCTCCTAAAGGGGTCTTCTATAAATAGAAGGCCTCCTAAAGGGGACCTCTATAGAAAGAAGACCTCCTAAAGGGGTCTTCTTTAGATAGACCTCACAAAGTGGTATTTTATAGATAGAATCCTCCTAAAGGGGTCTTCTATAGATAGAAGACCTCCTAAAGGGGTATTCTATAGAAAGAAGACCTCCTAAAGGGGTATTCTATAGAAAGAAGACCTTCCAAAGTCTTCTATAGATAGAAGACCTCCTAAAGGGGTCTTCTGCAGATAGAAGACCTCCCAAAGTCTTCTATAGATAGAAGACCTCCTAAAGGGGTCTTCTATAGGAAGAAGACTTCCTAAAGGGGCCTGCTTTAGATAGAAGACCTCCAAAAGGGGCCTTCTTTTGATAGAAGGCCTCCTAAAGGGGTCTTCTACAGATAGAAGACCTCCTAAAGGGGTCTTCTGTAGATAGAAGACCTCCTAAAGGGGTCTTCCATAGATAGAAGACCTCCTAAAGGGGTATTCTATAAACCCCCTAACGGGGTCTGCTATAGATAGAAGACCTCCTATAGGGGTCTTCTATAGAAAGAAGACCTCCTATAGGGGTCTTCTGTAGAAAGAAGACCTCCTAAACGGGTCTTCTACAGATAGAATACATCCTAAAGGGGTCTTCTATAGAAGGATGACCTTCTAAAAGGGTCTTCTTAAGATAGAAGACCTCCTAACGGGGTCTTCTATACATAGAAGACCTCCAAAAGGAGTCTTCTATAGATAGAAGACCTCCTAAAGGGGTCTTCTATAGAAAGATGACCTCCTAAAGGGGTCTTCTTTAGATAGAAGACCTCCTAAATGGGTCTTCTATAGAAAAAAGACCTCCTAAACGGGTTTTCTGTAGATAGAAGACCTCCTAACGGGGTCATCTATACATAAAAGACCCCTAAAGGGGCCTTCTATAGATAGAAGACCTCCTAAAGGGGTCTTCTATAGATAGAAGACTTACTAAAGGGGTCTTCTATAGATAGAAGACATCCTAAAGGGGTCTTCTATAGAAAGAAGACCTCCTAAGGGGGTTTCTTTAGATAGAAGACCCCATAAAGTGGTATTCTATATTTAGAAGACCTCCTAAAGTGGTCTTCTATAGATAGAAGACCTTCTAAAGGGGACTCCTAAAGAAGGCTTCTGTATAAAGAAGACCTCGTAAAGGGGTCTTCTATAGATAGAAGACCTCCTAAAAGGGTCTTCTATAGATAGAAGACCTCCTAAAGGAGTACTCCATAGAACGAAGACCTCCTAAAGGGGTCTTCTATAGATAGAAGACCTCCTAAATGGGTCTTCTATAGATAGAAGCCCTAATAAAGGTGTCTTCTATAGATAGAAGACCTCCTAAAGGGGTCTTCTATAGAAAGAAGACCTCCTAAGGGGGTTTCTTTAGATAGAAGACCCCATAAAGTGGTATTCTATATTTAGAAGACCTCCTAAAGTGGTCTTCTATAGATAGAAGACCTTCTAAAGGGGACTCCTAAAGAAGGCTTCTGTATAAAGAAGACCTCGTAAAGGGGTCTTCTAAAGATAGAAGACCTCCTAAAAGGGTCTTCTATAGATAGAAGACCTCCTAAAGGAGTACTCCATAGAACGAAGACCTCCTAAAGGGGTCTTCTATAGATAGAAGACCTCCTAAATGGGTCTTCTATAGATAGAAGCCCTAATAAAGGTGTCTTCTATAGATAGAAGACCTCTTAAAGGGGTCTCCATAACATAGAAGACCTCTTAAAGGGGTCTTCTATGGAGACAGAAAACCTCCCAATGTCTTCTATAGATAGAATACTTCCTCCTAAAAGGGTCTTCTATAGCAAGAAGGCCTCCTAAAGGGGTCTTCTATAGATAGAAGACCTCCCAAAAGCGTCTTCTATAGATAGAATACTTCCAGAAGGGGTCTTATATAGATAGAAGACCATCTAAAGGGGTCTTCTATAGATAGAAGAACTCCTAAAGGGGTCTTCTATAAATAGAAGAACTCCTAAAGGTGTCTTCTATAGAAAGAAGACCTCCTAAATGGGTCTTCTATGGATAGAAGGCCTCTTGAAGGGGTCTTCTATAGATAGAAGACCTCCTAAAGGGGTCTTCTATAGAAAGAAGACCTCCTAAAGGGGTCTTCTATAGAAAGAAGACCTCCTAAAGGGGTCTTCAATAGATAGAAGGCCTCCTAAAGGGGTCTTCAAAAGATAGAAGAACTCCTTAAGGGATCTTCTATAGAAAGAAGACCTCCTAAAGTGGTTTTCTATACATAGAAGACCTCCTAAAGGGGTCTTCTATAGATAGAAGACATCATAAAGGGGTCTTCTTTAGATAGAAGACCTCCTAAAGGGGGCTTCTATAGAAAGAACACCTCCTAAATGGGTCTTTTATAGATAGAATATCTCCTAACGGGGTCTTTTACAGAAGACATCATAAAGGGGTCTTCTTTAGATAGAAGACCTCCTAAAGGGGTCTTCTATAGAAAGAACACCTCCTAAATGGGTTATTATAGATAGAATACCTCCTAACGGGAAATTCTGTACATAGAAAACTTCCTAAAGGTGTCTTCTAAAGATAGAAGACCTCCTAAAGGTGTCTTTAATAGATAAAAGACCTCCTAAAGGGGTCTTCTATAGGTAGAAGACCTTCTAAAGTGGTCTTCTATAGATAGAAGACCTCCGAAAGGTGTCTTCTATAGATAGAAGACCTCCTAAAGGGATCCCCTATAGATATAATATATCCTAAAGGGACTTCTAAAGGTAGAAGACCTTCTTAAGTGGTCTTCTATACATAGAATGCCCCCTAAAGGTGTCTTCTATAGATAGAATACCTCCTAAAGGGATCTCCTATAGAAAGAAGACCTCCTTTATGGGTCTTCTATACATAAAAGACCTCCTAAAGGGGTATTCTTACATAGAAGACATCCAAAAGAAGTCTTCTATACATAGAAAACCTCCTAAAGTAGTCTTCTATACATAGAAGACCTACTAAAGTGGTCTTCTATAGATAGAAGACCTCCGAAAGGTGTCTTCTATAGATAGAAGACCTCCTAAAGGGGTCTTCTATAGAAAGAGGACCTCCTAACGGGATCTTCTATAGAAAGAAGACCTCTTAAAGGGGTCTTCTATAGAAAGAAGACCTCCTATATGGGTCTTCTATAGATAGAAGACCTCCTAAATGGGTCTTCTATAGATAGAAGACCTCGTAAAAAGGGGTCTTCTAGAGGTAGAAGACCTCCTAAAGGGGTCTTCTATAGATAGAAGACCTCTTAAAGGCGTCTTCTGTACATAGAATACCTCCAAAAGGGGTCTTCTATAGATAGAATACCTCCTAAAGAGGTCTTCTATACATAGAAGAACTCCTTAAGAGGTCTTCTATACATAAAAGACCTCCTATATGGGTCTTCTATACACAGAAGGCCTCCTAAATGGGTCTTCTTACATAGAAGACCTCCAAAAGAAGTATTATATACATAGACGACCTCCTAAAGAAGAACTCCTTAAGAGGTCTTCTATACATAAAAGACCTCCTATATGGGTCTTCTGTACATAGAAAACCTCCTAAGTGGGTCTTCTATACATAGAAGACCTCCTAAAGGAGTCTTCTATAGATAAAAGAGCTCCTAGAGGCGTCTTCTACACAAATAAGGCCTCCCAAAATGTTTTTCTATAGATAGAAGTCCTCCTAAAGTGTTCTTCTATAAATAGAAGGTATCCTATAGATAGATCTCCTTAGGTTTGACACGCAGATAAGTAGGTGCAGAGTGTCGTTCGGGCCTGTGCCACATTCTGGGCATATGTTTTGCGCGGTGTCATTGATCCGTGTCTTATAGGAATTTAGAAGGCTACACCATCACGAGAGTAGTTGAGTCAAAACTATTCTGGTTTGCCGTGACAGCTTACGCTCCTCAGTAATAGACAGGAGATGTACTCCGAGGACCACATTTACACAATAGTTGTTTATGGTATCTGAGGCTGCATCTGTGTAAATGCTATATAAACCTGCTTGATAGGCTTCTTGATCTAGGGGTTCTCTCTTGTAACGTTGGACCTCTCATTCTGGATGATGAAGATCCCTCCTGACATGCCAAGGTCGTAGGGTCCTCCATATGTTGATTAGGATGGAAGGACCCGATCAAGTACTGCAACGAAAGCATGCAATTTTGTTGCTGTACTGGAAGAATCTTTGTCTCGTCATGCAGACGGTCCACACGGAGACATGGGAGCAGGCTTTTGCTGTTCTCAGGGCGGCATTTTGACAAGTTTGACTATCTTTCCATCACTTCCTAAAGTGGCTTCCCTCAGATATAAAAACTCCTATATATGCAATGGTATGCACACCCGCCTTGCACGCAGAAGGTCTTGGGTTCGATTCCCCGGCCAGGCAACATCAAAAATTTAAACGGTGACAAAATACCCCTCAGTAATGTTGGCGACATTTCCTGAGTATTTCAGCCATGTAAAACTTCTCTATAAAGTGGTGTCGGAAGGCACGCCGTTCGGACTCGGCGATAAACAGTAGGTCCCATATCATTGAGCTAATATGAATCGGGGTGCACTCATTGATATGAGAGAAGTCTCCCCTGTCCCGTCTGGGATGTTTGTGGAACAATTATTATTATATATACAAAGAAAGGGTGACTGACTTCTATAGATTAAAGACCTGCGAAAGGAAATTTTTTGATCATATAAAATAGTATATATCCGTATAACACTGTATAGCTATATAGCCATAATACGATATTATATAGCATCCTATGAGAATAAAACATCAAACGTGTTTATTTTCAATTTTGTAGATTTATTGAAAAAAAGAAAAATTCCTTTTTTTGGTTGGAAATAAATGTATGTACATTTTGTTTTAAATATTTTCATTTTCTTTTAGTTTTTTACTTTAAGTATATATTGATGAAATTTCCTAATAAAGTTTGATCTTGTTTATTCAAATATAATTTTGTTTTGTAATAATTTACAAATAGAGTTGTTTTTGTTATACGAATTTGGTATATAATAATTTAAGATTTGTTTTTTTGTTGTTGTTCTATAACAATAATATTGTATCACAAACAATTTAAGTATATTCCAATTGATTTATGTTTTTCTTCTATATATATGTATGTATATAGTATATACGATGTTTATATATAAGTATTTGACTTCAGTTTTTTCTGTTAAAGTTAAAGCAATATTTGTTTTTCTTTTTGTGTTGTTGTTTGATTTGGTGTATATAAAAAATGTGTCAATGTTTTGTGTTGTTGTTGTTACCGATTCGTTTTCATACAATTTTTTTATAATACAAATTTTATGTTTGTATATAATAATAAAATATGTATTACGATTTAAAAAATATGTGTTAAAAATATTTTGCAACAATAGAGACGACATAATGAATTAAAAGTATATTTTTTGTTTTTGCTGTTGTTGTAATCATAAAATCATACTACCATTTATCCAGAAAACCCACATCATTGTCATCATGTATGTATGTATGTAAAACATGTTTGAGGGCCTTGAGGAAAAGGAACAAAGTTTGCATTTAAAATGTAAAATGTTTGAGGTATAATTAATAAAACAAAGCTGAGATTATTTTTTTTTTTTAGATCTTGGATAATAATGGAAGTTCTTGAATTGAGATTCGTTATTGTTGGAAATGAGTTTCAATTTCATAACTGCTTAAATTCTAGACAAACTAAAACAGTGAGGCAAAAGTAATGGTCGGTGTTCATAAAAATGGAAGGAGACGTTTAGAATATAGAATAGAATACATTGAAAGAAAAAATAGTTACATACATATATAATATTGAAAAAATATTTAATAAAACTATGATGGAGAAAAATAAATTTTGAACCTTTCAAAGGCTGCTAAAAAATAATGGAATGCCAATTTTATAACATAACTACGAAACATACATGTGTTTGTATATAAGCACGTGATATGTAAGTATGTAGATTCGAAAATAATTAGTTTAGTAATAAGCCCAGTAATTTATTTTAAAACATTTTTATACATTATAAACGTTGGATGGAATGGAAAGAAAATTTAAATAAGAGAAAACAAGTAAAAACCAGTAAGGAAAGGATCAAAGTCGGGCGGGGCCGACTATATGATACCCTACACCACTGTGAATATGTAAAATATAAATCGGAACTATATCCAGATCTTAACCGATTTTGATATAATTTGGCACATTTATTTCCAGACCGAATTCAGTCACACATTCCAAATATCATTGAAATCGGACTTATATATCGTGTTTGGAGCAGAAAATACACGAAATCGGCCGAAAATATATATGGGTGCTATATCCAAATCTGAACCAATTTCGATATAATTTGGCACATTTTTTCTAGACTGAATTCAGTCACACATTCCAAATTTCATCGAAATCGGAAATATATAGCGTGTTTGGTACAGAAAATACGTGAAATCGGCCGAAAATATATGTATATGGGAGCTATATCCAAATCTGAACCGATTTCTATATAATTTGGCACATTTATTTCTAGACCGAATTCAGTCACACATTCCAAATTTCATCGAAATCGGACATATATAACGTGTGCGGTACAGGAAATACGTGAAATCGGCCGAAAATATATATGGGAGCTATATCCAAATCTGAACCGATTTCGATATAATTTGGCACATTTATTTCTAGACGGAATTCGGTCACACATTCCAAATTTTATCGAAATCGGAAATATATAACGTGTTTGGTACAGAAAATACGTGAAATCGGCCGAAAATATATATGGGAGCTATATCCAAATCTGAACCGATTTCGATATAATTCGGCTCATTTATTTCTAGACCGAATTCAGTTACACATTCCAAATTTCATCAAAATCGGACGTGTATAGCGTGTTTGGTGCAGCAAATACGTGAAATCGGGCGAAAATATATATGGGAGCTATATCCAAATCTGAACCGATTTCAATATAATTTGGCATATTTATTTCTAGACCGAATTCAGTTACACATTCCAAATTTCATCAAAATCGGACGTATATAGCGTGTTTGGTGCAGCAAATACGTGAAATCGGGCGAACATATATATGGGAGCTATATCCAAATCCGGACGGATTTCAATATAATTTTGCACACTTATTTGTAGACAAAATTCAGTCACACATTCAAAATTTCATCAAAATCGGACGTATATAGCGTGCTTGGTGCAGCAAATACGTGAAATCGGGCGAAAATATATATGGGAGCTATATCCAAATCTGAACCGATTTTCACCAAAAGCAATAGCGTTCTTCCTATGGCTTAAAAAATTATAGTCCCCAATTTTCAGCTGAATCGGACAAAAAATGCGACCTGTATGTTGCGAACAAAAATACATGGACAGACGGACGGACACGCATAAATCGACTCAGAAAGTGATTATATGTATATCCCCAAAAGGAACTGTGGGTCTATTTCGTTTCCTTTTGTATGTTATATACAAATGCACAAAGACATAATACCCCTTACCACTGTGTGGTGTAGGGTATAAAAACTGTTGCCTTTGCTGACAAAGATATACCCTCAGCCTTTGTGAATTGAGGCATTTATATATGGACAGATCGAATACCGGCTACACAACCGAAATCCATTTACTAAAAAAATATGTCTTTAGGGCGTTTTGAACAGATCTTGAACTGCACTTAAGTGAAAAATGTGAACCTTTGTGATGGAGGTGTTTTCCGAACTTTATGCAAACTTGTTTTAGGTTTGAGAAAACATGTATGAAAGTATCAGTACCCTCAGCCTCGGACCTAAAAAAGAAGTAACAATACTTCCGAAGTCTATAGGGGTTTTTGGGTCAATTTCTAAGGAAGTGTGGACTTGCCCCCCGAAAAAAATAAACCGTCGTAACTAGGACCACATGCATAACATGTTGCCAAAAATTTAAAAACAATCCCAGACGAGTCCCTCAACTGCACTCTTTCCAAACTTTGTGTTGGGGGATACCCGTGTGTTGGGAAAATTCTACGTGAGCTTTTTTTTCAGTTTCTCCGTTAAGTTGAAACGATGGGGAATTTATGTTCAGAATAACCTCCCAATATTCGGACATAATCTGAATCTGTAAGAAATAATACGATTTACATCGTTTATTACTACTTTCCAAACCACACCCCTTTTTTCTTTATTTCTTCTCTTTCTCTTTTCTCTTCTCTTGTCTTTTCAGGTAATTCTGAACTCTCTTTTTTCCTTATGGATGATCACAATGGACCGAAAGGTCTCCGAGTAGCGTAGTCAATATATATATATATATATATATATATATATATATATATATATATATATATATATATATATATATATATACATATATATATATTGACTACACATCCCCAAACCTAACCTACATCGTTTGGACCAAATCGGTTTCTCCCTTTGGGGGTTACCTTACGTAGCACCCACTTTAATTGTTGCCGTCCGGCCTTTTATTGGAACTTTTGGACCATTATCTCAGGAAGTATTGACTTGCTACCGAAAATAATTGCGTCGTTGTAACAGGGCCCTCAAGAAGAACTTGTTGCAAACAATTTCAAAGCAATCCGAATCGTGTTTCTAAACTGTACTTTTTTTTCCAAAGTTTATGTGGGAGGTACACGAACGAGTATCGATTTAGTCCATATTCAAACCTTCTATGCCTGGAAGTAATATTACCATATACAAAGTTATGACCAATTCCGTTACTCCCTTCGAAAGTTATCGGCGCACATTTTTTGCGAAAATTTGTAGGGGGGGAGGTACCGGAAGGTGTGGACCGATATGGCCTATCTTCGAACTTAAACTAAGTTTGGACAAAATATTACGATACCCATAATTTGAACCAAATCGTTTGATCCGCTCCAGAGCTACCAGCCAGCCGTAAAGGAGGATAGAGAGACGGGCGAAAATGGCTACATCAACTCCAAATTGTCTGAAACGGATTTCGTCCAAACATACTTGGGGTCCAAAACCATTATTTCGATGAGGCACAATTTGGGTCGTATCAAAGTGCATATACCATCTTTAGACTAAAGACTGAGGGTATAAAAAAAGAAATCGAAGATCCTTCGAGTGATACCGGGAGTTCCCTAAGACGGTGTGATGCCTCCGGGACTGTTTAACCACTAGCTTTCTGAAATTCCACACAGAGATCGTAATGTATGCGGATGATTGTACGCTCTTGGCCTCGGCTCGTATTCGTCGATAACATATGTGATAGGTTAAATGTCTAAATAGCTGACTTAGTGCAGTTCGTCCATTTGATGAGTATGAAAATGTTCACCCCTAAATCCACTGACACACTGTTCAACACAGGGACGGCTTAAATGAGACTCCCCCGAACATATTGGTCGATGGTATCCTGATTCCAACCAGCTAGTAACGTACGACAGCAAGCCACAGTTATCAGAAGATGAACAAGGTTCTCAAGTTCCAAGATAGCGGGTTTTTTTGTACCGGATTGACCCGAAACCAAAAGCGTTTCGGCCAGCGGCTGACAACCCAACATCAAACCTATGCACCTACTACAACAATAACAACAACAACTTGGGATGCTGGCAAAGAAACCTTGTTGACCTTTTATAAAGCAATATGTCGATCTGTGGTAAGTTATGCGGCGCCAGGGTTGTATGCAAATGTTAACGCTACACAGAGGAAGAATATTCAAACCTGCCCGAATGCCGGGGACTGAAACAGGGTGCCTCCTTATGACACTAGTGTGGACCATCTACAATAGGAGAGGAAGATTTTACCGGTACATCACCACAACAAGATGTTGGGGGTTATCATGAATGAAATTTACCCGTGAGTATTGTCTTTCCGCCGTTGCAACTTAAGGGAGAAAGTTCACGGGGAATTGCCGTTCATGATAACCCCCGTTGTCGATGTAGTACCTGATTGGGCGTTGCCGTTACTGTTGTTGTAGCAGCATATGTTTGATGCTGGGTTGGCAGCCGCTGACACGATGGTTTTGGGGTCAATCCGGTACGAAAGAACCCGCTGCCGTGGTATTGCCGTTGTGAGTATCACTGTCACGATCTAGTGGACAGGCTTCCCCCTCCCATAGATTTTCATGATCTGAAAAGAGAATTCCGTAGGTACAAGCGAGAACCTCTAGATCAACGGGCATATCAGGCAGACTTGCCTTCATCGGGCAGCCTTCACACTGATGAAGTTGCGCAGACAGTGCAAATGTGTGAATGCCGTATATGGAGATCCATCCGATCCATCGCAGCAGAAGAACGAAAGCTGTCAAGGCAAACACGAGTGGTTTTATAGCAATTAAGATCCGAGCGATGCAGCCGCCTTAATTCACATTGAGGCCGAATGGTTGACACGATTCCCAATACAAGTCCTGTGTGTGGATTGGTGGACCGCAAGACACTCTGCATTTGTTTAATTGCCCAGCTAAACCCACTCATCTGCCTCCTGATTCTTTATGGACACAGCCAGTACAGGTTGCAGAATTTTTGCATCTGGATACAGAGGAATCAGAACCAGAAAACTGAAAAGATATACGAATGAAAAAAAAAATTGCTTTGTTACGAAAGCAACAACATAGACTTTTCGTACCCACCAGCCATTTTAGTTAGCCAACATGGGATGTTTTAGTTCTTTCGGGCCATTGTGTCGGGAAAGCATGGACTTGCCCACGAAAAGGCTTATATCATTGCTATCACGACGACAAGGACTAACATCGGTAATAAAAACCAATAGGGAAAGGATCAAAGTCGGACGGGGCCGACTATATGATATCCTACACCACTGTGAATAGGTAAAATATATATGGGAGCTAAATCCAAATGTGAACAGATTACGATATAATTTGGCACATATATTTCTAGACCAAACGCCGTCACACATTCCAAATTTCATCAGAATTAGACATACATAGCGTCTTTGGTGCATAAAATACCTTAAATCGGACGAAAATATATATGGGAGCTATATGCAAATCTGAACCGATTTTGATATAATTTGGCACACTTATTCCTAGACTAAATTCCGTCACACATTCTAAATTTCATTGAGATCGGACATATATAACGTCTTTCGTGCACCAAATACTAAAAATCGGCCGAAAATTTATATGGGAGCTATATCCAAATATGAACCGATTTTGATATAATTTGGCACACTTATTTCTAGACTAAATTCCGTCACACATTCCAAATTTCATTGAGATCGAATATATATAACGTCTTTCGTGAACCAAATACCAAAAGTCGGCCGAACATTTATATGGGAGCTATATCCAAATATGAACCGATTTTGATATAATTTGGCACACTTATTTCTAGACTAAATTCCGTCACACATTCCAAATTTCATTGAGATCGGACATATATAACGTCTTTCGTGCACCAAATACTAAAAATCGGACGAAAATTTATATGGGAGCTATATCCAAATCTGAACCGATTTTGATATTATTTGGCACATTTATCTATAGACCTAATTCCGTAACACATTCCAAATTTCGTTGAGATCGGACATATATAACGTCTTTCGTGCACCAAATACCTAAAATCGGTCGAAAATTTATATGGGAGCTATATCCAAATATGAACCGATTTTGATATAATTTGGTACACTTATTTCAACACCAAATTCCGTCACACATTCCAAATTTCATTGAGATCGGACATATTATCAGGAAAAATGTCTAAAATTGTCTTTTTTATTTCAAAAAAATCCCAAAAAAATTTTGATACTACATCAATAATTTTTGGTACATAGATTAAGAAAAAAATCAGCATTCCAAATCTGTTTTCGTTACTAACTTTGATCGTTGCGCGCAAAAGATATGACTGTTTTAATTATGATAATTAGAAAAAATTCTAAAAAAATCGCGGCTTAATATTGTTAGCTGTTATATCCTATTATCGTGAACTGAATTCGTAACCTTTTCGATGATGCAAAAAAATAATCGCAACGTCTCAATGGATTCGCGAAAATTCAAATTTGTTAAATAATTTTACGTATTTACAAACATATTTTTGAAACAATGGCGCTCATACTTACGAAAAATATATAAAAAAATTATAACAGCATCCAGACATTTTGAGGAGTCAAATGAAACCTAAGTTGTGAAGGTTGGAGCTATAGTATTCTAGTTATTTGCAAAAATACGAAGAAAATATTACGAAAAAATTAAAATCATATTATTCTAATTCTATTTTTTTTATGGTTTACTAGGAAAAGTTGGAGAAAAAATGTTTGAGTTCTTCGGCATTTTCGTCAAAATTTCTCGCAATAATGATGATATTTCGTTGTAACAAATTTTTCGCTTATAGTTTTCCTATTGGATAATATTATTAGAACCTTATATTAAATCACAAGGAATTCCATTGGTGGCATAACGTTAAAATAATGTTATATTGAATATTACAACATTTGAGATGCATATAAACCGCGCAATTATGAAAATGACATGATGCGCATCCGATTTTCCAGCACAGCGAATCAATCCCTCTTATTTGATGTACAGTTTGTCAAATTCTATTTGGCGACCACGATGTAGCATCTGCTGCATATTAGGGTGCAAAACACAGTAAAATGGTCATAATTTCCGCGAAGTTCATTTACATTTTATGCGCATCCGATTTCAATAATCACCATTAAAAAATACATCATTCTATGCCGTTTCAATGCGATCCATCAAGAACCGTGGATGTAGCATCGCACTCAATTTTTAGAAGAAATCTATTATATCTCTGGATTTACCAGAGTTTTTAAATATCTGTTTTCGCGCAGTTTAAACACGCGTATCGATCTATTTATTTGAGTAGAACTGACGCATCCAAAACGCGTTTTATTATGCGATATTTTCAAAATATTTTTTTGCAAATTTTCGAAATTTGAGGGGTATCATATCCGCCGATCTTGTGGGTGGATTTTTACGCGTCGTGGCTTGTTAGATTCAGAACGCAAAAAAACTAAATTTACGCGGGTTTCCACGGAAATCGATTGACGTTTGTAAATTTTAAACCAAAAAAAATAGGTTTTTGAGAAAAATTTACGCACAAAAATTTCGTGTTTGGGCGCAGATTACCGTGATCCTGTGAGGGCTACACCCTCATGTTATACATTAAAAAATGCGAAATCGCGAGTATTATAATCAAATAATAAGCTTTTAGGGAAATCCAGCTGCGCGTCCCGATTAGAGCAAAAATTCAAAAAACCCCATTTTTCTGGTTTCAAAATGTCAGCATCCGTTTGAGGTAGATACAGTGGATATATTAAAAAATCATACATTAGAAACTTCAACTCTGAAGTGTACTCTTTAACTTCTCCTTTGAGCATTAAGCTCTACATTGTGTTGTAAAACCACTAATTGGAAAATAACATAATGAAACTCGTTTTTTTCAACGATTTTTTTCCGATTTTTTTACATTAGTACGACCACAGCTTCCGCTCAAATTATTGTTTTAAGAAACCCCTCGGTGAATCGGGCTAAAACAGTTTATTTTACCGAAATGCGGTCAAGAGTTATGGTATAGTAAAACTGATCGCGAGTTACAATACCCCATACCTCAGTTTCAACATAAGTTAATTTTCTACAAAAAGCTTGATATATGGGAGCTATATCCAAATCTGAACCGATTTTCACCAAAAGCAATAGCGTTCTTCCGAGGGCTAAAAAAATGAGCTTCCCCAATTTTCAGTCAAATCGAACAATAAATGCGACCTGTACGTTGCGAACGGACGGACGGACGTACGGACATTCATAAATCGACTCAGAAAGTGATTCTATGCATATCCCTAGAAGGAACTATGGGTCTATCTCTTTTTCTTAGGCATGTTACATACAAATGCACTAACACATAATACCCTTACCACAGGGTGGTGTAGGGTATAAATAGAAGGGATACCCGAGGAGCTCATAAGTTAAATTTTGAACTTTTGTAGAGAAGGAGACACCCGAAGGAGTGGACCGATATAGACCATCTTCGAACTTGATGTAAGTTCCGACAAATTTAACGAGTGCAGAGTTTGGACCAATTCCGTTACTTCTTCGACACTTATCATGCCCACTAAACATTTCTATGAGGTGATCATAGGGTTTTTTTTCAGACCTTTCAGTAGTGCGATTCTCTAACACATTTTTTGAGTTACCTACAAAAATCGGTAAAATTAAAACGCAAAATTATGAATGAAGAGTTCAAACAATAGATGACAACACTCTTGCTATCGGTAGAACTTTACGACTGGCTTTTATTCGTCGCTAACTTATCGAAAGTCATCGGTAATTACCGAAATTATAAGCATTTTAATTTTACCGACAATTGTCGGTAACACAAAAAATGAGTTAGAGAATCGCACTACTGGTCATTTTCTTTCGAAGTATGGACAGGCTTTCAAAAAAAAATTTTCGGTGTATTCCGTAAAAATTTCAAAACGATCCTCGAACAGACCCTTAAGCGCACTTAATCTAAAATTTTTAATTTTTGTGTGGAAGGTACACGAAGGAGTGGACTGGTATAGACCATCTTCGAAATTCATGTAAGTTAGGCATAAATATTACAATGTGCAAAATTAGAACCAAACGGTAATTTCGAGAGTTTTTATGCGTACCAGCCATTTTATTTAGTGCCGAAATGAGATTTTAGAGCATTCGGCACATCATGGGCTTGCCCGCGAAAACAATTATATCATTGTCGTAAGGAACACAAGGACTAAATTCGATAAACATTTCAAAACTATCTTCGAACAGCCCATAAACTGCACTTAATGAAAATTTGTTCAGCTTTTGTGGGGAGTTATTTGATATGAACCTTCTTGGGATCTGCCGTACGTTTGGAAGAAATATTAAAAGTAAAATTTCGGGCAAATTGGATACTCACTTCGTAAGTTCTCGTGCTCACTAGTCATTATAAGTTGGGGCCGAAAGGGGGTTTTCTCCAGATTTTGGGCAATTATCTCAGGAAGTATGGACTTGCCCGCGAAAACAATTATATCGTTGTAATCAGGACCACAAGAACTACATTCGGTGAAAATTTCAAAACAATTCTCGAACAGGCCTTAAACTGCATTTAAGTGGAAAAATTTGAACTTTTTTTGGGAAATGTACTTGGAGGTGTGAATTGCTATAGACGTTCTTGCAGCTTGATGTAGGAGGTTTGGAAGATATTTTACGTTGTCCAAAGGTCCCACCAAATGGTATACTCAATTTGTATATTTTTGGTGCCGGTAGGTTTTTTTTGGGTTTTCTTCAGATTTTGCGCAATTATCTCAGGAAGTATGGACTTGCCCGAGAAAACAATTATATCGTTGTAATCAGGACCACAAGAACTACATTCGGTGAAAATTTCAAAACAATTCTCGAACAGGCCTTAAACTGCATTTAAGTGAAAAAGTTTGAACTTTTTTGGGGAAATGTACTTGGAGGTGTGAATTGCTATAGACGTTCTTGGGGCTTGATGTAGGAGGTTCGGAAGACATTTTACGATGTCCAAAGGTCCCACCAAATCAGATACTCAATTTGTATATTTTTGGTGCCGGTAGGTTTTTTTTGGGTTTTCTTCAGATTTTGCGCAATTATCTCAGGAAGTATGGACTTGCCCGAGAAAACAATTATATCGTTGTAATCAGGAACACAAGAACTATATGCGGTGAAAATTTCAAAACAATTGTCGAACAGGCCTTAAACTGCATTTCAGTGAAAATGTTTGAACTTTTTTGGGAAATGTACTTGGAGGTGTGAATTGCTATAGACGTTCTTGGAGCTTGATTTTGGGTGGTTTGGAAGACATTTTACGATGTCCAAAGGTCCCGCCAAATCGTTTACTCAATTCGTATATTTTTGGTGCCGGTAGTGTTTTTTTTTTTTTTTGGGTTTTCTTAAGATTTTGCGCAATTATCTCAGGAAGTATGGACTTGCCCGAGAAAACAATTATATCGTTGTAATCAGGACCACAAGAACTATATTCGATGAAAATTTCAAAACAATTCTCGAACAGGCCTTAAACTGCATTTAAGTGAACAAATTTATACTTTTTGGGAAATGTAATTGGAGGTGTGAATTGCAATAGACGTTCTTGGAACTTGATGTAGGAGGTTTGGAAGACATTTTACGGTGTCCAAAGGTCCCGCCAAATCGGATACTCAATTCGTATTTTTGGTATTTTGTGCCATTATCTCAGGCAGTACGGCCGAAAAAATGGTACCGTCGAAAAAATTAAAATGAACCAAACCTTGTCCGTCATTCTTGCTAGAAAACTTGAAATTGTGTGTGGAAGGTACCCGAAGAAGTGTCCCGGTAGTGTCCATACTCAAACTTGATCTATGTCTGGAAGAAATATTATGATGTTCAAAGTATGAAACATATCGGTTTATTTTATGAGAGTCCAAAGTATGGACCAAATCGGTAAGTCCCTTCGAGAGTTATCAAGCGCACAAGCCAGCCAGACAGGATGGACAGGGCTAAATCGACTGGAAATGTCTGCAATGGCTTTCTTCCAAACCATCAATTCTATGAGGCACATTTTTGATTGTATTAAAGTCAAAGCTGAGGGTATAATACACTGATATAATATATAGATTGGATGGAATGGAGAATCAGCTTAAAAAATATGAAACAAGATTAAGAAATATACAATTTTCGATATAAAAAACATAAAATTATTTCAAAAGATTGTGATTCTAAGAGGCAAACTTGAAATTAAATTTCAGTTACAAAAAAAAATATTTACAAAAACATTTATAACAATATAATAAAACAAATATAACAAAAAAAAATTGTTTAGAACAATAACAATTTAAAGTACATTCACTAAAAATTAAACTACTAAATCTGCCATTACCTTTGCCCCAACAAAAATCTTTTCATTTCGAGATTCGTTTTAAGTGATAAAAATAAATTTTGTAAAATATGTTGATTAATAAATATTAGTATTGATAATAAAATATGTTTTCTTTTTTTTGTTCAGCTAATATCAAATCCATAAAAAGGAAGCAACAAGTTATTTGTTTCCATATTGAAATGGTTGGACGAAACAAGTCTAAGACGAATGAGAGAATGGAAGTAAGTACATTAACGTGTTTACTAAACTAAGTCTCTAAAAAAGCTCAAAACAAAAAAATAAATAAAAATTCAATTATTAACAAAACAAATAATGGCATTAACAAATTTTTCTACATAATTTTGAACGCTAATTATTTCATTTTGATCTACTACTTATTGTGTCTTCGTTCCACTCCAATTTCTCATATTTTTCTTTTTTTTTTAATTTATATATCGCTATGTATAGATATATATTTTGTTATATATCACTAGTTTAAATATTTTTTTGTCTATGTTTTCTTGGTTTGTATCGTTTTCTGTTTTTCCATTCTAAGTTAAAAAGTTGAATAAAAAAAGTTTTTTTATATGAAAGAGTAAGAAGATAAAGAGAAGAAGAACAAGAACAAGAATTTTTAAAGAATGTGTTATAGGAAGGGGGAAAAATTAATGTTTGGTTTTTCTTTGTTAGTTGTAATAGTAATAGCTGTTGTTGTTGTATATATGAATGTAAATATGGATTGTTTGTATAAATATATACGCTTTTTTATGCATATCCGTCTGTCTGTCTGTATGTTTCTTCTGGTCTAAATATGAGAAAGTAGATCGCATTGCATTTAAAAAATAAAATAAAATTTAACTTTTTTGTTCCGAGATCTTTAGTTCAGCATAATACCAACTAAATGTTGGATACGATTTGTAACTGTAAATTTCGTATTTTATGGAATTCAAGCCATCGTTACCAATTTTATTGATGCCATTTACCAAATTCTCATAGCGTTTGGGATTGGCTTTTTCTTTTTGATGTTTCAACATTGTATAGCGTGCAATATTGATGGGATAACGTGCTATAAAAAGATTAGCATTTCGTAATCTGTAAAGAAATTGGAAAATGAAAATAGATATTAGAAAAAGCAAATAAGGAAAGAGAAATAAAATATTTTAATTTATTAAAGATGACCTAAACAAGAATTTTTGGAGAAACACAGTGTAAAATCTTGAAAAAAAAAAACATCGGACCCACAGACGTGAATATTTTAAACGTGGATTTTTTACAGAATTTTAACCACAAACAAACGTGGATTTATTAATTATTATTTCAACAAACAAACTTTGATTTTTTAAAGATTTTTTTCCAACAATTAAACTTGGATTTTTTAAAAGAATTTTTTCAACAAACAAACGTGGATTTTTGAAAATAATTTAAAACAAACGTGGATTTTTTAAAAAAAAAATTTCTACAAACAAACGTGGATTTTTTAAAATAATTTTTTCTACAAACAAACGTGGATTTTTTAAAAAAAAATTTCTACAAACAAACGTGGATTTTTTAAAATAATTTTTTCTACAAACGTGGATTTTTTAAAAGAATTTTTTCTACAAACAATCGTGGATTTTTTAAAAGAATTTTTTCCACAAACAAACGTGGATTTTTTAAAAGAATTTTTTCCACAAACAAACGGGGATTTTTTAAAAGAATTTTTTCCACAAACAACAACAAACGTGGATTTTTTAAAAGAATTTTTTCCACAAACAACAACAAACGTGGATTTTTTAAAAGAAATTATTCCACAAACAACAACAAACGTGGATTTTTTAAAAGAAATTTTTCAACAAACAAACGTGGATTTTTTAAAAGAATTTTTTCAACAAACAAACGTGGATTTTTTAAAAAAATTTTTTCAACAAACAAACGTGGATTTTTTAAAAGAATTTTTTCAACAAACAAACGTGGATTTTTTAAAAGAATTTTTTCAACAAACAAACGTGGATTTTTTAAAAGAATTTTTTCAACAAACAAACGTGGATTTTTTAAAAGAATTTTTCCAATTTTTTTTTTCAACAAACGTGGATTTTTTAAAAGAATTTTTTCAACAAACGTGGATTTTTTAAAAGAATTTTTTTCAACAAACGTGGATTTTTTAAAAGAATTTTTTCAACAAACGTGGATTTTTTAAAAGAATTTTTTCAACAAACGTGGATTTTTTAAAAGAATTTTTTCAACAAACGTGGATTTTTTAAAAGAATTTTTTCAACAAACGTGGATTTTTTAAAAGAATTTTTTCAACAAACGTGGATTTTTTAAAAGAATTTTTTCAACAAACGTGGATTTTTTAAAAGATTTTTTTCAACAAACGTGGATTTTTTAAAAGATTTTTTTCAACAAACAAACGTGGATTTTTTAAAAGAATTTTTTCAACAAACAAACCTGGATTTTTTAAAAGAATTTTTTCAACAAACGTGGATTTTTTAAAAGAATTTTTTCAACAAACAAACGTGGATTTTTTAAAAGAATTTTTTCAACAAACAAACGTGGATTTTTTAAAAGAATTTTTTCAACAAACAAACGTGGATTTTTTAAAAGAATTTTTTCAACAAACAAACGTGGATTTTTTAAAAGAATTTTTCCAACTACCAAACGTGGATTTTTTAAAGAATTTTTCCAACAACCAAACGTGGATTTTTTAAAAGAATTTTTTCCACAAACAAACGTGGATTTTTTAAAGAATTTTTTCCACAAACAAACGTGGATTTTTTAAAGAATTTTTCCAACAACCAAACGTGGATTTTTTAAGAGAATTTTTTCCACAAACAAACGTGGATTTTTTAAAAGAATTTTTTCAACAAACGTGGATTTTTTAAAAGAATTTTTTCAACAAACGTGGATTTTTTAAAAGAATTTTTTCAAACAAACGTGGATTTTTTAAAAGAATTTTTTCAACAAACGTGGATTTTTTAAAAGAATTTTTTCAAACAAACGTGGATTTTTTAAAAGAATTTTTTCAACAAACGTGGATTTTTTAAAAGAATTTTTTCAACAAACGTGGATTTTTTAAACAAACGTGGATTTTTTAAAAGAATTTTTTCAACAAACGTGGATTTTTTAAAAGAATTTTTTCAACAAACGTGGATTTTTTAAAAGAATTTTTTCAACAAACGTGGATTTTTTAAACAAACGTGGATTTTTTAAAAGAATTTTTTCAACAAACGTGGATTTTTTAAACAAACGTGGATTTTTTAAAAGAATTTTTTCAACAAACGTGGATTTTTTAAACAAACGTGGATTTTTTAAAAGAATTTTTTCAACAAACGTGGATTTTTTAAAAGAATTTTTTCAACAAACGTGGATTTTTTAAAAGAATTTTTTCAACAAACGTGGATTTTTTAAAATAATTTTTTCAACAAACGTGGATTTTTTAAAAGAATTTTTTCAACAAACGTGGATTTTTTAAAAGAATTTTTTCAACAAACGTGGATTTTTTAAAAGAATTTTTTCAACAAACGTGGATTTTTTAAAAGAATTTTTTCAACAAACGTGGATTTTTTAAAAGAATTTTTTCAACAAACGTGGATTTTTTAAAAGAATTTTTTCAACAAACGTGGATTTTTTAAAAGAATTTTTTCAACAAACGTGGATTTTTTAAAAGAATTTTTTCAACAAACGTGGATTTTTTAAAAGAATTTTTTCAACAAACGTGGATTTTTTAAAAGAATCTTTTCAACAAACGTGGATTTTTTAAAAGAATTTTTTCAACAAACGTGGATTTTTTAAAAGAATTTTTTCAACAAACGTGGATTTTTTAAAAGAATTTTTTCAACAAACGTGGATTTTTTAAAAGAATTTTTTCAACAAACGTGGATTTTTTAAAAGAATTTTTTCAACAAACGTGGATTTTTTAAAAGAATTTTTTCAACAAACGTGGATTTTTTAACAACAAACGTGGATTTTTTAAAAGAATTTTTTCAACAAACGTGGATTTTTTAACAACTAACGTGGATTTTTTAAAAGAATTTTTTCAACAAACGTGGATTTTTTAACAACTAACGTGGATTTTTTAAAAGAATTTTTTCAACAAACGTGGATTTTTTAAAAGAATTTTTTCAACAAACGTGGATTTTTTAAAAGAATTTTTTCAACAAACGTGGATTTTTTAAAAGAATTTTTTCAACAAACGTGGATTTTTTAAAAGAATTTTTTCAACAAACGTGGATTTTTTAAAAGAATTTTTTCAACAAACGTGGATTTTTTAAAAGAATTTTTTCAACAAACGTGGATTTTTTAAAAGAATTTTTTCAACAAACGTGGATTTTTTAAAAGAATTTTTTCAACAAACGTGGATTTTTTAAAAGAATTTTTTCAACAAACGTGGATTTTTTAAAAGAATTTTTTCAACAAACGTGGATTTTTTAAAAGAATTTTTTCAACAAACGTGGATTTTTTAAAAGAATTTTTTCAACAAACGTGGATTTTTTAAAAGAATTTTTTCAACAGACGTGGATTTTTTAAAAGAATTTTTTCAACAAACGTGGATTTTTTAAAAGAATTTTTTCAACAAACGTGGATTTTTTAAAAGAATTTTTTCAACAAACGTGGATTTTTTAAAAGATTTTTTTCAACAAACGTGGATTTTTTAAAAGAATTTTTTCAACAAACGTGGATTTTTTAAAAGAATTTTTTCAAGAAACGTGGATTTTTTAAAAGAATTTTTTCAACAACCAAACGTGGATTTTTTAAAAGAATTTTTTGACCAACCAAACGTGGATTTTTTAAAAGAATTTTTTGACCAACCAAACGTGGATTTTTTAAGGATATTTTCCACCAACCAAATGTGAATTTTCTGTTTAAAGAATTGTTGGATTTTTGTAATTAATATGGTGAGACGGGTTATATGCCTTCATTGAAATCTATTCCTAACTCTAGATATCTTAAGACGAATCACATAAATTTGGAAGAAAGTTATACTCTCCTTACTTAAGTTTTCTAAACTATATATGTATCTGTACGCATAAATATTTAATAAACATTTAACTCACCTGTTTGACATGTCATCATCTTCACCGCCCCAACCAAAATATGAATTTGAAAATCCATTGACGGTTAAAAAATGTTCTCGGGTCATTGCTGAGACACCACCAAATATTGTACGATAAGGCAACCTAGAAAACAAGTAATAACGGTCATAATGACTAAATATACCTCGCGTTCAAATCCCATCTATACTCACTTATAATTAAATTTATCTATGGCCACTGACATATGACGCGGTTGACGTGGACAATTATATAAATTTCGATTATCCAACGGTAATAGATCAACATCATGGAATATAAAACAATCCCATTTATATAATTTCATGGCCTCCAAAAAGCCAATATTCATAAGGGCGGCTCTATTAAAGGCCTTGCCATTTGTTTGTTCAATAATGAATATACGATAGGCTATACGCTGTTGCATTAGAAATTTATGTATGTTGCGCAGGAAGATCGATAGATGGGCATATCTATCACGAAAAGGCACCACAATTGCAACATGGTGCCGAGCTATACAGTCTTTTGGTTTGAAAGCACCACCGGGTTCTAATAGAGGACCCAATTGGTCATTGATAACATCCAGAGATTCTAAAGTTATATTAGGTACAAAAGGACTACCTAAAATGAAGGATAAAAGAACAATTACAAATAATGAACAAAGTGTGTTGCTTGTTGCACTTACTTTCTTCAATAATGGGGTCTTGACAAATTGGCAGAGGTGACACGCTGGAGGCTTCCTTGCTATTATTGACTTGATTTAAGCTATTATTGCTGTGCAGCTCCAGTTGTTGTTGTTGGAGATTGGAAGAATTAGCAAATGGTGAGACATTGGTGGTTAAAGTCGCTGGTAATGCTAGGGAATTGTTATTATTGTTTGTGTTATTATTGTTGTTGCTGCTGCTGCTACTTGCATTGCCTGTGGAGCTAAGTACTGTTCCATTATAGCGATAGACTTTGCGTAAACTAGAATTAAATAACAATACAAAAACAAATCACATGATATGATTCATACAAAGCATCCGCATCCCGTTTTCCGTGTTATGCTTCTTGTTGCGTGTCTTCTTACACAATCCCCCTGGCCTTACCTTAAACGACTAAATGATGAAGAGACATCCGATTTGTCAGCAAAATAATCAATTAATAAATTTAATGCCAATAGCATACAAACGCACGCAAATAAATAACGTAACAGTGTTATTTTTTTACTGGTCATGCCTTCCAAACAGCGGCGAAGAAGGCCACAGATTGAACGATGCTGCAATTAATTTTCTCTGCCTTAACTTAGCCGTGTAATTCACAAACACTTGTCAAGTCTATAAAAGAGGAGTTCATACACTTCGTTATTGACCACTGGAGCTGCACACAAATAATTGGAAACCATCGAAAAGGCTCCATAACTATTTTTCCCCAAGAACGAAGCAACCTATTTATCTCTCAAGTGCAGAGAGTTTTTCCTTTCAAACAATAGGTTTGTTCGCGTGGTGTTGCAGTTAAAATTGATGTATTAGGTTTTGAGGGTGGTGGGAGGTAAACTAGTTTTTGCAAAATGTAAACAAACGATGTTGAAAAGTGAGAAACAATTATGAATGAGGTAAAGATAAATTAATGTAATAAAAATAAAGTGAAAAATGCCGGACGACATTTTCGCTTTTGTCTTATTTTGCAGTGGTTAATATTTGTTAAAAATATTAATGTTACATATCTCTCTAATTTTACGTTTATTTTTTTCAGAATGATTCCGTTTACGAACATACCTAATACGAACTGACAGCTGACATCTATCGAATTTCAGATCTCTGAAAAATTTTGTTATCGACAGTATTTCACAATAATTATCGATTATTTATGACATCGAATGGTTGTAACGGCTTTGCATAAAAAAATAAATACAAATAAATATTCTTTATATGCTGCGCTTATTTCTGAATTAATCCTGGCCTTTTGTATCCAGAGGATCGCCAACATTACCCTTAACCTAGGGTGTCGCTTCAAAGTTCAAAAAAAAGAATAAATATTCTGTTCTTGTTGTGGCAGGTTTAGTATGTCCAAAAATACTTAAAAAAATCCACGTTTGGTTGGTACAAAAATTCTTTAAAAAATTCTTTGGAAAAATTCTTTAAAAAATCCACGTTTGGTTCTTGGAAAAATTCTTTAAAAAATCAACGTTGGTTGTTGGAAAATTTTTAAAAAATCCACTTTTGGCTGTTGGAAAATTTCTTAAAAAAACCACGTTTGGTTGTTGGAAAAATTCTTTAAAAACTTCACGTTTGGTTGTTGGAATAATTCTTTAAAAAATTCGCATTTGGTTGGTCCATTTTTTTTTAAAATCCACGTTGAGTTTATCAACATTTTTTTAACACCCATGTCTGTTTGTTGGAAAAATTCTTTAAAAAATCCTCGTTTGGTTGGTCCAACAATTCATTAAAAAAACCATGTTTGGCTGGTCCAAAAATTCTTTAAAAAATAAACGTTTGTTTGGTCCAAAAATTCTTTAAAAAATAAACGTTTGTTTGGTCCAAAAATTCTTTAAAAAATACATGTTTGCTTGGTTTAAAAATTCTTTAAAAAAACCACGTTTGGTTGGTCCAAAAATTCTTTAAAAAATCCACGTCTGGTTGGTCCTACAATTCCTTAAAAAAATCCACGTCTGGTTGGTCCAAAAATTCTTTAAAAAATCCACGTTCGGTTTGTCCAAAAATTCTTTAAAAAATCCACGTTCGGTTTGTCCAATAATTCTTTAAAAAATCCACGTTCGGTTTGTCCAAAAATTCTTTAAAAAATCCACGTTCGGTTTGTCCAAAAATTCTTTAAAAAATCCACGTTCGGTTTGTCCAAAAATTCTATAAAAAATCCACGTTCGGTTTGTCCAAAAATTCTTTAAAAAATTCACCCTTTTTTTGTCCAAAACTTCTTTAAAATATCCACTTTTTTTTGTCAAAAAATTCTTTAAAAAAATCCACGTTTGTTAATCCAAAATTCTTTAAAAATCCATGTTTGGTTGATCTAAAAATTCTTTAAAAGTCCACGATTGGTTGCGCCAAAAATTCTTTAAAAAATCCACATTTGATTGGTATCTCAAATTTTCAAGACGAAGGCGAATTCTTTTCTTCCATAAAAAAAGAAAACTCAATATATTATAGCTCTGGTTTTTGTATGCACTTTTTTAAAAAAAAAGCTTAGTTTTTATTTAATGCATTTTTTAGCTCAACGTCATTTTTTGTGAATTAAAAAAATTAATGATTTTAAATTACAATAACATCAAACCTAGCCATATTTAAATAATATTCTATTCCGCTCTAATGAAAATTTACTTGCAAATTCTAAAATTACAAATAGTGGGTAGCAAACAAAATAGTTGTTAGATGGAACTATGTGGATAAACTAAAAAATAACAACAACAATTGATGGAAACAATTTTACGGTTATCGTGGCAGTCTAACAGCCTCAATATCTTTAATTACAATCGATTTATTGACATTATTGTGCTTGTAATCAATGCGTAAGAATTTTGTTTCACCAATACAGGGATCATAAAAACCGGGCAGGTCACTCTGCAAAAAAAGAAGAAAACGATAAAGCACAATGAATTATTATAAAACTTCACTTGACCACTACCTTTGATGAATTGTACAATTCCAATGAGCCATCCTTAACCAAACATTGAACAGGAACTGTAACATCAATCGAGGCATCCTTTATAAACTCATTTTGATTATTTTCCTCTGTTTGGCCATAGGTGGCCTTCACAATTATCAAACCATTGCGTTCCATTTCTTCCTGTACAATACGCTCATAGGTATGTTGCATTAAGTCCAGTGCCGCCATGGCCTCTTGTCGTTTCAAATTCATGCGCTGTTCATTGGTACGTTTTGTTTTTTCAATTTCAATATTTTTACGTTCGGCTTGCATTGGTTCTATTATGGATTTCTTGACGAAAAACCAAACAATAATTGGTGTAACAGTGGCATAGAATACCGCAGCTGGTACAATTTCCTCACTTAGATGTATTGGGAACACATAGGTTTGTTGGGAGCGAATAACTCTGCAATCAAAATAAATGTAATAAATAATCGTGAGATGACAATGTCGTACTTACTTAAATTTCAATATTACACCCGTTGGCACACCAATTGACACCGCCGCCAACACTGAACTATATTTGGAAATTTTCTTCTCAGCTCCATATTCTGCCATAAAACCAAATGTACCCACTTTAGCCACTGCCTTTAGCTTCAGTTCATTCTCCAACATTTTATGGGTATAGGCAATGCTAAAGTAGATATGTGGCGATCCAATTACAAATGACGTTGACCACGCATAACGTTCGGTGTTGCGATCAATTTGCGTGCTCATTGAAGCTTGTCCACCAGCATTTAAAGTTAATGAGCCCAATGTATGTTTGTCCAATTGTACTCCCAATGTGGTAAATAAACCGGGTATAACACCATTGTCCCGGAAGTTGGTAGATGCCCCAGCATTCAATGTTACCAGTGAGGATAGAGTACGTCCACCTTTAACGCCCAGCAATAAACCATTTCCAGCTCCCACATCCAATTCCAGCCAACCTTTATTCAAAAGACGCCGACCACACACCACAAAACCACCAGAACCATTGCCATTTGCTGACATTAGATTACCACTTAACGTCAAAGTGTCTCTCCTCGTAAGCGGAGCTTCTATGGATTGGGCTATACTCATGGAAGACACTTCAATATGGGGAAAATCACTTTCGTCATAGGGTGAAAATATTTCCGTGGCATTGATATTAATCGTCACATTGCCACGAGGATTGGTGTTTTGTAGCAGTTTTCGTGCCTCTGCTGCCTCGGCAAGTCTCTCATATTCTTCTCGAATTTCCGCTGGTGTTTTCTGTCGTTGCACCAATTCCCAACCGTCTGTGCGCAAACCTTTCTCACCCACCGAATCGTATATGGCTCTTTTATGTGGATCGGATAGCACTTCATAGGCCTTTTTTGTTCGATTAAACATTAACTCGGCTTTTTGTTTATTTTCCGGTTCGGTATGTTTGTCAGGATGATATAGACGTGATAGCTTACGATAGGCATTGTTGATTTGCTCAGCAGAGGCCTATATTGGCGGCAGAGGATTCAAGTAATAAAACAATAATAAGACACGCAACAAAAAGGGAAAAATAATAAAAGAGGCCAAAGATGATGAAACCATATCAACCATTATTGAAATTCTTTACTCACCTCCTTGGGGACATTTAAATAGCTGTAGTAGTTCTCCTCCAGCTCGTTGTCGGAATCTATTTCATCGGACATTGTGACAGCCTATCTGTGGAATCACTCTTAACTTTAATTTTGCAAAAATAAAAATGTTTCATTCATTTATGAGAGTTTTATAACCTCACACATAATAGAGGTGTCAAATTGGCGATAACATGTGTCAAAGTATCATTTTGTGTTATCGATAGTTTATTTACATCAGAATTTTTGTGTTATCAAAACAATCGAGATTAGAGAGTAGAGTGGCGTGTCGTCATTTCAAATTGTTGGTGCATGTAATGAAGGTAACTTGCATCGGTCCAGCTGATTGAACATAACGTGATTTTTTTTAATTGTGAGAGAAACATGCAGAAGAAATACTATGTTTACATTTACGAAATCCTCTCGATTTCATCTGTCAATTCCTTTGTGAATACGTCAAATGAAAACTCACCTGCATGGTACAAGTAAGTAAGTAAGTAAGTTTTTTTTATTTGAGTCTTCTTCTTTTTCGGTAGTACACTTAAATACAATCTGAATGATTAACAATGAATAGGAATGTTAGAACTATTGTTGTCTTATTCTAACTCACAATGAAATGTGTATGCTACATGCGAACAATGAGATCAAAACAAAAATCTAGAAAAATGATGAGAGTGAAAATAAGGTTTGCTCCCGACCTTATGTATGACGAACAGAGCTTAATTGTCTGAAGATAATAAATAAATGAAATAACAACAACAAAAATTAAAACTAGTTAACAAAACGAGACTGAAAGCTACATAACAAACAGTGCTCTTGTAATGGATAAATACGTCTAGTGAAATGATAAAATATCACAGGGGAGTTATGTTAATCAAACGAACGCTCAACAATAAGAGCTGCAGGATAACCGACATATTGGTAAGTATATGTTTTGCTTATAAATAAATTGTAAAATGAATTGTTAATATTATAATAATATATTTATCCTCTATGGGATCCAGGTACAGTACTAAGGTAGAATCGTGGCAATGAGTATTCGACTGTGTCATCAGATGGTTCGTTGAGGATTCCCAATGTCGACAAATATATTGATTCTGACCATGGTATGTTTCTCTCTAGATCGTGGATTGAGCTTATAAGGTAGTTTTCATGGGTAGCTAAGTTTTCCACAAACTTCCTTTGGTGTTGTTGGACGTACTTACAGAATGGAACAATGTTTGAAGTGTTGTATATGTAAGTATTGGAAAATTTTTTGTTTTCAGCTTGGTAGTGTTTATTGATACATTTCCTTATGACCTTTCTTTCCAGTATTTCCAACTCGTTGGCGACTATTGGCGAAATAGCAAACCAGATTGGAAATGCATAAGTTAGAATGGGTCTTACTGCCACTTTATAAAGGAGAAGCTTGGTATCAACCGGTAAGTAGTTGCTATTGAAAAGGTTTGCGAATCTCCCTAATACTCCTTTTACCTTTTGCATGACGGAACGAGCGTGGCCATTAAATTTTAAGAGGCTGTTGAAATTGACACCAAGATATTTTAAGGATGTTTTGAAGGGTATCTCTACACCTTCCAGAGACAAATACAACTGTTTGCTTTCTGGTACCACATATCTCGGGCACTTTCCAGACGCATTGCGAATACAAATCGCTACTGATTTGGCGGCGTTGATTTTGATACCCCATGCTTTATAATAATCATTGATGATATGGAGATGATTTGAGGCAAAGCTTAACGCAGTTGAAGGTGATGAATTGTGCGCATATATTAAGCAGTCGTCTGCATACAGAATGGCTTGAGAGTGCTCATGAGTATGAGGGAAATCATGGAGAAACAAATTAAACAAATATGGCGCCAGTATACTTCCTTGGGGAACACCACGAGTCACAAGGCCCAAGGGCGATTCTGTATTCTTGATTTGGACCAAAAACTGTCGAGATGTGAAGAAACTTCTCAAGATTTTTATTATGAAAGGATCCGTTCCCAGCTGTACCAGTTTATATAAAATGCCGATGTGAGAAACGGAATCAAAGGCTTTTTGGATGTCTAATGAAATGGCGACTGTAGATGATTGACTTCTTAGCTGAGTTATTATGTCATTGTGAAACTTAAGAAGTGCATGCTGCGTGGAGTGGCCAACTTTGAAGCCAAATTGGTAACTTGGTATTGGGTCAATAATGAATCCTTGATCTAGTTTTTGTTTCAGCACCACTTCGAATAGTTTTCCAATATTCGAAAGAAGAGATATGGGACGGAAGTCATCAACGTTACAACTGGACGTTTTCTTCTTGATGGGGATGATTTAGGCGACTTTCCATTGAGTAGGGAAGTATCCGTTGTTTATGCAATTGTTGAAAATGCAAGTAAGTAGATTAATTGTGGAATCCGGAAATTTCTTAATAATGAAATTTGAAAATCCGTCCGGACCACTCGATTTCTTTGAATTGGTGTTGATAATAATGCTTCTTATATTTTCAGATGTAGTGAAGTGGAAAGTATCCGGATTTTGTAGAGCATTGAAGTTATCGGCGAAGGTATAAATATGAGGGGGAATTGAATTGACACAAGATAACACCCTGGAATTACAATCATCAATAGCATGTAGTGATGTCGAGCCTTCAAATACCGATGAATAAAAATCTTTAAAATGAACAGCTATTTCGGCGCTGTTTGTGATTGTGTTGGTACCATGGTTTAACTGGTGACAGAAAGCAGACTTATTTTTCCCCGTTAATCGGGATATTTCCTTAAAAGCAGTCGGTCCTGGCTTTATTTTTTGTAATCTTTCATTGAAAATCTGGGCAGTTTCTATGTTGACAAGTTCTTTGATTATTACTTTCAACAATTGTATTTGGCTGGAAAGAATGGAATATTCACGACTTGTCCTGTTACCCGAACGATGAAAGATTCTTTTAAGATTCCGTTGCCATTGGTGCTTAATTTTAAGAAAATTCTTGATTTTGTCTGAATAAGGGAGATTGCCATCCTTTATCTCAATTTTTTGGGAATGCCTATCGTGTATATTGGAAAACCGACTGCTGAATTCGTTGATTACGTCGTCGATTTCATCATTCTCCAGATTCCTGTTTATCGGCGGCATTAGTTGATGTGAAACAGCATCTATGTCTCGACGAAAGTTTTGCCAATTGGTGTTTTTGAAGGATGTAAAAAATTGAGGCGAATTCAGAGCAATATTTGTAAAATCAACTCTAAGATCAAGCTTAATGGGAAAGTGATCCGAGAAAGTAGGCTTGGTAGATATAAAATAATTAGAGGCACGTCTGTTGATCAAATGCGAACTGATTAAAAAATGGTCCAAATAAGAGGAACCATTTGGGTAAGAGGGGCTGGAATCCGATAGTCTGGTTACTTCCATAGAATTTTCGGTAAGCCAGGACCGCAAAACCTTTCCATTGGAGTTCTCATAAACATCACCCCAAGTTGGACTTTTTGAATTAAGATCACCTCCCATAATGAAACTGTCGAAATTGGTGGTTAATTGAATTAATCTATTCAAATCGGACTCAAGTCTCTGTACAGGAAAACTACATGGGATATATACTGATCCCAGTAAGTATTTTTTTGGTGCGTTGTTATGAGACATTTCAATACTTATGAATGTAGTATTTATGCCCAGGTCTGATACAGGTATTCTCTTATATTGAATAGAGTTCTTGATGAATAAAGCAACCCCAATGGGCGAGTTATCGTAGACAAAAGAATATCCACTAACTTTAACCCGCATGTTGGTTCTTAGATGACATTCCTGAACGAAAGCAATATCGATGTTATTTTGATGCAATATGTTCTTTAGTTCTAGTTGCCGACTTCTATCCACTAGAGAACGCACATTGAAAGTTAAAAATTTAAGAGACCTATGGTCCATAATTAGATTTTACTTTTTTCATAAGCGACAAAAATTGTTTTTTCGCTTCATTCTTAGGCATGTTTTTATATTCCTTTAAGAAAATTTGAACTTCTTGTTCCAAAGTGAGCTCTTCTGGTTCCAGAAAAATATTTGCAAGTTTAAGAAAATCTTGAATTATTTGAGGTTTTTGTTTGCTTTCCTGACGAATTGTTGGACAGGCTCTGAATAAACTGGAGAAAGCTTTTCCAGGTGATGCCAAGGACATGTTTATTGCCCTTGAAACGTTATTTTGAGCCTCTAGCTTATCTTCCATTGCTTGGGCCATCTTCTTTTTCCTTGCAAGAAGATATTTTTTGTATGAGGGACATCCCCTCCAATTGGCCGGGTGACCGGGTTTACCGCAATTAACACAATGCGGATCAGAAGTATCTTCTTTCTTTCTTTGACATTCCCCTGGGGGGTGTTGAACATCACATTTGACACAATTGAAAGCAAAGTTACAATTTCGAGAAATGTGTCCCCAACGCTGACACCTGTGACATTGAATTTCACCCGACTTCTTTTTGGGTTTCTCCCAGGTTATTCCCTGAAGCTGAAGTTCGTCAATGTGCGAAACATCGCCAATTTTCTTGCCCGGAAGCAAGGTTACTAGAAAAAGGCTAGTTTCCCAATTTCTCTTTAAAGATGATGGAGTTCTGAATTTTTTGACATCTTCCACCGTATTTGGTACAAGAACGTCCAGCTCTTGCTTTATGTCTTCTTCGTTATAGTAAGAATAAAGGCCTCGAATAATCACTGACACCTTTTTGTGCTCTTTTGGAGTGAAAGAGTAGGATTGTATATTTTTAGCCTTCAATATGGCCATCATTGAAGCGTGTACATTTGGATCAGCAAAGTATAATTTGCTTTTTGTTTTGTTGATGTTTTTGATTCTAAGACCAGACTCTGGAATTGCTTCTTTTAAAGACTCCACTAGAGTTTTAATGTTGACATTAAAGACGAAGATGGGAGGACACCATGATCTTTTTGTTTTGGGATTATTTTCTTTCGGTTTGGACGAATTTGAATTGCTGACAGGAGTAGGAACTCCGATGTCAATGTCTGCCAGTGCACCTAAAATACCAAATTTGTTCTGATCTTGGGGGTTATAACTTGCTAACCTCTGAGCAAGATCAGAAACATCCAAGTTGACTGGGGATGTTGCGCCATCTAAGCGTTGTCGTTTGCGCTCATTTTGTTTGATGGGATTTGTTTGTGTTATTTGTTTATTTGCTAGCGTTGGTAATGAGATGTTGGATGTTGTTGCAATAACTTCCGTGACATCATGATCCATGTCATAAGGAGTAGGGTCGGGATCCACCATTGCAAAATATTGCAAATGGGATGCCCGGAAAATTAGTTTTTATTAAAAAAACCACGAAATTAAAAATTATTTTTTTGTTTGGAGAAACAATACGTGTTATCGGTTTAAAGGTTGCCACTCTTTTCCCTGCATGGTACAAATACACAGGTAGCCGCATCGGCAATTGTTGGCAACATAAGATGTCAAAATTTGACATCAATTCAATGCAGTTGACACATTATGTTACCATCAGCTGGCATGATAATGCTACCTGTGTTATTGTACCATGCTCACCTGAAATCGATTGGATTTCATTTGACGTTTGAGCAATGGAATTGACAGTTGAAATCGAGTGGATTTCGTAAATGTAAACATAGTAAAAGGATAGGTAAAAGCTTGGTCTGTTCCAGAATTGATATATGGTCTGTTGCGGTAGATTCTTACTAATTCTTACCATTTTTTTTTTTCGATTACATACATGGTAGAACAAATATAAGGTAAAGTTAATACTACAACAAATACAACTCGAACAACAACCACAAAGGAATTTGTTTTTGTTTTGTAACGTTACTGCCAGTTGTATTTGTAAACAAAACAAGGAAATGTATATAAATTATTGGAATTTAAAAAACTAATAATTTTTCACATTTGGTTCAATATTTTGGAAAACATGAATGAAAATTCGTTACATTTTCAATTTTTATGTTCCCACATCATTCCACTAAATGCACAAATTCTCGCAGAAAGTAGAATTCTTGCAGAAAAGTTTGGGGTCGCTGGAAATTCATAGAAAAACGAGAAGCTGTTTCAATGTTTTGTTTTAGAAATCAAAGAAGCACATGTTTATTAGGGCTTTATTTTTTTAAATTTTAACAAAATACCTCACATATTAACAAACGTTGTATCGCCTCTACAAGCGGGGATTTACTGCGCTGCTTATCGTTCGAACTTGGAGGAGGTTACATATCATTGATATGAAGAAGTCTTTCTGGGAATGTTTTTTTCCCGAATGATATATTTTTTTCTCAAAAAATATATGTCCCTAATGTACATCGAAATAGAAATAAATGTATAAAATGTCATATGAAATTTGACACTAACGTTACAACCCAGTTCAGTCAGCTGTGTATTGCTGCTACCTTTTCTTATTCTACCATGGATTACATAGAGGAAAATTGTTATCGTAGAAAAAATTAGCAGCTTCTGGAACAGAGCAAATGCATGTGTCGTCTCCAAAGTAGTTGACACCAGTCTATAATGCCATGTTCATACCAGCATTTGAATCACGTTGTTCGCTCTCATAATTATGTACACGTTCATGCAACATGCTACACAATTCATAGCAACATGATTCATATTTTCATACTTTTTATTTACTGAATTTAAAGAAAGTTTCAGCCAAAAGACGAGTAAAATTAATTAATAAAAACTGAAAAAATAGTTGTCCTTTTTTTAGATATCTATTTAATATTAAATAATATCATTTCTCACAATTTTGGTGTTTTCAGCAAATTTTTTAATTTTTCTATTTTCAAAATTATCGAGAGAGAGACCTGCCAAAATAACATTTTGGTATACAGACTTTCTGGCAGGCATTTGATTTTTGTTTCTAAATTTGTACGCGAGTTTAAAACGATGGACAAGAAATGGAGCTGTAGTAAAAGCTGTTCTACACGGTATGTTTTTTACATATTTGTGCATAGCAACTGTCACTTTTTACAAATCTGAATTTTGTACACATGGTGTGAACCATACAGAATTTCAATGGATGAATGTGTTATGTGCATACATATGTATATTTTTCGAATAGAACGCGCTCTATTCTCGTCTGTACCACCAAAGGTAAACAGCTGTTTTGTTTGTACGCGGAATAAATAAAGAAAACAACAGAAAACGAATGAAAAATAAAATTTTGCCGTGCAGAAGGAATCACATATGGGCGAAAAAAAGTGACAGTTGCTATGCATGAATATGTAAAAAACATACCGTGTAGAAACCCCATAAAAGAAAAGAGAAAATTTGCTATGATTTGAATGTATACTAGTCGTTACACCGTTTACTTTTCATTCACGTTTTGCAGTTTTTCTAAAAATATTTGGGTTTTTAATAAATATTTAAATTTTATATATTTTCTGTCATATGGTCTGTTCCAGAACTGCAAGAATCTACTAATTCTTACTTGCTTTGTTCCAGAACCTGCAAGAAGCTACTATTTTTTACTACGATAGCATTTTTCCCTTTATGTTATCGGAAAAAATAGTAAAAATTAGTAGATTTTTGCAGTTCTGGAACAGACCAACTATTTTTTTCGATAACATAAAGGAAAAAATGTTATCGTAGTAAAAAATAGTAGCTTCTTGCACGTTCTGGAACAGAGCAATAGTTAATTTATTTCGATAAATTCTCTCATTTGTTAGAGATGGGACATCTGATAGTAATTTAAGCTCTGTTCCTTTAAGGGCTGTTTACACCATCTATCAATGTCATATGAGCTGTCATTTCTTTCACCCATTCGACATTCTCTATGTTTGTCAAAATTGACGTTATCCATACAACTTTCAATTTGTGCGTTCATACCTACAAGTGTTATTTTCGTATGACATAACCTATAAATATAAAAACAGTTGTTTTTGTCATTGTTTACATTTATTGTTGAGTTGCAAATTTGCGCAAATTTTAATTTTGGTTAAAGGAAAATGAATATCTAGCATGGTTGTTGTGGTAGAATAGGTTTTTGGGGTTATAGAGGCATTTATGTTTTTGCCACAAAGCAATCATTTCCAAGACTGCATCTTTCGACCAATCGATCTGAAAATTACATTATAAACACTCTTTGTTTACTTTTCTAAATATTTAAATATACACAACTTTCCATTTTCTTTTTTAAAAGATTTTGTTTTTCTTTTTTTTTTGAGAATGCCAGAAAACAGCTGATAAATTTATGTTTACATACAAGAATGCCGTATCAAATAGAGCGCTCCCTAAATGAAAAATTTACATATGAGTTGCCAAATCATTTTGATAGATGAAAATTTTCATAGTGGTCACACTATGTGTACAACATTCACAGGTAGAAAAATTGACATCTCACACGACATTGATAGATGGTGTAAACAACCCTTTACTTTTTTAATGGTAAGGGTGGTAAAAGAAAAAAAAAGTGTCAAAATTGCTCTCTCATGAACATTTTTACCAGAAAAGTAAAGGAAGGGAAAAATTGTAGATCTGGTAGCAATGTCAAAAAGAAACATAAAAAATCAATTTTCGTCTTTTATTTTACAGTTTTTAATGAAGTTTTGTCAGCGTTCGACTTTTTCTTCTGTTTTTCGTCCATTTTTTTCTTCATTTTGGAAGTCGAAAAATCAGTTCTGCCATTTTTTTTCAGCAGAAATTTGCCTGGTAGCCTGTGGTAGAAGAGAAACATATGCCTTTCTCTTCTACCACAGGCTACCAGGCCTCTCTCCTATCTCACGCTCTTAAAAATTGCTACCAGTTTTACCACCTTTTGGGGTTAAGGAACGCTTTGCAGGTTAAAAGTGGTAAAAATGTTAACCTAAGGTAAGTAAAGGATCACAGCTTTAAATTGAACAATGTACAAAAATCGTTGTTCGTTCTCAAAATGTTGTATGGGAAATGAAGTAATTAAAATTTGGGGTCGAACAACGAATAGAACAAGGCATAAGATATCCAGATATTCCTACTAGGCGTCTGTCTACACATATGCTTTGTTCCAGAACCTGCAAGAAGCTACTATTTGTTACCACGATAACATTTTTTTTATGTTATCGGAAAAAATAGTAAAAATTAGTAGATGCTTGCAGTACTGGAACAGACCAATAATTTTATTTACACATATGGTCTGTTCCAGAACTTGCAAGAAGCTACTATTTTTTAAGCTGGGTACACATTGTCAGTTTTGAATGACAGCTTAGTTGTTGCTTGCTAGTGTGGCCGTTCATTTTTGTCATTCATCATACAACCACAAAATGTTTTGTGGTTGCTGGACGGTTTGACAGTTATCGATAATTGCGAAATATCGACATTCAAAACTGACAATGTGTACTGCACTTTAGTTCGACAACATTTTTTCCTTTATGTTATCGAAAAAAATAGTAAAAATTAGTAGATTTTTGCAGTTCGGGAACAGACCAAAAATTAATGACTTATAATCAAAGGTAATGCCTCTTTTAACTGGTAAGAGATAGGCAGGGTAATGCTTACCCTGCGTTTACAAATGACAGGACAGTTGACTTCATGTATTGGTTGTCAAAATCCCAAAACTTGCCTGTGTGACGTAGGCTTCCATACAACTGCGGAAACAGTTGTAAAATTATGAATGAAAATTCCGTTTACATATTTTGTTTTGTACATATTCCTTTGTTTTCAACACATCTGAATTATCATCTCACTTTTTTTCACAAAAATATCAAAAATTTGTCAAACCGGCTGTCTGTGAAAAAGTAATGGACAGCTGGGAGACAAACGACAAATGTATGTATGTGTTAGTAAATCAGAGTTGTATTTGAAGACAAACTGTCTGGTGTAAACGCCTAGTTAAACTCAACTTGCTTCCAAACGTCAATGTGTTGTCTGTAGCCCACTGTTCAATTTATTAAATTCGATTACCTCCCTTATTATCGATTTACTTATCGATTTTGTATTCTCGAAAAATCTGTCACCCTGTGACGTTTTTTGACATCTGACAGCTCTCTCTTGTTGGAACTTGATTACTTTTTCTTGAATTACCTATCGAAAAAAAACGTGTGTGCTCCGCGAAGCAACCTATTCCGAGATTATTTCACAGCAAAGAAGAAATATTCTTTTGTACAAAAAAAGTGAAAAAGTTTGTGTTTATTAATTGAAATTAATTAAATAACTAACAAAAGAACACAAAATGTTGCGCGCTACAAAATTCTTACCACGTTTGATTGGACAAAAACAGGCCAGTTTGGTTGCCGGAAAATATTCTAGCATTTTCGAAAATGTAAGTGCAAATATCAGATGAAAAAAACTATGGGCATTTCACAATATAAGAATTTGCCTTTTATATAATGACATAAATTTCGTAGTTAAAAATTGAAATCGACGAATTTAATTTATGATTTGTATTATATTTATTTAATTACAGCAATCCACAGCATTGAACAATGGAATTGCCGCTCAGTTGCGTCACAAGTAAGTGTAGTCTTCTAAGAAAAAAAAATCATTACACTTTCCACATACTGGTCCGGCCCGCATATTTTGTTAAATGAAGATGATGGCTCTTCTAAATGGAATGACTTATGTAACTATCTTGGGAAGTGTTAACAAAGACTATTCCCTTTGACCCACCATTTACCGGGGGGTCATGTGAGATTTAGCCCTGATATTTATTAATTACAGTAGAGTTTCAATGGAAACATGTAAAGTTGCGTCATACGACGTCATTATTTGAGGCCCTGTGAGGTTCTTCTTCTTTCTTATCATATGTCTGTATATGGCTGTCAATACATTTTCTATTTCACAACTATTTATTTTAATTTCTTTTAGTAATTTTCTTTAGTAATTTTGCAAAAAGCATAAATCTTTCTTTCGGAACATGTGTATGAATGAAGTGAGAGATTATATAAGACAAACAGCTGAGTACAATTTCCCAGTGGGAAAATGGAAGCAATGGTAAACGAGGAGGTAATGCATAAACACTATGATTTATTGATTCCAGAATACATTATTGTTAACACGGTGCATGTCCTAGGAAAATAATGCATTCCTTTTGTTTGCCTCAGTAATACATAATATAATGCATTCAATATAATTCATTTTTGGACACTATTTCCAGAATACATAATATAATTGATTATTTATTTAATTTATTCCCCCATAATAGATTAAAAATATGTATTTTTAAAAATATATATTTTAATTCAATTTTTTATTATTTTATATTTTATTATTTTTTTATTAGTAATAAACATAGTTTTATAAATATATGCACGTATTCCCAGAATACAAAAACAAAATCGAGTGTATTTCAACTGTCAATTCCTTTGCGTATACGTCAAATGAAAACTCATCCGAAATCCATTGGCTTTCATTTGACGTTTGAGCAATGGAATTGACAATTGAAATCGAGAGGATTTCTTAAATGTAAACCAACTATGAAACTGTCTTAATTTAGTCAGATGGAATGCCTTTTTAATATCTTTTTGAATTCTTTATCGTCATATCCTTCGCACGTTGACACTTCTGTAATAAATAATTTATATTAATATTTATGTTATAAAAGTATTTTATTTGCAAATGTTGAACAATTTTACTTACTTGTTTTCATTTGATGTATGCACTTGCACAACGTTTTTTTTTATTTGATATTAAACGCCTCCAACGTCGCTTTAAATACATTTAAAAAACGTACATCTTCACCGTCACACGAATGAAACAAAACTAAACAAATTTACAAACTTAAACAATGACGCGACATGAAGTCGTCCGAAAATAACGGGACACAGAATCAGGAAAAAAACAAACTATGAAACTACACATTCCATCATATACAGATTCTGGAATATAGACGGTAATCAATTTGTAAATTTCGTCAAAAGAAATTACCATTTCGCTTCAATTGGGATGAATAATATAATGCATCCTATAACAACAGTGTTATAATTAATTTTTGCTCAAATTGCATTCTTTTCTCGATTATTTTTGACAAATTCTATAATGTAAATCATATAATGCTATAAGTTATTTATTCTCAATGTAATGTATTCTCCATTTTCCCACTGGGTTACTTTGTGTTCACTTTAACTCTCTCGTTGTACACACACACCTAAACATAATAAATGCCGAATGAAAAATATGTGTACTTGACATCAGTCCAGCCAGCCAGCCAAACATCCAACATTACCATTCTCTTCACATGGCCTGATAACAATTTTCAAAATGTGTGAATTAGCAGCTGGAAATGATGTATTCTTTGGCAAACGTCATTGTAAATGTAAACATACTCCTTCTACTGGAGATAAGCATAGAAAGTGACCTTTAGACATGTAGTTTTATGTTTATTTCTAGGTGAATGTTTTCAAAACATGTCGACATATGATAATTATGGGTTTTTAGAGAGAAAATTGTCCCTTGTCAAGTCCTGTTAAGAAATTCCACCCGAATCGTTTTGAAAATTTCACCACATGTAGGGGGTTATCATGAACGGCAATTCCCCGTGAACTTTCTCCCTTAAGTTGCAACGGCGGAAAGACAAAACTTACGGGGAAATTTCATTCATGATAACTCCCATAGTTCATAGTGTCCCGATCACAACCATGTACATTTACTGAGCTAGGTCTTCAATATTCGAATTATTAATGTGTCTAAACACTGTTCCCATGAACCTATTAAAATGGAAAAGGGGAGACACAAAGAGTGCTTCCCAAACATAATTTTACTACGGATATTGTGCAACAGCACTTCTGTGATGGTTGGGTATAGAGTCATCGAAATTCCAAAAGCCATTTCCTGGAAATAAAAAAAAATCGACGATAATTGTCTCTTTGGTGGCTCCTAAAAATCGTTAAAGAATCCAAGCCTATTGTCCTCTTTAGTGGCTCCTAAAAATCTTTAAAAATCCACGTTTATTGTCCTCTTTGGTGTCTCCTAAAAATCTTTTAAGAATCCACGCTTATTGTCCTCTTTGGTGGCTACAAAAAGTCTTTAAAAAATACACACTTATTGTCCTTCTTGGTGGCTCCAAAAATCTTTAAAAAATACACGTTTACTGCCCTCTTTGGTGTCTCCTAAAAATCTTTTAAAAATACACGATTATTGCCCACTTTGGTGGCTCCTAAAAATTATTTAAAAAACCACGCTTATTGTCCTCTGTGGTGTCTCCTAAAAATCTTTGAAAAAATCCACGATTTACGTCCTCTTTTGTGACTCCTAAAAAATCATTAAAAAATCCGTTTATTGTTTGCTTTTTGTGTTTCCTAAAAATCTTTACAAAAATCAACGCTTATTGTCTTCTTTTGTGTCTCCTAAAATCTTTCAAAAGTACAAGCCTTTTTCCTCCATGGCGGCCCTTAAAAATCTTAAAAAAATCTACGCGTATCGTCCTTTCTGGTGGCTCCTAAAAATCTTTAAAAAAAATCCAAGCTTATTGCCTCTTTGGTGTCTCCTACAAATCTTTAAAGAATCCACGATTATTGTCTTTTTCGGTGTGTCCTAAAAATCCTTAAAAAAATCTTATTGTCCTCTTTAGTGGCTCCTGAAAATCTTAAAAAATCCACATGTATCGTCCTCTTTGGTTGCTCCTAAAAATCTTTAAAAAAATCTACGCTTATTGTCCTTCTAAAAATCTTTTAAAAATCCCAATCAGACATTCTTTTACTTTTCATCTAAACAAATTTTGCCTCCATCAAACCAAACCCCAATTTTATAAATCCCGAACTATTTTCATAATTATAATTTCCATCTCTTCCTCCCTCTCCACTTTCTCCTCTAGATCTGGTGAAGTCAAAGGAGCCGTTATTGGTATTGATTTGGGCACAACCAACTCCTGTGTTGCCGTTATGGAAGGTAAACAAGCTAAAGTAATTGAAAATGCCGAAGGTGCCCGTACCACACCATCTCATGTTGCCTTCACCAAGGATGGTGAACGTTTGGTTGGTATGCCAGCCAAGCGTCAAGCTGTTACCAATGCCCAAAACACCTTCTATGCCACCAAACGTTTGATTGGTCGTCGTTTTGATGATCCTGAAATTAAGAAAGATTTAAAGAATTTGTCCTACAAAGTTGTCAAGGCCTCCAACGGTGATGCCTGGGTACAATCTACCGATGGCAAAGTGTACTCACCCTCACAAATTGGTGCTTTCGTTTTGATGAAAATGAAGGAGACTGCTGAAGCCTATTTGAATACCCCCGTCAAGAATGCTGTTGTCACTGTACCCGCCTATTTCAACGATTCGCAACGTCAGGCCACCAAGGATGCTGGTCAAATTGCTGGTCTTAATGTGTTGCGTGTCATCAACGAACCCACTGCTGCTGCCTTGGCCTATGGCATGGACAAGACCGATGATAAGATGTAAGTTTGAAAGCTCGTCAAATATTTGAGATAATTTATTCATTGTTTAAATTTTCTATTTTAGTATTGCCGTCTACGATTTGGGTGGTGGTACTTTCGATATTTCCATTTTGGAAATCCAAAAGGGTGTCTTTGAAGTCAAGTCCACCAATGGTGACACCATGTTGGGTGGTGAAGATTTTGACAATGCCATTGTCAACTTCTTGGTCTCTGAATTCAAGAAGAGCAGCGGCATTGACATTACCAAGGATTCCATTGCCATGCAACGTTTGAAGGAAGCCGCCGAAAAGGCCAAGTGCGAATTGTCTTCCTCTCAACAAACAGACATTAACTTGCCCTACTTGACCATGGATGCCACTGGACCCCAACACATGAACTTGAAAATGACTCGCTCCCAATTGGAAGTTTTGGTCGGTGATCTTATCAAGCGCACCATTCAACCATGCCAAAAGGCTTTGTCCGATGCTGAAGTCAGCAAGTCCGACATTGGTGAAGTTTTGTTGGTCGGTGGCATGACTCGTATGCCAAAGGTACAACAAACTGTTCAAGAATTGTTCGGCCGTCAACCATCCCGCTCTGTGAATCCCGATGAAGCCGTTGCTGTAGGTGCTGCCGTTCAAGGTGGTGTCTTGGCTGGTGATGTTACTGATGTCTTGCTTTTGGATGTCACTCCCTTGTCTTTGGGTATTGAAACCTTGGGTGGTGTATTCACCCGTTTGATCAACCGCAACACCACCATCCCCACCAAGAAATCCCAAGTTTTCTCCACCGCTGCTGATGGTCAAACTCAAGTAGAAATTAAGGTACATCAAGGTGAACGTGAAATGGCTGCTGATAACAAGAAATTGGGTTCCTTCACATTGGTTGGTATTCCACCAGCTCCCCGTGGTGTGCCACAAATTGAGGTTGTCTTCGATATTGATGCCAACGGTATTGTACATGTCTCCGCCAAGGATAAGGGTACCGGCAAGGAACAACAAATTGTCATCCAATCCAGCGGTGGTCTCAGCAAGGATGAAATCGAAAACATGGTTAAGAAAGCCGAAGAAATGGCTGCTGAAGATAAGAAGAAACGTGAAATGGTTGAATTGGTCAATCAAGGTGAAAGCATTGTCCACGATACTGAAACCAAGATGGAAGAATTCAAGAGCCAGTTGCCTGCTGAAGAGGTAAGGAAGAAAATTTCAAAATGAACACACACAACTTTGAACTAATATTTATATTTATTTCTTTCCGTAGTGCGAAAAATTGAAGAAGGAAATTACTGAATTACGTGAATTGTTGGCCAACAAGGAAACCGCCGATCTTGAAGAAGTCCGTAAGGCCACCAGCAACTTGCAACAATCTTCCTTGAAACTCTTCGAAATGGCCTACAAAAAGGTAAAAAAAACTTAACTTTTATATCTCTTAAAACGAAAATATTGATTTTCATTTATTTCTTCAACAGATGGCTTCTGAACGCGAAAGCCAAAGTGGCAGCAGCTCATCGGAAGAATCAACCGGCGATGAAAAGAAGACCGAGGGCAAGAACTAAGTCTGACAACTTAGTTAAATGTCTTTTAATTTTATCTTAATTTTATATACGCATATTTAGTGTTATTATTTTTTGGACAATAAGTTATTTTCCTCACTACTCTAGGGCATACATTTGTTTTGTTTCTATTTAGCTGAGAAGAAGAAGAAGATAAAAAAAAATTAGCATCCATTTCTAGTCAATCCTCTGGGACAGCATAAAGTTTTTATTGTTTATTATGTTTGTCCACATCTTGTTGTTTACATCTCAAGATGTTGCGATCTGATTGAAGATGGAAGCAGCACCCTCTGCTTTTTTGCAGGGGGTGGTATACGCGTAATACGTTTCATACGTCATACCCTTTATAGATTTTACCTTAGTTCTAGTGTTTAGCGTAGGCCAAGAGCGTATTGCGCTTTAAATCCAATCCCCCTGTGTATATTTGAACAAATATGAAATGAATCACTTAACCGCACTAAACTAGAGTAGTAGACCTAAGACCGACCTCAACACCTCACTATTCCTTCCTTTACTCATACATCATTATTAGACACACTACTCTTTCAATAGATCAAAAGAACCATTAACCACCCAGTGTCCCTCTTTTTTTCTCCTCAATAATTTGTTCAGACTGTTAAGAATCAATTAAACGTTTGAAGAAGAAAACGATCGACTTTTTTGTACACAAATAATATTTCCATGAATTTGTATCAACTTTGTAACAGTTTATTTTTTCTAAATAGGTTATTGTTTCATCATATCTTGTTTTTTTTTGATAGCGCTAACAAACGACTACTATTCCTGTTGATAGAATGCCATTTACCAATTATTTCGGTAAGGTATTCAAGTTTTGAGTTTTTAATGTAAAAAAAAAAGAAAAGATGGATACTAAAACTAAAAGCAAGAAGAATAAACCAAAACATTTATTATAAATAATTACATTTAGTTTATTTACTACATACAAAAAACAAAAGAAAAACAAATAAAAACACAAACAACAAAACATAAATATATTGGAGTACTAATTTTTAATTAGTTTTTAAAGGGGATTTTTTTAAAGATTTTTAATTCAGCAAGGTTTGATTTGAAAGGATTTCGGGGACAGACAATAAACTTCGATTTTTTATGGGCAATAAAGGTGGAAGGCTTTTTTGGGACAACCAATGACAGTAAAAGTGGATTTTTTCAAGAGGATGGATTTTTAATTTAAATTCTTTTTAGAGACAACCAAATAAATTGTACAAATTGTTAAGTAAACGAACACACATTACGACAGTCCGATCTTTAACATTAACTCCCCTTGAGTTTTCTCACTTTCTGCCATAAGTTGAAGGAACAGAAAGACAAAACTCACGGAGAGTTTACATTCAAAATCGCCCTGAATAAATTAGGATTTTTAAAAGATTTTCGTGATGACCCAAAGAAGGCCAATCAATAACCGTGGACAATAAAAGTGGATTTGTTTAAAGGTTTTAGGTTGGTCTAAAGAGGACAGTAAACATGGTTATCTAAGACTTTTTGGGAACAACAAATGAGGACAATTAACGTGGATTTTAGATTTTAAAGGTTTTCGGAGAAAACCAAGGATTCATGAGGGCAACCAATTAAGACAATAAATGTGGATTTTCTTAAAGGTTTTTATTGTGATCTAAAGGGTAATAAACATGGATTTTCAGAGGCTTCTTGGGGACTACCAATGAGGACAATAAACAATGATATTTTAAAGATTTTTAGGGTGGTCAATACAGGCCTATAATTATTGATATTAAAGGCTTTTGGGGGACAACATATGATGCTTGCTATCTGCTGGTAGAATACTCGAAAACAGACCAAATTTCCCAGACAGGGAGACGGGACTAGCAAGTGAGCGTGATGAGTTCGTCGTATGAACCCTGAAGTACATTGTGGGCTATGGTTGAATTACTCTCGAATCCGGGAAACAAGGATGATAGAACGGCTGTTACTTTCAAAGGCGTGACAGTGACATATTCGAAGAGGTGCGCGTATTAGTTTAACCGACAGTTTCCATAGCCACCGAGAGTGATAGGACGAAGAAGAGCATGTTACGCCGTATAAGAGCCCTCCCAGTCGAGGAGAGTGATGTTGGAGAAGTCATCCGAAACCCGAAGTCATCCAATCATTGGACCCACATGGTATATCAATGGTAATGCTTAAGCAACTGGATGGACCTGGAGTATTAGCCACCCATATTGTATCAAAAGTACCAGGGCAGTTCAGGTGGTACTACTACTCCACCCTCATTATGAGAAACAGTTTCCAAGTTATCCAACATAAGAATGGATTTGGAAAATGCTTAGTACCACAACAGCATCATATTCACTAGAGTTGGGTAATCTAGTTCCTAGGTCCTTGTACTAGTTCCAAAACGTATGAAATGTAACGTGCGTTATTAAGTATACGTAGTTTGTTCAAAGAAAAAATGTGGGTCATTAGAATTGCGAAGTGAACGAGATAGTTCCATATACATAGTTCCTTTGGCACAACTCTAATATTCACACATGACAGTCATGGTAGAACAAGAAAAGGTAGCAGCAATACCCATCTGACTGAACTGAGCTGTAATGTTACTGTCAAATTCCATACGACATTTTGTATATTTATTTCTATGTTCGATGTATATTAGGGATATACATATATTTTTTGAAGAACAAATTTATTCATCAGAAAAAAACTATTTCCCATAAAGACTCCTTCATATCATTGACATGTAACCTCCTCCAGGTCCGAACGACATGCCACACACTAAAACACCGCTTATAGAGGCGGTACAATATTTGTTAATATGTGTGGTATTTTGTTAAACTTGAAAAGAATAAAGCCCTAATAAACATGTGATTTTTTGTTTTCAAAAGCAACAGCTTCTTTTTTTCAATGAATTACCAGCGACCCCAAACATGTTTGCAAGAATTCTACCTTCTGCGAGAAATTATGCATTTAGTGGAATGATATGGAAACATTCAAAATGAAAATCTAACGAGTTTTCATTCATGTTTTTCAAAATATTCAATCAAATGTGAAAAATTATTAGTTTTTTAAATTCCAATAATTTATAGACATTTCCTGATTTTGTTTACATATACGTTGACACTAACGTTACCCAGATAGCATTTAGAAGACTGTTTTGTCAAAAATCACATTGAGGAGTCTTTTTAGAGTCCTTTTGGAGATCAAAAATTGATTAAGTCGCTTGTGTGATCAGAAAGGGACTCGAAAGTGACTCCCTGTAATGATTAAAAAGAGTTCAATTTAAAATACAAAAACAAATGTGTAGCAATCACAAATAAATCATTGAGGTGTTTAAAATGTGACAATTTTTTGTTATTTATTGTCACATTTTGATCATCTGGATGTTGCGGGACGGGTATTAGACCGAGACAATTCAATTATTAAAAAAAATCCATCACCCTAAAGTGGTTACACTGTGTGGGAAATGGATTAGCTTTCTTGGCATTGAGGCGGAAGCGTGTTTCAGGAGCGACCCTTCGCTGCATCAGTCCAGGAAGGCGGCACAGAAGACAAACACAGACCAATGCATCTAAAATCCACCAAAAAACACAGATGAACTAAATTAATTCTGGTCAGAATATGTTTGTTTTGGTTTTCTTCACAAAAACAGCACTATTGTGAATGATCAAGCTGGTTGTATGCAAACACACATACAAATGCTTGGTTAAAACCAATGGGGACAAACCTTAAGGATGGATGGCCTAGCAGCAATCAGCTCATGTCGGGATGGGCATAATTATAAAAAAAATGCATCTTTTCCAGCTTATGTTTGTACGGGAAAAAAATAAATAAAATTTTCTTGTAGTTTGTTTATTTTTGCGGCCGGCAATATGGAGGCCACCTACACACACGCACATATTCCAACCGATAAAAAAAAAAAAAATGTTGAACAACGTAGAGATGGAATTGTGACGAAAGCCAGGTTTGCCTAATACCCCATGAAAACCTCCAGTTCTTGGTTTGATGAGGATGTGGGCAATTTTTAGTTGAGTTTCTTTCCGATTGTTGATCAAAATTTGTTTTGTTATGTAGGGAGACGAAAGTTCAATAAATGTATGTGGTGGTTGGCTGCACAAATGTTTTGATGTCAGCTGTCAACTTGAGTTTGCAGACCAGCTGTCAAATTCAACCGTACTAAACAGTACAGGGTAGCCCAAATAATTATAACTGCCAGCGCTGAATGCAAACGGTTGGTGTCATGGCGTTTGGCGTATGTTTAGAAAATGGGGGATTTTGAATTCATACGTTTGAAAGAAAGAGAAAAACGGTTGAAACTGATAATTTATTGGAAGAATGTCTGTTTGGGAAAATGCACCTATAAAAGGTAAAAATGAAGAGTAATCATCCATATTTAAAGTGGAATTTTCTGAGTGCGGACGTAAATGTTGTGCTATTGTTGGCTATAAAACGGTAGAAAATAAAAACTTGAGTGAATAATAAAAAGACTTTGAAGGTTTAACACTTGTGACAACCAAAATTCATGCCGTAGACTACAATCAAGAAAGTGAGTGTCATTTTTTTTTAAAAAAGAAGACAAATTAAAGAGCAAAAAGCTTAAGGAAATTTTATTTTGTTCATAGGTAGTCCATGAATCACAGTGTGTGCCTGTGTCATACGCATAATCAGATCTCAAGTGATTTATCAAGCATTGCCGTTTATAATACTACTAACATCAAGGTAGGAAAACGTATTGTTTCCCCTGAAATTATCAACAAAAGTTGCAAAATCAAAGAATTTAAATTTCATGCGACAATTTACGCTCCGCAACTCCATACGCTGGCAGTCTGTGGCGATACAAATTACGTAACACCCTGTTGCATACATCTCTGCGTGCTGAGTGCTAAAAGACAGCTGCTTAAGTATTGTAGCAGTGTCCCGAACCCAGTTTTGACCAGCTATCAGCTGTTTGAATAAAACTGCAGTAATTGCAATAATAGTCTGCACATCATATAGTCGTATGTCAGTTGGCCACTCAAAGTGGAATACGAGAAATAAAACTGATATAATCAGTGCGAGCGCTGCATGTGAAGCAGACTTTTAGGCTCAAATTTGCGGAATTCGCCCAGAAAACTTTAAATTCATATCTTTTAGTTAAGTATATGTATTATTATTAGTATATGTAGTTTATTTTTATGTTTATTTGTTTCTCTTAAATTTTGACCATTTATTTAATTTAATTTTTTTTTATTAGTATTTAATTTTGTTATATCTATTTCTTTTTTGGTTCTTGAAAATATTGTGAGGGACGTTACAAGCGTAATAGATAGGGGTTTTTCTATAATTGTTTAGAGACTTTGAATGTCTCAGATATTACGATCACCACTTAATTGAGCTCGATTAGGTAGGGACAGTAAGATTACAAGAAATATTAGGGAAATTTCCCGAAACCACCCCAATTCCGTACGATTGTAGGTTCCAAATTTCGAGTAAAGAAAGTAAAGATTTTTGATATTAATTTTTTTTGTTTCACGACAAGTCGTTATCATGTTTTATTGACTGTTAGGATTAAGAATAATCTATTAATTATAGACTTATGTTTTATATAATAAAAATGTTTGATTTTTGAGTATTGATAAGAAAATGAATATGGAATAGTGTTGTTATTTTAGGGAGGGAAGGGGCTGCATGAGGGAGGTGTATGGGTAGAGGGAGCTAATGGGGTCCATAACAAAATGAGGTCGGAATCTATATGGACCACGGATGGGTGGGTCGAGTGTGGATCGGGGCCACCGATCGATCCTATTCTCCAAGAGTGTTCTCCGTAAGTGTTTAGTGTATTGTCATGTGTTTGTTCTTGTGGTAATGTATCAAAATATGATGTTAGGCCCTGGGTTTTAGTTGGATGGGTTAAGAATCGCCCTGAGAGGTTACCGAGGAGCTACCGGAAGATCCAAATTAGCACCCGTATGGGGTCCTAACAGAAATGGCGCCCAATTCAAACGTACCTCCTAGGTCTAAGTAGATTGTAATAGGAGTAAGAGAAAGCGTAAGTGCAGAAAAGCGAGGCACTTAGAAATAGCCCAAAATAGAATAAATAGACCAAAAGATCTAGTCCAAAGCTAATCTTGTCTAGTCTATATTGCAGCCAGGTCTATCGATATAGGCTCTGTATAAATGTGCAATATTAGATATAGGTATATTAGTTTTAGGATAGACTTCCTTTAAGGGTCATGTGCAATCTCTAGTTGTCTTTTTTGTAACTATGAATGTTTGTATCGACCTGTGCTTTGTTAAGAGTAGATTTTGTTTTGTCTTGTAGGGTACCCTGATATAGGATAGTTGTATGGAAAAAGTGATAGCCGTTGCGGGAACCACTATGACCGTAAGACAGAGTGTCATTTACCAGAAACTCATGAAAGCTTGTTTTTTTTTAAAGTATAGGAAAATATTGCCATGGGATTACTATCCAAAAAGGGGTATTTCGTTTAGTATATGTATATGTTGACTAGGGCATTTTTGGAGAATAAGTTACACTCATTGAAAAAAAGTATGTACAATAAAAATCGGTGTTGCAAATACCAATTCAAAAATTCATCACAGAGCCAAATGCTAGTGAGTTTTAATACAACAAGCTAATGATGATTTTTGTTAAAGTGAATAATGATTGTTGGTATTGCAACATGATCAATAACTCCTAACATACAACCCCCTCTGAAAAAAACAGCCTATACTCCCTTATTAAATGAAAAAAATTAATTACATTAAATTTGAAAATAATATATTTAGATAGCTAAGGGATAGAAAAAAGTGAATGCAGATATAAAAAGAACCTTAAGTGTTTCTATATACATGACATTTACAGAAATAGTCTATATCACAAGATTGACAGAATATAATAGTTTTAAAGGTTTTTAATCAAGTTTTCAAAATAGCGATTTTAGCACAACCAGTACAGTAAGCACTTGTTAAGTTGACTATAGGTGAAAATAGATTCTCGCAGACAGAACATTCTTCCAATCTTAGTTATTAACTGCTAGGAAAGTATAACTAGGGACGGTTTTAAGGGGCATGCTAACGCGATCGGCCAGCAAAAGAAATTTGCCACCAACTTTCGGTACAAATAACGAACATCATAACCTTGCACCTAAAAAGAAAAAAATGGCAGAAAACCAAATTAATACTGTAAACTTAGATGGGACAATCAGGGACTTATCTGCTACGATAATTCAGCGGTCAGGACAGGATAATGTGAACACGCAACCTCCACCACAGGCGCATGTGGGAGCGGATAATGGGGCTGAGAGGTTCTCAACTCCAGACCAATCACGACAACCAACTGACAAATACCTAGAAACAAAGATGAAAAAGATCATTAGCAATGAGATAAGCGACATGAAAAGGACATTAGATACCTTAGTTAAAACCGTTCAAAGTATGAGTATGAATAATAAGGAAACAGCTTCCATGCCCAGTACTTCACGGGCTAATGAAAACATCCCTCCACCGCAGTTGCCAGAGGTGTCGAATGGGGCCTCTCATTCTAGTGTTCCACCATCGGGAACATCTTCTTCCAATGGAAATTGCTATCCACCATTGTTCCATAACGACATGATCAGGATTAGGGTGGACAAATTTGGCATTAACTTTGACGGGAATTCGCAGAAGCTCACTGTTGAAGAATTCATATTTAGGTTGGAAAGTCTGCAAGCTCAGTATGGGATCCCCTGGGACGAAATTCTGAGGGATTTCCGGATTTTAATATCGGGGCCCGTGCTAGAGTGGTTCTGGCAGACGCAAAAGATGCGCACATTCACTTCGTGGATACAATTAAAAGACGCATTATTGGTCCAATATCGAAATACCAAATCGTCATTCGAAGCTATGCGTGATTTGGTAGAGCGCAAACAGCTGCCAAACGAAACCATCGATGCATATTTTCATGTCATGGGTCAGTTAAGATCGCGTTTAGTTCATCCTATAACAGACCTAGATATGGTAAATATGATAAAAGTTAATGTCAAAGAAAATATTAAGATGATTGTTTACCCCATGCAAATAGCCACTGTTGAGAGGTTGAGGGAGGAATGTAAAGGAGCCGAAAAGAACTTCCCAAAACGCGATTCCAGGCCGATTCAGCCTCAGCAACGTATGGGAAGGCAAGTAAACGAGGTAGTTTTCGACGAATACGACTATGAAGAGCCAAATTCCCCAGAGACAGTTGTGGAAAAAGTTTCAGCAGTGCGTCTAAACCAGCAGCAGAATCGAGTAATTGTGTGTTGGAATTGCCGAATGACAGGACATATGTTTGTAGAATGCCCATCCACAGAACGGAAACTCTTTTGTTATAGGTGTGGTAGGCCGAGGACCACAACTCCTCATTGCCCAAATTGTCAGTCGGGAAACTCCAAGAGGGGCGTGGAGACGACGGGGGAGACACGTCCGAGAGAGGACCCCGAGAATACAGCCCAATAAAAATAAAGCCACGACAAATCCTGGAAGAAATAAAAGAAAAAGATATAGGAAATAAGGACAAAGTAGTATATCCAGGTCAGAGACATTATTTATCACTAGAAGATCGAAAAAAGAACTACGAAGAAACAAGGGCCAGAATTTTTGGGGAATCTTCAACTGAACCCCATGTCCCGAAGCGAATATTAAAAATTCGACACAAGACCACTGAAAAACGAAAGATGAAACGATTAATGGCAGAATCAATTACTCGAGCTGAGTCAAATAAAAATGATCCCAGAATGTATGTGGAAATCGGAATAAAAGGAAGAATTTTAAAAGGGTTACTGGACAGTGGGGCTTCGGTCAGCTTATTGGGAAAAGATTGTCGAGAATTGGTTGAAGATTTGGGTATGGATATTAAACCTGTTTTCCATAACGTCACGACAGCAAGTGGTCGTAGTTTTAGAGTTCTGGGAAAGATAGAATGTGAGGTAGATTTCAATCAAAAACGACGATATATGACCATCTATTTATGTCCAGATCTGGAGCAAATGTTGTATCTAGGAATAGATTTTTGGCAAGAGTTTGACCTAGTCCCAGAGGTATTGAAAATTAGCGAATTGGATATAGAAAAAGTGACTGAAGAATTCACAACTTCTAGCACTGAACATCGGCTTAAACCACATAACCTCACAGAAGACCAAAAAGCAAAACTTAATGACGTCATAAAGGAATTTGATACGTTTGAAGAGAAAGGTTTAGGAAGAACCAAGCTCGAAAAACATACCATTAAGTTGATAGAGGGGGCAGAGCCGGTGAAGGATAGACATTATCCTATGTCGCCTGCTGTCCAAGCAATTACTTACGAAGAGGTTGATAAGATGCTCCAACTTAAGGTTATAGAGGAAAGCGAGAGTCCCTGGAGCAACCGAACCACCGTGGTGAGGAAGCCCGGGAAGAATCGTTTCTGCCTCGATGCTAGGAAGTTGAATCGATTAACGGAGAAGGATGCTTATCCTCTCCAGAACATCGACGGAATACTCAGTAGGATTGATGAAACGGTTTTTATCAGTAGTGTCGACTTGAAATTTGCCTTCTGGCAAATCGAGTTAGACGAAGACAGCAAGAAGTACACGGCCTTTACTGTACCGGGACGACCTTTGTACCAGTTTCGCGTAATGCCCTTTGGCTTATGCAATGCTGCGCAAAGATTGTGCCGGCTAATGGACAAGGTCGTCCCCAGCAGATTGAAGGAAAACGTCTTCGTCTATCTCGATGACCTTTTGGTCATTTCAAGCGACTTTGAACAGCATTTGGAACTGTTAAAGGAAGTTGCACAGTGCCTCAAAAGTGCCAATTTAACCATTGGACTTAAAAAGTCACAATTCTGCTTCCAAGAGCTTAAGTACCTAGGGTTTATTATTGGGGGAGGAATGTTGAAGACAGACCCCGAAAAGGTGCAAGCCATAAAGCAGATAGCGGTACCCAGAAACCCTAGAGAAGTTCGCAGTTTCTTGGGAACGGCGGGATGGTACCGTCGGTTCATCCGAGATTTTGCGACCATCTCTGCCCCACTGACGGACATGTTGAAAAAGAACAAAAAGTTCACTATGAGCAAAGAAGCCATTACAGCCTTTGGCAATTTGAAAAGAGCACTAATAAGTGCCCCTGTGCTTAGACATGCAGATTTTAAGAAGAGGTTCTACATTCAGTGTGATGCCTCGGAATACGGTATCGGGGCCGTACTGTTCCAGCTGAGTGACCACGGAGACGAGCACCCGATCGCTTTTTACTCCCAGAAGTTAAACTCAAGTCAAAAAAATTACAGTGTAACCGAAAAGGAGTGTCTAGCGGCTGTTATGGCAGTGAAGAAGTTCCGACCTTATGTCGAATTAATGGACTTTACTGTCATAACAGACCATGCTAGCCTCCAATGGTTAATGAACTTGAAAGACTTGAGCGGTCGTCTCGCCCGTTGGTCACTTCAGTTACAGCATTACCGCTTCGAGATAGAGCACAGGAAGGGAAAAGACAATGTAGTGGCAGATACATTGTCGAGGCTCCCAATGATTGAGGAGCTTGAGATGGACCAAGTCCTCGACTTTGATATGAGCGAGTTCCAAAAAGATGGTTATGAAGAATTAAAAAAGACAATACTAGATAATAGAGATAGGTTGCCAGACCTTAAGGTGGAAGAAGGATTGGTATATAAAAGGATGTTACCGAATACTGACCAGGAACTGGGAGAATATGAATGGAGATTGTGGATTCCGGAAGCCTTAACCCATGGACTTATAGAAAAGGCACACGACCCTCCCATTTCTGCCCACTGTGGTATCGCAAAGACACTTGGTCGCCTAAGAGAAAAATTTTATTGGCCCCATATGACGTCACAGGTTCGTCAATATGTGGGAAAATGTACGACTTGTAAAGAGACCAAAAACGCGAACTATAATACTCAAACCACCATCGGAAACGAAGTTAAAACCGAACGACCTTTCCAAAAGCTTTATATTGATTTTTTGGGGAAATACCCACGTTCGAAAAGTGGCAACGCTTATATTTTCATAGTAGTAGACCACTTTTCGAAGTTCGTATTCCTGAAATCCATGAAAGAAGCGACTGCCAGTAACGTGGTCAAGTTTTTGGTGGAAGAGGTATTTAGAAAGTTCGGTGTGCCAGAAACTATCCATAGTGATAATGGGGCACAATTTATCTCCAAACAATTTAAAGATCTGATAACGGCATACCAAATAAAACATCTACAAACGGCCCCATACTCACCCCAATCGAACGCCTCAGAACGGGTTAATCAATCCGTTCTGGCGGCGATTCGAGCATACATGGAGAAAGATCATAGGGATTGGGATCTCTACTTAACGGAGATCGAATGTGCGCTGCGAACGGCCGTACATTCGGCAACCGGGGTAACACCTTTTTTTGCCTTATTCGGGTATCACATGTTCCTGAAAGGAACTGACTATAATTTGGCCAAGAAATTAAAATCTTTAACTGACCACGAGATCCTTAATTTAGATAAAAACGATCGTTTGCAGTTAATTCGTGAAAAGATTAGGCAAAATATGCATAATGCCTATGAAGCAAGTGCGAAAAGGTATAACCAGAGGGTCAAGGTAACAAGGTTCATGCCTGGGCAGGAAGTTTTTCGCCGAAACTATGTATTAAGCGACTTCCAAAAGAACATTAACGCGAAATTTGCGCGAAAATTCACGAAATGTAGAATATCGAAAACGATTGGCAATAACATGTATGAGCTTGAGGACCTTCAAGGTCGGCCGTTAGGTATAGCTCATGCCAAGGACCTCAAGAGGTGATAACCAACTGTGATAGGCTGTTTTATGGCAAACGAAAACGACTGTGATATTAGTATTAGTAACTATGTGCAATATAGGATAGGTAATTATTTGATTTAATTATACAAGTAATTATTTTTGGTGCATGTCCTATATGTCATAGTTCTAAGAAAATAAGCAAAGGAACTTACCAGCAGATCCTGGGAACAATACGAACCCAAAGCAGTCGAAGCAATAAAACTCGGGCCGTCAAATCACAAGGTTGAATCCACTAGGGGGTCTGGAAAATAACATATACCCAAAGTAAATGATCACATAATTTGTCAAAATTACACTATACTTCCCTAAAATATGTTTTTATGCCCGGCCAATGAGACCTCAGGGTGTGGGAGTTCCCCACGTTGGGACGCATGCATAATTAGAATCACGATTTGTTCATAGTTCTGCCTTTTTGAGGCGATTACCAATCCCTATCAGAGACGAACAAACCCTCCGCACACCGGTTCTTCCTGCGCAGGCTCGTAATAGCCGGAGTTTTGTTGCGGGACGGGTATTAGACCGAGACAATTCAATTATTAAAAAAAATCCATCACCCTAAAGTGGTTACACTGTGTGGGAAATGGATTAGCTTTCTTGGCATTGAGGCGGAAGCGTGTTTCAGGAGCGACCCTTCGCTGCATCAGTCCAGGAAGGCGGCACAGAAGACAAACACAGACCAATGCATCTAAAATCCACCAAAAAACACAGATGAACTAAATTAATTCTGGTCAGAATATGTTTGTTTTGGTTTTCTTCACAAAAACAGCACTATTGTGAATGATCAAGCTGGTTGTATGCAAACACACATACAAATGCTTGGTTAAAACCAATGGGGACAAACCTTAAGGATGGATGGCCTAGCAGCAATCAGCTCATGTCGGGATGGGCATAATTATAAAAAAAATGCATCTTTTCCAGCTTATGTTTGTACGGGAAAAAAATAAATAAAATTTTCTTGTAGTTTGTTTATTTTTGCGGCCGGCAATATGGAGGCCACCTACACACACGCACATATTCCAACCGATAAAAAAAAAAAAAATGTTGAACAACGTAGAGATGGAATTGTGACGAAAGCCAGGTTTGCCTAATACCCCATGAAAACCTCCAGTTCTTGGTTTGATGAGGATGTGGGCAATTTTTAGTTGAGTTTCTTTCCGATTGTTGATCAAAATTTGTTTTGTTATGTAGGGAGACGAAAGTTCAATAAATGTATGTGGTGGTTGGCTGCACAAATGTTTTGATGTCAGCTGTCAACTTGAGTTTGCAGACCAGCTGTCAAATTCAACCGTACTAAACAGTACAGGGTAGCCCAAATAATTATAACTGCCAGCGCTGAATGCAAACGGTTGGTGTCATGGCGTTTGGCGTATGTTTAGAAAATGGGGGATTTTGAATTCATACGTTTGAAAGAAAGAGAAAAACGGTTGAAACTGATAATTTATTGGAAGAATGTCTGTTTGGGAAAATGCACCTATAAAAGGTAAAAATGAAGAGTAATCATCCATATTTAAAGTGGAATTTTCTGAGTGCGGACGTAAATGTTGTGCTATTGTTGGCTATAAAACGGTAGAAAATAAAAACTTGAGTGAATAATAAAAAGACTTTGAAGGTTTAACACTTGTGACAACCAAAATTCATGCCGTAGACTACAATCAAGAAAGTGAGTGTCATTTTTTTTTAAAAAAGAAGACAAATTAAAGAGCAAAAAGCTTAAGGAAATTTTATTTTGTTCATAGGTAGTCCATGAATCACAGTGTGTGCCTGTGTCATACGCATAATCAGATCTCAAGTGATTTATCAAGCATTGCCGTTTATAATACTACTAACATCAAGGTAGGAAAACGTATTGTTTCCCCTGAAATTATCAACAAAAGTTGCAAAATCAAAGAATTTAAATTTCATGCGACAATTTACGCTCCGCAACTCCATACGCTGGCAGTCTGTGGCGATACAAATTACGTAACACCCTGTTGCATACATCTCTGCGTGCTGAGTGCTAAAAGACAGCTGCTTAAGTATTGTAGCAGTGTCCCGAACCCAGTTTTGACCAGCTATCAGCTGTTTGAATAAAACTGCAGTAATTGCAATAATAGTCTGCACATCATATAGTCGTATGTCAGTTGGCCACTCAAAGTGGAATACGAGAAATAAAACTGATATAATCAGTGCGAGCGCTGCATGTGAAGCAGACTTTTAGGCTCAAATTTGCGGAATTCGCCCAGAAAACTTTAAATTCATATCTTTTAGTTAAGTATATGTATTATTATTAGTATATGTAGTTTATTTTTATGTTTATTTGTTTCTCTTAAATTTTGACCATTTATTTAATTTAATTTTTTTTTATTAGTATTTAATTTTGTTATATCTATTTCTTTTTTGGTTCTTGAAAATATTGTGAGGGACGTTACAAGCGTAATAGATAGGGGTTTTTCTATAATTGTTTAGAGACTTTGAATGTCTCAGATATTACGATCACCACTTAATTGAGCTCGATTAGGTAGGGACAGTAAGATTACAAGAAATATTAGGGAAATTTCCCGAAACCACCCCAATTCCGTACGATTGTAGGTTCCAAATTTCGAGTAAAGAAAGTAAAGATTTTTGATATTAATTTTTTTTGTTTCACGACAAGTCGTTATCATGTTTTATTGACTGTTAGGATTAAGAATAATCTATTAATTATAGACTTATGTTTTATATAATAAAAATGTTTGATTTTTGAGTATTGATAAGAAAATGAATATGGAATAGTGTTGTTATTTTAGGGAGGGAAGGGGCTGCATGAGGGAGGTGTATGGGTAGAGGGAGCTAATGGGGTCCATAACAAAATGAGGTCGGAATCTATATGGACCACGGATGGGTGGGTCGAGTGTGGATCGGGGCCACCGATCGATCCTATTCTCCAAGAGTGTTCTCCGTAAGTGTTTAGTGTATTGTCATGTGTTTGTTCTTGTGGTAATGTATCAAAATATGATGTTAGGCCCTGGGTTTTAGTTGGATGGGTTAAGAATCGCCCTGAGAGGTTACCGAGGAGCTACCGGAAGATCCAAATTAGCACCCGTATGGGGTCCTAACATGGAAGATTGAAAAATGCTTAATCAAAAAAGGGTCATACAGGTGTTTGAAAAGTGATTATAATTATGTATACTCTGATCATATTTTAAACAGTTAGGTGATTAAAAACTGATTGCTTTGTTTTATTTTTATTTGGTTGTAAATAAAAAAATAAAATTCTCATATACACTTTCTACAAAATTTTGATATAAATGTAACGTATAATATTAAAGGTACAGAAAAACACAACACAACAGGTTTTGCCAAGTGAAATGAAGAAGCAGTATACTAACCACCAAGCAACATATAGGATAATTAAAAGACATAACAAAGCAGAAAAGACTATAAAACATAGGAAAGAAACAAAGAAGAATAAAAAGACATTTTTTTAAATTTATTTCGTCTAACAAAAAGACTCATAAATGATTATAAATATGACTCTAAAAAGACTCGAAAAAGGGTCCGAAATTAATCAACAAAACACCAATAAATGATTGAAATACGACTCGAAAAAGACTCATTTGTGATTTGTTTAGAAGAGTCGCCTGAGGTTATGTTTTCCTACCGACAAAGGAGTCATTTATGATCAGAAAATGAGCTCATATTCTAGCTTTTTAATCGTGCAGTCGGATCAAAAAAGACTCGAATTTGATTAAAATTTTCAAAAAATGCTGACTGGGTAACAAACAAAAACAAATTTCTATGTGGTTGTTGTTGAGTTGTATTTGTTGTAGTATTAACTTTACCTGGTTTGTTCTACCATGCATGACAGTCAAAGACTGAACCAGAACAGGCCGTGCGACCAAACAGCTAAGCTGAAAACACCTTTTCCCAATTGCAGAATTTTTTATTTCCATCCATGTCCAAAGCGAGAATAATGCATAATTAAGTGATCTTAGTAGTTTTAAACGTTTTAAAATATTTATTTTAAAAGAATTTCACTTTTTCAAATTATTTACCGTGCGGAAAACTCCGAAGGATTTACCCCCTGTTTTTGTAACTAATTTTTGTTCGTTCGTCTATATTCGTAATAATTTAAGCATCCATAGCTTTTTTCGTAGACAAGTTCTCTATATAGTTAAGAATTCCGCATTTAAAAATCAGCGGTCTACATTTGCGCTAAGGCGAGTAAATCGATCTACAAATTTGACAATTCGTGTGAAAACAATTAAAAAATTTACAAAAACTGGGGGTTATTCATGATTGCCCTGATTCTTTTATCAGAAATGACTCTCAACTTTACTGAAACGTTGGATGTATTTTCGGCTTAAGGTCTGTTCGAGGATCATTTGAAAAATTTCACTCATCTTTGTCATAAAATTTCCCTTGAAATCATTTCTTTCGATTAACGATAATGAGTTATCGATGACTGAGGTAATTAAAATTATCACCAATTCAAGTGGAAATTGCATGGCACAGTAAATTCCGCCATGGGAATTTGGTTGCAAAACATGATCGAGCTCAAGTTCTATTTAATTTAATCATGATCGAGGTCAAGGCATATTGATAGTGTTTATATTATTGTGCCATAATCGAGCTACATATAAGTTACCTTTTGAAAGAAAATGTCAGTGCTGAAGAAGAAATATGTATGTAAATACAATAGATATAAAAAAACTCGTGCGCGCTGTATACAACTTTCGGATTGCAAAATCTTACTTCATCCAAAATCATCTATAGATCAAAATTCAATGGTAAGCCCAGCCCGGTATGTTTGCAAGCATATTAAATTGGAATTTCCTAATATTTACCCTCTATTCTCTATTGCAGGAAAATACATTTGAGGCAATTGAACAAATTGAATAATCTTCCAGCTAACGGAAAAATCTGAAAATTTTATTACAGGTATGTATGTCTTTTTGTCCTGATTACAAAAATATAAAGTTTTTGGAGAAAGTTTTTCCCCACTGATCACAAATATATGTATATAAGACTTAAGTGGAGTACACACGATCAGTTTTGACTGACAGCTTTGCTCAAAAAATCGCTTGCTTCATAGTGTGGCCGCTCATTTTTGTCAGTCATCAGGCAACCACAAAATATTTTTGAGAAGGGAACGGCCACACTGGCAAGCAAGCGATTATTTGAGCAAAACTGACTGTCAAAAGTGATCGTGTGTACCCCGATTTATTTAGGAATTCCAAACTTTCCAGGATCAGGTTATAATATGGACTATATATGTCAACTCGTTTGGGTACCTCTCACACAAAATCTCGGAAAAGTGCGGTTTAAGACCTCCTATCGAATCGTTTTGAGTTTTCTTGCAACAGGTTGCACTCAAGGCTCCTAAGCTGTAAAAATCAGAGGTCCGTATACTCGCTCGAATTCGCTCGAATTCCACTCGCGAGTGAAACTCTTCTCGAATTTGAGCAAGTTGTGGGGGGGGGGGAGGGGGGCAACTTGCCCCTTCCACACTACCAAAAAAACTTTCCCCATCCCCCCACGTCAACCAAAAACCTTGCACACAAAAAAAAATACAACCTCCCCCCAAATTGTAAATCGGAGCTTAGGTAAAACCCCCTATAACCAGCAAATGTACTGGCTATTGCACACGACAACTCTGGAACCGAATACTGCGTTGGTCCACACTTTGCATATCGTAATATTTCTTCGAATATTAGATAAAATTCGAAGGTGGTGCTTATACATCTTGATTTAGCCATGTCCGTCTGTCTGGCTGACTGTAGTGCACGATAAATCTCGAACGGAACAACCGATTCGGTGCAAAATTTGGCTTTCGAGTATACGATTTGATCCATACATTGCACAAATGTGGTTCCAATATGGCCTCAATCGGTCCACTTCATCGGGTACATCACACACAAAATTTTGGAAAAGTTCAGTTTAGTACCGGCTTTCGAATCGCTTTTATTTTTGTTTTAACAACTTGTATTCACTGCTCCCCATACGACGGTACAAGTTTCATCAGGAGCGAGTCTACACTTCCTTAGAAAATAGCCTGAAAGGTGCAAAAAAACCTTATGGCACCGTGTGTAGTGATTGGCTTGCAAGATAACTCTCGACCGGATTAATCGATTTGGTCCAAAATTTGGCCTTCGTAATATTTTGTCCCAATATAGTTTAATTTCGAATGTAAGACATATCGGTCCACTCCTTCAGGTACTTCGCCGACAAAAGTTCAAAAATGTTCGGAAAAATTGTGAGCACGATAAATGGTGTAACCGATTTGGTACATACTTTACACATCCTAAAATATCTACCAGATATATATCAGGTTAGAATATGGACTATATTTGTCCACTCCTTCGGGTATCTCCCACACAAAGTTTCCGATAAGTTCACTTTAAGACCTGCTCTCGAATCACTTTGATTTTTATTGCAGCAACTTGCATTCGCTGCTTCAATTACGACGGCAAAACTTTTTTCAGGGGCAAGTCCATACTTCTTGAGAAAACAGTCCGAAAGGACTGGCTGGAAAGCACGATAACTAATCAACCGATTTGGTTCAAATTTTGAATTAAGAAAATGTCACTAAAATGGAATGCACTTGAACGGGGCAACCAATTTGGTCCAAACTTTGGAACTCCTAATATTTTGTACGATTTTAGTTTTACTTCTAAAATGACCCATATCGGTCCTCTCATTAGGATACCTTCCCCACAAAAGTTCAACGTTTGTGTGCAATTTAGGGTCTGTTCGAAGATGCTATGGAAATGTATACCGATGCTGTTCGTTGTGGTCCTGTTTTCCGTGGACAAGTCCATGCTTCCTGGCATATTGGCCCAACAGTTATACGATGACCCACTGAAATGATTAGTGGGCGCGATATCTATCGAAAATATTTGACTCCCAAAATGATCCATTCCTTTAAATACCTCCACAAATGCTAAAAATACCCTAAATATATTCTATCTGGGCTGCGGGTTTATGTCTGTCGGCAAAGCCGACTGACCCTTTTGTACTTTTTTATTATTATTATTATTTATATAACGATATGGATGATTTGCATTGAACACTTCTACATTAAAGATCTTTAGATTGTTACCCGAAAATCACACTCATGTATTACACCCTTCGAACACAGTTGGGTCCGTTTAGGGGCACCTCTCGGATAGGTCCGAAGTTTTTATCATAGGTAGCCCTTGGGACCCTGATTCCAACGATATATAATTCTCCTGGGGGAAGTCCATATTTCCCGAGATATGGGTCTTGACATTTCGGAAATTTCGTACTTTAACAACACCTATAGGTTGTTTATGGGCACCTCTTGGATCGGGCTGAAATGTTTACTATTGGTAGCCCTTGGGACCCTGAACACAACGATATATAATTTTCCGGGGGGAAGTCCATACTTCCTGAGATATGGGTCTTGACATTTCGGAAATTTCGTACTTCTAACACATTTATGTTGTTTATGGGCACTTCTGGGATCGGGCTGAAACTTTTACAGTCGATAGCCCTTGGCACACTGAACACAACGATATATAGCTTTCCGTGGGGAAGTCCGTACTTCCCGAGATATGGGTATTGACTTTGTTACTTTTATCACCATTATTTTTAAAAACTATGCAATATGGAACTCGTTTTAAAGCTCACGAAGAGTACTTTCCAATGTCCCCAATAATTAATAATGGTAATTAGATTTTCTAATAATAATTTATTAAGTTACTATCGGGCTACACGATCAAAACTCTATTTTAAATTGAAAGTGTTCTTAAGCAGGCGGCCTTCGGCCGGGAATTTAAGACTTTCTCTTATGGACAGGGACAAAAGTGGGCTACGCGATCAAAACTCTCTTTTAAATTGAAGGTGTTCTTAAGTAGTCGGCCTTCGGCCGTGGATTTAAGACTTTCTCCTATAGACAAGGTCAAAAGTGGGCTACGCGATCAAAACTCTCTTTTAAATTGAAAGTGTTCTTAAGTAGCCGGGGATTTAAGATTTTCTCCTATGGACAGGGACAAAAGTTGGCTACGCGATCAAAACTCTCATTTAAATTGAAAGTGTTCTTAAGTAGCCGGCCTTCGGCCGGGGATTAAAACTTTCTCCTATGGACAATGACAAAAGTGGGCTACGCAAACGAAACTTTCTTGTAAATTTAAAGTTTCCTAAGTAGTCGGCTTTGAACAGGAATTTAATACATTCTTCTATAAACAGGTTTAAAAATAGGTCGTGCATAAAAGTACTCTCCATAAGCTTTAAAACGATGCCCATATTGCCCACGTTAGAATTGTAAAATGTCAAGACCCATATCTCGGGAAGTATGAACTACCCCCCGGAAAATTATATATCGTTGTATTCAGGATACCAAGGGCTATCTACTGTAAAAACTTCAGCCCGATCCGAGAGGTGCCCCTAAACGACATCTAAGCCAAGACTTCTGCATTAAGGGCTAGTTATTTCTTAGGAGATCTCTATCTGAAAATCCGGTACTTCGGCACAATTCATCACCAAAAATCAAAGTATTTTAAATGGAGATAATTCCGTTAAATGTTATTATTATTATTATTATTATTATTAGCATTTATTTATTATTTTATAAGTTAGGAAGCCTGCTTGTATTGTTACCGAGAATGACGACTACAGCAATAGGTAGTCTGGTAAATTTTCCAGAAGAATTGCAAGGAAACCCCTTCCTAGGAAAAACCCGCAAACAATCAGCTGACTTGCCAAAACAGAACAATTTGTCGGCCATTAAAGGAACCAAAGCAAGAAAGAATTTTGTATTTTATTAAAACTAAAAAAGAAAATGACCCAAAAAGGAATTTTTCCACTTTGCCACATTGTTCTCCAAAAAGACGATATAATTAATTTTCACAAACATAAATTACCGAATAAATAAAAACAGATGATTGATTTTTTTGCGGGAAGAAGAAGAGTTGCAAGTGGTTGCAAAAAGAAATTTGTCCAGCGAGAATTTGCAAACACTCAGTAAAAGAACCGTCAAAATGTCTCTCTAGAATCGCTCTATTTTGCTGGACTTTTGCGTTAGCAGACGACTTCCAGGAACAATTGGTACAAATTGTTTCAAATTTTAGGGTAACCAGGCAGACCTAATGTTCTACAAAATTCCGTTAACTTTAAAAACCTCTGATTTTCTAAAAATGCAATGCACCCATGTTGTCCGATTAAGTTTCTTAATAAAAAAGATGAATCGAGGCCTTGTACCTAATCAAATGGTGGTGTTATCAAGTTGTATTTCTAAGTTAAGCGGAGACACTTTGTAATCGGTGAAAGATGGATTGATAAACAACCGAGCCATGACTCACGTTTTGTATGTCAAATGTTCATAAAGTAACGGTCAGTCTGAGTAATGAGAACACCTTTCTTATCATCTTTTTTATAAAATTCTGTTTATTTAAAACAATTAAACAATCATTATTTTTTGGGTAGTTATCTACAAACATAAATACACGTGGTGGTGGTGCTTACTGAGTTTTTTTTTTGTTTTTGTGTGTGTTTTCTTCGTTAACTTATCTACTTATCTTTCTAGAATATTGTTTATACAATAACAAAATACAATTAAATTCTTATTATTTATAATAATACTACTAGAAAACGTGTCTGCGACGGCGGCACACAATAATACAACAACTTGTACATAATTTGTTTAATTATCTTGTTCGATTCCTATCTATATATTTTGCTAAATGTATAAAATGTATGTATGATGGATCTTATGGGCTAAAGGAGGAACACTAATGAAAAGAGTATGTGTATGAGGCAGGAGTGGCAATTGTTATCCCATTTATCTTCATCTTTACATAGCACCCGTTTGCAATTTGTAGAGAGTGTAGTAAAGACCACGCATTTCGAGCAACTGTTTGTGGGTACCATATTCGCATACTTTACCCTCTTCAAAGACGAAGATGATATCGCAATCAACAATAGTTGAGAGACGATGGGCAATACTGATACTGGTACGACCGGCACTGGCCACTTCGAGGGCATCTTGTACCACCTTTTCACTTTCGGCATCCAGGGCGGAAGTGGCTTCATCGAGCAGTAGGATTTTGGGGTTACGCACCAAAGCTCTGGCAATGGCAATACGTTGTTTTTGACCACCAGACATCTGGGTACCCTTTTCACCCATGCGTGTTTCATAACCCTGAAAAAGAGGAGACAATTAGTTTAATGTCCCCATAATAACTAGAAAGAACATCGTTTACTTACCATTGGCAAGTTCACAATGAAATTGTGTATATTAGCCTTCTTGGCTGCCTCAATAATCTCCTGCTCGGACACCATACGCACATTATCACCATAAGCAATATTCTCGCGAATGGATCTGTCGAAAAGTATGGGCTCCTGTGAAACAATACCCAATTGTTTGCGCAAATTATGCAATGACAAATTGCGCAAATCATGCTTATCAATGGTCACCGAACCATCATCGACATCATAGAAACGTTGCAACAATTGAATACAAGTTGATTTACCACAGCCGGAGGGACCCACCAAGGCAATCTTTTGACCCTTTTCCACGGCCAAGCTTAAGCCACGTAATACCGTAATTTCACTACGTGTTGGATATGAGAATTTCACATTGTTATATGAAACATTGCCATCCGAGGTCCATGGTTGCATTGACACACCGGGACGATCAACAATTTTCGGTTCACGTTTAATCAGCTTGTAAATGGCCTCCGCCGCGGAAATACCCTTTTGGAAGTTGGGAGCAAAAGCCAAGGCACCAGCAATTGATGCCGTACCCATAATCAAAGCTTGCGACACCTTGAAAACATTACCGAAATCCATACCTTTGTTAACAACACACCAACCGCCATAGTACATACAGGCGGCATAGGCAAAGAACATCAAGGAACGGGCCAAACCATAGACAAAACCACGATAATGGGTATTGCGTTTGGCTTTCTGTAATCAAAGAAAAACACACAATCATACATTGCTCATAAGGAGTGTTAGAAGTCGAAAGGCTTACCTCTACAGCGGGATACAACATGTCCATATATTGTTTGTGGAACATTTCTTCACGACCCAAAGATGCAACAGTGCGAATATTGGAGACCACTTCAACAGCAAGCTAAACAAAAGAAGAAACAAATTTTAGAAGCAGATTCGAATGGGCGCTTTAAAAAGAGAGAGAGAGAGGGAGAGAGATTTCAAAGTTGCAACCATTAAAAAAAAATCTTTGAAAAGAGAAAAACAAAAATCTTGAGTCAATGTCTTTCTAAAGGCCTGATCAACGTTTGTAGGCGTTTTTGTAATTTCGTATAACGCGAATATTAAATTTAAGGTGTTCGGATAACGTGGATAAGCAATCCAAGTCTTTTGGATAACGTGGATAAGCGATCCATGTTATGTGGATAGCGTGGATAAGCAATCCATGTCATTCGGATAACCTGGATATGTCATGATACCGTGTATAATCTATCCAAGTTATGCGAATAAACAATCACAGTCCTTTAGACAACGTGGATAAACAATCCAAGTTATTTTTATAACGTGGATAAGCAATCCAAGAAGTTTGAATAACATCGATAACAATCCAAGTCATTGGGTAACGTGGATAACGTGAAGAAGCAATTCAAGTTATGCTAACGTGGATGAGGAATTCAAGTTATGTGGCTAACGTGGATGAGGAATTCAAGTCATTGGGATAACGTGGATAACCAATTCAAGTTATGTGAATAACGTGGATAATCAATCCAAGTCCTTTGGATAATGTGGATAAGCAATTCAAGTCAGTTGGATAACGTGGATAAGCAATCCTAGTCATTTGAATAACGTGGATAAGCAATCAAGTCATTGGGGTAACTTGGATAAGCAATACAAGTCAATTGAATAACGTAGATAAGCAATCCAAGTCATTTGGATAACGTGGATAAGCAAACTAAGTCGTTTGGATAACGTTGATGAGCAATCGAGGTAATTTGGATCACGTGGATAAGCAATCTAAGTCATTTGTATAACGTGGATAAGCAATCCAAGTCATTTGGATAACATGGATAAGCAATCCAAGTCATTTGGATAACATGGATAAGCAATTCAAGTCATCTGAATAACTAAATAAGCAATCCAAATCATTTGGATAACGTGGATAAGCAATCCAAGTCATTTGGATAACGTGGATAAGCAATCCAAGTCATTTGGATAACGTGGGTAAGCAATCCAATTCATTTGGATAACTTGGATAAGCAATACATGTCATTTGAATAACGTGGATAAGCAATCCAAGTCATCTGAATAACTGGATAAACAATCTAAGTCATTTGGATAACGTGGGCAATCAATCCAAGTCAGTTGGATAACATGGATAAGCAATCCAAGTCATCTGAATAACTAAATAAGCAATCCAAATCATTTGGATAACGTGGATAAGCAATCCAAGTCATTTGGATAACGTGGATAAGCAATCCAAGTCATTTGGATAACGTGGGTAAGCAATCCAATTCATTTGGATAACTTGGATAAGCAATACATGTCATTTGAATAACGTGGATAAGCAATCCAAGTCATCTGAATAACTGGATAAACAATCTAAGTCATTTGGATAACGTGGGCAATCAATCCAAGTCAGTTGGATAACATGGATAAGCAATCCAAGTCATCTGAATAACTAAATAAGCAATCCAAATCATTTGGATAACGTGGATAAGCAATCCAAGTCATTTGGATAACGTGGATAAGCAATCCAAGTCATTTGGATAACGTGGGTAAGCAATCCAATTCATTTGGATAACTTGGATAAGCAATACATGTCATTTGAATAACGTGGATAAGCAATCTAAGTCATTTGGATAACGTGGATAGTAATCCAAGACATTTGCATCACATGGATAAGCAACTCAAGTTATGTGGATAACAAGCTATTTCAGTAATGTGGATAAGTAATCTTTGGTGTTTACAGTTTTCAACTTACCTTTGTACATGTTTCCATAGTCTTAGCGGTACCCATATTTTCTTGGGCCATAACCTTGCGCTGCAAGTAGGTGGCAATCAAAATGAAGGGGGCAAATGCCAAAGCCAATAGACCCAAACTCCATTCATAGTACATTGAAAGGCCAATACCCAAAAGTAAAGTGGATATAGATTGGACAATGGTGCCAATACGTTGACCAGTGGCCTAGAGAAAAAGGAAGATAAATATAATAATTTCTATTGCAAGTTTTCGGAGCATCAGACATTCAACTTACACCCTGTACAGCAGCAGCATCACCAGACAAACGAGCACACAAGCTACCCGTACCATTTGCACGATCATCGAACCAAGAAATTTCCATTTTCATCATGGCTTCAAACATTAAGCCACGCAAACGTTCGGTCAAACGTTCACCAGCAATACCAAAGGTGTAGATCTGTAGAAAGAACACATGAATTTCTACCCAAAACATACGTTCTCAAGAACTTACCTGCAAGAAGGTGGCAATACCCACAACAATACCACAAATAAGGAAATACAAACTGAAAGTATCCGTTTGACTTCGCACATATTCATCGTCATCACGTACCGCCAAAACTTCCAAAATTGAACCGAACAGCACAGCAAACAAAGGCATGGCAGCACCCATAATAATCGAACAAATACAACCGCACAAAATTTGAGGCCATTCTTCGGCATTCATTTTCAAAATATTCCACAAATTGAATTTCTCCTCTTTCTCCACCAAGGCTTCTTTTTCGGGATCCTCCTTTGTAATGGTAATGTGTTCTTCGTCTTCATCCTTGGCATTGAGCAAGAATTCCTTTTGTCCCACACCAGGGGTGGTGGCTTCAGCATCTTCACCCAATTGGGTCATAACCAAGTTGTAGTAATGCTCTTTCAAGGCCATCAATTCATTGTGAGTACCGCTTTCAACAACGCGTCCCTTGTTGATGACCACAATACGATCAGCACGGCGAATGGTGGACAAACGATGGGCAACAATAAGTGTGGTACGACCAAGACTGGCCTTTTCCAAGGCAGCCTGGACCTTAGCTTCACTGGCAGTATCCAAAGCAGAGGTAGCTTCATCAAGCAAAAGAATTTCCGGATCTCTAACTAAGGCACGGGCAATGGCAATACGTTGCTTTTGACCACCCGACAATTGGGCGCCACGTTCACCCACCAACGTGTGGAAACCTTCAGGCAATTTATTGATAAATGTCATGGCATTGGCGGCACGAGCGGCAGCTTCAATCTGTTCCATGGTGGCGTCTTCACGACCATAACGTATATTTTCATAAATGGTGGTGCCAAACAACACAGGTTCTTGGCCCACAACACCAATGCGTGATCTCAACCATTCAATGTTCAAATCCTTCAGATCGACATCATTGAAGTGTACACTACCACTATCGGGATCATAGAAACGTTGCAACAATTGTATACAAGTTGATTTACCACAACCCGAGGAACCAACCAAGGCCACAGTTTGACCACGATTAATGCGCAAATTAAATTTATCCAAAATCTGCACTGTTTTACGGGTGGGATAGCTGAAATCAATGTTGCGGAACTCAATGTGTATCAGAGGATGATTAAGGCTGGTGCCTCTTGGTTCAATTGGGTAAATTGTGGGAATTTGATCGATCAATTTAAAGATTTTGGCACAGGCGCCCTTTGCAATACCAAAGGCTTCAATGTAAGGTGAGGCCATACCAATGTTCATGGAACCCATCATAACCGAGAAGAAGACCTAAAAGGGGAAGACAAATGAAATAAGAGATCATCAAAAAACTACTGAACATCGACTTACCGTAATCATGGTACCAGGATCATAGTTGCTATACTTAGAATCACCATGATAGTTCTTCAAGACCAAGCCAACACCATACCAAAAGGCCAAAGCGTATGAGGCATAAATAAAGAACCACAATAGACCAAAACCCAGACCAGAGAAGAAATTACGTTTAATATTCAGCTTGCGGGCATCAACAATTGTCTCTCTGTAGGCGTTGATTTCCTTAGATTCACCTTCGAACGCCTTTACCGTGCGTATACCACTGAGAGCTTCCTCCGCAATGGTACCAGCTGCAGCATAAACATTCAATTCCTTTTTGGCCAATTTTGAGGTGGCAACAGCTACCAAACCCATAGCAATGAAGGTCACCGGTAAACTGCACAAACACACCAACGCCAATTGCCAACCTTTTACAAAAGCCAAAACGATGGCACCGACAAAGGCCACAATGTAATGCACGAACATGACAACCTTTTCAGCCAAACCATCTTCCATTTTTGACAAATCTCTGTAAGAGGAAGATAAGAGAAGGGGATTTTAAGGTGTTTAGCTAGGTAAGTAGATTCACTAGGTTTCCTAAATCCAGAACGACGTAAAGGCCTCGGAATAACCGGTCCGTTGTGAGTCGAGCCACGTGTATTTTGAGCGCTCGACACAATCAGTCCGTTGCGAAGCTGAAAACACATCCAACGTTTCACTGAAGTTGGACGTAATTTCTGATAAAAGAATAAAGAAAAAATCGATCTATGTTACCCTTGCTCTGTTTATTCTTTTATCAGAAATAACGCCCAACTTTACTGAAACGTTGGATGTGTATTCGTCTTGGTCGCGTCACCATTAATCGGTCCGTTGTGAGTCGCGCCACGCGTATTTTGAGCGCTCGACACAATCAGTCCGTTGCGAAGCCGAAAACACATCCAACGTTTCACTGAAGTTGGACGTCATTTCTGATAAAATATAAATATAAAGAAAAATTCGATCTATGTTGCCCTTGCTATTTTATACCTTTATCAGTAATGCCGCCCAACTTACTGAAACGTTGGATGTGTTTTCGGCTTGATCGTGTCACGCATTAAAAACAACAACCACATGAAAATTTAAAAAGAAAACTTGACATCACTTAAGCCGAGAACACATCCAACGTCTTAGTAAAGTTGGGCGCCATTTCTGAAAATACCCCGTTTGTACTTAACCGGATTTAATAAATCCACTGTGTTTTAAATGCTAATTCCATAGCGCAAACGTCAAATAGATCCTCATAAAGAAGGTTTACCCTGTAAAAGTCTCTAATGCAAATGTCGTTTAAAAGAATAAAAGAGCAAGGGGCAGCATAGATCAAATTTTTCTTTATTTTTTTATTAGAAATGACGCCCAACTTTACTGGAACGTTGGGTGTGTTTTCTGCTTTACTTTTGTTATATGTGGTTGTGGTAACGCGGCACTCAACGGACCGTATTGCCGAGGCCGTAAATGCCAGCGTACATAAGCTGCCTCGCCTGGCTGTCTTGCTTTCCTGCTTCATTTCTGACATAACAAAAATAAAAGAATAAAGAAGAAAAGGGCAACCTAGTTTGAAAGTGGCTCGGCCTTCTTTATTCTTTTAATTAATGTTATGTCAGAAATGAAGCAGGAAAGCAAGGCAAACAGACAAGCAGCTTATGTACCCAGACCTTAAGGCCTGCGTACATAAGCTGCCTTGCCTGCTTACCTTGCTTACTTCTGATAAAAGAATAAAAAAGAAAAGGGCAACCCAGTCCGAAATTTCCTCGGCCTTCTTTATTCTTTTATTTTTATTATGTCAAAAATGAAGCAGGAAAGCAAGGCAATCAGGCAGAGCAGCTTATGTACGCAGGCCTGGGTACATAAGCTGCTTTGCCTGATTGCCTTGCTTTCCTGCTTCATTTTTGACATAATAAAAATAAAAGAAAAAAGGAGGCCGAGCAAATTTCGAACTGGGTTGCCCTTTTCTTTTTATTCTTTTATCAGAAGCAAGGCAACCAGGCGAGGCAGCTTATGTACGTAGGCCTTAAGAGCTCATTTACATTATACGGATTTTATAAAGCTCCGGATCCAATACTTTTGCACAATGGCTCTGTTGAGTGCAGTGTTACAACAACCACATGAAAACTTCAAGATCAAACTTGGCATCATTTACACTTTTTACATGCGGTTGTTGTTTTTGAAGCCTAAAACGATACACATGTAACGTTTCAGTAAAGTTTTGTGTCATTTCATTGATAAAAAAAATTAGAGAAAAATTCAAACTTGGCTGCACTTTGTCTTTTATTCTTCTACCAGAAATGATGCAAGACTTTACTCAAACGTTGTATGTGTTTTCGGCTGTTGGTCTGGGCATAATCGATCCATTGTGTGTCACGCGTTGAAAACAACAACCAAACTTCAAACGAAAATTTGGCATCACTTACAACTTTTTCATGTGGTTGTTGTAAAGGCAGCGGTACAATCAGTCCGTTTCGAGTCGTGTCACGCGTTTAAAACAACAACCACTCAAAAACTTCAAAAGCAAACTTGGCATCACTTACATATGTTTCATATGGCACTCAACGAAGCCGTTGTGCCGAGGCCTTTAATAGTGTGTTTATATTTACGAAATCCACTCGATAACGAGCGCTAATGTAAACGTAGCCTTAATGTAAATCTATAGTACGTTTAAATTTACAAAATACACTCGATTTCAATTATCAATTCCTTTGCGTATACATACGTCAAATGAAAACTCAAGTGAAATCAATTCGATTTCATTTGACGTTTGAGCAAAGGAATTGACAGTTTGATATCGACTCGATTTCGTAATGTAAGCCAGCTATTATACGTCAAATGAAATCCAATGGATTTCAGATGAGTTTTCATTTGACGTTTAAGCAATGGAATTGACAGTTGAAATCGTGTGGATTTCGTAAATGTAAACGTACTATAAGGTTACTACATTTACATTAATACCCCGGTTACAATTAACCGTATTAATCCAGTGGGTTTGGATTTTAAATGTCAATCCCATAGCGCAAACGTCAAATAAATCCTCTCGAAGTGGGTTAACCCGGCAAAAAATCTCTAGTGTAACCGTACTACGTTTTCATTAGCGCTCGTTTTAATGATCATTTCGGTTTACTTTCTGTTTTACATTAAACATCAAAATAGACCAGTTAATCGCGACTACAAGATCTTGTGTAAATGACATTAAAGTATCTTAACATTGCAAATAATTTGACTGATCTATTTCAATATAACTTATACTATGTTTACATTTACGAAATCCACTCGATTTCATCTGTCAATTCCTTTGTCTATACGTCAAATGAAAACTCATCTGAAATCAATTGGATTTCATTTGACGTTTGAGCAATGGAATTGACAGTTGAAATCGAGTGGATTTCGTAAATGTAAACATAGTATTAATATCATAACAAAATACTTACTCATTCATACGACTGGCAACTTCACCACTTTGATTGACATCATACCAGGCCATATCTTGATGCAGAATCGATCTAAAGAATTTACCACGGATGCGTAAAATTTGTGCATGCGCAGCATAATTGAACAGGGTAACCGAGATGTAACTGCATACCAACATGACAACACCAATCATGGTATTTTGGAAGGCAAAAGTCTGGACGGCATCCAACAGCTGATCGGCTGGATCAGATCTGGTATATTTCATGCTTTGAAATTGTGAAGCAAAATCAATCATGCTCTAGAAATAAAATAAAAAGCACAGATTTTTTAAAGAACAAAGGGTAGGTTTACACAAGCAATTATTTTGCATGAAAGTGAATCCATCTTTAATTATTTGCTAGTTTTTTTTTCTTATAGTAAGTTTACATTTACGAAATCCACTCGATTTCAACTGTCAATTCCATTGCTTAAACGTCAAACGAAATCCAATGGATTTCAGATGAGTTTTCATTTGACGTATACGCAAAGGAATTGACAGTTGAAATCTAGTGGATTTCGTTAATGTAAACCCATCACTATATTTTACGTCAAATAAATCATAACAAATCATTTTCTCCCTTTAAACGTTAGTGTAAATACCTTTGAAGTTTGTGTACTTACATTTGCCAAGTTACCAAAAATCAAACTGTTGGCGGGTGTTGTCAGACCAGTAGCCACAGCTGCCAAAATACCAATGATATACATAAATTTATTCATTGGTGTGGCATATTTAAACATTTTATAAAAAGCCACAGGTGCAACATCATCCTTGGGTCTAGCATTGGGATTTTCTTCACTTGTCTCGCTTTCAGTTGGTGTTTCCGTACCCTTCTTCCGATTCCACCAACTGGTTTTCTTGGGTTCACCATTTATTGGTCTATTGGACATAAAAATAAAAGAAAAGAACAAGTACATTATTATTTTTTTATCATTATTATAAACATAATCACTTTGATTATGTTAAAAGTCATTGTCCTCTGCCAACAAATCTCAATGTCATGGCAACAACAATTTTTCTCTATTAGGTAAATGACACTTTTCCTTTCTTAATCACCAACAGGCCTGTCAATATGACCAAAATTTAGATTGGTAGGTATTTTATCAGTATTTATTACACTTTGAAAATTAAAGATAAGCACGAAGTTACTGAGTCTGTTCGTTCGTTTTTTGCCAATCATGATGATTTCTCGATATTGTTGCTATCTTTACTGGCTAAGCAGGACAGAAAAATGAAACATACGCAATTTTCATTGGAAAATATTTGTAAATGTTTTTATTTCCGTCAGATCCGTGTTTCCCTATACAGTCAGATAGAATGTGTTTCTATGAAGTCGCTAAATACTTTCAAATAATTACCCTTTTGTCCCTTTAGAAGCTATAATGCGTTGTTCCTTTTTGTGTTTTAATTAACAGGTCAGTTAAGGACAATCCTTTTTGTGGTAGATAATTCCTAGGCAACCAATCGAAGAGTGAAATTACCTTATGCTATGTTCATACCAGCATTTGAATCACGTTGTTCGCTCTCATAATCACGTACACGAATTAACCCGTTCATATGAAATGTACACAATTCACAGCAACATGATTCATATTTTCATACTTTTTAATTACTGATTGTAAAGAAAGTTTCAACCAAAAGACGAGTAAAATTAATTGATATGAACTGAAAAACATATTTGTCCTGAATCTGATATCTGAATCATTTTAATATTAAATTATATTAGTCCCAATTTACATTGGGCGAGTTTACTTGCGGCAATTGTCAGTTTGTCGGTGAGAGAGGGTGCTGAGAAGCAAAGGGTTACCATATGCCTCACCTCTCTCTCCAACAAAATGACAATTGCCGCAAGTAAACTCGCCCAATGTAAATTGGGACTTATTTTCATTCATTGGTCTGTTCCAGTACTGCGAGAATCTACTAATTTTTGCTATATTTTTCGATAACATAAGGGAAAAAATGTTATCGTAGTAAAAAATAGTAGCTTCTTGCAGGTTCTGGAACAGAGCACATATTTTCTACTTTTTCTCACAATTTTGGTGTTTTCAGTACAACTTTTAATTTTTCTATTTTGAAAATTAATGAGAGAGAGACCTGCCAAAATAACTTCTGGTATACAGACTTTTTGGCAGGCATTTGATTTTTGTTTCTAAATTTGTATGGAATTTGAAACGATGGACAAGAAATGCAACTGCAATGAAAGAGAATACAAAATTTGCTATGATTTGAATGTACACTAGTCTTTAAACCTTTTACTTTTCATTCATGTTTTGCAGTTTTTCCAAAAATGTTTGGGTTTTTGATAAAATTTTAAATGTTGTATTTTTGTGTCATAATTAATTTATTTCGATAAATTCTCTCATTTGTTAGAGATGGGACATTTTTTATCGTCATTCTGAGAGTAATTTAAATTGAACAATGTACAAAAATCGTTGTTCGTTCTCAAAATTTTGTAGGGGAAATGAAGTAATTATATCGTAATTTGGGTTCGAACAACGAATAGAGAGCGAATTAGCCTTAGTATGAACAAGGCATTAGTTTAATTGGCACATAATAGCTTTGTTCCTTTACGTGCAAGAATCTTTAAGTTTTACCACGTTTTACTCGAAACCTGTTCCTTTACTTCAGACACAATACAATTCATATGGGAGCAGTTTACAACTTTTACTAAATTTGCCGATTTTACCATTTTTAAAAGTAAAGGAACAGAACAGGCTTCGGGTTAGTAACCCTCCCCTACTATGAAAAAACTATGAAAAAACGAAAGAAAAGAAAAACAAATCCCTCAAAAGTTGACGACCCCCGCAAACGTTTTATGGACCATGATCTGCGAATCTGCATGTTCGCACTCTTTATAGAGAATGTGCAGTTTACGCATTGGCAGATGTACTTGAAAAGTACAAGGCCAACATTACTGCCATACAGGAAATACGATGGAACGGGAAAGGCGTCACAACAACACCTAAAGGTGACGTATATGGTCTGTTCCTTTACTTTTGAAAGTGGTAAAACCGGCAAAAGTAGTATAAGTTGTAAACTGCACTCATGTGAATTGTATGGTGTCTGAAGTAAAGGAACGCTTTTCGAGTAAAAAGTGGTAAAACTTGAAGATTCTTGCACGTAAAGGAACAGAGCTATAGAGTTGTACAATCAAGTTCATTGGAAAGATCTAGTTCAATAGTTCAGCTCTTTTAACTGAACTAGTTCAGTAATCTAGTTCATAGTTCACTATCCAGTTCATTCATTCGGATCGTAATCGTTCAATCAAACGCATACATACACCAAGTAGAAACAAACAATAGCAAAAATCTTATGTTGTGTGTGTGTAGAAACTGTCAACGCGAAAAAGCTTTGTGCGTGTGTGTTTATTTTTTTCTATCTAGAACAAGCACATAAATATGGGAATATGTGGAATTTGTTGTGTTTTTGAAGAAATCTTCACTTTCGAACAGCTATTCATTGTACCTTGATCCAAAACGTAAACAAACTTATCACATTACGAAGGCATCACTTAACACTGACGACGGCGTAAGTTTATGCATATGTGAATGACATGTTGAACTAGATTGTGAATTGTTCGTTCGTTGATCGTACGATCGCCGACTGATTATATTTCAGTGAACTATTGAACTATAATGAACTATATCGACTGATCTAGTTCATACGCTCTATTCAATGAATCGTTCAATTGAACTAATTCGTTCATGAACTATACAACTCTAGTGACGCACTGCATTATAGCTGCCATGACACAAAGCATGAGTTTGGTTGAGGATTTGTAGTTGGACGGAGGTTAAAACATCTGGTCTCCAGCTTCACCCCAGTGAATGAAAGACTCGCTGCAATTCGATTAAAAGCTAAATTCTTCAACATCAGCTTTATTTGCGCTCATGCTCCCACTGAAAACAAGGACGAACAGACCAAAGAAGAAACTTATGACCTGCCCATGACATTAAAATCATTCTAGGCGATTTTAATGTCAAAATTGGAAAGGGGAATATCTTTGGCCCAACAGTCGGGAAATTCAGTCTGCACAGTGAAACATCTGACAATGGTATGAGGCTGATAGACTTTGCAGCTGCAAGAAACATGGCAGTTAGCAGTACCAGATTTAAGCATCTCGATATTCATAAGGGCACCTTGGCTGTCGCCAGATCAAAGAACAAGTAATCAAATTAATCACGTTGTGATAGATGGATGACATACATCAAGCGTGTTGGATGTACGAGCGTTTCGAGGTGCAAACATAGACTCGGACCACTACCTTGTTACAGATTAAACGTAGCAAACAAAGTGCGAACAGACACAACACGGAAGATGGACATCGGTATGCTGCAATTACAACAGATAGCCACAGCATATTCCACTCAACTGGCCCAACTACTTAATCAAAGCACTCATCGTCCCGATAACATATCAGGACAATGGCAAAACATTGCCCACTACATGCAAACAGCCGCAAAATCAGTACTTGGATACCAGAGACCTCCACCAAGGAATCCATGGTATGACCAGGAGTGTCGTACTGCTACCGAAGAGAAAAATGCGGCATATAGGGCTACTTTACAATCAGTAGCAACGCGTAGTGCACTAGAGAATGAAGAATGAAGTCCGAAAATTCTACCAAAGAGTCAAGCATCAAACTGATGGCTTTGGTACAGGCACATCCTCCTGTAGAGACCAGCAAGGTAATCTGGTAACTGATACAGATAGTCTGTTAAGGATATGGAAAGATCATTTTTCCAAACTGTTGGTATCCAATAGTAGCGAAGTCGACGAAGATACCACAGATCCAATCCCAGAAGATGGTATTGAATGTATACCACCCGGCCAAGATGAGGTAAAGACAGCAATAAACCGGCTGAAGAATAATAAGACAGCAGGAGCTGATGGCCTTCCAGCAGAGCTGTTTAAAACCGGAGGCGACACGCTGATAGGGTGTATGCATCAGCTAGTTAGCTCCATCTGGCATCCTGTGCCCTGTCCATAAGAAAGGAGATAAGACTTAATGCTCCAACTATAGGGGCATAAGTCTTCTCCCTATCGCTTACAAGATAGTGTGAGGAATATTGTGCGAACGACTAAAGCCCATGGTCAACGAAATAATTGGACTATACCAATGCGGCTTTAGACCTGGCAAGTCCACCATTGACCAGATATTTACCCTGCGGCAAATCCTAGAGAAGACCCAAGAGATGCAGATCGACACCTACCACCTTTTTGTCGATTATAAAGCAGCCTTCGACAGCCCGCTACGTTCAAAAGTATTCGAAGCAATGTCTGAATTTGGTATCCCCGCAAACCTCAATCGGCTTTGTAAAATGACTCTAACTGACACAAGATCTTCAGTTAAAATAGGAAAGAACCTCTCCGAAGAGTTTTGTACCAAAAGAGGTTTCAGGCAAGGAGACAGCCTTTCGTGTGACCTATTCAACATTTTGCTGGAAAAAGTAATACGAGATGCAAATGTCAAAAGAAATGGCACAATTTACACCAATAGCCACATGTTACTTGCCTATGCTGATGACATAGACATCATGGGACGATCAGTAAAGGAAGTAACTGATACCTTTAGGAAGGTCGAAGCAGAATCTGCGAAAGTGAGTCTGGCGGTAAACGGAGAAAAGACCAAATTGATGGTGTCGACGCGCAAAGCGTCCATAGAGCTCGAACCAACTGTGGAAGTTGGTACCTACAATTTTGAGGTAGTAAAAGACTTCGTATACCTCGGCACTGCCGTAAACACAACAAACGACATCAGTTGTGAAATAAAAAGAAGAATTGTATTGGCCAACAGATGCTACTTTGGTTTAAGTAAGCACTTCAAAAACAAAGCCACAACTCGTCAAACAAAAATAACGCTTTACAAAAAAATGATACTGATGTATGGTTCCGAAGCCTGGGTACTTGCGCAAACAGATAAGGCAGTGCTTGGCGTGTTTGAAAGAAAAATTCTTCGAAAGATCTACGGACTGATCTGCGTTGACGGTGAATATCGTCGTCGTATGAACCACGAGCTGTATCTGCTATACAACGACATCAATATAGTTAAACGTATCGAGATGCAGCGATTGCGTTGGCTAGGCCATATCATAACAATGGGCGAAGATGAACCCGCTATAAAGGCGTATAAATTAGAGCCACATGGCGGTGCACGCAGAATTGGCAGGCCAAAGAACAGATGGCGCAAACAAGTGGTTGACGAGATGACAAGGCGCGGTATTCCAGAAAGCGAAGCACGAAACAGAGAGAATTGGTGATCTTTTCTTAGTTCGGTCTATGGAACAGATTTTCTGTAATGGGCCAGCTAAGTAAGTAAGTAACGCCAAAAACAGCTGATCATCATACTAGTTGTCAAAATGCATTACTGTGAATAAAATCTCATACAAAATGTAAACAAGCAATTCACACCAATGAATTATTGTGATCAAATTTGACGTTTGATATGATTTGATGTAACACCTTATTATTCCACCATGGTATTTATGTAATGAATCAGAAGACTTAAAAATATATTCTTATTTCGGTTTATGGAAAAAATATTCTGAATAGAGCCACCAAAATAAGTAATATTTTCACAAGTTTTCTGTCAGTTTAATTTTCTCTTTCGAGTGTACCTAATGCTTGGTTTACATTTACGAAATCCACTCGATTTCAACTGTCAAATCCATAGTTTAAACGTCAAATGAAATCCAATGGATTTCAGATGAGATTTCATTTGACGTTTGAGCTATGGAATTGACAGTTGAAATCGAGTGGATTTCGTAAATGTAAACTTAGCATAAAACTTCAAAACAATATACACAATCTGTGAATGTGTGTGCTGTTCAAAGACATAAATACAACAAGATAAGACATTTTGTTTGCTATCATTCTTCAGTGAATGGCTTTTGAATTTAACATAATGTTATATCACGATATGGTGATATAACATTTTTTTCTTTTATACATTTTTACGTATTTAACCGAATTTACCGATCAAATTGACATGGAATTATTCTTGAACATATCCTTGAATTCATAAATTTCGTTTCTGATACCATTACATGGAATGATCCTCCTTGGTTGCGATTTTCAATTAACTGCAACCTGTTAAGGTTAATGTTTCTATACATAGTTTCGTAAACATTTTTTTGTTGCATGCATTTTGTCAGGTCTTTATTACTTTATGTCTTTGTGCTGTTTGAATAATATGCCAAACGATTTTAAAAACAATCGAATTCAATGATTTTTGAAATTGTTTTCAGAACATTTGTAGGGAAGAAATTCGTCAGCTTTGCATTGAAACAATCATTTGATCATATCCACAATTCGATTATGTGGAGAAACTTTGACACTTCATAAATTTTTCGCGTTTTTTATAAAATGCTCAAAAAAGGTATTGTAAAGAAAACCACTTGTTGCTTTTGTGTTTACTAATTTTGAAGTTTTAGGAATTCAGGAAAAACAAGGGTTCTATAGATTATTTTCATTTAAATCTACCTCTTTACTTATACCATGCATAGAATGGTTTTCTATTATAAAGGCGCTATTGTAAATGTCATTTAAGTATAAAAATAGAATTGTTTAAATTGTTTGTTTATGTCGATCATGGTGCAATTACAAGGTGGCTTAAATTATGCGATTAAGAAGGTGAACCAAAAACTACAACAACAAGACTATTTTCATTGAAAGTCCTTCAAGCTGTCAATTTTTGTTTAGGTTTTCACAATATGTGTTAGTAAATCTGTATTTTAAGACAAATTGTCTTCTGTAAACGTCTAGTAACCTGGTGTTTACAAATGACAATTTTGACAATAGCAAAGGTACAACTATTTTTCACCAATACATTTATAGTTGTGACAAATGTCTGGACACTGTTTTGAACTATTCATTAACGTTAAACATGAACATTAATTAACTAAAAAAGAAATAAAGGCCTCGACACATAAGAAGCATGACATTCTTGCTAAAGTCATATCTGATAAAAGACTAAAGACCAACTTCGACCTAATAAAAAGATTTCAGAATCACATTTGAATTAGGTCGAACTCGGTCTTTAGTCATTTACCAGATATGAGACTTAAGCAAGAATGCCATGCTTCTTATGTGTCGAGGCCTTAACTTTAATATTGAAATATTTGAAAAGTTATAATATCAATTAAATATTTTAAAATGTATGTTTTCATTCATGAAATCAAACTTGGTTTTGCCATTGTCCGTTACAATATCCCATTTTGAGTTGTTGACAATCGATAACACAGTTTTGTCGTGTGTAATCATGGGATAAGACAGTCGTTGCTTTGTAAATCGGGCTTTGTTTACATCAAATGTGTTTTAATAATAAATAATTTAAAGGATATTGGTGGCGCAATCAAAATCGCATTTCATATTTCATTCATCTAATCCGGATTTCGTTTTTTCAAGTATACTTTTAATTGATAAAAAAACAAAAATGACCTTCCAAAGAATATTGAATTACTTTCTTCACATTATGTACCAATCATCGAAAATCTGTTATAAATTTCAAATAAAATTTATATAAATGTTCAATCACAAATTCCGTCAATTTCACAAAGGGTCGCATTAGGTGATGTGTGATTATTTTGTGTTTATTTTTATAATTTTGTTTTTTTTTAATTTATTTATTTTGTCTTTTAACACTTACACTGTGGAACCACTTTTAACACCATTCTGACCATCAAGTGTTATATTTTTATTATAAAAGGATTTATCGTCCTTGGACGTATTATCGTTAACACTCATCACGTGCTATGTTCAAGATAACGGTCTTCCAGTTTAAAAATTGCTGATCGTTTACAGCTGCTGCTGATTATTGTTGTTTCTTCACTTTTGCCAAATGTTATTTCCTTATGCCCGTTTAAAATTCAAATAGAAGTGTATTTAACAAATTTTCGTAACTGACTGAATTCATTGCAAAATTACCTAAGCTGTATATATGGGAAAATATTTGATATAATTGTGTATATATATTTATTTGTTATTGTATTTTATTAGATTGGCATTAATTTAGCGATAACTTATCGAATTCTAATATGTTGCGGATAGGTAAGTGTGCAGAGCGCGCATGGAGTACTTGATGATACTCGTATTTGTATTTTGTGTTTTTTGCATGTATAAGTTAGTTATGTTCTACCTGTATTGAATGAAGATAGTGTTTTTTTTTTTTGCCAAAATACGTTTGTCAGATATAATAAAATTTTTTCAACAAGTCATTATTTCATGTTTCATCACAGCAATTGAGGGTTATCAATGAAGTCAATATTTACCACAGACATCGTTAAGATCGTTGACATGAGACAAGCGGTTGGCAAAATAAAATCCATAACATGTTAAGAGTATTGTTATTTCTAAAGTGTCCTTTCGTTCATTGGTGTTAAAACATTAAACAAACTAATATTAATGGATTTTTTTAAAGAAAATTAAAGTTTGAAATATATTCACTTTAAATATTAGGGCAAATTGTGTCATAACAATAAGCGCAAGTATAAACGTACTCCAAGTTAACATCGATAGTAATCATAGTAATAAATATTAAAATAATTACATGTTCATGTGTCACACAAATAATTACTTTCATATTTATAAGTAATTTGTGGTCATACATAAATTATAAAAAAATAAACATCTGCGATGTAAGCTTTAAATTGTTCCTAATTACTTTCTTTGAGTGTGCATTACTTTGCAAAACCCAATTTACCTCTAACTGGTTTTATAAAACATGCGTCATTTAAATTGTTAATTCAACAGAATATCATAAAAATAAATGACGTATTTGTCCCAAACATTTGTTTTGTTGATGTTCGTCTTCGTATTTTATGCCACATTTACATACAACATTTTTATATAAATAAAGGCGTCGTTTATGCTGATACCTAAACACATATTTTAGGTATTAATATTAATCACGTGTTAGGTAGAGAGTGTATTTCCTAAAGTGGGAAGAAAACAGGACGATAATAAATGTACATTTCCGAAATCGAGTGGATTTCAACTGTTAATTCCTTTGAAGATACGTCAAATGAAATCTCATCTGCAATCCATTGGATTTCATTTGGCGTTTAAACAATGGAGTTGACAGTTGAAATCGAGTGGATTTCGTAAATGTAAACTAAGTCGAAGGTCACACTAGAGTGGTTTCATTGAAACTTTTAGGGATTCCTAAATCGAGTTCCTCACTACAGCAACTTCATGATTTTACTCTTGTATGGAAATCGACCTAGGAACCCTGGATTTCATGAAATTGTTTCAATGAAAGCATCTGGTGTGAACAAGGACCAAGCACGAGACAAAAATGAATTGTTCTCTTTAATTGTCGACCATGATGCAAAGCATAAGTTGGAAAAGTAATGGCCTCGGCGCATACGATCCGTTGTAAGTCGCGTCGCGCGTTAGGAACAACAACCACATGAAAACAGTGTGAGTGATGCCAAGTTCGTTCTTAAAGTTTTCATGTGCCGGAGTCTTAAGACCAGCTGATTTCACACAATCTGTCAAATTCGTTGTTATAGTACGTTTACATTTACGAAATCGAGTCAACTGTCAATTCTTTTGCGTATACATCAAATGAAAACTCATCTGAAATCCATTGGATTTCATCTGACTTATGAGGAATATGACCTATAACAGATAAAACGTACTTTTACTGTGAATTAAACGTATGAAAACGTAAACAAAAAATTTGCCAGCTTAAAGGACAATCAAAATAACCTTGCTGTTGTGGTTTCTGGTTCACCTTATTAATTGCATCATGGTTTACCTATTCTATGTGATATCAGTCACAATAATCCGTTATAATCAGGGTCAGGCACCATATTTTTCTATTGCATACTTTACGAGCTGTCAATGTGTGAGTGCAAGCCTTTTTAATGGGTTGAATATTGTGTGTGGAGAGAGCAACGGTAAATGAGCGCACACGGGCGCCTAATCGCCTGACGCTGGTTATAATGATACCATGGTGGAATAAAAAGGTGTAACGCCAAACACAAGTGATCTTCATACCAGTTGTCAAAAATGCGTTATTATGAATAAAATTGCATACAAAATGTAAACAAGCAATTCACAGTAATGCATTATTGTGAGCAAATTTGACGTTTGACAAGATTTGATGTAACACCTTCTTAATCCACCACGAATGATACAATGCAAGGAATATTTACATAAGGTAGAAGTGACAATCAGCAGTAGTCTTACTTTTTTGTAAATTTAGTTTTCAATATTTAATAAAAAATCGAAATTAGCTACCATAAAATAATGCTTTTCATCCTAAACGTGTAATAAAAATTACCTACGAGAGTTCTGAATGCGTTATATTAACATTTTGATTAAAATTTGTTCTATTTTAGAGGATTTCCAAAATGTATTTATGTTTTTCCTGAAAAAAAAAAATTGGAACAACCCTATTATTCAATATTTTCTTTGACAATTAATCTTCAATAACAACAATGTTGTTTTTGTAAATTTGTTAGTTGTTGTAATTCATGAATATACCTTATATAAATTTGCCTAGACAACAATGTTGTTTTTGTAAATTTGTTAGTTGTTGTAATTCATGCATATACCTTATATAAATTTGCCTCGATCCAATGATTCTAACTAGGCTTTTACACAAGACAGACTGTGTACAAATACAACTCTGATTTACTAACACATATATACATTTGTCGGCTGTTGGGTTAACAAACTTTTGACATTTTTGTGAAAATAAGTGAGATAATAATTGAAATGTGTTGAAAACAAAAGAACATGAGCAAAAACAAAACATGTGAACGGAAAACAACGAGAAATTGACGATTTTCATTCATAATTTTACAAATGTTTTTGCAGTTGTCTGGACGCCTACGTCACAAAGGCAAGATTTGGGTTTTTGACAATCAATACTGTCCTGTCATGTGTAAACGCAGGGTAAGGTAGCGTATACGTATTAAACTATGGATAACATATGAATTATACGCTCCATCCCACTTAATAAATAAAAAAGTGTCTTCGATTGTACGTGTGTATGTATTGAGAAATGATTCTAGACAAAAGATTCGGTTGACTTGATAAGAAAAGGGCTTCAGAATACTTCATAACTGCAAATTTGCAGTAATGTTTGTACGTTTTTGTTGGGTGTGTGTGGCTTCGCTAGAATTTACATTTTCAATACAAACTCCTTAGGTCATGTTAGCTCGATTAATTCAATTAATTAAAAACTCTTATAAATAATGACCTTCGTCCTAATAAGACAACAATAACTAAAAATGTGTCTCATTTCCCCTAATTCTCATATTTTTCTATATTAAAAGAAAAACGAGTTTCCTTTATTTATTATTATTTTTATTTATGTCTCTTAATTTTTACTACAAAAAGAGTTAAGCCGCTGATTGTTTACATTCTCATAACCATTTTCAAGGCGTCTCTATTGATTTTGGCTTGTTTCAAAATATGACCCTCAACAAAGATATCCGATTCGTATTGTAAATAACCCACAGCCTTGTCAACATACATCAGAGATTCTTCTAAAAGTTCTTTGGGCGAGAGGCTTGTTTGCAAGGATATGCGTCTGGTGTTTTCCGCTAAAGCTGAGTGGACCTCAAAACACAAAGTGCCCAACATACGGACTTCACCTGAAAAAACGAAAAAAAAATAGAAATATTTGTTAAAATATTTTTTTATTTAAGCATAACAACGTTTAACATACATGGCGCCAATTTCTCATACAGCTCCACCAATTGTTTGCCATATTCCAATTTCATTGTTAACTCTTCAGCTGACAATACCATCAGTTCGTTAACTTGTTTGCCCAATTCTTGCTCCAAAAACAATTTCACCTCGCACATGTAGTAGTGACTTGCAGGCAACCATTTGCTGTAGTGTTGTAAATATCTAAACAAAAATAAATAAAAACAAATATTAGTGAAAGGCAACAAAACAAAAACAATTCATTATAGGGTAATAATCCCCGCCACAGACGATGTATTAACCAATTGTTGGTATGTTGTGTGTCATCGGTGTTAAAAAGAGCATGTACCGTTCTCATTCTCTCTGTCTCTCTTTATTTTACTGTTATTGATAAACAAACGTTGTTTCAATTGATATTCAATCTCAGCAAGTTTGACACATTCTGCCAGCGGAAAAGAGATAGAGACAGAGTAAATGACCAAAGAGTCACAACTCACTCACTACCACAGCTGCCAGATTTGACGATTTATCGTCATTTTGACGATTTTTTGCTCAAAAATTGATAAATGACGATTTGACGATTTTTACCCCAAAAATGACGATTTTTGGATATTTTGCTAATGCAGTCATAAAAATGTTGTAAAGTATGAATTTGTAAAAACTTAGTTGATTTTAAAAATTAATTGTTAAGCAATAATCCCAATAATCGTTATTTTTGAACGTAGAAATTTTGCCAGAACATGTATTTTAGCTTTATGTGTCAGATTTCATCAATGGTTACGATATGTTTGGGTGCATATGCTAAGGAATTTTTAACTAGAACCAAACTGAATTCAACAAGCTAAATATGTATATATCCAGAATCTGCAACAATCTCCTATTTTTTGGTAAATTTATAAAGGAACAAAAAGTCAAAGTTTCAACAATAGTAGATTCTGTTCTGGGCAATTAACTGTGTTATATTGAGCTTTGCACAGACATTTGAAAAGTTTAATAGATTTGGTTTTGAAAATAGTTTTATTGATTTTTCGACATCCTTAACGAACTTTCACATCTTGTCAACAAGAAGGAAAAGCAAAAATTGGATTCAGAATTTCGTGAACTAAAGCTTTTGGATTTTGAGGAAATGTTTGAAAATAATGAAAAGGATTTATTTCGCATTTTAATATATGATTTGAAACGTGTTGATGGTTCACATGTTTTTTTTCCTATAATAACAAAATTTTTAAAGAAAATAATGATAGGTATTACCACATTCGCCAACAAATGTTAAACGTGTTTTCAGCCAAGTAAATCTTCACAAAACTAAATATGTATCGAACTTCTTTTCATAAGGATTCAATGTGGAGTTTACTTAACAAAATAAATTGTTTGACACATTGATTAAACACGACTTGTTAAGAATGTTAACTCAAATATTTATTTACAAAATCGTTTAATTAATCATTTAATTTAATACCCATTTGAAGTAAAAATAAGTTTACTAACTCGAATAGCCATTTAATGTTTATTTTATTTAAAATTATATTTAAATATAACTTAATATTACCATTATAATTTTTGACGATTTTGTAAAATAGATTTGACGATTTTAATTTTAAAAATCGTCATTTTGACGATTTTCCATAAAAATAATCTGGCAGCCCTGCTCACTACTGCTGAGTGTGCAAATTAAAGGAAACCCTTTACGAAATTCTAAAGTTTAATAAAGCACCCATACATGTAGAGTTGTATTCAATTAATTGGACATGTGTTTTTCTTTGTATATGGCATTGTTATAAGAAAGCGATGGAGGTTTCATGCGTCACACCTCGTCTAACAAAACAAGTAAATGAAGAGAGAAATGTCGGAAGAATGAATTTGCCACTTTAGAGATATCAATAACGTAACGCGTTGCTATATTTTCGTTTTTATTATTTTCCTCATTAATGTTGTAAATTTGTTTGTGTACATTTGTATGTACAAGCCTAACTACACGTGAATCTTTTAATTTGATTGCACACATATGTATTTATGTTTAAAATTTCATCATACATTTCAATTTTCTACCTAATTATATATTATATTATTATATATTATAATTATATCCCACCATATAATGACATTTTGGTTCTTATGTTTTACTATTGATATGCAAGCAAAACGCGCTTTTTTGACAGCTCTTCATGAAATCGTGAATAGCTTTTTTTGGAGGAAATTTGACAAACACGTACATGCATATCATCATAATTTCATGAAATCGTATTTCTATTTATGTCTTGGACATTTTTTAAATATTTTTGAGCGACCCTAGTAGCTAGTTTTAATTAAAACTTGTTGCAAGGTTATACTACGTTTGCATATAACTGGATTTAATAAACCCACTGGGTTCCAAATGTCAATTCCATAGCGTATACGTCAAAAAATCCTCATAAAGAAGGTAAGACCGGCAAAAAGCTCTAATGCAAAAGGGCGTTTTAACCTTAAAAAATATCATTGTTTATACAATATTGTTGTTATTGTAAAATTGTTAGTAGTTACAATTCATACAAACACCTCACTAAATACACCTTGCTATGGAGCGTATAATTTATACACTTGTATGTAAGCGTGAATTATGTATACTCCATGATAGACAGTTCTGTTATTGTAGGTCCATATTTATCTATATTCCGCAATTTTCCTTGCGGCAATTGTCAGTTTGAAGGAGAATGAGGTGATACATATGGTAAAACTTTGCCTCTCAACACCCTCTCTCATCAACAAACTGACAATTGCCGCAAGGAAAATTGCCTAATGTAAATATTGACTTGTTTAGCCATTACAATAGGTATGTTCGATAACCCAAAATTTGTAAACATATGTTACTGAATGTTATTAAATAACTCAATAGCCCAGCAAAAGAAAGCAAATTGAGAGACTAACGAACGAAAACTAACGAAACATATATATTTTCATTGAATTATTATACTACGTTTATATTGTACAGGACTTATTAAATCCGGTGGATTTTAACTGAACCTTTCGGAAAGAAAGGTTGCTTCTCTAGACCCTTCCTGAAGGAAAGGGTCTGTAAAAGCACCCTTTCTGGAAGAAAGGGTTTTTTAACAGACCTTTCCTGAAAGAAAGTGTGCTTCTATAGACCCTTTCTGAAATAAAGGGTGCTTTCCTGAAAGAAAGGGTGCTTCAATAGACCCTTCCTGAAAGAAGGGTGCTGTTATAGACCCTTCCTGAAAGAAAGGGTGCTTCTATAGACCCTTCCTGAAAGAAAGGGTGCTTCTATAGACCCTTCCTGAAAGAAAGGGTGCTTCTATAGACCCTTCCTGAAAGAACGGATGCTTCTATAGACCTTTCCTGAAAGAAATGGAGCTTCTATAGACCCTTCCTGGAATAAAGGGTGCTTCTATAGACCCTTCTTGAAAGAAAGAGTGCTTCTATAGATCCTTTCTGAAATAAAGGGTGCTTGTATAGACCCTTCCTGAAAGAAAGCGTGCTTCTATAGACCCCTTTCTGCAAGAAAGGGTGCTTCTATAGACCCCTTTCTGCAAGAAAGGGTGCTTCTATAGATCCTTTCTGAAATAAAGGGTGCTTGTATAGACCCTTCCTGAAAGAAAGCGTGCTTCTATAGACCCCTTTCTGCAAGAAAGGGTGCTTCTATAGACCCCTTTCTGCAAGAAAGGGTGCTTCTATAGACCCCTTTCTGAAAGAAAGGCTGCTTCTATAGAACCTTTTTGAAATAAAGGGTGGTTCTATAGACCCTTCCTGAAAGAAAGGGTGCTTTTATAGACTCTTCCTGAAGAAAAAGGGTGCTTCTATAGACCCTTCCTGAGAAAAAGAGTGCTTCTATAGACCCTTCCTGAGAAAAAGGGTGCTTCTATAGACACTTTCTGAAAGAAAGGGTGCTTGTATAGACCCTTCCTGAGAGAAAGGGTGCTTGTATAGACCTTTCCCGAAAGAAAGCGTGCTTCTATAGACCCCTTTCTGCAAGAAAGGGTGCTTCTATAGACCCCTTTCTGCAAGAAAGGGTGCTTCTATAGACCCCTTCCTGCAAGAAAGGGTGCTTCTATAGACCCTTTCTGAAAGAAAGGGTGCTTCTATAGAACCTTCCTGAAAGAAACGGTGCTTCTATAGACCTTTCCTAAAAGAAAGGGTACTTCTATAGACCCTTCCTGAAAGAAAGGGTGTTGCTATAGACCCTTCTGAAAGAAAGGGTGTTGCTATAGACCCTTCTGAAAGAAAGGATGCTTCTACAGATCCTTCCTGAAAGAAAGGATGCTTCTACAGATCCTTCCTGAAAGAAAGCGTGCTTCTATAGACCTTTCCTAAAAGAAAGGGTGCTTCTATAGACCTTTCCTGAAAGAAAGGGTGCTTCTATAGACCATTTCTGAAAGAAAGGGTGCTTCTATAGACGCTTCCAGAAAGAAAGGTTGCTTCTATAGACCCTTCCTGAAAGAAAGGGTGCTTCTATAAACCCTTCCTGAAAGAAAGGGTGCTTCTGTAGACCCTTCCTGAAAGAAAGGGTGTTTCTATAGACCCTTCCTGAAAGAAAGGGTGCTTCTATAGACCCCTCCTGAAAGAAAGGGTGCTTCTACAGACCCTTCCTGAAAGAAAGCGTGCTTCTATGAACCCTTCCTGAAAGAAAGGGTGCTTCTATAGACCTTCCTGAAAGAAAGGGTGCTTCTATAGACCTTCCAGAAAGAAAGGGTGCTTCTATAGACACTTTCTGAAAGAAAGGGTGCTTGTATAGACCCTTCCTGAGAGAAAGGGTGCTTGTATAGACCTTTCCCGAAAGAAAGCGTGCTTCTATAGACCCCTTTCTGCAAGAAAGCGTGCTTCTATAGACCCCTTTCTGCAAGAAAGGGTGCTTCTATAGACCCCTTTCTGCAAGAAAGGGTGCTTCTATAGACCCCTTCCTGCAAGAAAGGGTGCTTCTATAGACCCTTCCTGAAAGAAAGGGTGCTTCTATAGACCCTTTCTGAAAGAAAGGGTGCTTCTATAGAACCTTCCTGAAAGAAACGGTGCTTCTATAGACCTTTCCTAAAAGAAAGGGTACTTCTATAGACCCTTCCTGAAAGAAAGGGTGTTGCTATAGACCCTTCTGAAAGAAAGGGTGTTGCTATAGACCCTTCTGAAAGAAAGGATGCTTCTACAGATCCTTCCTGAAAGAAAGGATGCTTCTACAGATCCTTCCTGAAAGAAAGCGTGCTTCTATAGACCTTTCCTAAAAGAAAGGGTGCTTCTATAGACCTTTCCTGAAAGAAAGGGTGCTTCTATAGACCATTTCTGAAAGAAAGGGTGCTTCTATAGACGCTTCCAGAAAGAAAGGTTGCTTCTATAGACCCTTCCTGAAAGAAAGGGTGCTTCTATAAACCCTTCCTGAAAGAAAGGGTGCTTCTGTAGACCCTTCCTGAAAGAAAGGGTGTTTCTATAGACCCTTCCTGAAAGAAAGGGTGCTTCTATAGACCCTTCCTGAAAGAAAGGGTGCTTCTACAGACCCTTCCTGAAAGAAAGCGTGCTTCTATGAACCCTTCCTGAAAGAAAGGGTGCTTCTATAGACCTTCCTGAAAGAAAGGGTGCTTCTATAGACCTTCCAGAAAGAAAGGGTGCTTCTATAGACTCTTCCTGAAAGAAAGGGTGCTTCTATAGACCTTCCAGAAAGAAAGGGTGCTTCTATAGACTCTTCCTGAAAGAAAGGGTGCTTCTATAGACCCTTTCTGAAACAAAGGGTGCTTCTATAGACCCTTTCTGAAACAAAGGGTGTTGCTATAGACCCTTCTGAAAGAAAGGGTGTTGCTATAGACCCTTCTGAAAGAAAGGATGCTTCTACAGATCCTTCCTGAAAGAAAGGATGCTTCTACAGATCCTTCCTGAAAGAAAGCGTGCTTCTATAGACCTTTCCTAAAAGAAAGGGTGCTTCTATAGACCTTTCCTGAAAGAAAGGGTGCTTCTATAGACCATTTCTGAAAGAAAGGGTGCTTCTATAGACGCTTCCAGAAAGAAAGGTTGCTTCTATAGACCCTTCCTGAAAGAAAGGGTGCTTCTATACACCCTTCCTGAAAGAAAGGGTGCTTCTATAGACATTTCCTGAAAGAAAGGGTGCCTCTATAGACCCTTCCTGAAACAAGGGGTGCTTGTGTAGACTCTTCGTGAAAGAAAGGGTGTTTCTATAGACCCTTCCTGAAATAAAGGGTGCTTCTATAGACCCTTCTTGAAAGAAAGGGTGCTTCTATAGATCCTTTCTGAAAGAAATGGTGCTTCTATAGACCCTTCCTGAAAGAAAGGGTGCTTTTATAGACCCTTCCTGAAAGAAAGGGTGCTTCTATAGACCCTTCCTGAAAGAAAGGGAGCTTCTATAGACCCTTCCTGAAAGAAAGGGTGCTTCTATAAACTCTTCCCGAAATAAAAGGTGCTTCTAAAGACCCTTCCTGAAAAAAGGGTGATTCTATAGACCCTTTCTGAAATAAAGGGTGCTCCTACAGACACTTCTTAAAAGAAAGAGTGCTTCTATAGATCCTTCCTGAAAGAAACGGTGCTTCTATAGACCCTTCCTGAAAGAAACGGTGCTTCTATAGACCTTTCCTGAAGGAAAGGGTGTTTCTATAGACCCTTCTTAAAAGAAAGGGTGCTTCCATAGACTCTTCCTGATAGAACGGGTGCTTATATAGACCCTTCCTGAAATAAAGGGTGCTTCTATAGACCCTTCCTGAAAGAAAGGGTGCTTCTATAAACCCTTCCTGAGAGAAAGGGTGTTTCTATAAACCCTTCCTGAGAGAAAGGGTGTTTCTATAGACCCTTCCTGAAAGAAAGGGTGCTTCTATAGACCCTTCCTGAAAGAAAGGGTGCTTCTATAGACCCTTCCTGAAAGAAACGGTGCTTCTATAGACCCTTCCTGAAAGAAACGGTGCTTCTATAGACCCTTCCTAAAAGAAAGGGTCCTTATGTAGACCCTTCCTGAAAGAAAGGGTGCTTCTATGGACCCTTCCTGAAATAAAGGTGCTTCAATAGACCCTTCCTGAAAGAAAGGGTGCTTCAATACACCCCTTCTTGAAAGAAAGGGTGCTTCAATAGACCCCTTCCTGAAAGAAAGGCTGCTTCTATAGACCCTTTCTGAAAGAAAGGGTGCTTCTATAGACCCTTTCTGAAAGAAAGGCTGCTTCTATAGACCCTTCCTGAAAGAAAGGGTGCTTCTATAGACCCTTCCTGAAAGAAAGGGTGCTTCTATAGACCCTTTCTGAAAGAAAGCTTTTTCTATAGACCCTTCCTGAAAGAAAGGGTGCTTCTATAGACCCTTCCTGAAAGAAAGGGTGCTTCTATAAACCCTTCCTGAGAGAAAGGGTGTTTCTATAGACCCTTCCTGAAAGAAAGGGTGCTTCTATAGACCCTTCCTGAAAGAAAGGGTGCTTCTATAGACCCTTCCTGAAAGAAACGGTGCTTCTATAGACCCTTCCTGAAAGAAACGGTGCTTCTATAGACCCTTCCTAAAAGAAAGGGTCCTTATGTAGACCCTTCCTGAAAGAAAGGGTGCTTCTATGAACCCTTCCTGAAATAAAGGTGCTTCAATAGACCCTTCCTGAAAGAAAGGGTGCTTCAATACACCCCTTCTTGAAAGAAAGGGTGCTTCAATAGACCCCTTCCTGAAAGAAAGGCTGCTTCTATAGACCCTTTCTGAAAGAAAGGGTGCTTCTATAGACCCTTTCTGAAAGAAAGGCTGCTTCTATAGACCCTTCCTGAAAGAAAGGGTGCTTCTATAGACCCTTCCTGAAAGAAAGGGTGCTTCTATAGACCCTTCCTGAAAGAAAGGGTGCTTCTATAGACCCTTCCTGAAAGAAAGGGTGCTTCTATATTTACACAGAGATGGGATACACAATATTAATACAGTGTTTACCCTGTATCCAATTAATGTTTGATGTGAATTAATCCATTCCCAGTCATATTATTACTTATATAAATGCCTCGACATTCACAGATAAATAAACACATGCTATAACATGTTTGTATTTATCGATTAACTTTCCCTTCAGTTGGTAACAAAACGATAATTGATCTATAATAATATATGAATTGCAAATTAAAAAACGAAAACTAAAATCATGAATTTAACTTTTCACGATTATATGATATCAATAAACAAAACAAAAAACAAAGATAGTGTAAGTCATTCTTTTAAAATAAACATGTGTCGCATGCCAGGAAGAAAAACACTTGTAAAGATAAAGAATGGACAAACTTACTGCTCTAAGCAAAAACAAAACAACCAAAAACCGATTCAAACGCAAGGTCAAATGAAATATCACCACTTCTTTATTGTGTTTTATTGTCGAAAGCACAAAAATCACTCAGCTGACTGGCTGAACGCTCACCACTGTCGCCGTCGTAGTCTATATGTCATTAATGAATTGTTCTAACATTTCCTAGATAAAAACAAATAAAATGTAGTCAGGCTGGCAGTTAGGCAAGAAAGAAAGGTAATTGAAATCAGTGCCTTTATTTCAGTTTTTTGTTATAGGCATAACAAAGTAGAATAATTATAATTTCCAATCACTCAGTTGTCTTTCTCATTACATGACAAATGTATAATGTAATAATATTTTAAGGGATTATTACATGACCAATATTTTTTTTATTTTTTGCGCGCTATTTTCTATAAGGTGCTTACTGTTTTGTCAATGATAAGACATTCTATTGAGCTCTTACACGATGCAAAATTGGAAAATTTCAAGTGTGTATATTGTGTAATATTTTACAATTGAACAATTACGATTACAATTTCGAAATGTCATTAAGAGGTAATAACAGTAAAAGACTTCCAATAAGTGAAGTGTGGACCTAACATTTTTTGTATTTACTAATGAACAATTTTCCATTATTATTCGTAATCATATTTAGTAGCACCTATTTGCAATTTATCTAAAAATACTTCCGAGAGAAATCAAATAACTGCAAGTGGAAGACAATTGATTCCACAAATATTACTTATAGCATGTTTACATTATAGAAGATTAAATAGATCTGCTCCTTTTAATAGATCTAGAGGAAGGAGATTTAAGTGATACTCCGTTACTTTTTGTTGACATTGATAGCACATTTACATTAGGGGTTATATTGCCATGCTCATGACTCTGAACAAATGAACATGTGTTAATTTATAAAATCATTGGTGGCCATCAATCGTCTATGCAGACATTACGTACATATGTATGTACATATGTACCTAGCCAAGTACATACACACCTATATATGTATAAAAATATCAAATCAATGCGTGAGATAAGTTACATCTTATTGTTTTATTGAATTCGATAACATAACGATAATCACTATTACGTTTGCCAAAAAGAGTGACATGGCATTGATAAGACGTGCGTAAAACCCCATCAATATAACATGCCATTCTCGTTTGAGAAAAAAAACTCATTACTATGGTAGTGAGGAGGGGAAGCTTTTAGTACTATTTGCGGAATTTACCGCAATAAAATCCATTGAATGACATTAATGTTATGGTAAATATGTCATATATTTTTTCTAAGGAAATATTTCTACGCAGTAGGAAATCCTCTTGACGACATTTTTTAATCACAGTTCCAGATTTTGTTTCACCAATAGAATTGAGCCTCATTGCAGTAATGGGCTTACTTACAAATTTTACCATGGAAGCGGATGTACAAGGAGCAGCTTGGGTGAAAGCATTATCGAAAAATGTATAGCCCCATGCTTCAATTATTAGAAGGTTCGGCAGGTTGATTAAATTTTTAAAAAACAATTTTGAAGCCAGTTTGCTTATAACTTCAAAATTACTAATAACAAAAGCAACAAGTCATGGTACAAATACACAGGTAGCCGCATCGGCAATTGTTGGTAACATAAGATGTCAAAATTTGACATCAATTCAATGCAATTGACACATTACGTTACTATCAGCTGGCTTGATGATGCTACCTGTATTATTGTACCATGCAACAAGTTTTGTTTATTGGAAATAATGTCAAAGTTTGTTTTGTTTACATTTAATATTAAATATAATTTACTTTTTTATTTATTGACCCACATGAAATAAACATATGTATAGCCATGTCTGTCCGTCTGTCTGTGGAGATCCGAACGGATTGAAGTTGTGGATAAAATGTTGGTCAAATGCTTTATAATGTTTGTATTGAAAATTTGTTTATATTAGTCCACGTTTTGGTATATCCGCCACATAACACGACGCTTCGCCTTTAGGAATATTGAAGGTGGCATTAGTGTTTCTAGAGGTTAAAAAAGCGTTTGTATGTTGAGGGTGATGTAGGGGAAAAAGTTAAGAGCAACGGTATTAACCGGCTTTAAAATGATTATGCCCATGACTTATCATGGTGCCTCTTCCATGTCAAGTGGACCCTGATCCATCCATAAGATCTGTAAACACTTGGGTTGCCCGTTGGGCTAGTAACCCACCCTATAAAAACATCGTACTATGAAAAAACAAACCCCATCTAAAGTTGATGACTCACGCACTCGTTTTAACGACCATGATCTGCGAATATGTACCTGATTTTCCGGACTCTTCATAGAGAAGGTGCACTTTATTCACTGGCATAAAGAACAGTGCCGACATTATTGCATACAGGAAATACAATGGATAGGGAAAGGCGTCACAACAACAATGACATAAAGCATGTGTTCGGTTGCGGATTTATACCTGGTCGGAGGCTAAAACATCTGGTATCCAGCTTCACCCTGAATAAAGTCTTGCTGCAATTGGATAAAGGCTAAGTTTTTCAAAATGAATTTTATTTGAAATTCGAAAGCTCTCACTAAAGACATGGACGAATGGACCAACGATATCTTTTTCGAGTGCTTAGAAAAAACATATGACCGGCATATGAGATTAAAATTATTCTAGGATATTTTAATGTCAAAATTTAAAAGCAGAATATTTTTGACCCAATAATCCGGAAATTCAGTTTGTCACAATGATGCATCTGACTACGGATTAGGCTGAAAGACTTCGCATCGACGAAACACACGATAGATAACAGCACCAGATTCAAGCATCTTCACTTTCATAAGGGTACATGGCTGTCTCCAGACCAAATCAAATTGATAACGTTGTGGTTGGATATCGGTAAAGTGCAATTACACAGATAGCCACAGCATATTCCACTGAACTGCCACAACTGCTTAAAAGGATTCCTCGGTAATGTTGAAATCAAGTTTTTTTTCGAAAAATGTATGTATTGTCTTCTGCTTTATATTAGCTGTGTCTTTTTACGTGATAATAAGTCTGTCTGGTTACTTTCCCAGCAAGAATTGTCCAGCAAGAACTTTCTCAGAGAGTAAGGGGTTTTTATTCTCTTTTGCTAGAAAATTGTAAAAAGTAAACAGACACTTCCCAGCAAAAACCAGCAAGCAATCAGCTGACTTGCCAAAACAGAACAATTTGTCCGCCAACAAAGGAAGCAAACACGTTGTATTTTATTAAAAAATAATAAAGAAAATGAAACAAAAAAGTATTTTTCCACTTTACAAATTTGTTCTCCATAAAACAATACAATTAGACTATGTTATTTCCACAATAATATTGTTTTTAATGTTCACAAACATAAATCAACAAAAAACTAAAAACGGCTGATTGATTGTTTTCAGGAAGAAGAAGAGCTTGCAAGTGCTTGCTAGAAGAAATTTGTCCAGCAAGAATTTGCAAGCTCTCAGTGAAAGAACTGTCAAAATGTCTCTCTCGAATCGCTCTCTTTTGCTGGTTTTTTGTGTTAACAGACGACTTCCAGCAACAATTGGTACAAATTGTTACAAATTTTAGGGTAACCAGACACAGCTAATATGCCTGTCTGCGAACTCGATAATTTGTAATAATTATTACTAATGTTTCTAAAATTGACAGTTTTTCAATGGAAAAGTTGCTGAAAAAAGCGTTTCAGCAACATTTAGTAAGTACGAGGACAAACCTAGTTTGTAATAATTATTACTAATGTAGCAGATTTTGACAGTTGTATAAAGGAAAAGTTGCTGAAAAAAATGTTGCAGCAACATTTAGTAAGTAGAAAGACACACCAATTATATTTATATTTTTTTATTTATATTTTGATTTTATAATTTTTTATTTAATCATTTTATTTTGTGATTTGTCAAAACAGTTTTGACCATAGCAGAACTACCAGGTAGTGGTATCACACCAGCTGATCAAATATGAAAAGTCAAATCCCTTTATAAAAAAATATTTTTGTTGTAATTGTGCCATGGTTTTGACCATGATACAATAAGAAGGTAGCATTATCAGCCCAGCTGAAGCCCAGCTGATGGTAACATAATGTGTCAATTGCATTGAATTTATGTCAAATTTTGACATCTTATGTTACCAAAAACGGCAGTTGCTGCTACCTTCTTTTTGTATCATGGTTTTGACACAATAGGAGGACCTCAAGAAAAAATTGTAGTCATATGTTTGCTGTGTCCTACCTTGTAATGATTGTACCATGGTATAGCCCTATGTTCGATCAAAACTACTACATTGCGGACGGCAACAATCCGATAGCCAGGGGGTTGACGGATTGGTCCGAAGACTGACTATCTAAAATGGTTCTTAACATATAAAACATAAAATATTAAATACAAAATATATAATATATAAAATAAAATGTAAAACGTTAAATATAAAATAAAAACATATAATATATCTCTTCTTCTTCTTCTCTATTATATAAAACTCAAATGGCGTTCGTACGTGAATCAAAAACTCGCGTCTGTCTTAAAATGTTCGTATTTATCCAAGGAAGGATCTGACGTATTTTATTTTTGAGATATCGCGAAGAATCCACGAAAATTTGCAAAAATATATTTCGGAAAAGTTCAGTTTAGGACCTGCTCTCGAATCGATTTGATTTTTGTTGTAGCAACTTGCATTCACTGCCGCCCATACGACGGTACAAGTTTCATCAGGGGAAAGTCCATACTTCCTGAGAAAATAGCCTGAAAGATGCAAAAATCCCTATAACACCGTGTGTAGTGGTTGGAGCGCAAGATAACCCTCGGACGGATCTGCCAATTCGGTCCAAAATGTGACCTTCGTAATATTTTGTGCAAACTTAGTTTAAGTTCGAAGAGAAGCCATATCGGTCCACTCCTTCAGGTACCTCCCCCACAAAAGTTCAAAAATGTTCGGAAAATTTGTGCGCATGATAACTCTTGAAGGAATTAACCGATTTGGTCCATACTTTGCACATCTTGAACCTTCTACCAGACTTAGATGAGGTTCCAATATGGACTCAATCGGTCCACTCCTTCGGGTACTTCCCACACAAAAATTTCGAAAAAGTCCAGTTTAGGACCTGCTCTCGAATCGCTTTGATTTTTGTTGTAGCAACTTGCATTCACTGCCCCCCATACGACGGTACAAGTTTCATCAGGGGAAAGTCCATACTTCCTGAGAAAAAGCCTGAAAGCTACAAAAAAAAACCTATGACACCGTGTGTAGTGGTTGGAGGGCAAGATAACCCTCGAACGGATCTGCCGATTGGGTCAAAAATGTGGCCTTCGTAATATTTTGTGCAAACTTAGTTTAAGTTCGAAGATAAGCCAAATCGGTCCTCTCCTTTAGGTACCTCCCCCACAAAAGTTCGAAAATGTTCGGAAAAATTGTGAGCACGATAACTCTTGATGGGAGTCAGCGATTTGATCAATACTTTACACATCCTAATATATCTACCAGATATGGATCTGGTTTGAATGTGGACTATATTCGTCCACTCCTTCGGGTACCTCCCACACAAAATTTTGGATAAATTCACTTTAAGAGCTGCTCTCGAATCACTTTGATTTTTGTTGAAGCAACTTGCATTCGCTGCCTCAATTACGACAGTAAAATTTTTTTCAATGGCAATTCCATACTTCTTGGTAAAACAGCCCGAAAGTTGTAAAAAACGCCTATGGCGCCATATGTAGTGGCTGGGGAGCTCGAACCCAATACTGCGTTCGTCCTCACTTTGGATATCGTAATATTTCTTCGAATATTAGATGAAATTCAAAGGTGGTGCTTATAGATGCACTCCTTCCGGTACCTGCCCCCACAGAAGTTCGAAAATATTCGCTAAAATAGTACCCGCGATATCTCATAGACGTAGGAATGTGATGTGATGCAACTAGCGGCACACTTTGACCGCTGAGTAAAACATCGAAATATGCATAAATATTGAAAGAGATTGATTCGCTGTATCCAAAAACGGGTACGCATCAACTGATTCTAACTAATTCGCCAATAATAGGCTATTTAATTGTCACATTTTTGGAATGATTGTAATTTCAATATTACTCTTAATTTCCTATCCTTATAAGTTATCACAGTAAGCAACACGATGGTAAACCATATTTCTTGATGAAGTTTTAGCAGTACACATTAATTATTGTATGGGGGTTTAGCGAAATAGTTGGAGAACTCCCAAATATTTTTTTTCTAATTTTTCGAATCAAACCAAAAAATATATTTGCAACAATATTTTTCAACAATAAATTTTTCAATTTATGCACCCAATCTCTATAAATTTGGTTTCATATTTTTATATATTTTTTAATTTATTTTTTGAGGGTTTGTACGGACTCTGGCAGGGAACCTCCGAAATGGTTTGGTCCGATAACATTTTTTGAGCTACTTTAACAAATTATTACGTGTTTTCCATAAAATAATTTTTATTTTTGGAAATTTAAAATGAAAAATTATATTCTTCAGAGGGTTCTCTTTAAAATGAAAAATTATATTCTTCAGAGGGTTCTCTACTGAAAAATATTTTATTAACTAATTGTCTAAGAAATATTTAATTTTTTTTTTTTTTTTTGAATACTCCTTTCCAGTAGAATCAAAATTACTTCCTTATGCCATGGCATTTCATTATCAAATAATAAAAGGTCGCGGGAATTTGTACTGAATATAAAGATCATGAGACTTTAAACTCATTCTGTATTCAAAAAAATTACGAGTTCAGTATTGGGCGGATTAGAAGTGCATGCAATGACATGTCTAGTGGACAAAAAGGTACGATATATCAAGAGTTTTCCGTAGAGTACATCTCGAAAACCAATTAGAAAATTGTTGTAATGCTTTAATCAAAATTTTAGATAAATTTGTTGCTAAATAGTTGAAGAAAATTTTGTTGTTGTGGGTTATAAAGTGCTAATATCTGCTATAATTAGCATACCCACCTGATTTTTTTCCTATCATTAACAAAGTTGTAGATGAAAACAACAGTAAACGAAATTTATGCTCAAACATTGGTTATATGGTATTAAAATCTGCTGTAATTTGTATATTGGCCCTCAACCTTTAAGGGGAGTACACACTAACAGTCAAAACTGACAGTCAACGTACTTTTAGGACAATTTTCCGGCAAATAACAACTTTTAGTTAGCTAGAAACGTTTAAAATATAATATTTACGGTATTATTTAGAGATTACAAAAGAAAATTTTCAGTTAGGCTTTGATATTCACGAAATAGACCTCGATGACTGTCAGTTTTGCTTGTCAATGTGTACTATACTTTAGACTATCGATAAACATGTGCATCATCAAAATAATGGTCTTTGACTTCTCATATATTTTGAGGAAATCCGCTTCAAACAATTTGGAGTTAATTTAGATTAGTTTGTCCGTTTGTTTGGCTCCAGCACATGATAACTCTCGAACGAATCAACCGATTTGTTCCAATTTTTGGATCTCGCAATGTTTTGTTCAAACTTTAAGCCATATCGATCCTCTCCATCGGACACTTTCTCCACTCTCGAAGGTCGAAATCGATTTCTCATTCATGTACCTCCACACAAAAATTCAAATATCCGATTTCACCGAAACTTTGAACATCCTAAAATTACCTCCAGACGTACATATATCCAGTACCAAGATGGTCTATATGAAACAACAGTTTCGGATAACTCCCTCACAAAAGTTCAACATAAGTGCAGTTTATGTGCTGTTCGAAGATCCATTGGGTATTTTGACCAATGGTACACCTTGCGGTCTTAACATAATGGTCCAAAAGCTCTAAATTTTACGGTAACTAACTAAAATGACTTCTTGACAAGATAACTATCAAAAGGAATGAATTCCGAAATTAAGTCCACTTCCAAAATTGACTATATTGGTTCATTTTTTCAGGAATCACACAAAACATCGTTCCACAACATCTCATACGGGACAAGGGAGACTTCTCTCATATCAATGAGTGTACCCCGATTCATATTTTGCTCAATGATAAGGGACCTACTGTTTATCGCCAAGTCCGAACGGCATATCTTAAGACACCACTTGTGGAGAAGTTTTTCAAGGCAACATTACTGAGGGTATTTTGCCACCGTTGAAAAATGTTTGATATTGCCTGGCCGGGGAATCGAACCCCCGACCTTCTGCGTACAAGGCGGACATGCATACCATTACACCATTATCTTCTCCATAAAAGTGCAAAACCTTTGCGCTTTTATCAAAGTCAAATTTATAAGCACAACATAAGCATTTATTCGCGAAGCCTACAATCGTGAGGTTATATACCCCAAATGTTTCAATATTTTTGTCGGAAAGCTTTTACGTCCAAAAAGGCCACGAAATGTCTCTGTCGACAAAACCGGCTGATACTTTATTACTTGTTTTTTTAGAAAACAAAAGTTATGAATTTTCATAAGTTTGCATTTGCTGTGCCGACAAAAGTGATTAATCTTTGGGCATAGTCCTTGGAAGGTTTTTAATGTCATCGAGTCCATAAACATCTACTCCTACCATTAAGATAGAAATAAGCCGGAACAACAAACATTTGGGTATCAGATGGAGTTTTTCCGATTTAAAATGTTTTGTCAGGACTTTGCTAAAATTTTGTTAAATTTTTTTTTTCAAATCCCAAATATGGTTTTCGTAGTATCAAACAGTACTACGAGTAGGATTCGGAGTCTATGAGTCGTAGTTTGTATCTCCCGGTTCCTGATAAAAATGTTTTCTTTTTTGTTTCTAATTTTTTAGTTGGCTTCCACGGACTCTGTCACTTCTGGTAAAGTTTTGGTGTTTTTATATTTTTCTTACAATAGCTGGATATACAATCAATTTGGAAAAAAGGCGCCGTGGAGAATTTTTGATTGGAAATATTCGATCCAAGTCTAATCTATACTCGCGGAGTTATTCTTCTTTTTGGATTTATTTATTTCAATTAATTAATTAATTAATTAATTAATGGTTAACAAATAACATTAAAAGGTTTTTGAGATAGATATTTTTATGGGAATCAGTCCTAGTTGTCAAAGATGTGTTCAATTGAAAACTTAATAAGGCAAAAGTAATACAAGACTTTTTTAATGGGACAGAAGTTAGTGTTTGATATCTGGATATGTAATATCCTCTACCATATTAAAACATTGTCTCTATCTCTATTCGAAATATTTGCGAATGTAATCCTTGTATTCAAACGTGGATATATTTTAACCACTTTCTGTATGGAGGTTTTCCCACTAAAATTATTTCCACAATCCATATTACAGACAGATATTTTTAAAATTTACGATAATAGCTTTGAAATATCGAAAATCTTTCGATAGCGAAAACCTATACCTATATTGAAATTTTTCTGGAGGAATTAGAACCCAAATTGCCAAATAAGAGCTAATGTGGTTGAAAATTCTGGGATATACCAAACCGTAAACCTGTATGTGTAATATTCATTTGAAAGTTTTTTTGGTTATTGCGTCAATGCTGTTGGAGAATTTGGTTTAAATCTTGAAAATACTGGGCGGAACCTTTGTATGGGGACTATACCGAACGTTGTTTGATATGTTCCAACATCCAAGGACAAATATAGTATACTCTGTTCCAAATTTTCCAAATAAATAAATGAGTGAATAAAGAAATAAATAAAAAAATAGATAAATAAATACAAATACCACGATTCACCCTATTTCACGTTCTTATCAAAATAGTAGTTGACTTAAAACAATTACAACAACAAATAAAGGAAGAAACGTGAATTGCAAAAAATTCTCAATATTTATATCCAACAATTGATTGATATCAACAATGGAAATAATAGCAAAACAATCAAAAATGATAAGCATTTCCAAATACCAGAAAGATTATTAAGAAAAAGAAACCTAACATGAATCATAACTGAGAAAGTTTGGAGAGCAAAATAAATGTAAAATATTTTTGGGCGAACACAAACCTAACCTTGATCTACTGGTTTTATTGCCAAAAAGGTTATTTGCATGTCTGTGTGGGGCATAATAAATATTTCACACCCACGAAAACAAAACTTAGTCATCGACCTTGCAACGGTCGAAACCTTTGCAATAAACCCCATTTTTTGTTTTGTTTTTATACTCACTTTAGGCAATTTTCTTTTGTTTTCTCCATGGCATTGATATCACTGCCGGCTCTCTCCAAAATGTTATTGACATAGACCTTATCTACCTGGGATTTGCATTCCGAACAGCTGAAAAATATAAATAATAACAATAATGAAAACTTATTAAACAACAACCTCCCCCAACTTACGTCCATTCCTTATGCCAATCATTGAGATTTGCCGGCAACATAAGACCCTTACATTGTTCCTTTTCACATTTCAGGGCACAATAATTGGTACCGTATTCAGTGACATCAAGACAACGCAAACATTGACATTTAAAGATTTTTGTTTGCATCAAATGACGTTGACGATCCGCAGTACCCCATACAGCATCCGAATAGCAAATGCTGAGGTGTGTGCCTTTTTTAATTTCCTTGGGTGCCCAGAGTATTAAATTGCCATCTTTATTGAAACTCTTGGCCAAATTAGGGGTACAAGAATGCTCCAAGAATGAGGCCTTATAGAAGAGGGCAACATGTGGTGGATCGGACGTGGGTACTTCGTGACCGTTAATTTGCAAAATGCCAATTATGCGCATTATTTCATCTTCACTAAAGAGTTGGGTGTTGAAGAATCTGAAAGGAAGGAAATGAGAAATTGATTAATATTACGATATGATAAAAAAATGAAAGAAGGGGTTTCTTCTATTGACCATTTCTGAACACAAGGATGATTCTATAGGCAATTTCTGAACACAAGGGTGCTTCTATAGACCCTTTCTGGAATACAAGGGTGCTTCTATAGACCCTTTCTGAATACAAGGGTGCTTCTATAGACCCTTTCTGAACACAAGGGTGCTTCTATAGGCCCCTTCTGAACACAAGGGTGCTTCTATAGACCCTTTCTGAACACAAGGGTACTTCTATAAGCCCCTTCCGAACACAAGGGTGCTTCTATAGACCCTTTCTGAACACAAGGGTACTTCTATAGGCCCTTTCTGAACACAAGGGTACTTCTATAGGCCCCTTCTGAAAACAAGGGTGTTTCTATAAGCCCCTTCTGAACACAAGGGTGCTTCTATACATCTTTTCTGGAATACAAGGGTACTTCTACAGACCCTTTCTGAATACAAAGGGGCTTCGGTAGGCCCTTTCTGAATAAAAGGATGCTTCTATAGACTCTATCTGAATACAAGGGTGCTTCTATAGAACCTTTCTGAATACTAGGGTGCTTCTATAGAACCTTTCTGAATAAGAGTGCTTCTATAGACCCTTTCTGAATACAAGGATGCTTCTATAGACCCTTTCTGAATACAAGGATGCTTCTATAGACTCTATCTGAATACAAGGGTGCTTCTATATACCCTTTCTAGACAAAAGGGTACTTCTATAGACCATTTCTTCAGACAAGGGTGCTTATATAGGCCCCTTCTGAACACAAGGGTGCTTCTATAGACCCTTTCTGAACACAAGAGTACTTCTATAGACCATTTCTTCACACAAGGGTGCTTCTATAGACCCTTTCTGAACGTAAGGGTGCTTCTTTCGAACATTTCTGAATACCCGGGTGCTCTTTAGACCCTTTCTGAATACAAAGGGGCTTCTACAGACCCTTTCTGAATACAAGGGTGCTTCTATATACACTTTCTGGACAAAAGGGTGCTTCTATAGACCCTTTCCGGACAAACGGGTGCTTCTATAGACCCTTTCTGGACAAACGGGTGCTTCTATAGACCCTATCTGAATACAATGGTGCTTCTATAGACCCTTTCTGAATACAAGGGTGCTTCCATTAATCCTTTCTGAACGCAAAGGTGCTTCCATAGACCCTTTTTGAATACAAGGGCGCTTCTATAGATCCTTTCTGAATACCTGGGTGCTCTGTAAACCCTTTTCTGAATACCCGGGTGCTCTTTAGACCCTTTCTTAATACAAAGGGGCTTCTACAGACCCTTTCTGAATACCTGGGTGCTCTGTAGACCCTTTTCTGAATACAAAGGGGCTTCTATAGACCCCTGCTGAATACAAGGGTGCTTCTATATACCCTTTCTGGACAAACGGTCCCTTATAGTCCCTTTCTGAATACAAGGGTGCTTCTATAGACCCTTTCTGAACACAAGGGTACTTCTATAGGACCCTTCTGAAAACAAGGGGGCTTCTATACATCTTTTCTGGAATACAAGGGTGCTTCTATAGACCCTTTCTGAATACAAGAGTACTTCTATAGACCATTTCTTCACACAAGGGTGCTTCTATAGACCCTTTCTGAACGTAAGGGTGCTTCTTTCGAACCTTTCTGAATACCCGGGTGCTCTTTAGACCCTTTCTGAATACAAAGGGGCTTCTACAGACCCTTTCTGAATACAAGGGTACTTCTATATACACTTTCTGGACAAAAGGGTGCTTCTATAGACCCTTTCCGGACAAACGGGTGCTTCTATAGACCCTTTCTGGACAAACTGGTGCTTCTATAGACCCTTTCTGAATACAATGGTGCTTCTATAGACCCTTTCTGAATACAATGGTGCTTCCATTAACCCTTTCTGAACGCAAAGGTGCTTCCATAGGCCCTTTTTGAATACAAGGGCGCTTCTATAGACCCTTTCTGAGTACCTGAGTGCTCTGTAGACCCTTTTCTGAATACCCGGGTGCTCTTTAGACCCTTTCTTAATACAAAGGGGCTTCTACAGACCCTTTCTTAATACAAAGGGGCTTCTACAGACCCTTTCTGAATACAAGGGTGCTTCTATATATACTTTCTGGACAAAAGGGTGCTTCTATAGACCCTTTCCGGACAAAGGGGTGCTTCTATAGACCCTTTCTGAATACAATGGTGCTTCTATAGACCCTTTCTGAATACAAGGGTGCTTCCATTAACCCTTTCTGAACGCAAAGGTGCTTCCATAGACCCTTTTTGAATACAAGGGCGCTTCTATAGACCCTTTCTGAATACCTGGGTGCTCTGTAGACCCTTTTCTGAATACAAAGGGTGCTCTTTAGACCCTTTCTGAATACAAAGGGGCTTCTATAGACCCCTTCTGAATACAAGGGTGCTTCTATATACCCTTTCTGGACAAACGGTCCCTTATTGTCCCTTTCTGAATACAAGGGTTCTTCTATAGACCCTTTCTGAAAAAAAGAGTGCAACTATAGACCCTTTCTGAACACAAGGGTGCTTCTATAGACCCTTTCTGAAAAGAAGGATGCTTCTATAGACTCTTTCTGAAAAGAAGGATGCTTCTGTTGACCCTTTCTGAACACAAGGATGCTTCTTCAGTCCCTTTCAGAATACAATGGTGCTTCTATAGACCCTTTCTGAATACAAGGGTGCTTCCATAGACCCTTTCTGAACGCAAAGGTGCTTCCATAGACCCTTTCTGAATACAAGGGTGCTTCTATAGACCCTTTCTGAATACAAGGGTGCTTCTATAGACCTTTTCTGAATACATGGGTGCTTCTATAGACCCTCTCTGGACAAACGGGTGCTTTTATAGACCCTTTCTGAATAAAAGTGTACTACTATAGACCCTTTCTGAACACAAGGGTGCTTCTATAGACCCTTTCTGAAAATAAGGATGCTTCTGTTGACCCTTTCTTAACACAAGGATGATTCTTCAGACCCTTTCTGAATACAATGGTGCTTCTATAGACCCTTTCTGAATACAAGGGTGCTTCCATAGACCCTTTCTGAACGCAAAGGTGCTTCCATAGACCCTTTCTGAATACAATGGTGCTTCTACAGACCCTTTCTGAATACAAGGGTGCTCCTATAGACCCTTTCTGAATACACAGGAGCTTCTACAGACCCTTTCTGAATACAAGGGTGCTCCTATAGACCCTTTCTGAATACAAGGGTGCTTCTATAGTCCCTTTCTGTATACAAGGGTGCTTCTATAGACCCTTTCTGGACAAACGGGTGCTTCTATAGACCCTTTCTGAAAAAAAGGGTGTTACTATAGACCCTTTCTGAACACAAGGGTGCTTCTATAGACCCTTTCTGAAAAGAAGGATGCTTCTGTTGACCCGAAGACAAGGATGCTTCTTCAGACCCTTTCTGAATACAATGGTGCTTCTATAAACCCTTTCTGAATACTAGGGTGCTTCCATAGACCCTTTTGAACGCAAAGGTGCTTCTATAGACCCTTTCTGAATACAAGGATGCTTCTATAGACCCTTTCTGAATACAAGGATGCTTCTATAGACTCTATCTGAATACAAGGGTGCTTCTATATACCCTTTCTAGACAAAAGGGTACTTCTATAGACCATTTCTTCAGACAAGGGTGCTTATATAGGCCCCTTCTGAACACAAGGGTGCTTCTATAGACCCTTTCTGAACACAAGAGTACTTCTATAGACCATTTCTTCACACAAGGGTGCTTCTATAGACCCTTTCTGAACGTAAGGGTGCTTCTTTCGAACATTTCTGAATACCCGGGTGCTCTTTAGACCCTTTCTGAATACAAGGGTGCTTCTATATACACTTTCTGGACAAAAGGGTGCTTCTATAGACCCTTTCCGGACAAACGGGTGCTTCTATAGACCCTTTCTGGACAAACGGGTGCTTCTATAGACCCTATCTGAATACAATGGTGCTTCTATAGACCCTTTCTGAATACAAGGGTGCTTCCATTAACCCTTTCTGAACGCAAAGGTGCTTCCATAGACCCTTTTTGAATACAAGGGCGCTTCTATAGATCCTTTCTGAATACCTGGGTGCTCTGTAAACCCTTTTCTGAATACCCGGGTGCTCTTTAGACCCTTTCTTAATACAAAGGGGCTTCTACAGACCCTTTCTGAATACCTGGGTGCTCTGTACACCCTTTTCTGAATACAAAGGGGCTTCTATAGACCCCTGCTGAATACAAGGGTGCTTCTATATACCCTTTCTGGACAAACGGTCCCTTATAGTCCCTTTCTGAATACAAGGGTGCTTCTATAGACCCTTTCTGAACACAAGGGTACTTCTATAGGACCCTTCTGAAAACAAGGGGGCTTCTATACATCTTTTCTGGAATACAAGGGTGCTTCTATAGACCCTTTCTGAATACAAGAGTACTTCTATAGACCATTTCTTCACACAAGGGTGCTTCTGTAGACCCTTTCTGAACGTAAGGGTGCTTCTTTCGAACCTTTCTGAATACCCGGGTGCTCTTTAGACCCTTTCTGAATACAAAGGGGCTTCTACAGACCCTTTCTGAATACAAGGGTACTTCTATATACACTTTCTGGACAAAAGGGTGCTTCTATAGACCCTTTCCGGACAAACGGGTGCTTCTATAGACCCTTTCTGGACAAACTGGTGCTTCTATAGACCCTTTCTGAATACAATGGTGCTTCTATAGACCCTTTCTGAATACAATGGTGCTTCCATTAACCCTTTCTGAACGCAAAGGTGCTTCCATAGGCCCTTTTTGAATACAAGGGCGCTTCTATAGACCCTTTCTGAGTACCTGAGTGCTCTGTAGACCCTTTTCTGAATACCCGGGTACTCTTTAGACCCTTTCTTAATACAAAGGGGCTTCTACAGACCCTTTCTTAATACAAAGGGGCTTCTACAGACCCTTTCTGAATACAAGGGTGCTTCTATATATACTTTCTGGACAAAAGGGTGCTTCTATAGACCCTTTCCGGACAAACGGGTGCTTCTATAGACCCTTTCTGAATACAATGGTGCTTCTATAGACCCTTTCTGAATACAAGGGTGCTTCCATTAACCCTTTCTGAACGCAAAGGTGCTTCCATAGACCCTTTTTGAATACAAGGGCGCTTCTATAGACCCTTTCTGAATACCTGGGTGCTCTGTAGACCCTTTTCTGAATACAAAGGGTGCTCTTTAGACCCTTTCTGAATACAAAGGGGCTTCTATAGACCCCTTCTGAATACAAGGGTGCTTCTATATACCCTTTCTGGACAAACGGTCCCTTATTGTCCCTTTCTGAATACAAGGGTTCTTCTATAGACCCTTTCTGAAAAAAAGAGTGCAACTATAGACCCTTTCTGAACACAAGGGTGCTTCTATAGACCCTTTCTGAAAAGAAGGATGCTTCTATAGACTCTTTCTGAAAAGAAGGATGCTTCTGTTGACCCTTTCTGAACACAAGGATGCTTCTTCAGTCCCTTTCAGAATACAATGGTGCTTCTATAGACCCTTTCTGAATACAAGGGTGCTTCCATAGACCCTTTCTGAACGCAAAGGTGCTTCCATAGACCCTTTCTGAATACAAGGGTGCTTCTATAGACCCTTTCTGAATACAAGGGTGCTTCTATAGACCTTTTCTGAATACATGGGTGCTTCTATAGACCCTCTCTGGACAAACGGGTGCTTTTATAGACCCTTTCTGAATAAAAGTGTACTACTATAGACCCTTTCTGAACACAAGGGTGCTTCTATAGACCCTTTCTGAAAATAAGGATGCTTCTGTTGACCCTTTCTTAACACAAGGATGATTCTTCAGACCCTTTCTGAATACAATGGTGCTTCTATAGACCCTTTCTGAATACAAGGGTGCTTCCATAGACCCTTTCTGAACGCAAAGGTGCTTCCATAGACCCTTTCTGAATACAATGGTGCTTCTACAGACCCTTTCTGAATACAAGGGTGCTCCTATAGACCCTTTCTGAATACACAGGAGCTTCTACAGACCCTTTCTGAATACAAGGGTGCTCCTATAGACCCTTTCTGAATACAAGGGTGCTTCTATAGTCCCTTTCTGTATACAAGGGTGCTTCTATAGACCCTTTCTGGACAAACGGGTGCTTCTATAGACCCTTTCTGAAAAAAAGGGTGTTACTATAGACCCTTTCTGAACACAAGGGTGCTTCTATAGACCCTTTCTGAAAAGAAGGATGCTTCTGTTGACCCGAAGACAAGGATGCTTCTTCAGACCCTTTCTGAATACAATGGTGCTTCTATAAACCCTTTCTGAATACTAGGGTGCTTCCATAGACCCTTTTGAACGCAAAGGTGCTTCTATAGACCCTTTCTGAATACCTGGGTGCTCTTTAGACCCTTTCTGAATACAAAGGGGCTTCTATAGACCCTTTCTGAATACAAGGGTGCTTCTATAGACCCTTTCTGAACACAAGGGTGCTTCTGAAAAAAAGGATGCTTCTGTTGACATTTTCTGAACACAAGGATGCTTCTTCAGATCCTTTCTGAATACAAGGGTGCTTCTATAGACCCTTTATGGACAAAAGGGTGCTTCCACAGACCCTTTCTTAATACAAGGGTGCTTCTATAGACCCTTTCTGAACGCAAAGGTGCTTCCATAGACCCTTTCTGAATACAAGGACGCTTCTATAGACCCTTTTTCTGAATACAAGGATGCTTCTGTAGACCCTTTCTGAGGACAAGGGGTCTTCTATAGACCCTTTCTGAATACAAGGATGCTTCTATAGACTCTATCTGAATACAAGTGTGCTTATTTAGACCCTTTCTGGATACAAGGGTGCTTCTGTAGACCCTTTCTGAGGACAAAGGGGCTTCTATAGACCCTTTCTGAACGCAAAGGTACTTCTATAGACCCTTTCTGAATACAAGGGTGCTTCTATATACCCTTTCTAGACAAAAGGGTACTTCTATTGACTCTTTCTGGACAAAAGGGTGGGTGCTTCTATAGACCCTTTCTGAACGCAAGGGTGCTTCTATGGACCTTTTCTGAAAGAAAGTCTGCTTCTATTGACCCTTTGTGAAAGAAAAGGTGCTTCTATAGACCCTTTCTTAAAAATCGTGTTTCTATTGACCCTTTGTGGAAGAAAGTCTGCTTCTATTGACCCTTTCTGAAAGAAATGCTGCTTCTATTGACCCTTTCTGAGAGAAAGGCTGCTTCCATAGATCCTTTCTGAAAGAAAGGCTGCTTCTATTGACCCTTTCTGAAAGAAAGGCTGCTTCCATAGACCCTTTCTGAATCTCACTCCATTCTATAGTTATGTGTCCACCAGATATTTTGCATGTGCGGGTTTGTGCATCAATACAACAACTACATCCACTCTTCTCCTGATATCTGTCAATGAGAATAGTCTTTTATTTCTATTAAAACAACAATTTTCGAAGCACTTTTGATTTCCACTCTCTTCGTAATTGCTACTCATTACATTTCACCGGTCCCTTGAATCATGTCGTCATCATTAAAAAATCTTTACTCTTTTTTAAATAAATACGAAAATTAGTTCTCTCGTTCATTTCCGTCTCACTTAATATACTCACTTTAATATAAACTTGCACACACTTTCATAGTCCGCCTTCCATTGCATCGAACCACGGCGTTGATCCTCAAGCGATTCCAATTCATTGATTTTCTTCCATCGTTCCGAGTCCTTATCGCGTAACATTAAACATCTGGCCGTACTCAAACACTGATACAGTGGATGGGGATTGGTGAATTCTTGAACATTTGCTGCTTTACCCCTTGCAACGGTTAATTCACATTCATAAATATGTTCCGCTTTGTAGAGGCATTCATCACCACACAATGGCCAACCACATTTTTCACAATTTTTATAATCTTGTGGATCGATGGCATTCAAACAACCCAAGCATACGGGTGCCGTTAATTGAGATGGACCACGAAACAATGGAGATTCCTTTAGAATTATTTCAAAAGGTTTAATGGTACGTGTGGCCACCAAGTGTCTACCCAATTCATTGCTCACGGCAATCTATTGAAAGAGGAGAGAAGGGGGAGGGGTGGAGAAAATGCATTATTTAATAAGGCGTTATTAATGATGTTATCTATATGTATGTATGTATGTAGTTACTACTGAATATGTAGCTCTTGATATTGTTGTTGTATTCGTCGTTTTCCCACCTTAAATGGATGACAATTTTTCTTGTGTTCTTTCCAATCTTGCTTTTGATGTTCGGCACTACAATAAAACACTTGTTTACAATTGGAACAACTATTTTTTGTTTCGGTTTTACAAATATGACAGGGATTCATAATGAAATTTATTACTAATTATTGGTTTTTATAGATGATTTTATTAAAAAATTATTGATTTAATTTCTTATTGATGAAACAACGTCTTGAGTGTTAAAAATCTATTGAAAAACTAAAGAAAATTTGAATTGCTCCACATGATGGCCGTTATAAATAGATTTTCCACCTCTCTTGGGGTGTGATGAGCACCACATTGAGAGTGAAATATGCCATTGTGTGCCGCCGGCATGTGTGTGTTTGTGTCTGCTTAAGATGTTATTTTGTATTTGTTTTTCTTCATCAATATCTAGATCAAAATGTATGTTAAATACGAGTAAGGTATAAAAAGTTTTATTCTTATTTTATTTTTTACATTAGGGTTAAATTTCCGGCTTTGTTTTGACACATACTCTACATATTTATGTGAACCAGGCTCTCTTAAATGGTATTTACACTAGAGCCTATATTATTATGATATGTATTAAAATATTCACCAAATAACCCAATATTGAGCAATTATCATGATAATGAGTGCTAGTGTAAACGTTGTCTTGTAATGGCACTTCAACCAACAACAGAGCATTAGTGTAAACAAGGCTCTATTTCCTTAAAAGAAAGTACCCGTCAGACAGGCCGTGTTTACATTTTATTGTATGTAGAGAAAAATCATTGCATACGTTTAGGCGCTCACTGCCTTTGAAATTTACATCTCACAATTAACATATTTTGAGAAAGGCATAAATTCAGTACATAAACAAATTTAGAAAAGAAAACCATTGTAGTTCTTTGATTTATATGCTGTCGGTAACAAAATTTGCTACGTCTCTTCTGTCGTTCTTCAACGCCATACGTAATACCAATTTGTCGTATGCCCAGTACTAAATAAATGCTCAACAGTGGCGGTTCTTACATGGGACCATCTCTCATTCAGTTCAAAAATATCGGCCCATGTTGAGTTTCCTTTGGAAAATTTCGATATGCAAACGTACAAACACAAGCATTGCAAGTCTCAGGTGTCGTTATACAACTTGACATCGGTGATATGCCACCATGGCACTGTCGGTGGGGGTCATTATACCTGTTTTGCCAGGAACTTTTGTAATAATCGCTGGTATGAATTTGATGATCATCATGTAAATGAAGTGTCTCCTGAAACTGTGGCCAATTGCCAGGCCTATGTGTTGTTCTATCAGAAGCATAATCCCCAAATGGAGTTGTTGCGTTTTGAGGCCAATGAACTGTCGGCCACATATCCAGTGTCACAGTCGGAATTACGTTTTTATATTTCGCATGAATGGTTGGCTCGTTTCAATACATTCTCCGAACCGGGTGCCATTAGCAATTGGTCTATGCTTTGTCCACATGGTGGGGTGTTGCATAGCAAAATTTCCATGATCCAACAATTAGCAGTGCCAATTTCCCAAAATCTATGGGAATTTTTATATATCAAGTTTGGTGGAGGTCCCGCCATAAATATGTTGTTTGAATGTGAGGTGTGTAAGAGGGCGGCGGAGGCATTGGCCCAAAGGCAACACTATGAACTTTCGGTGTTCCAACGTTATAATGGCTTAGATGGGGAATTGGATTCAGCAGGAGCCATATATGCCATTTCAATGTCATGGCTACGTAAGTGGCAACAATTTGCCAAAGGAATAGCCCACAAAGAACCGGGTCCCATAAATAATGCCAATATTGTGGCGGTTACAAAGGATGCCGGCGTCGTTAAGCATTCCCCAGTAGGAAGTGTGCGTTTGGGTTCGGATTATGTACAAATAAGTGATCCGCTGTGGCGTTTCTTACATGACATCTATGTTGGTGGACCAGAAGTTTTGCTAAGGCCATCATTGACGGAGGAAATTGTAATTATTGACGAAGATGAATTGGACGAAGACGGTGATGATGATATGATGCATGGCAATGTTTCAGACACTGAGAGTAATATGGGTGGTGGCCATGGTTATAATTGTAACCATGATACGGCAAGGCATGCTCCACCCTACAGCATGGAGAATATTATAAATGAACAAGAAGAATCTGATGACGATGGGGATGGTGAGGAGTTTGATGATCCACCAAACTTAAACAATTACAAGAGAATAATGACAAGAGAACATCGAGCCACAGAACGGACAAATCACTGTACCCTTTCATTCAGAAAGGGTCAATAGAAGCAGTCTTTTTTCAGAAACGTTCAATAGAAGCACCATTTTTAAGAAAGGGTCTATAGAAGAACCCTTTCTTTCACAAAATGGTCAATAGAAGCAGACTTTTTTCAGAAAGGGTCCATAGAAGCACCCTTGCGTTCAGAAAGGGTCTATAGAAGCACCCTTGTGCTCAGGAAGGGTCTATAGAAGCACCATTTTGTCCAGAAAGGGTCTATAGAAGCACCCTTGTATTCAGAAAAGGGAAGTACCCTTTTGTCTAGAAAAGGTATATAGAAGCACCCTTGTATTCAGAAAGGGTCTATAGAAGCACCTTTGCGTTCAGAAAGGGTCTATAGAAGCCCCCTTGTACTCAAAAAAGGGTCTATAGAAGCACGCATGTATTTAGAAAAGGTATATTGAAGCTCCCTTGTATTCAGAAAGGGTCTATAGAAACCCCTTGTATTCAGAAAGGGTATGCAGAAGCACCCTTGTATTCAGAAAGGGTCTATAGAAGCCCCTTGTATTCAGAAATGGTCTATAGAAGCACCCTTGTATTCAGAAAGGGTATATAGAAGCGCCCTTGTATTCAGAAAGGGTCTACAGAAGTTCCTTTGTATTCAGAAAGGGTATGCAGAAGCACGCTTGTGTTAAGAAATGGTCTATAGAAGCCCCCTTGTATTCAGAAAGGGTCTATAGAAGCACCCTTGTTTCCAGAAAGGGTCTATAGAAGCACCCTTGTATTCAGAAAGGGTATATAGAAGCGCCCTTGTATTCAGAAAGGGTCTACAGAAGTTCCTTTGTATTCAGAAAGGGTATGCAGAAGCACGCTTGTGTTTAGAAATGGTCTATAGAAGCCCCCTTGTATTCAGAAAGGGTCTATAGAAGCACACTTGTTTCCAGAAAGGGTCTATAGAAGCACGCATGTATTTAGAAAGGGTCTATTGAAGCTCCCTTGTATTCAGAAAGGGTCTATAGAAGCACCCTTGTATTCAGAAAGGGCATATAGAAGCACCCTTGTGTTTAGAAATGGTCTATAGAAGCCCCCTTGTATTCAGAAAGGGTCTATAGAAGCGCCCTTGTTTCCAGAAAGGGTCTATAGAAGCACGCATGTATTTAGAAAGGGTCTATTGAAGCTCCCTTGTATTCAGAAAGGGTCTATAGAAGCACCCTTGTATTCAGAAAGGGTCTGTAGAAGCCACTTGTATTCAGAAATGGTCTATAGAAGCACCCTTGTATTCAGAAAGGGTCTATAGAAGCCCCCTTGTATTCAGAAAGGGTATGCAGAAGCACCCTTGTATTCAGAAAGGGTCTATAGAAGCCCCTTGTATTCAGAAATGGTCTATAGAAACACCCTTGTATTCAGAAAGGGGATATAGAAGCGCCCTTGTATTCAGAAAGGGTCTACAGAAGTCCCTTTGTATTCAGAAAGGGTATGCAGAAGCACGCTTGTGTTTAGAAATGGTCTATAGAAGCCCCCTTGTATTCAGAAAGGGTCTATAGAAGCACCCTTGTTTCCAGAAAGGGTCTATAGAAGCACGCATGTATTTAGAAAGGGTCTATTGAAGCTCCCTTGTATTCAGAAAGGGTCTATAGAAGCACCCTTGTATTCAGAAAGGGTCTGTCCACTTGTATTCAGAAATGGTCTATAGAAGCACCCTTATATTCAGAAAGGGTCTATAGAAGCCCCCTTGTATTCAGAAAGGGTATGCAGAAGCACCCTTGTATTCAGAAAGGGTCTATAGAAGCCCCTTGTATTCAGAAATGGTCTATAGAAACACCCTTGTATTCAGAAAGGGGATATAGAAGCGCCCTTGTATTCAGAAAGGGGATATAGAAGCGCCCTTGTATTCAGAAAGGGGATATAGAAGCGCCCTTGTATTCAGAAAGGGTCTACAGAAGTCCCTTTGTATTCAGAAAGGGTATGCAGAAGCACGCTTGTGTTTAGAAATGGTCTATAGAAGCCCCCTTGTATTCAGAAAGGGTCTATAGAAGCCCCTTGTATTCAGAAATAGTCTATAGAAGCACCCTTGCGTTCAGAAAGGGTCTATAGAAGTCCCTTGTATTCAGAAAGGTTCTATAGAAGCACCCTTGTTTCCAGAAAGGGTCTATAGAAGCACGCTTGTGTATAGAAAGGGTCTATAGAAGCAACCTTGCGTTCAGGGGTCTATAGAAGTACAATACTAAACATGCTTGGTCCCTTGATAATATTCTTTAAAAATGTGCGAGTTGTGTTGGTCCCTTTAAAAATATTCTTCAAAAATATAGGAGGCTGTGTTGGTCCCTGTGAAAAATATTCTTCAAAATCTACGATCTCTGTTGGTCCCTTGAAAAATATTCTTTAAAAATCCACGAGCTGTGTTGGTCCCTTGGATAATATATTATAAAAATCCGCGATCTGTTGGTCCCTTGAAAAATATTCTTTAAAAATGTAGGAGGTTGGATGGTCCCCTGAAAAATATTCCTTAAAAATGTACGAGGCTGTGTGGGTCCCTTGAAAAATATTTTTTAAAATGTAGGAGGCTCTGTTGGTCCCTTGAAATTATACTTTAAAAATTTAGGAGGTTGGATGGTCCCTTGATAATTGTTCCTTAAAAATGTAGGAGGTTGGATGGTCCCTTAAAAAATATTTTTTAAAAATGTAGGAGGCTCTGTTGGTCTCTTGAAAAAGATTCTTTAAAAATGTAGGAGGCTGCATTGGTCCCTTGAAAAATATTCGCTAAAAATTAAGGAAGTTGGATGGTCCCTTGAAAAATATTCTTTAAAAATGTAGGAGGCACTGTTGTTCCTTTGAAAAATATTATAAAAAATTTAGGAGATTGGATTGTCCCTTGAAAAATTTTCTTTACAAATGTAGGAGGTTGAATAGTCCCTTGAAAAATATTTTTTAAAAATGTAAGAGGCTGTGTTTTGGTCCCTTGAAAATTATTCTTTGAAATTTCAGGAACTGTGATAGTCCCTTAAATTACTCATCTTAGTACAATCCTTTTCTACTCCAAAGAATAAAAAACCACCAAACTATTTGAACTTTAAAGCCTCTACCCGGACTAACTCATAAAGCAGAGTTTTATTTATTTTTTATTCCACAACAAAAAAAACAAATTAAACACAAAATAATAATAATTTATAATATTATGTTCTAATAAACATATACACAACAAAAAAATAACTTTGTAGCAGTATAGTTTATATAAATGATTGACTTTTAAATGGATTGATTGGATGATTGATTGGTTTCGTTGTCAGATAACGAATAAAATTCAATAACAATTTAAATGGGATAAATTGGGTAGGGATTAATTACAAAATGTAAATGTTATTTAAGTATTGTATATAAGTTTCATTAATTGTCTATAAATTGACAAAGTTATATAGATTTTTTTCAATGTTTTTTAAACATCAGTTTCATTGGAATCATTTGATAGAGCAGCTGAATCATTTTCAGTTGCCAAAGATTGGAAATTTTTCAAGACTACTGGGTTCTTTGATTTACCACCCTTTTTACCATGATGTGATGCGGATGGACGTACATCCATGGCATCGTCGGGATTCGAGTGTTCAGCCGTAGATGTTGAAGATTTACGATGTCGTTGTTGTTGTTGTTGCTGATTTTGATATTTGTCCGTACGTAAAGTATATTTCTTAGATTTGGAAACTGCTCCAGCGGAATATTGGGATTTTTTATAATTAAATGTCTCTTGATCGGTTTGCATATCATTAACGCCATGATGTGGGGAATGTTTTTCAGAATCTTTGGGGTTGTAATTGCCTGAAAGCAGAAATCAATACAAATTATAGGAATATGGAAACCATGGGTTCACACAGAGAAAATTTCATGGAAGAAAAATCTGAGTTTTTGGATGAAGATGGGATTTTATGCCAATTTAGGATCCTCGGATACTTTCGAAGTTTTTTCTCTTCAGACACAGAGCTTTGTGGACTGATCTCAATGGCATAAACTTGTTCCAGATGAAGTTAATATATCTTAAAAAAATATATGTACATGAATAGATTGTGAAAAATTACATTTTTTAGGAATTACATTTCTAAATGTCTTTGGCGTAATCGGGCAAGGGCTGATGAATTGTCCTCATGCCCTTAAAATTTGATTTTAGGCACGTTTAGCTTTATTTCATGCCCATGAGACCTTTTACTAAAACTGTGTCTTTTTCACTTTTTTCTCTTCTCAACCAAAAACTAATTTTTGGGGGTTATCATGAATGAAATTTCCCCGTGAGTTTTGTTTTTCCGCCGTTGCAACTTAAGGGAGAAAGTGAAAAAATTCACGGGGAATTGCCGTTCATGATAACCCCCTTTGTCTCATGAAAGTTTCCCCTTTAACATCCAAGTAAGGAAAATATACATATGATTACCTTGAACACCAAATAAATCCTTATTTTCCTTATGTTTGTTGGCCTTTTTGGATAAAGTAGCATTTTTATTATTGTACTTTTTATTTGCCCGATCCGAGGCTCGATGCTCTCTTGTCATTATTCTCTTGTCATTGTTTAAGTTTGGTGGTTCATCATCATGGTGATCACCATCATCATCATCGTCGTCACCATCACCATCGTTATCAGATTCTTCTTGTTCATTTATAATATTCTCCATGCTGTATGGTGGAGCATGCCTTGCCGTCTCATGGTTATAATTATAACCATGACCACCACCCATATTACTTTCAGTGTCTGAAACATTGCCATGCATCATATCATCATCGTCACCATCTTCGTCCAATTCATCTTCGTCAATAATTACAATTTCCTCCGTCAATGATGGTCTTAGCAAAACTTCTGGTCCACCACCATAGATGTCATGTAAGAAACGCCACAGCGGAGCACTTATTTGTACATAATCCGAACCCAAACGCACACTTCGTACTGGGGAATGCTTGACGACGCCGGCATCCTTCGTACCCGCCACAATGTTGGCATTATTTATGGGTCCCGGTTCTTTGTGTGTTATTCCTTTGGCAAATTGTTGCCATTTACGTAGCCATGACATTGAAATGGCATATATGGCTCCTGCTGAATCCAATTCCCCATCTAAGCCATTATAACGTTGGAACACCGAAAGTTCATAGTGTTGCCTTTGGGCCAATGCCTCTGCCGCCCGCTTGCACACCTCACACTCAAACAACATATTTATGGCGGGACCTCCACCAAACTTGCTATATAAAAATTCCCATAGATTTTGGGAAATTGGCACTGCTAATTGTTGGATCATGGAAATTTTGCTATGCAACACTCCACCATGTGGGCAAAGCATAGACCAATTGCTAATGGCACCCGGTTCGGAGAATGTATTGAAACGAGCCAACCATTCACGCGAAATATAAAAACGTAATTCCGACTGTGACACTGGATATGTGGCCGACAGTTCATTGGCCTCAAAACGCAACAACTCCATTTGGGGATTATGCTTCTGATAGAACAACACATAGGCCTGGCAATTGGCCACAGTTTCAGGGGACACTTCATTTACATGATGATCATCAAATTCATACCAGCGATTATTACAAAAGTTCCTGGCAAAACAGGTATAATGACCCCCGCCGACAGTGCCATGGTGGCATATCACCGATGTTAAGTTGTACAACGACACCTGAGACTTGCAATCCTTGTGTTTGTACGTTTGCATATCGAAATTTTCCAAAGGAAACTCAACATGGGCCGATATTTTTGAACTGAATGAGAGATCGTGGCGAAAACGTTTCAAATGAATACACAACACCTCCGGCAGATCTAATATCCTTGAATATTTCACACCCGTTCTCAATTTGTTACACTTTTCACAGCTATACATGTTGTCACCTTTGAGCTCATCTGCACTAAAGAAACTGGCCATGCAATCGTGTAGGGTTACCGATGGACCCCAAAGCCAGGATCGCACAATATTCCATAACCATGATATCCAACCCTCTTGAGCTCTAGCTGTACCTGATGTTGTTGTTGAATCAATGGAATTCAAACTCTGCACACTCATGCTGTTGTTTTGATGCAAGACATTGAGGAAATCACGATTTGGTATGGGCAGCGATAGATCTTGGAATGTTTCTTCTCTGGTGGAAATGCGATCGCAAGTTAGACATTGTACCGAAGACAATAGTTTACCATCAAAAATCTCGCTTACAATGGAGCGCACTGTTGTCGTGGCAGTTGAAGACAAAATGTTACCAATTCCAGGTGGTGGAGCAACGGTGGTTGGTGCTTTTGCCGTCGCTGCCGTTGGATGACTAGAAGTCATGAAATTCTCACACAGACTAGACTGTTCAGAATTGGAACTGTCACAGGTTACATAGTTGGTATCTAAATTTTGACTTGAACCAGATGATGAACTCAACTCTGACATTGTATCATCATCGTCCTCATTCTGCATGTTGGTGTCCTTAATGGAATGTTTCCTTTTGGTTGGTTCATAGCTTAGTGTGGTTTCCTTTAATTCCTCATGTAATTGATCCATAAAACAGCGTAGGAATTCTTGAGTATCATGCTGCTGGAAACCCCGAAACATGGGGTGGACGCTGCGTATGCCATATAGAATGCTGCGTGGTGCCAAAAATGTCTTGCCCTCATCTCGGCGACGCCACATATCACGCATCAAACGTTGATAGCTCTTTGCCAAACCAGCCTTGCAACGATGAGCGCCTTGTTCCAAAGTGTGATCCATTAAATCACCACAATTCAGAAAGTAGTGGGTCAGAGGCAACACATTACTCAATGCTTGGATGGCTGAATTCATATAACATGTATTGGCAATATTTTGCAAACCCACTAGGCCACTTGATACACTAGTTCCGCTGCCATAATCTGAATCGTTTTCCTCATCGGAATAACGCATTGCCCCAACAATTTGAGCTGGACGTTCCACACCACTAATGGGCACTTCTCGTTCACACAAATAACACCAAGCCCGTTGGGATGATAAATTCATGTGGATACAGTGTAACGACTTATCCTTGCTTCGTTGAAAATGTTCCGTGCTGTGATCATTTGCCTGTTCACTACAGCCAACCAGCATGCATTTCTTGTAGAGGCATATCCATAGATTAGGGCCAGCATAGTGACAATTGGCACAAGCATTATTCTGAAAAAGAAAACAACTAATTATTATCTATGTCTTGCTAAAGAACGTTCTACTCCATGGAAGCAGCATAATGCAATTTTAGAATGCAATTTTCATAGTTTTTTTTCTAGTTCAAAGGCAAGTTTTTAACATACAAACAATAATGTGTCCTAGTTTTTTATGTTAATGTTAAGAAGGCCAAAAAGACTTGGCCTTCAGTTCAACTGCTCAACTGCAGGTCATTCACAGACACACACATAAACACACATTATTTTATCTGCACTGCATCCATAGAATATAAATGTTATGGAATTTATGGAACCTCGTCAAGTTTAACTTCATGCAACGATGCATGATGCACAGCTGACAAATGAACACACGGCTGCTGTTTACTCATTTTAGGAATTCCAAGGGATCGAATTTATTTCACGTCCACCGTTGACCACATTAGAGGAATTTAAGGAATTTGACGCTGGATAATTTTTCTTGCGAAAGAGAAGAGAGTGGTTAACATGGGGAAAAAAACAAAATCGTGAAAATTGTAGAGATCTAAAAGTAAAGATGTTGGTAGGGTTACCGTGTTTGGCTAAATCAATGTTATCGATTATTGGTGTGTTTTTCCGTAAAGCTGGGTACACATCTGCTCTGTTCCAGAACCTGCAAGAAGCTAATATTTTTTACTACGATAACATTTTTTCCTTTATGTTATCGAAAAATATAGTAAAAATTAGTAGATTCTTGCAGTACTGGAACAGACCAATCATGGTAGAATAACAAGGTGTTACATCGATAACAATAATCGGGCCATTTACCACACCAAATGTCAACATTTGTTCGCAAATTTTGAAGTTTGGTCTGGTAAATGGTCCGATTACTGTTATCGATGTAACACCTTGTTATTCCACCATGGTACACATTTGCTCTGTTCCAGAACCTGCAAGAAGCTACTATTTTTTACTACGATAACATTTTTTCCCTTATGTTATCGAAAAAATCAGAGTAGTCATTCCTTTCACATAGTTATGGATGGAAATATTGTTGAGGTAGTTGACAAGATTAAGTGTCTGGGCGTATATATTGATTACAGGCTTGATTTCAGATCACACATTGACACGTTATTTCCCAAGGTAATTTCCATTTTGCGTAAATTGAATTGTACTACTTATTACCTTCCTTTCTTTGTAAGACGGCAGCATGCATATTCGTTGTTAATGTCAACTATCACCTATGGTATAGAGGTATTCTCTGGCACTATTCAGTCGTGCCTCGACAGAATTCTTATATTAATTAATATGGTAGTTCGATTTGTATACCGTTTAAATTATAGAGATCATATCTCCAGTTATACTTTGCAGTTTTTGCGACGTCCGTTTCAGTCGTACATAAATGTTCGGGTTATGTCATGCTTTTATAAAATTATTAAAAATGGTACACCGGAATTACTCTGTTCAAAGTTAATTTTCTCGCGATTCTTACGCAATCCACAAATCTTACTCCCTCGCTTTTGGTCCGGTATCTATGATCGATCATTCCTTGTTAGAGTAGCAAGGCTTTGGAATCACCTGCCTCTTAACTTGCGAAGTTTTGCATATTCACCCAATACATTTAAACGTAACGTAGCCCGGTGCCTGTAGTACGTGCATTATTATCAACATGGGATTTTTATTCATTACCCTTCATTCTTTTTGGCTGGGGAGCCGTTTCTCTAGTTTCCTTTTTTTTAATTTTTGTCATTATTTTTGCAAACTATATATTTTTTTTTTTATTTTTGTATAATGTTATCTTAGTCATGGATTAATCAGCAAGATATTTTGTATTTATGTGTAATGCGCACTTTGGTCTTAAAGACTTTTTGCATTACTATGTATGAATAATAAATAAATAAATAAAATTAGTATATTCTTGCAGTACTGGAACAGACCATTTGTCAGTTTTGACTGTCGATATTTCGCAATTATCGACAACTGTCAAACCGTCCAGCAACAACAAAACATTTTTCGGTTGCATGATGAATGACAATAATGAACGGCCACACTAGCAAGCAACAACAAAGCTGCCATTCAAAACTGGCAATGTGTACTCAGCTTAAGTCTACGAAACGAAACTTTCCCATTATTTTGGCATTCATAGAACGAGTTCCGTACTAAAGTAATTTTATCAAATTTCTGTATTGGGGAACTCGACCTAACTAGGCGTTTACACAATACAGACTGTCTGCAAATACAACCCAGATTTACTAACACATAAATACATTTGTCGGCTGTCTCCCAGCTGTCCATCAGTTTTTCACAGACACTAGGGAAGACACATTTTTGGCATTTTTGTAAAAATAAGTGAGATGATAATAGAAATGTGTTGAAAACAAAAGAACATGAACAAAAACAAAATATATGTGAACGGAAAACTAAAAAAATCGACGATTTTCAGTCATAATCTTACAACTGTTTTTGCAGTTGTCTGGACGCCTACGTCACAGAGGCAAGTTTTGGGTTTTTGACAATCAATATATGTACTCAACTGTCCTGTAATGTGTAAATGCAAGGTAAGAACGCCAAAATGATGGGAAAAGTTTCAACGTGTGGCTTAAGTGTAAAGCTGGGTACACATTGTCAGTTTTGAATGACAGCTTTGTTGTTGCTTGCTAGTGTGGCCGTTAATTTTTGTCATTCATCATGCAACCACAAAATAGTTTGTGGTTGCTGGACGGTTGGACAGTTATCGATAATTGCAAAAAATCGTCATTCAAAACTGACAATGTGTACTGTACTAAAGGCCACACTGACAAGCAACCGATTATTTGAGCAAAACTGACAGTCAAAACTGATCGTGTGTACTCCACTTAATGCTTGGAATATCGATGTTTGCGATAGAGCTGGCAAAAAATCGATGGCACAATCGATAATATCTATTGTTATTTAAAAATTTAATATCGATAGATAGTTTTGCCTCTCGATATTATCGGAATAAGAACCCCTAACCTGAAATCCATTGAAATAAATAGAAATTTCGCTGTTTTTCGGTTATGTGTGTGTAAGAAAGTAAGTCCGTAGTCACACGTACACATTTTTCGGTAAAATAAAATGTATTGTTTTACATTTTTTATAAAATAAAAGCATTTGTTTATTCTCATTTAGTCCCGGGCCACACTAGAGTAATTTCACTGAATTTTTGACATGAAATTATGCGTCTCTAGATCGAGTTCCATAGTAGAGTAAAATCATGACATTGCTGTTGTGGGGAATTCGACCTAAGAACGCCTAATTTCATGAAATTTTTTAATGAAATTCACTCTAGTGTGGACCGGGACTTACATTTCTGTGAACTACTTTTGCATAATTTCAAGAAAATCATTGACATTTCCGTCATTTTCATCTCCAAATTAATGGCAATGACAACTTAACGATAATATCGATAGCAATCGATATTTTAAAACATATCGAAAATATCTAATGCTTAGTTTACATTTGGCGTCGTTTCGTGATTTCGAAGGCGTTTCGTGATTTCGCGCGGAATCAAACAAAATTTATCATGATTTCGCATACAAAAATGAAATCATCTCATTTTGTGATTTCAGCAAAATCAACATCGAAATCACAGTACACATGATATACAACCCTGTATTTGCATAAAAAAGTACCAAAAGTTGCAACACTTTTCACGTATCACAATAAATAAGGTAGATGGTCAATTGCTGCAACAAAAAATTTTAGTATCAAAATTTGTAAACAATGTGAAAAAATATTAAATTACTTTGTTGCAATGCTATTTGTCATTGTGCTCCCGTACTTTTTTAATGGTATGTTATGTTAACCTTGTATAACAACGGCGTAAGCCGCTGCGTATACGACGTCGTGATTGTGTGCAATACAGCACACAGTCATCGTGTGTTCCTCTTCACACAATTTTTGTTTTTCTTTTTTGTCGATGTGGCATCACTGCTAATTGCAAATGTCAGGCACCAAAGGCAATGACAAATTGCAATCATTCGAATAAAATTGTGGTGGCGGTAACATCCCTGAAAAGGAAAAAAAATTAACAAAGTGTAATTCGTGAATATTGGGAAGTAAATCCCAACCTCACTCAATTCGCATAACGAATAAGTAATTTCCAATTGGAAAATTGTTTCATAGCCCCAAGTAAGGGTAAAATTATAAGAAATGGTGAGTTTAGTGGAAAAGAAAATTTGTTGAATTCAATTATAAAGAATTCGTGTTTTTTCCTGATTGCAGTTGTGAAATTCATAATTACACGTGTTGCCGCATTCGTGCACTACAACCACCGGCAGATAACCTCGCTTAATTAGTGCAACGGCGAACAAATTAGTTGAGGAAAACCAACCATCGTTTTAGCCCGCTTTATGGAACAATTAAACAATTTGCAATAAAAAGGAAAATTAAATCCGCTACCACAGCCTAGAATTTTTTTTGTCGGCCATTATCCACGTTGTGTAACTAACGTTACATTAAGCCACCACAACCACCTCGAAAAATAGAACTTTCTGGAACTTTTTGCCAGCATTCCCGTTTGCGACACAATAGAAGGAAGCCACAACTCACAGAACCACCTTCACACAAAAGCATCCATTAACAACATTGCGATTGCCGCCATTTTATACACAATTTCAATCTGCATTAGAGAGGAGATGTTAATCCAAATTAAGGGTAATGCCTACCCTCCAACTGTAAGTACGCAATATAACACACAGATATAGTCGGTGCAACCATCCTGCTCCTTCCTGGTAACCCATACCAACCAGTTACAGACCGGGAGGTGTGGGACCAGTCTTTTTTTTGCTGTTTTCCTCGACGGTGAAGCCGAGTAGTCATCTTTATATTTTGGAAACCAGTTCCTACATCCAGCCCTCGACGTCAGCAGAGCAAATTATTTATTTCTTTCTCTTTTTAAGAATTCTCTTGGCATTGCACTTTGTATGCACACATACATAGCCATAGCCCTGTATGTATGTGTATAAGAAATTAATGTTGTTGTTGGACCTGTAACGGTTCGTCTCCGCGTGCAAAAAGAAGATGAAGATAATCATGAAAGCTTTGCAATAACGGTTTAACAGAAACGTTTTAGAGTACGTTGTTGTTGTATTGTTCTCATTTCCATTTTCGAATAAGAAATTTACAACAACAACATCTTTCTGTTTCTTTCTATCAACGATAAATCCAACTCACTTTAGTGAGAGAAAACAAATTCTTGCTCTCTTTGATGATTTTTTTTATCTCTTTTTTTTGGGGAAAGAGAAATAGTCGGCTAAATCAACAACTGTTGTAGTTTCTTTCTATTAGCATTTCTCGTGCTTTTCAAATTTCATCTTCATTTTGTTCTGCGCTCGAGATTGTTTCTTTTTTCCAAATTTATGGGTATATTCGGCGTATGCCTGTTCACTTGTTGTCCATTGCTTATTGTAGGAAAATAACCCGTGATTACCCAGTGTAGTCCGGTCAGAAAATTTAGGTCCCTGAGAACATGATACTTGATATAGTACAATTTTCATCCGAATTTTGTTGAACAAATCTAGTATTCGATATTTTACTGACGGTTATTTCCTACAATAGTGATTCTTGAGGATGGATATTTCGAAGTTTTTTTTTCTGTTATTTGGTTAAATAATTTCGAGTGCGACTTTTCTTAAGCAAACAAAAGAACCTACAACAGATTTCTCCTATCTTTGGAAACTTCGTTTAAAACTCCGCGCCTTCGGATAAAAAGCATTTAAGACATTTTTATACGTCGAGACTACGTTGCAGGTCGACAGATTGTGATTATCGTATACCGTACAAATTTATTGGATGTTTTTATTGAATTTCGATCTTTAAGAATATTATGTTTACGATCCATAAACATCATCTTTATTTATAAATCATATCAATCGCATACCTCGGTTAAAATATACGCATATATAGACATATGTATACCCAATTTTAAGAATCTTTTCGACGTTAAATTGGCCTGTGGTCAACCAAAATAGTAAATGATACCTTTTTTTTTTGTTGATGCGGACATTTCCGATTTTTTTTTGTTTATACTGCACATGGTATATATATGCATATGTTCTAATTGATAATTTTACCTGGAAATTATATAATGTCAATCCCATTACTTTGATCTCCGTCCATCGATCCTTACTGGATATTTACCTCATAATTTTATCCACTGAGCTCATTAGGTAAAAAAAATTGAGGGTAGTATTAAATAATTTTGGTGCACAGTGGCACGAATGGGAATGACATGCAAAAACAAATTTGAATTTTGTATACATTTCTGAACTGAATATAAATTGAATTGTTTTTTTTACTGATTTTGGGAACTTAATATCAGTTAGATAATAATCAAATAGTGATTAATTATTAAATTACCTCTAAGCATTTATTGATTGTTCTTATTATAACGAATAGTTATAAATAAACATGTTTTGAATTCTGAAATTAATCATCATGAGGTTCTAATTGAACAATATAAGGTAAGGTAAAGGTAAGGGTCAGCCAAGCCAAATTTTTGGGAGTCATCATCATCGGTGAGACTCGTTGGGGATTTTGTAGAAAATCCATTGGGAGGGCATGGTATCCCAACAAACACCTTGGGTACCCATATCATCAACAACAACATCATATCATTTTTTTGAAATAAAGCATCCTGTTTGTGATTGTGAATTAATAATGAATCAATTTTGTTTATGGCTAGTCAGGAGTGGCCACTGAGCTAGACCGAATTTCTTCAATGGCAAGTGTATACCAGCGACATCTTGGTATGCCTCATTCCCCTTTACACTCCGTCTTAGTTACATAACAGGTAATGTTAGAAAAAAGAGCGAATTGTCAAAAATTGCTACCCCATACAAATTTCTTAAAAAATACGGAAACGGAAAAATGACGGAAATTGCAAAAACTCCAGCATAAATGTCAAAATCAACGTATCAGCTATCATATATACCAATGAACATGCTTGCTGCTAGTTTCTACTAGGCCAAAAGTGTATGGCAGAAAACAGGAGAAGAGGATGTTATTCGGCGCGATTTTTGTTTGAAGAGAAGTGCAAGTATTACTAGATTTCGGATTACGGGAACGCATTTTTAGCACTAAACGGGAAAACTACTGCAAGTACTAATATTGTGCAGCATCTGAGCACAACTTTTATCTATCAAAATTTATTATAACGATGTCTCAACGATAAAATCATTTTTTTTATTTTTTCATTTGTTAGTACTATACACAAATAATACGATATATAGATAATTTTACTATAATTTTCCAAAGAAAGTTGTAAAATTCTATATTGTCGTATATTTTTGATGATTCATTCAATTTGCAAAAACTTGATTTGAAAATTCATGTTCGATCAGCTGCGCATATGCGTCTACCTTGATCATTGTGATATGTTTGAAATCAACAAAAAATAATTGTAAACACCGGGGTGTATTTCAGGATTTCGTGAAATCCAGTGGATTTTGGAGCGCAAGTGTAAACTTGGCATAAAGCTGAGTACACATTGCCAGGTTTGAATGACAGCTTTGTTGGTGCTTGCTAGTGTGGCCGTTCAGTTTTGTCATTCATCATGCAACCACAAAATGCATGGTAGAATAAAGTAAAGGTAGGCCACAGCTAAAAGCTGATTACAATTTTTTCTTTTTATGGCCTATGCTCTGTTCCAGAACCTGCAAGAAGCTACTATTTTTTACTACGATAACATTTTTTCCTTTGCGTTATCGGAAAAAATAGTAAAAATTAGTAGATTCTTGCAGTACTGGAACAAACCACTAATCTGTCAAAAGCAGGGTTGACATTTTGTACTGTTTTTGACATTATGCAATCATAAAGGTAGATGTATCGCTGAATTGTTCCAACAAAAAACTTCTGCTGTAACACTAAATCTTAAAATTGAAAACAAGGACAAAAAATATGTATTCGCGTGGCAAAATAAAATTGTTGATTTTTTTTAGCAAAACTTACGAATGAACAATTTATCAAATATTGATATTAATTTAAATTTGTTCCAAAAGTATGGGAATGTAAAAATTACAATTTTTTTAAAAATTCTGCTGACATTTATCTGCAAATCGGATACCAGCAATCACGATGTCAGATTAGCCAAACTCGTCAAGTAGGAAATAAGTGAATGACATTTTTTCACTGTCATAAGTTTGGGAAGAACTTTTGCTATTTTTGGAACACTTTTCCAACAAGAATATTCTGGAGCCTAGCTAAAGAAATGTTTTTACACTATATGGCACTTTTAACATATAAAAAGTGAAGCTTTAAGTTCCATATGTTTTTGTAATACGGGATAGCTATGCAGGTACATCTACCATTATTATTGTACCATGCCATTTGACGTTTTAAGCCATGGCTGCTGGGTGGCATTTCTCAGTGATTTTCATACCTGGCCCTTTATTGTACCATGCACAAAATGTTTTGTGGTTGCTGGACGGTTGGACAGTTATCGATAACTGCAAAATATCGACATTCAAAACTGACAATAGGTGTGTTCGTTTACTCAACAATTTGTACAAATTTGTACAAGTTCAGTAACTTCTTGTAATCGGCTAAGGTCTTTTGCATTGTACTGTAGAGTAAACGAACAGCATCCAGTAACAATTTGTACAAATTTTGAGTAAACGAACACACATAATATGTGTGTCTTTTTACGTGATAATTTGTAATAATTATTACGAAATGTTACTAAATGCTGTCTTTTTTTGTGGGAAAATACTATAAATATTACGATTCTGGTTTATTTATTGACTATTTTATAAATATATTTTTATTTTTAATTTATTTTGCTTAAAATTTAATAACTTTTTCGTTGCTTTGGAGTTATTTCTTCGTTCATGCATTGGCGCAAATGTTTTTGCTTTGGTTATCAACTGTTATCTTGCTAAAATTTACTATATGCTGTCTTTTTACTTTTTTCTCTATTTTCGTATCAAAGAGTAAAATTTCTCTGACTCTCTGAAAAGAAGTTACTGAATAATTATTACTGAAAAAGTAAAAAGACACAACTAATGTGTACTGCTCTTTAATGTTGGGAATATCGATGGTTTGCCAGCTCTAGTTCGCGAGCTCTGGCTGATAGTGGTGGTGTAGAGTATGAAGAGGATTTCCCGATTTCCAACCATCATGAATCGTTGTGATGAGGACAGAAGAGCAGGGAAAGAATTTGATTCACTATTTTGGCATTCATTTATTGTCCTTTTTTGATTTTCAAGTTTTCATTTATTTTAAAATACATACAACAATTAGTACAATGTACAATTGGACAACCTTTAATTAATTAATCAATCAAAATCACTGTTTCTGAGGAATATGAATACCTATTGGCACATAAGGAACAAAACATTAATACTTCTATGTACATTCCTTCTCTAACCTACCTACCCCCTGTTTTCATTTATGTACATGTTGGTAAACGGACTAATACCTCATAGGATTTGTTATTTTTCTCCCACTCTTTATAGGGCACATAACAACAACGATGTGATGGATGTAGCTTGCCATAACGCATACGTCGCTTATACTTTGTTCTGGCAAAATACAACGTTTCACCACGTTCGGTATAACCTACGGCCAAGGCATTTCCAGGTACGTCACCATCCTCAGCCGCTATCCATTTGTATTCAGCTTTGTCGCCAGCAATATGCAATAGTTCAATTTCATTGACTTGAAAATGTGAAGCACAGCCCCAGGCAAAATAAACACCCTTCTCTTTTGGAACATAATAAGCCGGTAAGAGGTCATTTTTATAGTAAACTCGAGCAGCATAAATGGCGTCACCATTTTTATCATTACAAAATTTGAAGCCAAAACTAGCAATATCTGTGGCACTACTATCCAAAGGACACCAATCATAAGTATCCTTAACTGCCACATACATATCATCCATTGGTGTGGATTCAGAAAAATTCAAATATAGACGATGTATCATATGAGGATGACAATCTGCACGGCACTGAGGACATGTATTCGAATTGGACATCCAACGGGTCAAGCATTTGTGATGGAATGCATGACCACACTTGCAAGTGGAGTAAATATTGTCATTGTTTTTAAAATATTCACAGCATACGCCACACAGGATATTCAATGAAGCCGTCGCAGACATCTTGTAATGAAGATTCGGATAGTTTTTGTCTTTTACCACCAAACCAAACAACTTATATGGACGGGATGTTTTATATTTCTGTTTTGTTTGTTGAAGAAATGCAGATTTTTTTCTGCTCATTCATGATGATTAATACAGGATTAACACCACCCTCTGATTCTCTGATTAAATACCCTCTTGGAAATTTACAAAAACGATAACAGAGCAATACATATTTTGAAAATGTGGAGGGTAACTCGTTATACATACATACATACATGTATGTACATATATTAACAAAATAATAAGCCAATTATTTAATTTAGTACGAATACAGTAACCTATCCCATTGGGCCATGAATGCTTTAATATATACGCAAATTTTCATTCATTAATTTTGACAAACATGTAATGTAATTGTATTGAATATATTGTGTATTGTATTGGATTTATATTGTCAATTCCATTGGGTTAGGTTAATCCGAATAAAAGTTCTAATATATACTCACTATTACTTTCAGCTGGGCTATCTGGAATTTGGCAATTGGGTACTTTATTCGTTTATTTTGATTGTTAATATAGTAGAGTTCTACAATCTAGTTCATTTGAAAGATCTAGTTCAATAGCTCAGATCTTTTAACTGAACTAGTTCAGTAATCTAGTTCAGAATTCACTATCCAGTTCAATCATTCGGATCAGAATAGTTCACGGGTCTTAAAAGCAGTACACATTTTCAGTTTCGAATGTCGATATTTCTCAAGTATCGATAACTGTCCAACCATCCAGCAACTACAAAACATTTTGCGGTTGCATGATGAATGATGAAAATGGACGGCCACACTAGCAAGCAACGACAAAGCTGTCATTCAGAACTGACAATGTGTACCCAGCTTTAATCGTTCGCTTGATGAAAACACATAGAACGTTTTCAGACGATAAGGTTTGACTGCTCAAAAACGTGGTTTCCGTTTTGACTCTCATTCGTAATTTTCACATCTAGTGTTGCGTTTTTGAAGTCATTGTATACAAGCGTACTTTTTGAACAAAAAGAAGTACGGTTTACATAAATGTACCAAAAAGGTTTATGTGTGTATTGTATTTGAAAATTAAAAAAGTAATTCTTGTGAATCCCATAAAATTGGGATGCGTTGTTAAAATTGTTGCCTCATGCGCGCATGCCATGTAAAAAATAATGTAATAATTCTTACCACCTGAAGGTAAGATGATACCTGCGTTACCAGCGTAAATTTTTCAAGAAAGATTTTTATGAAATAGGGAAATACCTTTGTTATTACAGGTACATAGAAGTCATGTTTTGAAGAACACCTTTATTTGTAAAAAATATGATGAAACAGGTAGATAATATCTTACATGCTAGTGTTGTATGTATGGTACTTTATGTACGTTTTCGTTCACTTACTTCCACATTTTGTTTCAACACTGACACAATTTACGAATGAGAACCAAAACGGACAACGCATTTTTGAGCAGGCAAACCTTATCGTGTGAAAACGTTCATACATACCCAAATAGGAATAGTGTAATTAAACTACAAAAATATTACATTTAGATATTTTTATTCCATTCATAAAGAAAGATTAAGTTTGCATTAAATTTGGAGAAAAAAAACGTATTTCGGAAAAAAATGTAATTAGAATTTCCTTTAAAGCTGGGTACACATTGTCAGTTTTGAATGACAGCTTTGTTGTTGCTTGCTAGTGTGGCCGTTCATTTTTGTCATTCATCATGCAACCACAAAATGTTTTGTGGTTGCTGGACGGTTTGACAGTTATCGATAATTGCGAAATATCGACATTCAAAACTGCCCAGCAAAAAGTTTGCATCCACGGAAGCAGTTAAATCACTGGTGCAAGTGTCACGAAGTGCTTCTTTTTCTATGAATTCCTCAGTGAATTTTACAAGGGAGCGCGCAGAAAGGAAGCACTCCATTTTGCTTCCGCAGCACGCAGTTAGGAAGCACTCCATTTTGCTTCCGCAGCACGCAGCTAGGAAGCACTCCATTTTTACAATTTTTACCACTTTTACGAGTTTTGCGTTCCCGTACACAAAATTTGTATGAAAATCGTTTACGACTTTTACCACTTTGTAAAGTACGGGAACAGGCCATTAATAAGACATTTTAATTTTATTCTTATAGGCCGTTTATATATAACAAGGTTAACCCAGTGGGTCTGGGTTTCAAATGTCATTTCCATTGTATATACTTCAAACAAATCCTCATAAAGAAGGTTAACCCTGCAAAAAACTATAATATAAACGCCGTATTACTTTAATTTCATTTGTTGAATGAAAATTGAATTTTTTATCGTTTATACATAAAAGTGCTTGTTGGATGTAATCCAAATGTGAGGAAAAGGATTGCCTTTTTCATTAGTCCACTGGAAGCGCATCCATGCATGTAATGAAATCCTCACTCCAACTTGCACCACTTCCATTTTTTTTTGCTGGGTGACAATGTGTACTGCACTTAAGTGCAGTATACATTGTCAGTTTTGAATGAAGATTTTTTGGAATTATCGATAACTGTCCAACCGTTTTGGGTTATCGTACAGACCATGTCGGAATAAAGCTGGAAACACATACAACGTTTGAGTAAAGTTTTGTGTCGTTTTGGCCGTTTTTACACTGTTGGGCATGATGCCGAAAAATTCAAATTCATTTGAAATATATGCCGGCAAACAGATAAACGCTGGACTTTGGTGTCGTCATCGCCCTGTTGTTGTTGTTTTTTTCTCGACGCCCGACGCAAAACTTTAATCAAACGTTGTATCTGTTTTCAGCTTAAGAAGGTGTTACATGATAACAAAAATCGGGCCATTTACCATACCAAACGTCAAAAATTGTTCACAATAACGCATTATTGTGAATTGCTTGTTTACCTCTTGTATATAACAGACCATGGCACAATAATACAGGTACAGCGGCAAAAACAGCTGGTTATCACATTAGTTGTCAAAATTCATTACTGTGAGTAAAAACACGTACAAAATGTAAACAAGCAATTCACAATAATACATTATTGTGACCAAATTTGACGTTTGGTATGATTTGATGTAACACCTTCTTATTGCACGATGGTACAGACCTTTTATTGCAGGTTTCTTTTGTGCATGGTACAAATACACAGGTAGCTGTTGTATAGTTGTTATGTCAGCGCGTACAGCTAGGCGTAATAATGCGTATGACTATTACGCATACTATTAGGCCTAGTGCTTAGAACCAGCACACATAACAAATATATGAATCTACCTGTTTTGACGTTCAAGCATATGCTGCACAAAAGTGCATCTCTGCAATCTGAATAAAGAATCATCACATTAATTGTGGTTAACCTAAAGATACCAGACGTCTTTTAATTATTAACATTTAACATGGTGTCAGGAGTGATTTCTGGTAATTAAATATCAGATAAAATAAAGAAAAATGTCTTTGGAAGAGAGAAGTGTTGAAGCCGGCTGTTCTAATGGTGGCAAATTGTTTGCGGCCACATTGGCACCAATAAACCTAAAAGCACCAAACTTGGCGAAAGAATGGAACACGTGGCACACTCAGTTTAAGATATTTTTGCGTGCCTCTGATTTGGAATCGCAGCCCAACGAGAGGAAGGTTGCACTATTATGGTCCCGGCACATACGGTCCGTTGTGCGTTGCGTCACGCGTTGAAAACAACAACCACATGAAATATGTGTAAGTGATGCCAAGTTTGTACTTGAGTTTTTCATGTGGTTGTTGTAACGCAACGCTCAACGCGCCGTATGTGCCGCGGCCTTTATTGCATCATTTGGGCAGTAAGTCGTTGGACATTTTCAACTCATTTAATCTTGATGTCGATGTGGTGGAATATGATGATTTAGTCAGCAAAATGCAGTCATATTTTGTTCCACAGAGCAACATAGTGATGGAAAGGCATAAATTTTTCACTTACAAGCAACAAGAAGAGCAGACTTTGGATGAGTTTGTAACAGTATTGAAGAACCTTAGCCTGAATTGTGAGTTCAAGGAACTTAGAACGCAACTTGTTCGTGACATTTTTATTTGTGGCCTGAATTCAAAACATTCTTTTATAAGAGAAAGACTCTTAACGGAAGACGGCATCACTTTGGAGAAGGCTGTTATGTTGGCCAAAAACATGGAAACAGCAAGAATAAATTCATCATTGCTTCAAAATGACGACGGGGTTGATGGCTTGGTAAACATTATAAGGAAAGGTCCAAAAACTCAGCGCGAAAGCAGTACTAATAATTACAATAGCCGATACGAAAATAACAACAACAATCATAACATGGAAAGCAAGAATTGTACGAAGTGCGGGTTGGTACATAAAATGAAATGCCCAGCAGAGGGAATTAAGTGTCATGCTTGCGGTAAAATGAACCATTTTGCAAGAATGTGTTTCAACAAAAAGAAATTTGTGAACCAAATGTTAGCTGATGAGGACATTGATGATGAGGATTTGTTTCTTGGAGCTGTAATTGAGGAGAGCAAAAAGGCTAAAGAATGGAATGTCGAGGTAATGATACAAAATCAAAATGTTATTTGTCAAATTGACACAGGAGCACAGGCTAATGTGATGTCTTTGGATGCAGCAAAAAATTTAAAAATTATTAATAATTTAAAGAAGTCTAAAGTTAGAATATGTACATTTAGTGGGGAAAAGATACCAGTGCTAGGTAAAATAGACATAGAGGTCACGTATAAAGGTCGGGTCTTTCTTACAACATTCTATATTGTTGATGTACATTGCAAGAACATTATTGGAATTGAAACTGCTATAAATATGAATATAATTAAACAAATTAATAGCTTGTCAATAAATGAATTGATTGAAAAGTATTCGCATGTATTGAATGGTCTTGGTTGTTTGAAAAACAAATGTAATTTAATTGTGAGAGATGACGTGGTTCCGGTGGTAGAACCTCCTCGTCGGATCCCTTTTAAATTACATGACGGTTTAAAAAAAGAATTGGACAGAATGGTCCAGTTAAATGTTATTACTTCGGAAAATGAACCAACAGAGTGGGTGAATTCAGTGGTACTGGTTACAAAACCAAATGGTAGTTTGAGACTTTGCTTAGATCCAAGAAATTTGAATAAGGCAATTCTAAGGCCACATTACCCTTTCCCTAATATTGAGGAATGTAAGGCGAAATTGAACGGTTCGAAATATTTTTCATCTTTGGATGCCAACAGCGGATTCTGGATGATCCCATTGAGTGAAAAGTCATCTAAGCTTTGTACTTTCAATACACCATTTGGTCGCTTTCGATTTTTAAGATTACCTTTTGGCATTAATGCTGCCCCAGAGATTTTTCATGCTGAGATGATAAAACTTTTTGGTGACATACCCGGTGTTATAATATATATTGATGACTTTTTGATATATTCATCCAGCAAAGAAGAACATGCGAAGATCTTAGAAGCTGTTCTAAAAAGAGCTATGGAAGTTGGTTTAAAATTTAATAAGGCGAAATGTCATTTTTTCAGGTCAGAGATAAAGTTTTTGGGACATATTTTTGACGAATCTGGTGTAAGAGCTGACAATGAGAAAATTCAGGCAATACTTCAAATGCCACGTCCAGAAAATGTGAAAGATGTACAAAGATTTCTCGGTATGGTGAATTATTTGGGAGCATTTATTGAAAATCTTTCCCTTAAAAATAAGAATTTAAGGGATCTTTTGAAAAACGAAACCCAATGGCATTGGACTACAGTCCATGATACAGAGTTTGATAATCTTAAAAAAGAAATTACATCGATACCAGTTTTAACATATTTTGATCCTAAAAAGGAAATAATTTTGTCAGTTGATGCCTCGAAGTATGCTCTGGGAGCTACAATTTTACATGATAAACATCCTATTGCGTATGCATCTGTCTCCTTAACGGAAACCCAAAAGAATTATGCACAAATAGAAAAGGAATTATTGGCCATTCTTTTTGGGTGCACACGATTTCACCAATATATTTACGGATTTAAGGTAGTCGTAGAGACGGATCATAAACCATTGATTAATCTTTTTAATAAGGCTCTTTATAAGATACCTCCCAGGCTACAGCGATTTATGCTGAGATTGCAATGTTATGACATTTCCGTTATCTACAAACCTGGTAAAAATTTGAAAATTGCAGACACTCTTTCGAGGGCACCCTTAAATAATACTGCTTTGTCTGAGGTAGATAAGGAAATATCATTACATTGCAACTTTATAGCTTCTCATATGGAGACACCGTTTGCCGATATGGACCTTATTAGAAAACATAGTTTAAATGATCAAACAATTTTGAAAGTATTTAATTATATTAAAAATGGTTGGCCTAAAAATCAAAAAGAAGTAGAAATAGATGCAAGGCCATATTTTCGAATTAAAGACGAACTGAGTATCTTAAATGACATTATTTTAAAAAATCACCAAATATTGATTCCAAAAACTCTTCGGAAGCATATTTTGGGAAGAATCCATGAAGGTCACATGGGGGTTGTAAGATGTCAAAATTTAGCTCGACAGTCGGTATACTGGCCCAATATTTATAACGATATTGAAAATGTTGTGTCAAATTGTGAAATTTGTGCCAAATACCAAAATTCTAATACAAAACCAGAATTAATGCCACACGATATAGTGCAAATACCTTGGTATAAAGTTGGTTGTGATCTATTTGATTATCGAGGTAAGACGTACCTCTTGGTTGTTGATTATTATTCCAAATATGTGGAAGTTGAATTACTCAGTAGTGGCTATAGCGCTACACAAGTTATAACAAGATTAAAGTCAATTTTTTCTCGTCATGGAATTCCATGCATTTTTGTTTCGGACAATGGTCCACCATATAATTCCAAGGAATTTGGGTTGTTCTGTCGTGATTGGGGAATAGATCACAAAACTTCTAGTCCATATTTGGCACGGTCCAATGGTTTAGCTGAGCGATCAATCCAGACGATTAAAAAACTGTTAACTAAGTCCCAAGAAAGTAACTCAGACCCCTACATAGCCTTGTTGCATTATAGGACAACGCCTAAAGGCAATTTGCCAAGTCCTTCGGAGTTATTGATGTCTCGTTCCTTGCGTACAAAAGTTCCATCAGTCTTAAATAATTTCGAACCAAAGTTGCCTGACAAAAAAGCTTATAATTGGTTTGTTCCAGTACTACAAGAATCTACTAATTTTTACTATTTTTCCCGATAACATAAAGGAAAATATGTTATCGTAGTAAAAAGTAGTAGCTTCTTGCAGGTTCTGGAACAGAGCAATTGAAAAAATAAAATCAAACTTGGAAAAATGCTCTCATTATTACAATAGAAAGGCACAGAATTATGGCACCTTACATGAGGGTGATCAAATAATGTTTAAGAAAACTCCCACAAGCTGTTGGTATTCTGGAGAAGTGGTTGAAATATGCAAAGAACCAAGATCGTTTGTAGTGTTGGATCGTAATGGATCTCGATTTAGAAGATCATTAGAACATATAAGGAAAACGCCTGAAAATAATATTGTTGAAAATGTTAATGAAATGGATAACAATGGTAAAAACAATAATACGACAGATACTAGAGATTGTATTGAGATGGCAGATGAAGAATTTAATCCAAACATTGTAAATAGTGAAAATGTCAACCGATATATGACTAGGAGAGGTAGAATTGTAAAACAGCCAAAAAGGCTTAATTTGTAAATTGAATTTAACTTTGTATTATTTATATTTAATATTGAACATAAGAAACATGTAAAAAATTAAAATGTGAATTACATTACTTTGTAAAGGGAGATGTTGTATAGTTGTTATGTCAGCGCGTACAGCTAGGCGTAATAATGCGTATGACTATTACGCATACTATTAGGCCTAGTGCTTAGAACCAGCACACATAACAAATATATGAATCTACCTGTTTTGACGTTCAAGCATATGCTGCACAAAAGTGCATCTCTGCAATCTGAATAAAGAATCATCACATTAATTGTGGTTAACCTAAAGATACCAGACGTCTTTTAATTATTAACATTTAACAGTAGCCGCATCGGCAATTGTTGGATGTCAAAATTTGACATCAATTCAATGCAATTGACACATTATATTACCATCAGCTGGCTTTATAATGCTACCTGTATTATTGTACCATGCTTTTGTATGCTTTTGTGTTGCTAAAATTAGACCTCTTTTACACGATCGAACAGTGTTCGCTGAAAACGTGAGTTCCGTTTTGATTCCCATTTGCAAAATTGGCCAGTGCTGGGAAAAATGTAGAAATGATTGTACAAAAACGTACAAAAGGCACTTTTGTTGTGAATTCGTACATAAAATAACTATTTATTTGCTTATGCCATGTTCAGACTAGCGGTAATTCGCTCTCTATTCGTTGTTCGACCCCAAATTACGATACAATTACTTCATTTTCCATACAAAATTTTGAGAACGAACAACGATTTGTGTACATTGTTCAATTTAAATTACTCTCAGAACGACGATAAAATATGTCCCATCTTTAACAAATGAGAAAATTTATCGAAATAAATTAATTATGACAGGAAAAATAAAAAATTAAAAAATGTATCAAAACCCACACATAAGCTGTGTTCCAGAACTAATAGTGCGGTTACACTACAGTTTTTTGCCGGGTTAACCCACTTTATGAGGATTTATTGCTTAATCTGGTCAAATCTGACCAGATTTGCCATACAAAAATTAAATCCTCTCACGACTGGGTTTATTTTAAATCCGGCATAAATCCACCAAAAATACAGTTTTGTATTCGGTATTTGTGCAAAAAAATCCAACTCTACTCAAAAAGTACCAAAAGTTGCAACTGTTTTTGCAACAGAGTTTGTCGTGTTTTACACGTTTACGATTGGTCGCATGAGATTTTATGGAGTTAACAAATCTAAAGTTATTTGAAAATCATAAAATTATTTATTTTTTTACATTAGACATTTTTTTTAACAAAAAGTACGCTTGATACCTTGATACAAAAATGTATCCCTGTGTGTAAAACATACCAATATGAGCCAAGAGGGGACGATATCTCATGCGAGAAATTGTAAAAGTGTTAAACACGACTTTATTAGTTATTTTGTATGTATACGTAAACAAACATCAGCTGACAGTTTATATCCTCGAAAAGCTAAGTGTAACCAGCAAAGATTAACCCACTGGATCTATTAAACCCAGTGGGTTAACCTTCAATAGAGTAACCGGGGTATAAAAAGTTTTTACAATTTTTACGACTTTAAAGGCCCCCACTCATTAGTCAGTCTGACTGCCAGCATTTATGGTAGTATGTGTAAATTTTTGAAATTTTTGGTATGTTCCAGTACTGCAAAAATCTACTAATTTTTACTATTTTTTCCGATAACATAAAGGAAAAATTGTTATCGTAGTAAAAATAAGTAGATTCTTGCAGTTTCTGGAACAGACCATTTGAGAATGTATGTGTGAGTTTTCCAAGACTGATGAAAATCAAAATACAGTTGAACCTCGATTATCCGGGAACCTCCATTATCCGTGATAGAAAAGAAATGTTGGACTTTTTTCCATTTCTTCTATTTTTCGTTATAAACTTCATTGCCCGGGAGTAAAAACTCAATTTCCAATTAATTTGATTAAGCAAACAAAAAGGAAACAAACGAAAACTGGAAATTCTCCCGTATTACACAATTTGTGTATTTATGGTATCGCAAAAACCATGGGACAAAGTCCTTTCAGATGAATCTGATGATGATGATATTATGTATCCTTCTAAAATTTGGTGGATTACCGTAACAAATTTAATAAAAATTGCAGATTTTCATATTATTGTACAATATTATGCCATTTTTACTTAAAAATATGTTCAAAAACTGCATAAAACATTGCCTCCATTATCCGGGAAAATCGATTATCCGTAATGCCTTCGGTCCCGACTATCACGGATAATCGAGGTCCGACTGTAGTTTTGATTTCAAAATGAACCCCCATCAGTCTGGGTGAATTGTGTTTATTTTCAAATTGTCAATAAATAATTTTGAAAAACAGAAAATAATGTTGGTGTTGGAACACAAAAAACGTAGAATTCACTCATTTTTGGAGGAGAAATTCAAGATTTTTAGACTTGACTGATGGTTCGTGCTACACACTTGTCAGTCACACATACAGAAAGGGTTCATCAGACTAACGGCAAAGACTGATAAATGAGTGGGGGCCTTTACACATTTTACTCGAAAAAGCGTTCCCGTACACAAAAAAGTTGTAAAATGTTCACTTCTCTTTAAACAAAATTGGCGCTGAATGACGCTCTCTTAAAAAACTTTTTACACGACAAATTTGGGCGAGTAAAAAAATAGTAACATGGTTGCCGGCGTCTGATTGGCTGATACGCCGACTTTGACATTTGTTCCAGTTTTTTTGACGTATTTTCCGTTCCCGAACTATTTCAAAAAACTTGTGTGCGGGAACACATTTTTCGCAGTTCTCTCTTTTACGAGTTTTACTATTAAAAAGTACGGGAACGAAGCTATATTTAGAAAAACTTCAAAACAAGAATGAAAAGCAAATGGTTTAACGACTGGTATACACTCAAATCATATCAAATTTCGTCTTCTCTTTCATTGCAGTTGCATTTCTTGTCCATCGTTTCAAATTCGCGTACAAATCTAGAAACAAAAATCAAATGCCTGCCAGAAAGTCTGTATACCAAAAAATTGTTTTGGCAGGTCTCTCTCTCGTTAATTTTGAAAATAGAAAAATAAAAAAAAATGTACTGAAAACACCAAACTTGTGAGAAAAAATAGAAAACATTAATGAAAATAATATATGGTCTGTTCCTTTACTTTTAAAAATGGTAAAACCGGCAAAAGTAGTAAAAGTTGTAAACTGCTCCCATATGAATTGTATGGTGTCTGAAGTAAAGGAACGCTTTTCGAGTAAAAAGTGGTAAAACTTGAAGATTCTTGCACGTAAAGGAACATGGCTATAATTTCATATTAAATAAATATCTGAAGGAAGGACAAATATTTTTTCACTTCATAACACAATTAATTTTACTCGCCTTTTGGTTGAAACTTTCTTTAAAATCATTAAATAAAAATAAAGAAAATATGAATCATGTAGCTGTGAATTGTGTATGAACGGGTTAATTCGTGTAAGTAATTAAGAGAACGAACGACGTGATACAAATGCTGGTATGAACATGACATTATTTTGTTGTTGTATTCAATGTCTACACCTTTGGTAATTTCTACGTGCCATTTACCGAGGCGTGTAATTTTTGAAAACGTGTGGTAATATTGATGGTTTTCATTCATGATTTCGCAAAATCATTGCCACATTTAAGTGTTTTACAACTTATACCCCGGTTACACTATTGAAGGTTAACCCACTGGGATTAATAGATCCAGTGGGTTAATCTTTGCTGGTTACACTTAGCTTTTCGAGGATATAAACTGTCAGCTGATGTTTGTTTACGTATACATACAAAATAACTAATAAAGTCGTGTGTTACACTTTTACAATTTCTCGTATGAGATATCGCCCCTCTTTGCCCATATTGGTTTATTTTACACACAGGGATACATATTTGTATCATGGTATCAATCGTACTTTTTGTTAAAAAAGTGTCTAATTTAAAAATATAAATAATTGCTCTGTTCCAGAACCTGCAAGAAGCTACTACTTTTTACTACGATAAAATTTTTTCCTTTATGTTATCGAAAAAAATAGTAAAAATTAGTAGATTCTTGCAGTACTGGAACAGACCAAATTTTATGATTTCCAAATAACATTAGTCTCTATTTACATTAGGCGAGTTTTATTGCGGCAATTGTCAGTTTGACGGAGAGAGAGGTGAGGCATATGGTAACCCAAACTGACAATTGCCGCAAGTAAACTCGCCTAATGTAAATTGGGACTTAGATTTATTAACTCCATAAAATCTTATGCGACCAATCGTAAACGTGTAAAACACGACACACTCTGTTGCAAAAACAGTTGCAACCAGCGTTGCCAGTATTTTTTAGCCTCTTTTCCCCAACTTCTCCAAAACTTTTCCCCAAAATTCCCCAGATTTTATTGAATTTCCTCAAAAAAATCCCCACAATTTTTTTTAACAAATAAGTGAAAAAAAATCGAAAGTAGTTGTATTTTACTATTGAAATTCATATCATTAAACTTGTAAAGTATTCTTTACACTTATACATGAGTTAAATAACAATATTGAAAACTTCACTATCAAGTGATTCAGAATCATTAGTCTCATTGAATTTTATAATGATAGAGTTGTAACATTTCTTTATGTGGGTCAAAATTTCTACAACAAATCGAGTTGTTAGAAAATTGATTTTTTATTCTAGTAACTAGTATTACATTTTATTTCTGAATATGGTTCAAAATAGAAGACTCTTTCTACTTAAGAATTACTTGTTGGAACGGAAAGCATATTTAATACCATCTCCAATTTACGAATGATAACTTTCTCCATTGCGATTCGTAAACATCCGTTGAGATTTTTGTTTTGACAACTGGTTCTCAAAAGGTTCGTATATAGCTAAAATTGTGTTGACCCAGTGAGTTGCTGCAAATATTGGGGTAAAATTGCTTGTAAGTTTAAAATATGAATATTTGTAGGCATCGGTTTCAGCATTTGTATTAACAGGGTTTAAGATATTCGGCACTGGTCTTTTTAACTTTAATAATTGTTTACTCAAAAAATTTACAAGTCAAAATTAAATGCCAGGTCCATGGCTTCCATCCATCGATTCCACTATATCTTCTTAATTTTTATAAATGGTTTCAATATTCAAGTGCACAGGGAAAAATTTATATTAGCAATGTGCATCGGTTTGAAAACTTAGATTAAGGCCCGTTCTTACACCATTTCTTTAAAATCCCTTTTTGTTATACCTTACTTTAAGAAACATAAGGAATAAAGTTCGCATTACCAGGGATTTGTTCCCACATCTTCCATTCTATTTCAAGCAAAACAGTCTGTATACATCAAATTTACTCAAATCGGATTGGCTGATTTGAATTTGCTCTCAATTTTTTCTTTTTTTTTGGCGCACTTTATATTTTAAAAGGGACATAAAATTCATTTTAATTTATCTGACACTTATTATTAAAGCAAATTTGTAGGAATAAAAACAGGTTATCTGTCCGATATTGGCCAACATTTCACTGCAAAATTTATTTTATAATTGGAGCCATGAATGTTAAATAAATGTCATCATTGCCCATCAATCCAGAAATCATTTCTGCAGTTAAGTCCCCTTTAGCAGTAGAAATGATGGAAAATGTTATTTCAATTCATCCCACTGTCCTAGTACGCTGTCAGTCGTCGAACCGCATAATAACACTTCAAATCTGTCATAAATTATTACAGCTGCGACCAGTTAGTATATGATACATTTTATTTGTGCGTCACGTGTGCGCTACCACTATTCACGTACTGAAATTAAAAAGATCAGATAATCTGAAGTCAAAAAAGAAATTCCCCAGAAACCCCCAAATATTTTTCAGATTTCCTCAACATTTCCCCAATTCCCCAAGTCGAAATTTTTTTCCCCATTTCAAATAAAAATTCCCCAATTTGGGGAAAAATCCCCAATACTGACAACGCTGGTTGCAACTTTTGGTACTTTTTGAGTAGAGTTGGATTTTTTTGCACAAATACCGAATACAACTCTGTATTTTTGGTGGATTTGTGCCGGATTTAAAATAAACCCAGCCATGAGAGGATTTAATTGTTGTATGGCAAATCTGGTCAGATTTGAGCAGATTAAGCAAATAAATCCTCATGAAGTGGGTTAACCCTTGGTGAGTAACACGGCCATTTTTTGACCCGGTACCTATGAGTTCAAATTATAAAATTTTGCTTACACGGGAGATATCTATGAACTCATAGATAACTACGCGTTGAAATTACGGGCATGTATTGTACAAACATTTCTTTTTGTACATGTTTTGACGTTTTTAATTGAATTGTATATACCCGTTATTAACTTTTTGCAAAATTTATTGCATGATATAACGTTTATCAACGATTATTATGCAAGGTTATTGAAAATGTTTACTCTTTCTTTTACCAGATTTTATAGTTTTCAAAAGAATTGATCTGTTTTAATTCTAAAAGCACAATACGTAAACATTCATATTTGGTATCTTTGTGTGAAAAAGTACATTTATATGCCATTTAAATATGACACCATTAGCCGGATTTAGCCCATTATTAGGTTTTATTTGCTAAATCCAGCCAAAATCTACCAGATTTCCCATACAAAAATAAATCCTATTGAGTGGATTTGTTTTAAATCTGGCATTAATCCTCGTATACAACTCTGTTTTTTTGCAATATGTTGCTAGAAAATGCGAAAAGTTGCAAGCTGGCACAAGAAGCAAGGTAGATGCATCGGTGAATTGCTACACTAAAAATAATTAAAAATGTAAAAAATTGTAAACAAAGCGGAAAAATTAAATTTGTTTTGATGTACAACGTTGATTTTAATCAACCAAGACTAATATTTATCATGTAGAATTATAAAAGGTAGTCTCATCTGTCAAATTTAGGTAAATACAACACTGTATGTCTGTACGGGAGCGTGTCAAATACAAAACAACAATAATACGAATGACATTCAATAACAAAAACAAAATGGGTATGTCTTTTGATTCCCCGAAAGGAGTTGGCATAATCTAAAACGTTCCATAGTTTGGGCCCCACATAATCCATTGCTGATACAACAAATTTAACAAAGTTTACCCCAAGATTAACAACAGCAGTTGCATCCACCACAACATTGTCCGTGGGTGTCCTATTTCAAGAACTACAAATTCATCTACACCATTCCCAACCAAAGCTTTATACATATATGGAGGCTGTGTGGGGGTTTGACAAAAGAGACTTTTTACATCATAATGCATCTGTTTAAAATATCTTATTTTTAGTGTTTTGTTTATTAATAAAACGTATAAGTATATGTAACTAATTGGACATACAACAATTATTCTCAATTTTTTACTTTATCCATTCCTAATGCGTCCCCATCCCGATTGTAGAGCAGCCACACAATATCAGATCATTTGATCCTCGTTCGATTCTCATCAAGAGCATCGAATCAGGATAAGGGGACACGTCAGTGAGGTTAGTGGGCAGCTAAACAAATGCATCGTGTCATACGGTCCCAATCCACAAGCAGGGAATATGTTGGGTATCGTGGCATTTCGGACCCAATATGAATTGAGGCGTCTGCTTCGTCGGGGTTCTTCTGCTGCGATGGATGAGGGTTGTCTTCAAGTGTGTTACATTTGTAATGCCTGCGCAACTACATCGGTATGAATGCTATTTAAGCCTGACTTAATAGGCTCGTTGATCTCGCTTATATCTTATGATCTGCCTCTCTCCAGATCATGAAGATCTCTCCCGACGTGCCTGAGTGGGGGAAGCCTGTTTAGTAGATCGTGTCACGGATGTTCACGGCGGTAACACTCAAGCCAACAAAACAACAAGGTGTTGTCGATGCAGTACCGGTAAAATCATCGGCTCCTCAAGATAATAGTTTACTGGAGTTGATTTGATTTCAACAGTTCAAAATTATTTGACCCAGTGCCCTTTGGTTTATGGACTTCTTAGTAATATTGTCAGGGACACGTTGTCGCGTTTGTCTAACTACGTTACATTGGAAGACCAGGCGAGAAATCAAGACTCGGGCATAAAGGCTGCAGACAATTCAATTTGCCTAATTACACAGCATACATTTGTTTATATTCTACCGATTCCGTGACAATCTTCAGTTGATTCTATTGCAATGATTTCCGTTAATTATTTGACGAGGCCCTTCGGACAATTCAATCAATTGATCACTGAGTTTTTATACCAACTCACGGAACTTACTTAAGGTTCATAGCACTACCAACAGCGGGATGGGTGAGTATATCTATTTTTCTTCCCTTTTTGTCCATCAGAAAAAAGGAAATTTTAAACAAAACATTTTTGGTTTCAGTATTTTTTGTAAATTCAAATGACATATGTATGTACAATGTGTGTATACCATTCAGTGTCAAATTCAGTTTGGCAATGAATGTACTTCAAATTCAAAATTTGAAAAAAATTTTAAACAGCTGTGTTTTAAACAGCCTATTGACCGACTTTGTGTAGGCCAATAGAATTGTATAGACAAATGCATTAAGAAAATATAAAGAAAAACGAAATAATACGGCATATGCAATCGGAAATAAAGGAGATGCAGATAAAGTTGGCCGAGTACGAAAAACTTTTTCCTGTTTTTCCAAGATTTTTATTAAGGGTCAAATACGTAAAATAACTTCGCCTGGTGCTCTACAATGGAAATGGGAAGATATTTCGCAAGCAATATGCCTACATGCAGCAGGCCCTCGAGCATATACGCACTTACGCAACATAGGGTACCCATTACCGAGCATTTCCACTCTGAATTCCTGGGCTCGGAAAATTGATATTAAAGAAGGAATCATGTCACCCGCAATAGATCTCATGAGGCATAATGCGGAACTTTCAGATGCTGATAAAATTTGTGTTTTATCATTTGATGAAATGAAGGTAGTGGAGACATATGAATATGAAGCTGTACATGATCAAGTGAAAAAACCAGCTAATTATGTCCAGGTCGCAATGGTGCGTGGATTACGTAAATCATGGAAACAGCCTATATTCTTCGATTTTGACCATGCAATGGATAAAAACACCTTGTTTAATATTATATCACAACTCGATAGTGCCGGATACACTGTTGTAGGTATAGTAAGCGATATGGGCTCCACAAAACTAAAGTTATGGAGACTCTTAGGCACATCACATGGTAAGACCACTTTAGTAGTGCGATTCTCTAACTAATTTTTTGAGTTACCGACAATTGTCTGTAAAATCAAATTGCTTATAATTTCGGTAATTACCGATGATTTTCGGTAAGTTGGCGATGAATAAAAAGCAGTCGCAAAGTTCTACTGATAGCAAGAGCTTTGTCAACTTTTATTGGATTTATTCGGCAACTCAAAAAGTGTGTTAGAGAATAGCAGTACAGGTTTCTATAACATTTTTACATTCATGTATATTTTAGATAAACCGTGGTTCACAAGTCCTGTGAATGAGAATGCGAAGATTTTTACCTTTGCAGATGCTCCCCATTTACTTAAACTATTGAGAAATCACTACCTAGATTCGGGTTTAGTGCACAATGAAGAAATTGTAACAACAAAAACAATATTCGATTTGATAGACCACACAAAAGAGAATGATGTCTCAATCGTGTTCAAACTCAATACTAACCGTATAACAGTCAGTGGTCCAGGTGCGTCAAAATATGATTTAGAAAAAAACAGTTTGTTTATATGTATGTATGTGTTAATATGCCGGACGACAAAAAGTGAAATTAGCAGCACAGCTTTTTTCAAATACCACGTCAAAAGCAATAATACACTGTGATGCTCTTGGTTTAAAGTTATATAAACCCCAAATAACGGCTCAATTTATACAGTTAGTAAATGAATGGTATGACGTGCTTAATTCTAACTTCAATACAATGAATTATCCCGGAAAGGTACTAACTAACGCTCTTTATCCAGTTTAAAGGAATGATCTTGTTTTACGCAATTTTACTCACTTAGATGGCTAGAATCTCACGTTTACTTTTGATGCTAATTTAGATCTTTTAAGCAGAGATGAAAACGAAGTTATGTTTGATAATGTTGTTTGTTTAGTTAATGACGGGTTCGAGTTGAAAAAAATGACATTGTACATACTAGCCCACATTCTATTTTTGTCCTTGTTCGTATATTTCATTTCAATGGGTTCCAACGTGATGCAATGATATACCGTATAATGGAAGTATAGCGTATTGAAATGTGTGGGCATGGTCATCAGTTTTGAAGATATAACACACATTATAAAAGTGGGCGTGGTCCGATAGTTTGACTCTAAATAAGTACCTAGGGTAGGAGACATAGCCCCATTGTCTAAGTTGGGTTATGACGAACATTTCACAAAAATATGATTTTCATACACAGATTACAGATTTTTAGATTTTCGACCTATGTCCTTGCAGGATAAGCCAGTAGCATTTGCTATTTTGTGTATAGTTTTCCAGATAATTCACTTAATCAGGATAATGAGCGCTAATGTACAGATAAATTAAATCTAATTACAAGGAAGCATATGGAATTGCAATAGAAAGACAATTGGAAATTTTGTCGAACATGACTGAAGCTGCTTCAAAACCAATGATACCGGGGAAGAAAAGTTTGGGTATATTTCAAAAGGGAATCATAAGGACAAATAATGCTCTTATTATGCTTCATAAATACCTTGCAGAAAATTATGATATGAAATATATTCTCACACATCGCTTGAATCAGGATGTATTGGAGCACTTCTTCGGGACGATAAGAAGCCAAGGCGGTCTAAACGACCACCCATCTCCAAAAATGTTTAAGTACAGAATGAGAAAATATATCCTTGGTATGTATGTATTAAAACGTATTCAACACAAGATTTATTTTATGTAAAAAAATCAAAATACATACATATGTATATGTATGTTATTGCCGGTGTAATTTAACACTCTTTCAAAATTATCTCTTTTAAATTGTTTTATTTAGCTAGAAATACGGAATTGCTGAATGATACAGGTAATACAAAGAGTGATGATACACCATGGATAACGTCAACTCAAATACCCAGCATCTCCCAAAATAATGATTTAGTTGTTGAATTCTGCGAGGAAAATGACGATGACGATGAAACCGCCTGTCAGATTGATCAGGAAACTGAGGAAATTCCTGACATGAACTCTATTAAAGAAGCTGGTTTAGAGTATATATGCGGATACATTATTCGACAATTAAATCTTAATGAGTATGTTAGTGAGGAAAACACTTGTACATGGGTCGACAGAGTATCCAAAGGTTCCCTTAAAAAACCATCGACGGATTTTGTTTCTAAAATAAAGCAACTAGAATTGATTTTTGAATCTGTAAACGGCAGTGGAATAGATCACAAACCACAATTACACATACGAATGTTCAATAAGAGCGAACACGTTGATCTTCCTGATAAGATCAGAAAGTATTTTTTTAAATGTAGAATACATTTTCGTATAAGATACCTTAATATACGTTTAAAAATTAGGAAACAACATCGAAAAATTGCAAACCAAAAAAAAAAATTAACATTCAATTGTAAATTATACATATATATATATATATATATATATATATATATATATATATATATATATATATATATACAAACTTATTATTATTCCTGTCCATTTCACTTATTTTACCAATATTACTACTTCAGTACCATAAAAATGTATGTATGATATGTATTATGAAATATAACAATGTTTGCAAAAATGAAAAAATAAATGTATGTACGTTAATTTAAAAACGATGTACATATGTGTGTTATTATATATTCTTCTTCTTAATTTGCAAATCCGTTATTCGGATTTGATTTCCGTCTCACCACCCATATCTGGGAAGCATTAACCTATTACGCGCCCAACAGGGGTTACAGGTTCCCCACTGGGATATTATATATTACAGTTGTAAATTGGAACGACCTAGTCCACTCCATACCTACTTCAATGGACTCCGGTCGTTTGTATGAGAAAATTGCGTTTAATGATTTCATACGTTCCTTTGTTTGAAATCTCTCATATCCAAACGAACTTATTTCACTAGATTTAACATTTCTAGTATATTTACTTAGATGGTTTCTCATATGGAACAACAGTTATATCATGGTTTCCTCCTATTTGGCATTTTACTCTTTCTGATAAGTCTACCGCCATTTTAAACATAGCAAATTTTCTTATTAAACACGCCTTTTTATTAAATGTGTCCTCCGATACTTTTCTTATCTACAAATTCAACGACATTTTCCATCTGTAGCAGTAACAATCCCAAGATGGTGATCGGTGAGATGTAATGGCCTTAGTCGAACCCGGGATTACTGCGATAGGTATGTTGCTTCTTGCTGGGCCGGAACATATCCCAGTGTTTCCAACTTCGTCGTCCACCTGAAGAATAAGAAAATATCCACCGCTAAATGCACTGCAACAGTGTTCACCATTTGGACGTCTTAACTGAGACTCCCACTGAACATATTGATCTATGGTGTATTGATTCCGATCACTCACTTCCCCAAAATATTGGGTTGATTAAGTCGTCCGCGCATGCCACAGCTATTTGCGTTAAGATCAGAAACAGGAACAAAGTCCTAAAGTCTGTGGCACATAGGGGTTTGAACAAGAAACCTTGACTTCTTACAAAGCAATAGTCCGGTCTGTGGTAACCTGCCAAATTGCCGTATTAAGAACTGCAACAGGGTTACTCCTCATGTCACCATTGCACCATCTTCATGATCGGTGCATCAACACAACAGTATGTTGTCGGTGCAGTACCTGCTTGGGTGATGTCGGAGTGATCATTCCTGTCACAATTCAATGGACAGGCTTCCTCCACCCAGGCACTTCCCGAGAGTATTCATAATGTAAGAGACAGGTTCAAAAGCAAAAACGAGAACCTCTAGACCAACGAGCCTCAGAGAGGCTTGGATAACATTCACACAGATGTACTTGCGCAGGAAGTACAATGTGAATGACGTTCTCAGAGCCACCATCGCAGCAGAAGAAGGTCAGCTGCCAAGGCAAATTCGAACAGTCGCCTAAATTCACTACGCTGCATTTGTTTAGCTGCCATGCTAACTACACACACCTCTGTCTACTGAATCTTTTTAGACGGAACCAGTCCAGTTTGCAGAATTTGTTGGTCTGCATATAACTGAAATAATACCCGAACGAAGATTCATATATTCGTTGCTACAACAACATCTGTAGCAGCAACGTTTTAATAGATCCGCACACAAATTATTTGTTGGTTCTGTACAACATTCCATTTATTTTTTAAACATTTCATTAGTTATGAAAATACAATATTATATGAAACAAGCATAAACAAAAACAAAACTTGAAGTTTGTCACAACAGTCAAATTTGAAGGGAAGCGGGCACACGTGTAGGGTTGATTTTCTATGGCTTTTTCGAACCTGTTCTACCTTTCTTATTGTACCATGGCCCTACCTTTTAATGATTCTACCATGAACTAACCCCATGTAGTTTTTTGCCAGAATAAAATATTTATTAACTTGTATTTTTTTTTTTTTTTTTCATTTTATATTGAGTTTCTTAGGTACCACACTTAATTCGATCATACTCGGTGAGAGCATTCCGTCGTCTATAAATCACCTTTGAACAAAGCAGTACTCTAGCGTCGAATCAATTTTGGTCTGTTCCTTTACTTTTGAAAGTGGTAAAACCGGCAAAAGTAGCAAAAGTTGTAAACTGCTTCCATATGAATTGTATGGTGTCTGAAGTAAAGGAACGCTTTTCGAGTAAAAATTCTTGCACGTAAAGGAACAGAGCTTTTATAGTATAAATTCATTAGTCTATGGCATGGCACAATTACCCAGGTAGTGGCATCGTAAAATTTTGAATATGTTATGTCAAAACTTTCTTTATGTTGTTGGGGAAATTACAACAAAAATAATTTTTTATAAAGGGATTTGACTTTTCATATTCGAACAGCTGGTGTGATACCACTACCTTGTAGTTCTGCCATGGTCTATGGTGATACAATAGGTGTGTTCGTTTACTCAACAATTTGTACAAGTCCAGTAACATCTTGTAATCGGCTAAGGTATTTTGCATTGTATTCTAGAGTAAACGAACAACATCCAGTAACAATTTGTACAAATTTTGAGTAAACGAACACACATAATAATATGAACTGATGTCTTCATCATAGACAAATAAATTTATAGACGAAGAAATACTCAATGTTGCCGCTGTCAAGTTACTCAAATCCGAAATCTCACAAAAGTTCGAAGACGTTTTATTTTTGTCTGGAGGATATTGTTCCCATCAAAAACAAACCCCATGTAGTCTTTTGCCAGAACAAAATGTTTATTAAATTGTATTTTTTGGCATTTTATTTTGAGTTTCTTTTTCAGCATAGTGGTGTTTTACATTTAAACGATTGCTCGTACGAGATTTTGTCTCCTCTTTGATCATATTCGTAAATTTCACACACAGGGTTGAATTTTTTGTAACATGGTACCAAGCGTACATTTTGTTAAAAATACTTAACGTGAAAAGAAGGTATTTTATAAAAATATTTCATAAAAATTTTAAAATGCTCATAAAAAATAATCATTTTATGCGTTAAATAATTTTTTATGCACAAATTCATTGCAAAACTAAATTTTGTTTCAATTTCTCTTACTATGTTTTGCAACTCTGCTTAACAAGAATAACCACCACAAAGAGGAGACAAAATCTCGTACGAGCAATCGTTTAAATGTAAAACACCACATACTCAATTCGAACATACTCGGTGAGAGCATTCCTTCGTCTATGTTTTCGTTAGTCTATGCTCTCACCGAGTATGTTCGAATTGAGTATGCTGAAAAAGCAACTCAAAATAAAGTGGCAAAAAATACAAGTTATGTTGGCACCAAATTCAGATTAAAGTGCGCTTAAAGTTTATATCTTTTGTGTTGTGTTTAAATATTTTTAATTTTTTTTTAAATGAGCCACTCGGTATCTCTGACGGGACTATTCCCAGCCGTGAGAAATCCAAATGCGTCTCCAGAACTGCCATAAGGGAAAGCTCAACGCGGGGTGCAGATGGCATATACAAAAACTTAAGGAAAAGGACCACCACCACCAACAGCAGCACCACCATCGCCACCAACAGCACCACCACCACCTGCCACCAGCAAAACAAAGCGGTCCCGAAGGTTGTCGGGGTTGTGCACCCATTGCCCCAGGAAAGGGACCCTATTTGCTTCCCCATAGCAAGCATGGAAGCATTAAATGATTTAGAAAAGAAGTTGCAGGAATCCGGCCGGGAGCAGTTGGTACAAATGATGAGAGCCCTAATGGCCAATAAGAAACTAACTTACATGGACAACGTAGTTGACTACTCCGTCCTAAAAAATTACAATGCGTCTGGGCGGAAGTACGTCCATATTTACACTTCCGCACATTGTAAGTGCATTAAAGGAAATATGTTCATCGGAGTTCAACAATAATATAACGGACAAGGAAGTATTTACCAGGGCATTTTATTTGCTGAAAAGGCGGAAGAATAACCAGAGATGGATTCAAAAAAATAGGCCATAACAATTTTTTAAATATTTAAATTTAATTTTAAGTTTTTTGTAATAGTGTTTGGTTTTTATTATTTAAATTTAATTTTAAGTTTTATGTTTTATGTAAGTTTTTAAATATAAATAAATATAAAACAAAGCGGTCCCGAAGGTTGTCGGGGTTGTGCACCCATTGCCCCAGGAAAGGGACCCTATTTGCTTCCCCATAGCAAGCATGGAAGCATTAAATGATTTAGAAAAGAAGTTGCAGGAATCCGGCCGGGAGCAGTTGGTACAAATGATGAGAGCCCTAATGGCCAATAAGAAACTAACTTACATGGACAACGTAGTTGACTACTCCGTCCTAAAAAATTACAATGCGTCTGGGCGGAAGTACGTCCATATTTACACTTCCGCACATTGTAAGTGCATTAAAGGAAATATGTTCATCGGAGTTCAACAATAATATAACGGACAAGGAAGTATTTACCAGGGCATTTTATTTGCTGAAAAGGCGGAAGAATAACCAGAGATGGATTCAAAAAAATAGGCCATAACAATTTTTTAAATATTTAAATTTAATTTTAAGTTTTTTGTAATAGTGTTTGGTTTTTATTATTTAAATTTAATTTTAAGTTTTATGTTTTATGTAAGTTTTTAAATATAAATAAATATAAAACAAAGCGGTCCCGAAGGTTGTCGGGGTTGTGCACCCATTGCCCCAGGAAAGGGACCCTATTTGCTTCCCCATAGCAAGCATGGAAGCATTAAATGATTTAGAAAAGAAGTTGCAGGAATCCGGCCGGGAGCAGTTGGTACAAATGATGAGAGCCCTAATGGCCAATAAGAAACTAACTTACATGGACAACGTAGTTGACTACTCCGTCCTAAAAAATTACAATGCGTCTGGGCGGAAGTACGTCCATATTTACACTTCCGCACATTGTAAGTGCATTAAAGGAAATATGTTCATCGGAGTTCAACAATAATATAACGGACAAGGAAGTATTTACCAGGGCATTTTATTTGCTGAAAAGGCGGAAGAATAACCAGAGATGGATTCAAAAAAATAGGCCATAACAATTTTTTAAATATTTAAATTTAATTTTAAGTTTTTTGTAATAGTGTTTGGTTTTTATTATTTAAATTTAATTTTAAGTTTTATGTTTTATGTAAGTTTTTAAATATAAATAAATATAAAACAAAGCGGTCCCGAAGGTTGTCGGGGTTGTGCACCCATTGCCCCAGGAAAGGGACCCTATTTGCTTCCCCATAGCAAGCATGGAAGCATTAAATGATTTAGAAAAGAAGTTGCAGGAATCCTGCCGGGAGCAGTTGGTACAAATGATGAGAGCCCTAATGGCCAATAAGAAACTAACTTACATGGACAACGTAGTTGACTACTCCGTCCTAAAAAATTACAATGCGTCTGGGCGGAAGTACGTCCATATTTACACTTCCGCACATTGTAAGTGCATTAAAGGAAATATGTTCATCGGAGTTCAACAATAATATAACGGACAAGGTAGTATTTACCAGGGCATTTTATTTGCTGAAAAGGCGGAAGAATAACCAGAGATGGATTCAAAAAAATAGGCCATAACAATTTTTTAAATATTTAAATTTAATTTTAAGTTTTTTGTAATAGTGTTTTGTTTTTATTATTTAAATTTAATTTTAAGTTTTATGTTTTATGTAAGTTTTTAAATATTAAAAAAAAGTTAATAAATATTTTGTTCTGGCAAAAGGCAACTTGGGGTTAGTTTTTGATGGGAACAATATTCTCAGACAAAAATATCCATGAAAATATTGCCATTTTCCGTAAAAATCGTCTTCGAACTTTTTTGAGTTTTCGTGTTTGAGTAGCTTGACGGCGCAAAATTGAGTATTCCTTCTTCTATGTTGTCATTAGTCTATGGCGGTGATGCTCAAAATATTGTTTGCAATCGTCTCTCTGAGCGAGTCTTTCGTTTGTTAAACCACGACAGATGAGAATAAAGAGAACAGATGTTTTTGCTTGCAGTCACGTTAACGTATATGGGCCCTGCTAACATTTGGAAGTTAAATATATCTTCTCTCAGTAAATGCGTCTCTGAAAAGTGCCTGCATTCAGTTAAAAATGCGACTGTTGTCTTTTTACAAGAACAAATATGTTGTTATCGCTTTTTTATCCGTATGTGGTCACAACTGCGTGACTTACAGGATTATAAAAAGCGACACTTTATGTTGTACAAAAACAAATGCTTCAAGTCTGGAGCATTGATACTACTCTCTGTTATAGAGAGTATTGTTTTCAAAACAAAAGTGGCAGCATTACAAAAACAATTTGATTGACGTGATTTCTTCATTTCTTGTGAAGTTCTGTTAGCTATGGGTACAAACTTTATACAAAAATTTAAATGAAAATAAAGCTGTTTAGTTTATTTATTGTTTATTTACAACTTTTATAAAAAAGTAAATCAAACGTGTTATTATTCATTTGAACTCAATTTAAATGCGGTTATAAAAGGTGCATTGTATTATAAAAATTGTTTCTTTTTGATCAATTTTATAATAAAATGCACCTTTAATAACCGCAGCAACATTAAATTCAAATGAATAATAATAATACGTTTGAATTATGCCCGTAATTTCTAGCCCTAGGTAACCGGGTAGGTAGCTACCTATTAGTTATCTTTACCTACACGTTTGGTAATTTCTACGTGCCATTTACCGAGACGTGTAAATTTTGAAAACAAGTGGTAACATTGGTGATTTTCATTCATGATTTCGTAAAAACATTGCCACATATAAGTGTTTTAAAATTTTTAACACATTGGCAACGACCAACCAACTACGAGCAAAAATTACGGGCATAAACAATAAAAAACTAAATAGCCTTTTACAGATACTGTCGCTTCCGTCACTACTTAAAGTTTCGTAAGCGGTACCTGCATGAGTACCTAATGCACCCTCAAAGTGCCCCGGTTCCGACACTCCAACTGAATCGCATAAGAAACATACAGCAGTGACGGAAGCGATAATAGAGTTTGGGCCGCATAAGTGGAACAGTTTCTTTTTTTGTCTTTTCTGATACAAATGCGACTGTCGAAGTAGACACAACTATCGCCTTTCAGTGACTTTTGTGTCAAGCAGGCGATAGAAAATGTTTGGAGGGGTGATCTTGGCTGGTCTATGATCTATGAGTCCATCGTCCGGCAAAAAGGGGCACACGTGCCCTTGATGAGAATAACAACAGAACAACCACCACTCAGTCTTCTTTCAGAAGTCAATGAAGAAGGTTCTGCTGTCGGTTGTTTCAATGATTTTTAATTTTAGCAATGCATTAACGCACAAGCTGTTTGTGGAGAGAGCGAGAGAGAGTCGTATGCGTGAGGCCGCAAACAATGCGTTTGTAGTGGTGCCGATACCAGGTCTATGAGTCTATGCTAATGAAAACATAGACGAAGAAATGCTCTCACCGAGTATGTTCGGTGCGACTGAACTTAACATTTTTACTTGTTTCTCATAATAGGCCTGTTCGATAACTTCGCAAGTAAAAAGCGGGGTGCAGATGGCATATACAAAAACTTAAGGAAAAGGACCACCACCACCAACAGCAGCACCACCATCGCCACCAACAGCACCACCACCACCTGCCACCAGCAAAACAAAGCGGTCCCGAAGGTTGTCGGGGTTGTGCACCCATTGCCCCAGGAAAGGGACCCTATTTGCTTCCCCATAGCAAGCATGGAAGCATTAAATGATTTAGAAAAGAAGTTGCAGGAATCCGGCCGGGAGCAGTTGGTACAAATGATGAGAGCCCTAATGGCCAATAAGAAACTAACTTACATGGACAACGTAGTTGACTACTCCGTCCTAAAAAATTACAATGCGTCTGGGCGGAAGTACGTCCATATTTACACTTCCGCACATTGTAAGTGCATTAAAGGAAATATGTTCATCGGAGTTCAACAATAATATAACGGACAAGGTAGTATTTACCAGGGCATTTTATTTGCTGAAAAGGCGGAAGAATAACCAGAGATGGATTCAAAAAAATAGGCCATAACAATTTTTTAAATATTTAAATTTAATTTTAAGTTTTTTGTAATAGTGTTTTGTTTTTATTATTTAAATTTAATTTTAAGTTTTATGTTTTATGTAAGTTTTTAAATATAAATAAATATAAAACAAAGCGGTCCCGAAGGTTGTCGGGGTTGTGCACCCATTGCCCCAGGAAAGGGACCCTATTTGCTTCCCCATAGCAAGCATGGAAGCATTACATGATTTAGAGAACAAGTTGCAGGAATCCGGCCGGGAGCAGTTGGTACAAATGATGAGAGCCCTAATGGCCAATAAGAAACTAACTTACATGGACAACGTAGTTGACTACTCCGTCCTAAAAAATTACAATGCGTCTGGGCGGAAGTACGTCCATATTTACACTTCCGCACATTGTAAGTGCATTAAAGGAAATATGTTCATCGGAGTTCAACAATAATATAACGGACAAGGTAGTATTTACCAGGGCATTTTATTTGCTGAAAAGGCGGAAGAATAACCAGAGATGGATTCAAAAAAATAGGCCATAACAATTTTTTAAATATTTAAATTTAATTTTAAGTTTTTTGTAATAGTGTTTTGTTTTTATTATTTAAATTTAATTTTAAGTTTTATGTTTTATGTAAGTTTTTAAATATTAAAAAAAAGTTAATAAATATTTTGTTCTGGCAAAAGGCAACTTGGGGTTAGTTTTTGATGGGAACAATATTCTCAGACAAAAATATCCATGAAAATATTGCCATTTTCCGCAAAAATCGTCTTCGAACTTTTTTGAGTTTTCGTGTTTGAGTAGCTTGACGGCGCAAAATTGAGTATTCCTTCTTCTATGTTGTCATTAGTCTATGGCGGTGATGCTCAAAATATTGTTTGCAATCGTCTCTCTGAGCGAGTCTTTCGTTTGTTAAACCACGACAGATGAGAATAAAGAGAACAGATGTTTTTGCTTGCAGTCACGTTAACGTATATGGGCCCTGCTAACATTTGGAAGTTAAATATATCTTCTCTCAGTAAATGCGTCTCTGAAAAGTGCCTGCATTCAGTTAAAAATGCGACTGTTGTCTTTTTACAAGAACAAATATGTTGTTATCGCTTTTTTATCCGTATGTGGTCACAACTGCGTGACTTACAGGATTATAAAAAGCGACACTTTATGTTGTACAAAAACAAATGCTTCAAGTCTGGAGCATTGATACTACTCTCTGTTATAGAGAGTATTGTTTTCAAAACAATAGTGGCAGCATTACAAAAACAATTTGATTGACGTGATTTCTTCATTTCTTGTGAAGTTCTGTTAGCTATAGGTACAAACTTTATACAAAAATTTAAATGAAAATAAAGCTGTTTAGTTTATTTATTGTTTATTTACAACTTTTATAAAAAAGTAAATCAAACGTGTTATTATTCATTTGAACTCAATGTAAATGCGGTTATAAAAGGTGCATTGTATTATAAAAATTTTTTCTTTTTGATCAATTTTATAATAAAATGCACCTTTTATAACCGCAGTAACATTAAATTCAAATGAATAATAATAATAATACGTTTGAATTATGCCCGTAATTTCTAGCCCTAGGTAACCGGGTAGGTAGCTACCTATTAGTTATCTTTACCTACACGTTTGGTAATTTCTACGTGCCATTTACCGAGACGTGTAAATTTTGAAAACAAGTGGTAACATTGGTGATTTTCATTCATGATTTCGTAAAAACATTGCCACATATAAGTGTTTTAAAATTTTTAACACATTGGCAACGACCAACCAACTACGAGTAAAAATTACGGGCATAAACAATAAAAAACTAAATAGCCTTTTACAGATACTGTCGCTTCCGTCACTACTTAAAGTTTCGTAAGCGGTACCTGCATGAGTACCTAATGCACCCTCAAAGTGCCCCGGTTCCGACACTCCAACTGAATCGCATAAGAAACATACAGCAGTGACGGAAGCGATAATAGAGTTTGGGCCGCATAAGTGGAACAGTTTCTTTTTTTGTCTTTTCTGATACAAATGCGACTGTCGAAGTAGACACAACTATCGCCTTTCAGTGACTTTTGTGTCAAGCAGGCGATAGAAAATGTTTGGAGGGGTGATCTTGGCTGGTCTATGATCTATGAGTCCATCGTCCGGCAAAAAGGGGCACACGTGCCCTTGATGAGAATAACAACAGAACAACCACCACTCAGTCTTCTTTCAGAAGTCAATGAAGAAGGTTCTGCTGTCGGTTGTTTCAATGATTTTTAATTTTAGCAATGCATTAACGCACAAGCTGTTTGTGGAGAGAGCGAGAGAGAGTCGTATGCGTGAGGCCGCAAACAATGCGTTTGTAGTGGTACCGATACCAGGTCTATGAGTCTATGCTAATGAAAACATAGACGAAGAAATGCTCTCACCGAGTATGTTCGGTGCGACTGAACTTAACATTTTTACTTGTTTCTCATAATAGGCCTGTTCGATAACTTCGCAAGTAAAAAGCGGGGTGCAGATGGCATATACAAAAACTTAAGGAAAAGGACCACCACCACCAACAGCAGCACCACCATCGCCACCAACAGCACCACCACCAGCAAAACAAAGCGGTCCCGAAGGTTGTCGGGGTTGTGCACCCATTGCCCCAGGAAAGGGACCCTATTTGCTTCCCCATAGCAAGCATGGAAGCATTAAATGATTTAGAAAAGAAGTTGCAGGAATCCGGCCGGGAGCAGTTGGTACAAATGATGAGAGCCCTAATGGCCAATAAGAAACTAACTTACATGGACAACGTAGTTGACTACTCCGTCCTAAAAAATTACAATGCGTCTGGGCGGAAGTACGTCCATATTTACACTTCCGCACATTGTAAGTGCATTAAAGGAAATATGTTCATCGGAGTTCAACAATAATATAACGGACAAGGAAGTATTTACCAGGGCATTTTATTTGCTGAAAAGGCGGAAGAATAACCAGAGATGGATTCAAAAAAATAGGCCATAACAATTTTTTAAATATTTAAATTTAATTTTAAGTTTTTTGTAATAGTGTTTGTTTTTATTATTTACATTTAATTTTAAGTTTTATGTTTTATGTAAGTTTTTAAATATAAAAAAAAGTTAATAAATATTTTGTTCTGGCAAAAGGCAACTTGGGGTTAGTTTTTGATGGGAACAATATTCTCAGACAAAAATATCCATGAAAATATTGCCATTTTCCGCAAAAATCGTCTTCGAACTTCTTTGAGTTTTCGTGTTTGAGTAGCTTGACGGCGCAAAATTGAGTATTCCTTCTTCTATGTTGTCATTAGTCTATGGCGGTGATGCTCAAAATATTGTTTGCAATCGTCTCTCTGAGCGAGTCTTTCGTTTGTTAAACCACGACAGATGAGAATAAAGAGAACAGATGTTTTTTGCTTGCAGTCACGTTAACGTATATGGGCCCTGCTAACATTTGGAAGTTAAATATATCTTCTCTCAGTAAATGCGTCTCTGAAAAGTGCCTGCATTCAGTTAAAAATGCGACTGTTGTCTTTTTACAAGAACAAATATGTTGTTATCGCTTTTTTTATCCGTATGTGGTCACAACTGCGTGACTTACAGGATTATATAAAGCGACACTTTATGTTGTACAAAAACAAATGCTTCAAGTCTGGAGCATTGATACTACTCTCTGTTATAGAGAGTATTGTTTTCAAAACAATAGTGGCAGCATTACAAAAACAATTTGATTGACGTGATTTCTTCATTTCTTGTGAAGTTCTGTTAGCTATAGGTACAAACTTTATACAAAAATTTAAATGAAAATAAAGCTGTTTAGTTTATTTATTGTTTATTTACAACTTTTATAAAAAAGTAAATCAAACGTGTTATTATTCATTTGAACTCAATGTAAATGCGGTTATAAAAGGTGCATTGTATTATAAAAATTGTTTCTTTTTGATCAATTTTATAATAAAATGCACCTTTTATAACCGCAGTAACATTAAATTCAAATGAATAATAATAATAATAATTTTAGGCCCTCATCTAAACCGGACTAAAACTACCATTTCTTACACTTTTCGGGGCTGTTACAACAATCGTATGTAGGTGATGCAAAGCTTTCTTTTGAAGTTTTCATGTGGTTTTTGTGTTTTCATGTTGTTTCAGCGGTATTTTAAACGGTAACCAGCGTTGCCAGTTTTTTCAGTCTCTTCTTCACATATTCTTCAATTTTTTCCCCACATGAAAAATGTGTAATTGATGCCATGTTTTCTTTTGAAGTTTTCATGTGGTTGTTGTTTTTAACCCGTGACGCGACTCACAACGAATCGATTGTGCCGAGCCCTTTACAATTTTGCATTGTATTCTAGAGTAAACGAACAACATCCAGTAACAATTTGTACAAATTTTGAGTAAACGAACACACATAATAATATGAACTGATGTCTTCATCATAGACAAATAAATTTATAGACGAAGAAATACTCAATGTTGCCGCTGTCAAGTTACTCAAATCTGAAAACTCACAAAAGTTCGAAGACGTTTTATTTTTGTCTGAGGATATTGTTCCCATCAAAAACAAACCCCATGTAGTCTTTTGCCAGAACAAAATATTTATTAAATTGTATTTTTTGGCATTTTTTTTGAGTTTCTTTTTTAGCATAGTGGTGTTTTACATTTCAACGATTGCTCGTACGAGATTTTGTCTCCTCTTTGATCATATTCGTAAATTTCACACACAGGGTTGCATTTTTTTGTAACATGGTACCAAGCGTACATTGTGTTAAAAATACTTAACGTGAAAAGAAGGTATTTTATAAAAATATTTCATAAAAATTTTAAAATGCTCATAAAAAATAGTCATTTTATGTGTTAAATAATTTTTTATGCACAAATTCATTGCAAAACTAAATTTTGTTTCAATTTCTCTTACTATGTTTTGCAACTCTGCTTAACAAGAATAACCACCGCAAAGAGGAGACAAAATCTCGTACGAGCAATCGTTTAAATGTAAAACACCACATACTCAATTCGAACATACTCGGTGAGAGCATTCCTTCGTCTATGTTTTCGTTAGTCTATGCTCTCACCGAGTATGTTCGAATTGAGTATGCTGAAAAAGCAACTCAAAATAAAGTGGCAAAAAATACAAGTTATGTTGGCACCAAATTCAGATTAAAGTGCGCTTAAAGTTTATATCTTTTGTGTTGTGTTTAAATATTTTTAATTTTTTTTAAAATGAGCCACTCCGTATCTCTGACGGGACTATTCCCAGCCGTGAGAAATCCAAATGCGTCTCCAGAACTGCCATAAGGGAAAGCTCAACGCGGAGCCACTGTCAAACTATGACGGGCATCCCAGCCATGAGAAATCCAAATGCGTCCAGAACTGCCATAAGGGAAAGCTCAACGCGGGGTGCAGATGGCATATACAAAAACTTAAGGAAAAGGACCACCACCACCAACAGCACCACCACCATCGCCACCAACAGCACCACCACCATCGCCACCAACAGCACCACCACCACCTGCTACCAGCAAAACAAAGCGGTCCCGAAGGTTGTCGGGGTTGTGCACCCATTGCCCCAGGAAAGGGACCCTATTTGCTTCCCCATAGCAAGCATGGAAGCATTAAATGATTTAGAGAAGAAGTTGCAGGAATCCGGCCGGGAGCAGTTGGTACAAATGATGAGAGCCCTAATGGCCAATAAGAAACTAACTTACATGGACAACGTAGTTGACTACTCCGTCCTAAAAAATTACAATGCGTCTGGGCGGAAGTACGTCCATATTTACACTTCCGCACATTGTAAGTGCATTAAAGGAAATATGTTCATCGGAGTTCAACAATAATATAACGGACAAGGTAGTATTTACCAGGGCATTTTATTTGCTGAAAAGGCGGAAGAATAACCAGAGATGGATTCAAAAAAATAGGCCATAACAATTTTTTAAATATTTAAATTTAATTTTAAGTTTTTTGTAATAGTGTTTTGTTTTTATTATTTAAATTTAATTTTAAGTTTTATGTTTTATGTAAGTTTTTAAATATTAAAAAAAGTTAATAAATATTTTGTTCTGGCAAAAGGCAACTTGGGGTTAGTTTTTGATGGGAACAATATTCTCAGACAAAAATATCCATGAAAATATTGCCATTTTCCGCAAAAATCGTCTTCGAACTTTTTTGAGTTTTCGTGTTTGAGTAGCTTGACGGCGCAAAATTGAGTATTCCTTCTTCTATTTTGTCATTAGTATATGGCGGTGATGCTCAAAATATTGTTTGCAATGGTCTCTCTGAGCGAGTCTTTCGTTTGTTAAACCACGACAGATGAGAATAAAGAGAACAGATGTTTTTGCTTGCAGTCACGTTAACGTATATGGGCCCTGCTAACATTTGGAAGTTAAATATATCTTCTCTCAGTAAATGCGTCTCTGAAAAGTGCCTGCATTCAGTTAAAAATGCGACTGTTGTCTTTTTACAAGAACAAATATGTTGTTATCGCTTTTTTTATCCGTATGTGGTCACAACTGCGTGACTTACAGGATTATATAAAGCGACACTTTATGTTGTACAAAAACAAATGCTTCAAGTCTGGAGCATTGATACTACTCTCTGTTATAGAGAGTATTGTTTTCAAAACAATAGTGGCAGCATTACAAAAACAATTTGATTGACGTGATTTCTTCATTTCTTGTGAAGTTCTGTTAGCTATAGGTACAAACTTTATACAAAAATTTAAATGAAAATAAAGCTGTTTAGTTTATTTATTGTTTATTTAAACTTTTATAAAAAAGTAAATCAAACGTGTTATTATTCATTTGAACTCAATGTAAATGCGGTTATAAAAGGTGCATTGTATTATAAAAATTGTTTCTTTTTGATCAATTTTATAATAAAATGCACCTTTTATAACCGCAGTAACATTAAATTCAAATGAATAATAATAATACGTTTGAATTATGCCCGTAATTTCTAGCCCTAGGTAACCGGGTAGGTAGCTACCTATTAGTTATCTTTACCTACACGTTTGGTAATTTCTACGTGTCATTTACCGAGACGTGTAAATTTTGAAAACAAGTGGTAACATTGGTGATTTTCATTCATGATTTCGTAAAAACATTGCCACATATAAGTGTTTTAAAATTTTTAACACATTGGCAACGACCAACCAACTACGAGTAAAAATTACGGGCATAAACAATAAAAAACTAAATAGCCTTTTACAGATACTGTCGCTTCCGTCACTACTTAAAGTTTCGTAAGCGGTACCTGCATGAGTACCTAATGCACCCTCAAAGTGCCCCGGTTCCGACACTCCAACTGAATCGCATAAGAAACATACAGCAGTGACGGAAGTAGAGTTGGGCAATCTAGTTCACTGAACGGTTCGATCTTTCTCGTTCCTTTTATCACAAGGAACTAGTTCCTTAATATCGTTCCTTCGTTCCATATAGTTCCTTCGTTCGTTTGACATTTAACTCAAATGTTCTTTTTATTTAAATCGCTCCTTTGAATGAATCGTTCGTTTAAATATCATTTTGTGCAAAACTCCGCCGTTCTTTTAATGTTAAACAAATAAAAACACATTTTTATATTTTTTATTTTATAGAATTTATGCGCGCTTTATTAAAGACTAGTAACAAATATTTGTAAATTTTTGTAATTGATAGAGAGAAGTTTTCACCTCATTATTAAACGGTCTGTTCCTTTACTTTTAAAAATGGTAACAGTGGCAGAAAATGGTAAAAGTGGTAAACTGCTATCATATAAATTGTATGATATTAAATGTAAGGGAACACTTTGCAGGTTAAAAATGGTAAGAAATGGTAACCTCAGGTAAGTAAAGGAATACAGCTAAAGAAATAATATTAATGATATGTGAGGCAATTTATGATCTGCTCCCAGCTCTTTAAGTTTTCTTACTCCTTTGCCATTTTACAATCTTTGCATTTTTTTACGGGAACACACACTTTTTATGTTGAAAATCTATCTATAGTTAAACGCAAAACCCTTCACATACACACAAACATACGCATCGTCAATAACAAACAAAATAGAAACAGAATAGAAAAGAAATTCATACGTTCTTTTCTATTCTGTTTCTATTTTGTTTGTTATTGACGATGCGTGTGCTTGTGTGAATGTGAAGCGTTGAACAAATAGAACGAGATGGTCAAAAGGAACGATACGAACGAAAGGAACTATATAAACGAACGAGTCGGATATCGTTCCGATCGTTCCAGTCTCGGAATAGTTCCAATGAACTAGTTCGTTCCGGTACTACACAACTCTAGACGGAAGCGATAATAGAGTTTGGGCCGCATAAGTGGAACAGTTTCTTTTTTGTCTTTTCTGATACAAATGCGACTGTCGAAGTAGACACAACTATCGCCTTTCAGTGACTTTTGTGTCAAGCAGGCGATAGAAAATGTTTGGAGGGGTGATCTTGGCTGGTCCATGATCTATGAGTCCATCGTCCGGCAAAAAGGGGCACACGTGCCCTTGATGAGAATAACAACAGAACAACCACCACTCAGTCTTCTTTCAGAAGTCAAGGTTCTGCTGTCGGTTGTTTCAATGATTTTTAATTTTAGCAATGCATTAACGCACAAGCTGTTTGTGGAGAGAGCGAGAGAGAGTCGTATGCGTGAGGCCGCAAACAATGCGTTTGTAGTGGTGCCGATACCAGGTCTATGAGTCTATGCTAATGAAAACATAGGCGAAGAAATTCTCTCACCGAGTATGTTCGGTGCGACTGAACTTAACATTTTTACTTGTTTCTCATAATAGGCCTGTTCGATAACTTCGCAAGTAAAAAGTATTTGCAAGTTCTTGCAACTACTTGCAAGCGCTTCTCATTTCTCTTTTACTGAACAAGTTTGTTATCGAACAGCATTTTGTAAAAGTTTGTACAAATTTGTACCAGAGGCATCGTCTGTATTTTTAATGTCACTCACGGAAATATATACAGCTGGAAATTTTTTGTAAACTTGACACTATTTCGAACATTCTTCAAAAAATGTGGAGAGTGGCGAGGAATGGCGAAGTTAGTAAAACTCAACTTCAATTTTTAGGACTTGGAAAAAATTTCAAAAAAAAGTATTATATAAAATTTAATTTCCAGAAGGCCCATAAGCCCAAAACACATCCAATGTTTCTGTAAAGTTGGCCGTCATTTCCGATAAAAGAATAAGGAAAAATTCCATCTAGTTGCCCAAGCTCTTTTATTCTTTTATCAGAAATGACGCCCAACTTTACAGAAACTTTGGGTGTGTTTTCGGCTTAACTCACATAATTGATTTGGTAGTTATGTCACGGGCCCTTTCCCATAATACAATACGTCACCTTCACGTGTTTGTACAACGCCACTTCACGGTATTGCAAATGAAAAATATCCAATTACACTATGCAACACTGTAAATGCAAACAACTTTAGTAGGCAATTGTTGAAAGTAGGCATATTGTAAAAGTACTTATATCCCGTTGGCATTTTAGGCCCTCATCTAAACCGGACTAAAACTACCATTTCTTACACTTTTCGGGGCTGTTACAACAATCGTATGGAGGTGATGCAAAGCTTTCTTTTGAAGTTTTCATGTTGTTTCAGCGGTATTTTAAACGGTAACCAGCGTTGCCAGTTTTTTCAGTCTCTTCTTCACATATTCTTCAATTTTTTCCCCACATGAAAAATGTGTAATTGATGCCATGTTTTCTTTTGAAGTTTTCATGTGGTTGTTGTTTTTAACCCGTGACGCGACTCACAACGAATCGATTGTGCCGAGCCCTTTACAATTTTGCATTGTATTCTAGAGTAAACGAACAACATCCAGTAACAATTTGTACAAATTTTGAGTAAACGAACACACATAATAATATGAACTGATGTCTTCATCATAGACAAATAAATTTATAGACGAAGAAATACTCAATGTTGCCGCTGTCAAGTTACTCAAATCTGAAAACTCACAAAAGTTCGAAGACGTTTTATTTTTGTCTGAGGATATTGTTCCCATCAAAAACAAACCCCATGTAGTCTTTTGCCAGAACAAAATATTTATTAAATTGTATTTTTTGGCATTTTTTTTGAGTTTCTTTTTTAGCATAGTGGTGTTTTACATTTCAACGATTGCTCGTACGAGATTTTGTCTCCTCTTTGATCATATTCGTAAATTTCACACACAGGGTTGCATTTTTTTGTAACATGGTACCAAGCGTACATTGTGTTAAAAATACTTAACGTGAAAAGAAGGTATTTTATAAAAATATTTCATAAAAATTTTAAAATGCTCATAAAAAATAGTCATTTTATGTGTTAAATAATTTTTTATGCACAAATTCATTGCAAAACTAAATTTTGTTTCAATTTCTCTTACTATGTTTTGCAACTCTGCTTAACAAGAATAACCACCGCAAAGAGGAGACAAAATCTCGTACGAGCAATCGTTTAAATGTAAAACACCACATACTCAATTCGAACATACTCGGTGAGAGCATTCCTTCGTCTATGTTTTCGTTAGTCTATGCTCTCACCGAGTATGTTCGAATTGAGTATGCTGAAAAAGCAACTCAAAATAAAGTGGCAAAAAATACAAGTTATGTTGGCACCAAATTCAGATTAAAGTGCGCTTAAAGTTTATATCTTTTGTGTTGTGTTTAAATATTTTTAATTTTTTTTAAAATGAGCCACTCCGTATCTCTGACGGGACTATTCCCAGCCGTGAGAAATCCAAATGCGTCTCCAGAACTGCCATAAGGGAAAGCTCAACGCGGAGCCACTGTCAAACTATGACGGGCATCCCAGCCATGAGAAATCCAAATGCGTCCAGAACTGCCATAAGGGAAAGCTCAACGCGGGGTGCAGATGGCATATACAAAAACTTAAGGAAAAGGACCACCACCACCAACAGCACCACCACCATCGCCACCAACAGCACCACCACCATCGCCACCAACAGCACCACCACCACCTGCTACCAGCAAAACAAAGCGGTCCCGAAGGTTGTCGGGGTTGTGCACCCATTGCCCCAGGAAAGGGACCCTATTTGCTTCCCCATAGCAAGCATGGAAGCATTAAATGATTTAGAGAAGAAGTTGCAGGAATCCGGCCGGGAGCAGTTGGTACAAATGATGAGAGCCCTAATGGCCAATAAGAAACTAACTTACATGGACAACGTAGTTGACTACTCCGTCCTAAAAAATTACAATGCGTCTGGGCGGAAGTACGTCCATATTTACACTTCCGCACATTGTAAGTGCATTAAAGGAAATATGTTCATCGGAGTTCAACAATAATATAACGGACAAGGTAGTATTTACCAGGGCATTTTATTTGCTGAAAAGGCGGAAGAATAACCAGAGATGGATTCAAAAAAATAGGCCATAACAATTTTTTAAATATTTAAATTTAATTTTAAGTTTTTTGTAATAGTGTTTTGTTTTTATTATTTAAATTTAATTTTAAGTTTTATGTTTTATGTAAGTTTTTAAATATTAAAAAAAGTTAATAAATATTTTGTTCTGGCAAAAGGCAACTTGGGGTTAGTTTTTGATGGGAACAATATTCTCAGACAAAAATATCCATGAAAATATTGCCATTTTCCGCAAAAATCGTCTTCGAACTTTTTTGAGTTTTCGTGTTTGAGTAGCTTGACGGCGCAAAATTGAGTATTCCTTCTTCTATTTTGTCATTAGTATATGGCGGTGATGCTCAAAATATTGTTTGCAATGGTCTCTCTGAGCGAGTCTTTCGTTTGTTAAACCACGACAGATGAGAATAAAGAGAACAGATGTTTTTGCTTGCAGTCACGTTAACGTATATGGGCCCTGCTAACATTTGGAAGTTAAATATATCTTCTCTCAGTAAATGCGTCTCTGAAAAGTGCCTGCATTCAGTTAAAAATGCGACTGTTGTCTTTTTACAAGAACAAATATGTTGTTATCGCTTTTTTTATCCGTATGTGGTCACAACTGCGTGACTTACAGGATTATATAAAGCGACACTTTATGTTGTACAAAAACAAATGCTTCAAGTCTGGAGCATTGATACTACTCTCTGTTATAGAGAGTATTGTTTTCAAAACAATAGTGGCAGCATTACAAAAACAATTTGATTGACGTGATTTCTTCATTTCTTGTGAAGTTCTGTTAGCTATAGGTACAAACTTTATACAAAAATTTAAATGAAAATAAAGCTGTTTAGTTTATTTATTGTTTATTTAAACTTTTATAAAAAAGTAAATCAAACGTGTTATTATTCATTTGAACTCAATGTACATGCGGTTATAAAAGGTGCATTGTATTATAAAAATTGTTTCTTTTTGATCAATTTTATAATAAAATGCACCTTTTATAACCGCAGTAACATTAAATTCAAATGAATAATAATAATACGTTTGAATTATGCCCGTAATTTCTAGCCCTAGGTAACCGGGTAGGTAGCTACCTATTAGTTATCTTTACCTACACGTTTGGTAATTTCTACGTGTCATTTACCGAGACGTGTAAATTTTGAAAACAAGTGGTAACATTGGTGATTTTCATTCATGATTTCGTAAAAACATTGCCACATATAAGTGTTTTAAAATTTTTAACACATTGGCAACGACCAACCAACTACGAGTAAAAATTACGGGCATAAACAATAAAAAACTAAATAGCCTTTTACAGATACTGTCGCTTCCGTCACTACTTAAAGTTTCGTAAGCGGTACCTGCATGAGTACCTAATGCACCCTCAAAGTGCCCCGGTTCCGACACTCCAACTGAATCGCATAAGAAACATACAGCAGTGACGGAAGTAGAGTTGGGCAATCTAGTTCACTGAACGGTTCGATCTTTCTCGTTCCTTTTATCACAAGGAACTAGTTCCTTAATATCGTTCCTTCGTTCCATATAGTTCCTTCGTTCGTTTGACATTTAACTCAAATGTTCTTTTTATTTAAATCGCTCCTTTGAATGAATCGTTCGTTTAAATATCATTTTGTGCAAAACTCCGCCGTTCTTTTAATGTTAAACAAATAAAAACACATTTTTATATTTTTTATTTTATAGAATTTATGCGCGCTTTATTAAAGACTAGTAACAAATATTTGTAAATTTTTGTAATTGATAGAGAGAAGTTTTCACCTCATTATTAAACGGTCTGTTCCTTTACTTTTAAAAATGGTAACAGTGGCAGAAAATGGTAAAAGTGGTAAACTGCTATCATATAAATTGTATGATATTAAATGTAAGGGAACACTTTGCAGGTTAAAAATGGTAAGAAATGGTAACCTCAGGTAAGTAAAGGAATACAGCTAAAGAAATAATATTAATGATATGTGAGGCAATTTATGATCTGCTCCCAGCTCTTTAAGTTTTCTTACTCCTTTGCCATTTTACAATCTTTGCATTTTTTTACGGGAACACACACTTTTTATGTTGAAAATCTATCTATAGTTAAACGCAAAACCCTTCACATACACACAAACATACGCATCGTCAATAACAAACAAAATAGAAACAGAATAGAAAAGAAATTCATACGTTCTTTTCTATTCTGTTTCTATTTTGTTTGTTATTGACGATGCGTGTGCTTGTGTGAATGTGAAGCGTTGAACAAATAGAACGAGATGGTCAAAAGGAACGATACGAACGAAAGGAACTATATAAACGAACGAGTCGGATATCGTTCCGATCGTTCCAGTCTCGGAATAGTTCCAATGAACTAGTTCGTTCCGGTACTACACAACTCTAGACGGAAGCGATAATAGAGTTTGGGCCGCATAAGTGGAACAGTTTCTTTTTTGTCTTTTCTGATACAAATGCGACTGTCGAAGTAGACACAACTATCGCCTTTCAGTGACTTTTGTGTCAAGCAGGCGATAGAAAATGTTTGGAGGGGTGATCTTGGCTGGTCCATGATCTATGAGTCCATCGTCCGGCAAAAAGGGGCACACGTGCCCTTGATGAGAATAACAACAGAACAACCACCACTCAGTCTTCTTTCAGAAGTCAAGGTTCTGCTGTCGGTTGTTTCAATGATTTTTAATTTTAGCAATGCATTAACGCACAAGCTGTTTGTGGAGAGAGCGAGAGAGAGTCGTATGCGTGAGGCCGCAAACAATGCGTTTGTAGTGGTGCCGATACCAGGTCTATGAGTCTATGCTAATGAAAACATAGGCGAAGAAATTCTCTCACCGAGTATGTTCGGTGCGACTGAACTTAACATTTTTACTTGTTTCTCATAATAGGCCTGTTCGATAACTTCGCAAGTAAAAAGTATTTGCAAGTTCTTGCAACTACTTGCAAGCGCTTCTCATTTCTCTTTTACTGAACAAGTTTGTTATCGAACAGCATTTTGTAAAAGTTTGTACAAATTTGTACCAGAGGCATCGTCTGTATTTTTAATGTCACTCACGGAAATATATACAGCTGGAAATTTTTTGTAAACTTGACACTATTTCGAACATTCTTCAAAAAATGTGGAGAGTGGCGAGGAATGGCGAAGTTAGTAAAACTCAACTTCAATTTTTAGGACTTGGAAAAAATTTCAAAAAAAAGTATTATATAAAATTTAATTTCCAGAAGGCCCATAAGCCCAAAACACATCCAATGTTTCTGTAAAGTTGGCCGTCATTTCCGATAAAAGAATAAGGAAAAATTCCATCTAGTTGCCCAAGCTCTTTTATTCTTTTATCAGAAATGACGCCCAACTTTACAGAAACTTTGGGTGTGTTTTCGGCTTAACTCACATAATTGATTTGGTAGTTATGTCACGGGCCCTTTCCCATAATACAATACGTCACCTTCACGTGTTTGTACAACGCCACTTCACGGTATTGCAAATGAAAAATATCCAATTACACTATGCAACACTGTAAATGCAAACAACTTTAGTAGGCAATTGTTGAAAGTAGGCATATTGTAAAAGTACTTATATCCCGTTGGCATTTTAGGCCCTCATCTAAACCGGACTAAAACTACCATTTCTTACACTTTTCGGGGCTGTTACAACAATCGTATGGAGGTGATGCAAAGCTTTCTTTTGAAGTTTTCATGTTGTTTCAGCGGTATTTTAAACGGTAACCAGCGTTGCCAGTTTTTTCAGTCTCTTCTTCACATATTCTTCAATTTTTTCCCCACATGAAAAATGTGTAATTGATGCCATGTTTTCTTTTGAAGTTTTCATGTGGTTGTTGTTTTTAACCCGTGACGCGACTCACAACGAATCGATTGTGCCGAGCCCTTTACAGTTTTGGAAATATGCTAATAAATATCTATATACAAATTGTGGAATTTTTATGTATATACAATTGTGGAATATATTATACTTTTTGAGGCAATATAGACAATTTTTCGAGTTGAATATTTCCCAAATATTTTCTTCTTGCCATTATCTACAAGTTCGCTGTAGTGATCAAAACAAAATTTCTATTGATTTAAAAGATATAGCTCCGATTAGTTTAAAAAAAATCTATATTTAGCCATGTTCAGATGAGGCTATAAAATCCATGCTAGATCTGACAAAACAAACCCCAAGTAGGGTTTCTTGGGATTTTACTTTCATTAGATGCTCTATAGAAATTGCTTGCACACCATTACCTGAAAAATGTTGCACAGTGCTGTTCTACCTTGTGTGTATGAGAAATCGGCAAAATAAATTATTTAAAAAATACATTGTATGTATATATTAATAATTCCATAGATTTAATAGTTGAGGCAACTCTAGAAAACAACGGCTTTCAGAATAATCAGTTCGAAGTGGTCACTGAACCAAAACAGTTGTGCAAAACGTAATAAAAAATTGCGTAAAATACCAAAACGGATACAAGTAAATATTAAAAGAATTACACAAATTAAATTTACTGCATAAATATTTTAGAAAAACAAAAATATACAGAGGAATGTTCACAAAAAAGAATAAAACGATTAACAAGTGAATTTATTCAAAATATGTGATAAAAATAATAAGGATATCAAAAAAAAAAAGAAATAAATAAATTGGCCTGTTCGATAACTTCGCAAGTAAAAAGTACTTGCAAGTTCTTGCAACTACTTGCAATACTTCTCAGTTCTCTTTTACTGAACATATTTGTTATCGAACAGCATTTTGTAAAAGTTTGTACAAACTTTTGGGTTATTTACAGACCTAATAAATAAAGTGAAAAAAAAACGTACACACATAAGCTCTGTTCCTTTACGTGCAAGAATCTTCAAGTTTTACAACTTTTTACTCGAAAAGCGTTCCTTTACTTCAGACACGACACAATTCATATGGTGGCAGTTTACAACATTTTGCCGGTTTTACCATTTTTAAAAGTAAAGGAACTGACCAAATATTAAGCCAATTATTTAATTTAGTACGAATACAGTAACCTATCCCATTGGGCCATGAAATGTTTAATATATACGCAAATTTTCATTCATTAATTTTGACAAACATGTAATGCAATTGTATTGAATATATTATGTATTGTATTGGATTTATATTGTCAATTCCATTGGGTTTCTAGAAACCAATTTCGTTAAATTTTCTTTTCAAGTTTCGTTAGTGTCCACACACGTTAACGTGAAATTTAAGATTTTTGCGTGTCCTCTTTATTTTACCATCCGCGTTTGTTGTGTTTCCCATACCAATAAAAACAAAACAAACATAAATAAACTAAAAAACAACACAAAATAATTAACATTAATAATTAAATTAATATTTGGTCTGTTCCTTTACTTTTGAAAATGGTAAACCCGGCAAAAGTATTACAAGTTGTAAACTGCTCACATATGAATTGTATTGTGTCTGAAGTAAAGGAACGCTTTTCGAGTAAAAAGTAGTAAAACTTTAAGATTCTTGCACGTAAAGGAACAGTGCTATTAATAGTTAAATTTTCACTATTCCATTAATTAAATGTTTTTATTACATCTTTTTATGCTTGCTTTGTTGTTAACGTTTGCTTGAGAAAATAAAAAGTGAAAGAAAATGGAAGAAAAAATCTTTCAACGAATAACAAGATGAGGCAACACAACAAACCATGGTAGAACAAGAAAAGGTAGCAGCAATACCCAGCTGACGGAACTGGGTTGTAGTGTTAGTGTCAAATTCCATACGACATTTTATGTATTTATTTCTATGTTCGATGTATATTAGGGATACATATTTTTGAAGAACCAATTTATTCATCAGAAAAAAAACTATTTCCCATAAAGACGGCTTTATATCATTGACATGTAACCTCCTCCAGGTCCGAACGACATGCCGCACACTAAAACACCGCTTATAGAGGCGGTACAATATTTGTTAATATGTGTGGTATTTTGTTAAACTTGAAAAGAATAAAGCCCTAATAAACATGTGCTTTTTTGTTTTCAAAAGCAAATGATTGAAACAGCTTCTCTTTTTTCAATGAATTACCAGCGACCCGAAACATTTTTGCAAGTATTCTACTTTCTGCGAGAAATTATGCATTTAGTGGAATGATATGGAAACATTCAAATTGAAAATTTAACGAGTTTTCATTCATGTTTTCCAAAATATTCAATCAAATGTGAAAAATTATTTGTTTTTTAAATTCCAATAATTTATAGACATTTCCTTGTTTTGTTTACATTTACGTTGACACTAAGGTTTCAATGTGGTTGTTGTTGAGTTGTATTTGTTGTAGTATTAACTTTACCTTGTATTTGTTCTACCATGACAACAAAGTCTGTGTTTAGACACACAAATTTCTCGGGAAAGTAAATTGAGTTTTTTGGGAGAGAGCGGATAGGAAAGAGCTCCTCAATACTCTTTCCTACCCCCTATTACCTAAAAACTGAATTTACTTTCCCGAGAAATTTGTGTGTCTAAACACGGACAAACATAGAAAACCATGTAAGTCCCAATTTACATTAGGCGAGTTTACTTGCGGCAATTGTCAGTTTGATGGAGAGAGAGGTGAGGCATATGGTAACCCTGTGCCTCTCAGCCCCCTCTCTCACCTACAAACTGACAATTGCCGCAAGTAAACTCGCCTAATGTAAATTGGGACTAAATGGGTTTCACTACTTCATACCCCTCGCCTATAAACTGTAGCTCCGTTCCAGTACTTTTTAATGGAAAAATGTGCAAAAGAGAGAACCGTCAAAAATGAGTTCAACGCACACATTTTTCCAAAATGTACGGGAACGGAAAAATGGCAAAAACGTCAAAAAAGCTGGAACAAATGTCAAAGTCCGCTCGCTCAAATTTGTCGTGTAAAAAGTTTCTAAAGAGAGAGCTATTCAGCGCCATTTCAGGGAGTTGAAGTAACATGCGGCACTTTTTTATTAGTTTGTTTTTAAGTGATATTTACGTATGTAAAAACTAGTTTTTTGTTGGTAGGAACGAAATTGCTTGGTAATGGCAGTAAGACAGTTTGATCCGCATAACAACTATACTACCTGTGGATTTTAGTTGTCATTTTCAAACAATATATGTCAAATAAATCGAGATAATGCCCTTAATCATCGTATAAGTGTAAAGTCTAAACCAAGTTTCAGAGTACTATAGCCTTCCGTGTACTCATTTTGTAAAAATTTCTACAGATAATGCATTTAGTAGCTTCGTTCCCATACTTTTTAATAGTAAAACTCGTAAAAGAGAGAAAAATTGTTGTCACAAAAAAGTTTTTTCAAAAAGTTCGGGAACGGAAAAATGGAAAATACGTCAAAAAAACTGGAACAAATGTCAAAGTCGGCGTATCAGCCAATCAGACGCCGGCAACCATGTTACTATTTTTTTACTCGCCCAAATTTGTCGTGTAAAAAGTTTTTAAAGAGAGCGTCATTCAGCGCCATTTTTGTTTAAAGAGAAGTGAACATTTTACAACTTTTTTGTGTACGGGAACGCTTTTTCGAGTAAAATGTGTAAAGGCCCCCACTCAGTTATCAGTCTTTGCCGTTAGTCCGATGAACCCTTTCTGTATGTGTGACTGACAATTGTGTAGCACGAAACATCAGTCAAGTCTAAAAATCTTGAATTTCTCCTCCAAAAATGAGTGAATTCTACGTTTTTTGTGTTCCATCACCAACATTATTTTCTGTTTTTCAAAATTATTTATTGACAATTTGAAAATAAACACAATTCACCCAGACTGATGGGGGTTCATTTTGAATTCAAAACTATTTTGATTTTCATCAGTCTTGGAAAACTCACACATACATTCTCAAAATTTCAAAAATTTACACATACTACCATAAATGCTGGCAGTCAGACTGACTAATGAGTGGGGGCCTTTAAAGTCGTAAAAATTGTAAAAACTTTTTAGTTCTGGAACACAGCTTATGTGTGGGTTTTTGATACATTTTTTTATTTTTCCTGTCATAATTAATTTATTTCGATAAATTTTCTCATTTGTTAGAGATGGGACATATTTTATCGTCGTTCTGAGAGTAATTTAAATTGAACAATGTACACAAATTGTTGTTCGTTCTCAAAATTTTGTATGGAAAATGAAGTAATTGTATCGTAATATGGGGTCGAACAACGAATAGAGAGCGAATTACCGCTAGTCTGAACATGTCATAAGCAAATAAATAGTTATTTCATGTACGAATTCACCACAAAAGTGCCTTTTGTACGTTTTTGTACAATCATTTCTACATTTTTCCCAGCACTGGCCAATTTTGCAAATGGGAATCAAAACGGAACTCACGTTTTCAGCGAACACTGTTCGATCGTGTAAAAGGGGTCTAATTTTAACAACACAAAAGCATGGTACAATAATACAGGTAGCATTATCAAGCCAGCTGATGGTAATATAATGTGTCAATTGCATTGAATTGATGTCAAATTGTACCATGCACAAAAGGAACCTGCAATAATAGGTCTGTGCCATGGTGCAATAAGAAGGTGTTACATCAAATCATACCAAACGTCAAATTTGGTCACAATAATGTATTATTGTGAATTGCTTGTTTACATTTTGTACGTGTTTTTATTCACAGTAATGAATTTTGACAACTAATGTGATAACCAGCTGTTTTTGCCGCTGTACCTGTATTATTGTGCCATGGTCTGTTATATACCATGGTACAATAATACAGGTAGCATTATCATGCCAGCTGATGGTAACATAATGTGTCAATTGCATTGAATTGATGTCAAATTTTGACATCTTAGAACGTTTTCACACGATAAGGTTTGCCTGCTCAAAAATGCGTTGTCCGTTTTGGTTCTCATTCGTAAATTGTGTCAGTGTTGAAACAAAATGTGGAAGTAAGTGAACGAAAACGTACATAAAGTACCATACATTCAATACTAGCATGTAAGATATTATCTACCTGTTTCATCATATTTTTTACAAATCGAGGTGTTCTTCAAAACATGACTTCTATGTACCTGTAATAAGAAAGATATTTCCCTATTTCATAAAAATCTTTCTTAAAAAATTTACGCTGGTAACGCAGGTATCATCTTACCTTCAGGTGGTAAGAATTATTACATTATTTTTAACATGGCATGTGCGCATGAGGCAACAATTTTAACAACGCATACATTTTATCCAATTTTATGGGATTCACAAGAATTACTTTTTTAATTTTCAAATACAATACACACATAAACCTTTTTGGTACATTTATGTAAAACCGTACTTCTTTTTGTTCAAAAAGTACGCTTGTATACAATGACTTCAAAAACGCAACACTAGATGTGAAAATTACGAATGAGAGTCAAAACGGAAACCACGTTTTTGAGCAGGCAAACCTTATCGTGTGAAAACGTTCTTATGTTACCGACAATTGCCGATGCGGCTACCTGTGTATTTGTACCATGTTATATACAAAAGGTAAACAAGCAATTCACAATAATGCGTTATTGTGAACAATTTTGACCATGGTTTAATAAGAAAGGTTAGCCAAAGCTTTTTGTCAATTTAAATTTTTTCATTCGAGTATGCCTAAAACTTCAAAACAATATAACCAAACTGTGTATGTGTGTGTGGTGTTTGAATAATATGCCAAACAATTTTAAAAACAATCGAATTCAATGATGTTTAAAATTGTTTTTAGACCATTTGTATGGAAGAAATTGGTGATAGTTGCATGGAAACAATCAGTTTATCATATTTACTACTCGATTATGTGGAGAAAACTTAACTCTTCATTCATTTTTCGCGTTTTTTATAAAATGCTCAAAAAAATGCATTGTAAACAAACCCACTTGTTGCTTTTATTTTGACGTTTTAGGAATTCAAGAAAAACAAGGGTTGTATAGATTTTTTTCATTTAAATCTACCTCTTTACTTATACCATGATTTTGACGTTTGGTGTGGTAAATGGCCCGATTTTTGTTATCATGTAACACCTTCTTAAGTACAGTACACATTGTCAGTTTTGAATGACGATTATTTGCAATTATCGATAACTGTCCAACCATCCAGCAACTACAAAACATTTTGCGGTTGCTTGATGAATGACAAAAATGAACGGCCACACTAGCAAGCAACAACAAAGCTGTCATTCAAAACTGGCAATGTGTACTGCACTTAAAGGAAATTCTAATTACATTTTTTCCGAAATACGTTTTTTTTTCTCCAAATTTAATGCAAACTTAATCTTTCTTTATGAATGGAATAAAAATATCTAAATGTAATATTTTTGTAGTTTAATTACACTAGCTTCGTTCCCGTACTTTTTAATGGTAAAACTCGTAAAAGAGAAAACTGCAAAAAATTTGTTCTGACACACAAGTTTTTTGAAATAGTTCGGGAACGGAAAAATGGAAAATACGTCAAAAAAACTGGGACAAATGTCAAAGTCGGCGTATCAGCCAATCAGACGCCGGCAACCATGTTACTATTTTTTTACTCGCCCAAATTTGTCGTGTAAAAAGTTTTTAAAGAGAGAGCTATTCAGCGCCATTTCAGGGAGTTGAAGTAACATGCGGCACTTTTTTATTAGTTTGTTTTTAAGTGATATTTACGTATGTAAAAACTAGTTTTTTGTTGGTAGGAACGAAATTGCTTGGTAATGGCAGTAAGACAGTTTGATCCGCATAACAACTATACTACCTGTGGATTTTAGTTGTCATTTTCAAACAATATATGTCAAATAAATCGAGATAATGCCCTTAATCATCGTATAAGTGTAAAGTCTAAACCAAGTTTCAGAGTACTATAGCCTTCCGTGTACTCATTTTGTAAAAATTTCTACAGATAATGCATTTAGTAGCTTCGTTCCCATACTTTTTAATAGTAAAACTCGTAAAAGAGAGAAAAATTGTTGTCACAAAAAAGTTTTTTCAAAAAGTTCGGGAACGGAAAAATGGAAAATACGTCAAAAAAACTGGAACAAATGTCAAAGTCGGCGTATCAGCCAATCAGACGCCGGCAACCATGTTACTATTTTTTTACTCGACCAAATTTGTCGTGTAAAAAGTTTTTAAAGAGAGCGTCAGTCAGCGCCATTTTTGAACTTTTAAGTTCTGGAACACAACTAGTGTAATTAGAAAAAAATAGTTGAGTGCAGGGATGCCAGATAAGTTTGGTCCAAAATGGGCACTTTTCGGGTGCCAAAATCGGCAAAAATTTTTCAAAATCGGCAAATTAAATAACGTTTATTTCAGTTCAAATTATTGCTATATTTAATAAGCATAAGTTAAAAAATAACATTTTAAGTGTAACAAAACAATTAACAATTCATAAACCAAGGCAATTATTCAAAATATGTATGAATATAAATGGTTTTACCATATGCATATGTAGTATATATTTATAAGTACGTGTATGTATATATGAAATCAATATATTTTCAATTCCGTCAAGCTAAACAAAACGTATACAAATATTGTCTTAAGAGGTTATTAATAAGGTGATTGTTTTTATACCCTCAGCATTTATGCTTACGAGGGTATATAAACTTTCATACGGGCAAAATGTACCTCATCGAAATAATGGTTTTAGACCCCAAGTATGTTTGGACGAAATAGCCTGAGAGGTGTAAAAACCCTTATGGCACCATAATTCTCGAACTGATCAACCGATTCCAAAAGTTATACGATGACCCAATGAAATGACTAGTGGGCGCGATATCTTTCGAAAAGATATAACTCTCAAAATAAAATCCACTTCCCTAATGGACTATGTCGGTCCATTCCATTAAGTCCCACCTCCACACATCGGCAAGTTCAAATGTCTAAAAATGGCCGCATAATTCTGAAAAGATCTTAAAAACATTCGATCTGTCCGTAGAAGAAAGTTTAAATTCACATAGGCTGAGGGTATACCTCTGTCAGCAAAGCCGACTGACACTTTCTTACTAGTTGTATTGGAATTTTGAAATGTTGGTTTACAATTAAATTAAATTTCTGTAATAAATATTTGAATTAAAGTTTTGTAACAAATCATTTTTAACAGTTATAACAGTTAGACTTATTTAATTTTAAGTAGTCTTTAGTAAAGAGAACTCCTTCCATCGAGTCCCTAACTAATCGATCTCGGTACTTGTTTTTATTTAAATTTACTTGGATAGAAACTCTTTCCACATTTGCTGAAGAATGTGGCAAGACTTAAACATGTTTATAAATTTGGACAAAATAGGAAATAATGATTCAGAACAAATTTTTGAAATTTAAACGTGAAAGTTCGCGTGATTCTTGCTTTTCGTTTATGTTTATAAAGCATTCGTATTCCTTCCGAAAAATGAATCTTGTGTGCATTTATTATAAAACTTTGATTTATTGAAGCTAGGCACTTAAATTTATTTTTAAAATTAAACCACTAACCTACTTTTCGACAATTTCGTTTTTGAACAATTTCCTTGACGTATATACTGAAGTACACGTTATAGTAATCAACAAAATTCAAACTGTTTTTATAAAATGTTAAAAAAATTATTATTATTATTATTATTATTAATCAAACTACTCTTGACAATATAGTCAATTCCATTACTTAAACGTCAAATGAAATCCAATGGATTTCAGATGAGTTTTCATTTGACGTATACGCAAAGGAATTGACAGTTGAAATCGAGTGGATTTCGTAAATGTAAACCAAGCATTAGTGCCGGTCCACACAAAGAGTAATTTCACTGAAATTTTGACAAAAGTAAAATAAAACGGACTGTTAGTTTCATTACAAATATTACAAATATTGCAAATAAGCAAAATTTACAAACACATGAAACCGTGTACACTTGAAATATGTGTTTGCATATTACTACTTATATAAGAACTGTTTCTGTTTATCTTCTTTATTGTTTTCCGTTTTTAATAATAAGGAAAATGTGTGCCACTTTTTGTGGTACTTTTTTGAAAGACTTGTGCCACTTTTTTACTGGAATGATACTTTTTGAAATTTTCCAGTGGTCACGCTGACGGGAACGCATTTCGGGGAAAAATGTTCAAAACGTGTTAAATGTGTAAAAACTTTTTAGTTCTAGAACGAAGCTTGTATGTCGCCATGTTGAAATCGTGCTAGTCTGACCATCGACTTATATGAATATACCTTGGTGTGAGGCATTCATGGTTGTTGGCATCAATCCCTCCGTGTTGTCAATCTGCATACCCCTGTACAGTCAGCTGTTTTCTCAGCGAATATCAGCCTTTTAGAACCCTTTCGCCTTTTCGAGCTATGTGTTCCTACCTTCTTTCTGTCTTTTTCTTTTAATATCGCTCATTATCGTCCATTTCCATTTTGTTACTTGTTTCGCGAAAGCGCGAGAGAGAGGAATGTTGATAAAATTTAGAGGAGGAAGCCAGTCGGCTGAAAATCGGCGGCGCGCCGCCGCCGCTCGTTTTCTTCGAGTTGAGCCGCCGCCGATTTCGTCGGCTCAAATCGGCTAAAAATCGCCAGTCGTCAAATCGGTAGAAACGGCGCGAGCCGATAATTGGTAATACCAAGCACAAATCGATCTTTCGATCTTTTGATTCTTACTTAGAACTCACTTGGATAAAATAATCGTTCGATCGAGATGACTCCTTAGTTGAAAATGGAACGTTTTAGTGTACAATGCTTCGCGTTTAACACTGCCGTACCGTTAGATTAACTGTATATTTCATTTTCGTGGTACGTTAAAAAGTTCTTCAAATCAAAAAATCGAGGAATCGATTACTCGAAAATCGACTTGCGTATCCCTATTTCCCCTGTTGTTTTTGCAACAAATATAAGCAGAGACCTGCGCCGTGGAAATTTGTCGGCGGCGGCGGCTTAAAGGTTCAGTGTTGACATCCCTATTTTCACTGTTTTCAACGAATGGAAATACAAAACGGAACAACGTCTGGAAGCAACGAAAATTAAATTCGTTGATTTCCAATTTCCAATTCCCATAGATAACTATTCCTGTCTCTCTCTCTCCGTTACGCGATTTATCTATTCCGCAAAGGGAAATTATCTTATCAACGAATTTTTTTGGAATTATGGGAATGCGAGAAGAGGACGGGCTATCGGAACAATCGGAGACTGGAGGAAACGGCAAAAATAAAATAAAAATAAAAGAAAAAGAAGTAGCTGAAAGCTGTGCATTGTAAACATAAAAACATTAGTTGTTAATTTGATCATGCACCAAGCACCAAAGTATGGATACATAGAGGATTTATTTGTGTCAGTGAAGTGAAGAAGAAAAACTAATTTCTCCATCAGGCCTCAGTGAAAATGTTAATTACATAGAAAATACACAAACAGATTCCAGCAAAGAAAGCAAACGGATGCAGAAAAAGAAGTAGCTGAAAGCAAGGCACAATTTGCAATAGAAAAAATACATTTTTCAGTTTGCAAGTGAGTGTGTGCATTTTAGAAGTGCGTGTGTGAACTAGCCACGCCGAAAAGGCAGACGGACAGACAGACTTACAGGGGTCGGTCAGTCAGTCCGTCAGACAGAAGCAAGAGCAATCAGACGAAACAATATCCATCCCAAACCTTGCGCAACAAACAAACACACACATACACCCCTTGTCACACATTCGCAACAATAATAATAACAATAAGTTAAAATTCCTTTACGCGTCGTGAAAAAAGTCTGTGACAAATATCAGAACAACAACATTAACCGCACAAACGACGTAAACGTAGTCAACAGTCTCGGTCTCGTTGCAACCAGCCACACGCGCTCCTCATCGTACACATTACATACATACATATATTAACACAATCCATTTGTGTTAATTGCTCTCTACATCTTGTGATATGCAACATCCCAGAACATTGGAGGCTTCGGCTGCTGCCCATACATCTGGCGGTGCTTCGTATGATGGTAAAATTGCTGGTCTCTATGATTTGGAGGAGACATTGGGTTCGGGACATTTTGCTGTAGTGAAATTGGCCAGACATGTCTTTACTGGAGCAAAAGTGGCCGTTAAAGTCGTGGACAAAACAAAATTGGACGAAGTCTCTAAGGCTCATTTATTTCAAGAAGTAAGGTAAGTGAATAAAAATATTGACAAATTGTTAAGTGAGCGACCGAACGTTTGATAAGATATTCATAATTAATTGATTGCATTTTTGCATTGCAGCACCCCATTAACGAATCACCCCACCCCCCCTACCACTTCCAAAATGAAGTAATCTATTATTGTTTACTGCTGGTATTTTGACTCATTTATTTCATTTATTGGGTAAAAGGCAAATTTTAATGGCCAAAATGTTCCACAAATGTTACAGCGAAACGAAACATGAAAATGGGGTCAATGTCCGTTTTTTGACAACTACAATGTGTAGTGTTTTCTTTTTTCGTTTTTTGCCCCAAAATGAAAATAGCAACGACAGACAAAATCTACTTATATAAACCACAAAAGTGGCAAAGATATGCTATACAAATTGCTGTTGTTGTTATTTTCATTTTTTCATAGATAAAAGTAAAAAAAAAGTTTATTTGCTTTTATTTTAGCTGGGTCGTCAATTGATAAAATAAATTCAATTGCCAAGAGCAAGGTCAGGAACGAACAAGTATTACGACATTACTTTTGAAAAATTAACAATTACTTTCGACGACATCATAGGTGTCATGAGACAATTAAGAGATCAGTGGTCAAGCATTGAAGACAATTAATATTGTAGGATTGGTTATAGTTCATTAAAAAAATAAGAGTAGATGACCTTATTGGTCATCTACTGCAGAGTAGATCATCTACGGCAGAGTAGATGGCCCCATTGTTCGTCTATTGTAGTGTAGATGGCCTCATTGTTCGTCTATTGTAGAGTAGATGGCCTCATTGATCATCTATTGCAGAGTAGATGGCCTCATTGTTCGTCTATTGTAGAGCAGATGGCCTCAATGGTCGTTTATTCCAGAGTATACGGCCTCATTGGTCATCTACTGCAGAGTAGATGGCCTCATTGATCATCTATTGCAGAGTAGATGGCCTCATTGTTCGTCTATTGTAGAGTAGATGGCCTCAATGGTCATCTACTGCAGAGCAGATGGCCTCATTGTTCGTCTATTGCAGAGTAGATTACCACATTGTTCGTCGATTGTAGTGTAGATGGCCTCATTGGTCATCTACTGCAGAGTATTGTAGAGTAGATGGCTTCATTGATCATCTACTGCAGAGTAGATGACCTCATCGATCATCTAGGGTAGAGTGGATGGCATCATTGTCCGCCTATTGAAGAGTAGATTGACCCATTGGTCATTTATTGCAGAGTATATGGCATCATTGGTCATCTACTGCAGAGTAGATCATCTACGGTAAAGTAGATGGCCCCATTGTTCGTCTATTGTAGAGTAGATGGTCTCATTGTTCGTCTATTGTAGAGTAGATGGTCTCAATGGTCGTTTATTCCAGAGTATATGGCCTCATTGATCATCTATTGCAGAGTAGATGGCCTCATTGTTCGTCTATTGTAGAGTAGATGGCCTCAATGGTCATCTACTGCAGAGCAGATGGCCCCATTGTTCATCTATTGCAGAGTAGATTACCACATTGTTCGTCGATTGTAGTGTAGATGGCCTCATTGGTCATTTATTGTAGAGTAGATGACCTTATTGGTCATCTTCTGTAGAGTAGGGGGCTTATTGTCCGTCGCTCACTGCAAAGTAGATGTCTTCATCGGCTATCTATTGCCGAGTAGATGGTCTCGTTGGTCACTGCAGAGTAGATGGTCTTATTGGTCATCTGTTGCAGAACATGTGGACTCATTGGTCATCTACTGTAGAGTAAATGACCTCATTGATCATCTGTCGCAGAGTAAATTGCCTCATTGGTCATTTAGTTCAGAGTAGATGGCCTCATTGGTCATCTAATGCAGAGTAGATGGCCTCATTGGTCATCTACTGCAGAGCAGAGCGTCATTTTTCGTCTATTGTAGAGTTGATGGCTTCATTGGTCATTTATTGCAGAGTAGATGGTTTCATTGTTCGTCTATTGTAGAGTATATGGCTTATTGTTCGTATACTGTAGATTAGATTGTTTTATTGGTCATCTACTGTGGAGTAGATGGCCACATTGTTCGTGTACTGAAAAGTATATGGCCTCATTGGTCATCTACTGCAGAGTAGATGGCCACATTGTTCGCCTACTGAAGAGTAGATAGCCTCATTGGTAATCTTCTGTGGAATAGATGACCTCATTGATCATCTATCGCTGAGTAAAAGGCCTCATTGGTCATATAGTTCAGAGTAGGTGAGAGTAGGTGGCCTCATTGATCATCTATTGCAGAGTATATGACCTCATTGGTCAGTTATTGCAGTGTAGATGGCCTCATTGTTCGTCTATTGTGGAGTAGATGTCCACATTGTTCGTCTACAGAAAAGTATATGGCCTCATTGGTCATCTACTGCAGAGTAGATGGCCACATTGTTCGCCTACTGAAGAGTAGATAGCCTCATTGGTAATCTACTGTGGAATAGATGACCTCATTGATCATCTATCGCAGAGTAAAAGGCCTCATTGGTCATATAGTTCAGAGTAGGTGGCCTCATTGATCATCTATTGCAGAGTATATGACCTCATTGGTCAGTTATTGCAGTGTAGATGGCCTCATTGTTCGTCTATTGTGGAGTAGATGGCCACATTGTTCGTCTACAGAAAAGTATATGGCCTCATTGGTCATCTACTGCAGAGTAGATAGGCACATTGTTCGCCTACTGAAGAGTAGATAGCCTCATTGGTAATATACTGTGGAATAGATGACCTCATTGATCATCTATCGCAGAGTAAAAGGCCTCATTGGTCGTATAGTTCAGAGTAGGTGGCCTCATTGATCATCTATTGCAGAGTATATGACCTCATTGGTCAGTTATTGCAGTGTAGATGGCCTCGTTGTTCGTCTATTGTGGAGTAGATGGCCACATTGTTCGTCTACAGAAAAGTATATGGCCTCATTGGTCATCTACTGCAGAGTAGATGGCCACATTGTTCGCCTACTGAAGAGTAGATAGCCTCATTGGTAATCTACTGTGGAATAGATGACCTCATTGATCATCTATCGCAGAGTAAAAGGCCTTATTGGTCATATAGTTCAGAGTAGGTGGCCTCATTGATCATCTATTGCAGAGTATATGACCTCATTGGTCAGTTATTGCAGTGTAGATGGCCTCATTGTTCGTCTATTGTGGAGTAGATGGCCACATTGTTCGTCTACTGAAAAGTATATGGCCTCATTGGTCATCTACTGTGGAATAGATGACCTCATTGATCATCTATCGCAGAGTATATAACCTTATTGGTCAGTTATTGCAGTGTAGATGGCCTCATTGTTCGTCTATTGTGGAGTAGATGGTCACATTGTTCGTCTACTGAAGAGTATATACCCTCATTGAAAAGTATACTGAAAAGTATATGGGCTCATTGGTCATCTACTGCAGAGTAGATGGCCACATTGTTCGCCTACTGAAGAGTAAATAGCCTCATTGGTCATCTACTGTGGAATAGATGACCTCATTAATCATCTATCGCAGAGTAAAAGGCCTCATTGGTCATATAGTTCAGAGTAGGTGGCCTCATTGATCATCTATTGCAGAGTATATGACTTCATTGGTCAGTCATTGCAGTGTTGATGGCCTCATTGTTCGTCTATTGTGGAGTAGATGGCCACATTCATGGTGTAAGAAAGAAGGTGATACAATAATAGCAACCTATGTCTTCATTTGCTGTCAAAACATATTTTTAATCAAAAATAAATAACAAATATTACGCTTCTATAAAAAATATCTGTGTACAACATCTTTGTTTAAGCTTCGCGAATAATATTTTAACGTTTTCTTCTAACTTTTGTGGATATTTCGCGCAAAAAAAAAATTGACAGCAAGTGAAGACTACAACCTAACGTCAACTATTGGATCACCTTGTTAAATTCGCCTTGGCCACATTGTTCGTCTACTGAAAAGTATATGGCCTCATTAGTCATCTACTGCAGAGTAGATGGCCACATTGTTCGCCTACTGAAGAGTAGATAGCCTCATTGATCATCTACTGCGGAATAGATGACCTCATTGATCATCTATCGCAGAGTAAAAGGCCTCATTGGCCATATAGTTCAGAGTAGGTGGCCTCATTGATCATCTATTGCAGAGTATATGACTTCATTGGTCAGTTATTGCAGTGTAGATGGCCTCATTGTTCGTCTATTGTGGAGTAGATGGCCACATTGTTCGTCTGTTGTGGAGTTCGTCTACTGAAAAGTATATGGCCTCATTGGTCATCTACTGCAGAGTAGATGGCCACATTGTTCGCCTACAGAAGAGTAGATAGCCTCATTGGTCATCTACTGTGGAATAGATGACCTCATAGATCATCTATCGCAGAGTATATAACCTTATTGGTCAGTTATTGCAGTGTAGATGGCCTCATTGTTCGTCTATTGTGGAGTAGATGGTCACATTGTTCGTCTACTGAAGAGTAGATAGCCTCATTGATCATCTATCGCAGAGTAAATGGCCTCATTGGTCATTTAGTTCAGAGTAGGTGGCCTCATTGCTCATATATTGCAGAGTGTATGGTCTTATTGGTCATCTTCTGTAGATTAGATGGCCTCAATGGTCGTTTATTCCAGAGTATATGACCTCATTGGTCATCTACTGCAGAGTAGATGACCTCATTGATCATCTAGGGTAGAGTGGATGGCCTCATTGTTCGTCTATCGCAGAGTAGATGTCCTCATTCATCAACTACATTAAATTGGATTTATTTATTGGTTATATACAATAGATTTGATGGTCGCACTGATCTAATGCAGATCATGTAGCATCATTTTTCATCCACTGAAATATACGCAACTCTTTTGTACTTAAATGCAAACTAGTAAAAAAAATATTTTTTCTTCTTTAATTTCAGATGCATGAAACTTGTACAACATCCCAATGTCGTGCGTCTCTATGAAGTTATTGACACCCAAACTAAGTTATATTTAGTTTTGGAATTAGGAGATGGCGGTGATCTGTACGATTACATTATGAAACATGATGGTGGACTAAGTGAACATTTGGCAAGAAAATATTTTCGTCAAATACTAAGAGCAATTACTTACTGCCATCAGTTGCATGTGGTACATAGGTAAGTTTCCGTTTGTTCTCCAATTAAGTTATTTTGCAATAATCTCCTTTATTATCCTTTTTGCAGAGATCTAAAGCCAGAAAATGTAGTATTCTTTGAGAAGCTGGGTGTTGTCAAACTAACCGATTTTGGTTTTAGTAATAAATTTTCTCCCGGACAAAAGCTAGAAACGTTTTGTGGCAGTTTGGCATATTCAGCGCCTGAAATTTTATTGGGTGATTCATATGATGCACCAGCTGTGGGTAAGTAGTTTAACCACAAAATGTTTAATAATGGAAAGCTGTTAAAAAACATGCTGCGTATATCTAAAAGATTAATACATTTATCAATGATCAACTCAATATTCATATGAGAAAATGTTATTTTGAAAAATTACAAGTATTAAAAAAATAAAAATAAATTATGTTTGGGGCTGCCAACATCACAAAATAGGACTTTTTAAAATCAGTAAACTGTAGGATGTTTTCCTTATACTACATATGTACTTCATAAGCTCCCTTTGTCTTACTAGCATTTCTTATCTCCTTTCCAGATATTTGGTCATTGGGTGTCATCCTCTATATGTTGGTTTGTGGTCAACCACCCTTTGAAAAGGCCAATGATTCGGAAACTTTAACCATGATTATGGACTGTAAATACAGTGTACCACCTCAAGTGTCACCATCATGTCGCAAACTAATAGCCTCCATGCTGGTACGTGATCCCAAAAAGCGAGCCACGCTCGAGCAAATATCGGCCGATGAATGGGTTAATGAAATGAGTACTGGAAATGATAATATGGATTCATTGCCCCTGATAAGTCGGGAGCAGTTAAGTGAAGAAGATCACGCTTTTATTATACAAAAAATGATTAATGGAAATATTGCACCTAAAGAGGAAATTCTACAGTAAGTACCTCCACCCATCATGCATTTAATCTCGAACCCCACAATTAAATTCTGTTTCATTCATTTTTATTATACAGGGCATTAGATAAAAATAAATACAATCACATAACAGCAACATATTTTCTCCTGGCCGAAATGCGTTTGCGTAAACGACGCGAGGAACAGCACCTCAAACACAATCCCCATTTGGCTTCAACGTTACAGGGCAAAAAGTAAGTTACCATAACCTAATCATGGAGACAAGCAGACATTTCTGGAACCAATTAAAATCCTTTCATTGTTTGTTTCAACTTAACATTTTTTCCTTCACTTATTTCATATTCTCAAGAAACATTGTTGGTGGACGTGCTCAAGTGCCGGATAAAAAAACTATTGGTGTTGGTGGGGGTATTGGTGGCAAACCAATGATGGTGCCAATTAATATTGTTTGTGCACCGGAGACAACGCAGAACGATTTGAAAACGGTGTGTTCACATTTCTATATCAATACATTGCTTCTTCTTCTATCTTCAATTATTTCAAAACACCATCCATACAGATTGGTAATTGACTTTAATGAACTGGACACTAATTGAATATGCATTTCTTTCCTTTTTTTATTGTGATTTTGAAGGACAAACGTACAAGAAAATGCAGCATTGTACGCGAAGAGGACGAAGAGGAGTCATCACATGAACTCTCATCCGAGGGTAATGAATTGAAAGTGGCTGTCACAAGACGTGAGTCAATATCTGATGGCCGTCTTAATCGTTCTGTTCAAGAGAAATGTTCTAATATTGTCTCCTCCACAGCCTCTGACACATCGGGTGGTGGTGGCGGCAGTGGAGGAGGCGATGCAGATGCCGTTATGGATACACCAACAAAGATGGTCGTATCAGTCGATGCTGCGCTGGCGCAAAAACTTAAACAAATCGACAAGGATACAACGGACGAGATGAATCGAATGGTTTGTAAACCGACACCAACAATGCCCGACAATGCTGCTGTTCATGACAATTCCGAAAATAATGCTGAAAAATCATCAGAAATGGAAGACACTTTGCGCGGTTTAAAGGAATTGGAAATCGGCAAACTGAAACATTTACCTGGAAATGCGCATAAAAATCCAGTACTGACACATAGACGACATTCAAAATTGAATAAGATACGAACACCATCGTGTAGCAGTTCAGAGGCATCGGATGACGATACAAAAAGTCGCAATAAAAAGAAAATCCACAAATTGGGCGGAGATACACCAACACGTTTTCGTATGCATCGGCGAGATTCACACGATGATTCGAGTGATTCACAGGATCAAGGGTTTCCCACAACCGGTACACATGGTGGACATGATTTAATAACATCCAGTAATGTTAGTAATAAACGTGAAGGGCAAAATCATCAGGTGAGTGAAAGATTATAAAACAAGTAAAAGAGTATCAGTCGGCCTTGCTAACAGAGATATACCCTCAGCCTGTGTATATTGAAACAATTTTTTCCCAAAAAAAAATTTTGTTTAGGGGTTTTTAAAAATTTTGGGCATTTGAGCCGACAAAAATGTTCATTAGGATTAGAGATCAAAAGTTTGGCGGAGGAAATACTAAAACGAATGGATCTACATTGACCATTATGGAAGTGGATATCCAGCCACTACATATGGTGCCATAGGGGGTTTTTACACCCTTCGGGATGTTTGCTATAGAAGTATGAACTTGCCCCTGAAAAAACGTTTACCATCGTAATTGAGGCATCGAATGCAAGTTGCTTCAACAAAAACAAAAGTGATACGACAGCAGGTGTTGAAGTGAACTTATCCGGAATTTTGTGTGGGAGGTACCGAATGGAGTGGACAAATATAGTCCATATTTTAACCTGATCTATATCTAGTAGATATATTAGGATGTGTACAGTATGCACCAATTCGGCCACTCCCTTCAAGAGTTACCGTATGAACAAATTTTCCGAACATTTTTGAACTTTTGTGGGAGAGGTACCTGAAGGAGTGGACCGATATGACTTATCTTCAACCTTAAACTATGTTTGGACAAAATATTACTAAGGCCAAATTTATGACCGAATCGGCAGATCCGATCGAGTGTTACGTTGCGCTCCAACCACCTCACATAGAATTTTTTGCAACTTTCAGACTATTTTCTCAGGAAGTATGGACTTGCCCCTAATGAAACTTGTACCGTCGTATGGAGGGCAGTCAATACAAGTTGCTAAAACAAAAATCAGAGCGATTCGAGAGATGGCTCTAAACTGAACTTTTCCGAAATGTTGTGTGGGAGGTACTCGAAGGAGTGAACCGATTGAGCCTATATTGAAACATCTAAGTCTGGTACACATTTTACGATGGGCAAAGTATGGACCAAATCGGTTACTTCCTTCAAGAGTTATCGGGCGCAAAAATTTTCCGAACATTTTCGAACTTTTGTGGGGGAGGTACCGGAAGGAGTGGACCGATATAGCACATCTTCGAACTTAAACTAAGTTTCGGCAAAATATTACGAAAGCAAAAATTTGAACCGAATCGGTTCATCCGTTCAAGAGTTATCGTGCGCACCAGCCAGACAGACAGACGGACGGACATTGCTAAATCGACTCCAAATTGTCTGAAACACATTTCGTCCAAACATACTTGGGGTCTAAAACGATTATTTCGATGAGGCACATTTTGCCCGTATGAAAGTGTATATACCCTCGTTAGCATAAATGCTGAGGGTACAAATATATTAGTTTAGAAGAAGAATAGTAGGAGGTATCATTGGTTATCTGCTGTAGTGTAGATGGTCTCTGTGGGCATCTACTGTACTGTAGATGGTCTCTTTAAGTATCTATTGTTGTGAAGATGGCCTCACTGGACATCTACAGTAGCGTAGATAACCTCTTTAGACATATACTCTAGTGTAGATGGCCTCTTTGGGCATCTACTGGCCTGGGTATATACTCTAGTGTAGATGGCTTAATTGGAAATCTACTGAAGTGTAGATGGCCTGGGTATATACTGTAGTATAGGTGGCCTCATTGGTCATCTACTCTATGGTAGAGAAAAATGACCTCATTGGTATGGTCTATGGTAGAGTAAATTACCTCATTGGTATGGTCTATGGTAGAGTAAATTACCCCATTAGTAGTACACTGTCGGGAATATTTCGTTATTGGTTTTCTATTAGAATGTAGACAACATATGTATCTATGGTTCTTATATATTTTCCTTTGCTCTTTCTGACCCCTTATTTCCTTTTTTTGTTGCAGCAAAACAAATCGGAGTCGGATACACGAAATAATAAATCATCTCACGCCCAAGGTGGTCATCATCATACTTCACACAAACAACAACAACATCATCATAAACACAATAAAACAACAAACAACAAGGATTGTGCCGAAAAAGTCCACAACTCACTGGCTGAGTCTAAAACATCGGCTATTCCTGTTAATCAAAATGTCACCAATATTCGGATACGTAGACGAATACGCGAAAGTCAATCACTAGATCGCATCACTGAGGCTCAAGAATATGAAATGCGTCATCAATATAATCATCATCATCATCGTTTGTCATATTCTGAAAGTGGAGAACGTTGTTCAATTACCGATCAACGGAATTCCTTGTTTAATTTGCACACTTTTCCCGAAACCAAGGAGGATGATGATGACGATGACCAGGAGGCTAGCAATATTTTGGATGGAGAAAATAATTCTGATTTTGCCAATCAAGCTGAACAGCTGAGGAATTCATTGAACACCTTAAAACTGATAGGTGGTATCAGTGGTGGTGGTGGTGGAGCCGGCAGTGGAGTCGATTACAACAATCATTCGAATAGCAGTAGCTTAAAATCATCTCATACTCATAGTTCCGCTAGTAGTAGCATTTATAAATTGAATTCCATAGAAGAAATTGATCTGATCATCAAAGAGAAGAGTCTAGCGAAGACCCTGCAGGCAACCAGTTCAAAATGCTTTGTGACCATAAGAAAAATACGCAAGTTGGGTAAATATTTCCCGGTGGTTAATTTTTCGTAATAGCATTGCTGAGGAGTGTAGAGACCCACCATAAAGAAGATGTTACAAGCAGCTGCAAGAAAATAATGCTGCTGAAATAAATGCCAATCTAAAAAACGCATGCTAAAGCCCAATAATCCCAAAATTTCAAGAGACACATACACGCGCGTCTTATAGCAACAACAAAACCAATCATGTACTAACTAGCATTATTCAGATGTGAGGGACGAAATGGTGAATTTCAATTTCAATCCAATGGTTTCCATTGCAGAAAATGACAAAATTGAATTGAAGATTTCACCAAAAAACAAAATGTTTTTTGCTCTTGCATCTGAGCTATATAAGAACTAAAATTAGTCATATATGAATATAGAAAATAAGAAACTAAGTTGAGTTATATAATTCCTTTTTTAACTTCTTATAAAAGCGACAAAACAAAAAACAAACTTTGCATCCATATTACAAATATGTTGTCTTGTGTATAACGTGTAAAACTTAAACAAAAGTAAAACAAACAAACAAACAACATATGAAAACTTAGACATTTATCGCCTGTTTATTAGAATTTAGTAAAGAGCAACAACAACAAATCCATAAAGAAAAAAAAAAACAAAAATTATAAATTATGTAAAACCACTCGTATATATTTCTAATACATTAGTTTTATTATTTTTTAATTTAAAGAAACCAACAACAAAATAAAGAACAATAATTTAAGTATAAATCTAAAAGAAAGCAGTATCTTCAAAAACACATAAAATAATTATTCTAAGCATTCATAAGAAGAAGAAGAAAAAAAAAAACAAACAAAACACACAACTACAGTTGTCATCTCACTTAAAACATCACGTACCTATCTGTTGATACCGTCTACGAGATTCTATCGTTCCCCCTTTTCCTTCACTAACAACTAACTCACTTCATCCAACCAACCATCCATCCATTCATGCCCATGTCTCGCCTGTCATTCAAACAGGAAGCAAAGCAAAACCTAAAAACATCAACAAAAATTTCTATGCAATGCAAATTTGTTAAGCGGCAAAAAATAAAATAACTAACAAACAAACATATTTCATGTAACAAGAAAAAAAAAATAACAAGGAAACAAATCAAAGATGGTTACATACCCCCACGCCACACACCACAAAGAAATTACATAAATACATACATTAAAGCAAAACAACAAGTAATAGTACACAATAAAAAAAAGAGAAATTAAAATATATATCTATATAGATTGATCTTAAAATTACAACAACAAAATGAATATTGATTTCCAAATACGCAGCCAAATGGTGGCCGTATATTCCTCTGGTACGGGATAATCTTTCATGATGTTTGAAAATTTTCCCAGGATTTTTAAAGAATGTTTTTATGGGAACTTTCTTCATGGCTCGTGAATTTTTAAAGAATATTTTTCACGGGACCAAAGCAGCTGGTGGTTTTTTAAGAATATTTTTCAAGGGACCAACACAGCTCGTGGATTTTTAAAGAATATTTTTCAAGGGACCAACGCAGCTGGTGATTTTTTTAAGAATATTTTTCTTGGGACTATTACGGCCCGTGGATTTTTAAAGAATATTTTTTTGGGACTATTACAGCTCCTGGATTTTTAAAGAATATTTTTCTTGGGTCTATTACGGCTCCCGGATTTTTAAAGATTATTTTTCTTGGGACTATTATGGTTCGTGGATTTTTTAAGAATATTTTTCTTGGGACCATTACGGCTCGTGGATTTTTAAAGAATATTTTTTTTGGGCTCGTGGATTTTTATATTATATTTTTCTTGGGACTGTTACGGCTCCTGGATTTTTAAAGAATATTTTTCTTGGGGCCATTACGGCTCGTGGATTTTTAAAGAATATTTTTCTTGGGACCATTACGGCTCGTGGATTTTTAAAAAATATTTTTCTTGGGACCATTACGGCTCGTGGATATATTTTTCTTGGGACCATTACGGTTCGTGGATTTTTAAAGAATATTTTTCTTGGGACCATTACGGCTCGTGGATTTTTAAAAAATATTTTTCTTGGGACCATTACGGCTCGTGGATTTTTAAAGAATATTTTTCTTGGGACCATTACGGCTCGTGGATTTTTAAAGAATATTTTTCTTGGGACCATTACGGCTCGTGGATTTTTAAAGAATATTTTTCTTGGGACCATTACGGCTCGTGGATTTTTAAAGAATATTTTTTTGGGACCAGCACTGCTCGTGGATTTTTAAAGAATATTTTTCTTGGGACCATTACGGGTCGTGGATTTTTAAAGAATATTTTTCTTGGGACCATTACGGCTCGTGGATTTTTAAAGAATATTTTTCTTGGGACCATTACGGGTCGTGGATTTTTAAAGAATATTTTTCTTGGGACCATTACGGCTCGTGGATTTTTAAAGAATATTTTTCTTGGGACCATTACGGCTCGTGGATTTTTAAAGAATATTTTTCTTGGGACATTACGGCTCGTGGATTTTTAAAGAATATTTTTCTTGGGACCATTACGGCTCGTGGATTTTTAAAGAATATTTTTCTTGGGACCATTACGGCTCGTGGATTTTTAAAGAATATTTTTCTTGGGACCAGCATAGCTCGTGGATTTTTAAAGAATTTTTTTCTTGGGACTATTACGGCTCGTGGATATTTAAAGAATATTTTTCTTGGGACCAGCATAGCTCGTGGATTTTTAAAGAATTTTTTTCTTGGGGCTATTACGGCTCGTGGATCTTTAAAGAATATTTTTCTTGGGACTTACGGCTCGTGGATTTTTAAAGAATATTTTTCTTGGGACTATTACGGCTCGTGGATCTTTAAAGAATATTTTTCTTGGGACTTACGGCTCGTGGATTTTTAAAGAATATTTTTCTTGGGACTATTACGGCTCGTGGATTTTTAAAGAATATTTTTCAAGGGACCAACATGATGAAAATAGATGGCAACCCTCATTAAGCAACATGAATGCTGTTGTAACTTCTTTCTTCTTCTTGTGAAAATCATTCTCTCATTCTCTCGTTAATCTTCGTTGTGTAAAGAAGCATAGAATATTACTTTTAATTTCAATAAATCTTTTCATATTATTAAAGAATAAAAACCAAGTTTTATCAGGTTATGGGCCCAGTTCACCCAACACTGGCAATTTGATTGAAAATTAAAAGAAATAAGGAAAGGAGAGAAAAATGAGTGCACCAGTTCTTCAAATAGAAAAGTTGGACGAGAACAATTATGACCTGTGGTCAATCCAGATGCGGAGTGTACTTGTCCATGGTGGCTACTGGAAGATAGTGAATGGAACAATCAAGAAGGAAGGCGATGAAGCGGCAAAAGCCAAATGGGATGCCGAAGACGAAAAGGCCCTAGCATCAATTTTCTTGGGAGTTAAACCAACACAGTTGGCTTATATAAGAAATTGTAAAACTTCACATGAAGCTTGGAAAAAGCTGGAGGAGGTCTATATGCCGAAGGGACCCATACAAAAAGTTTCCTTATACAAAAGATTGTTAAATTTGAAGATGGCGCCAAATGGTAATGTAGTGCAACATTTAAATGAGTTCTCGGAAGTATACGAGAAATTGCATGAAACCGGAATTGAGATTAAGGAGGAGCTTCTGACCATCATGCTTATGTCTAGCCTTCCTGAGGAATTCGACAATTTTGTGATCGCGATGGAAACGCGCGATGATCTTCCTACTTTGTCATCCCTTAGACAGAAGTTGCTAGAGGAGGGAAAGAGAAGACAAGAAAAAGAGGAAGAAACAACAAATCAAAAGGCATTCGTCGCACAACTTGCAAATTCAAAAACAGACAAGAAGAAGCAAAACGGCAAGAAAGGTTTCAAAGGAAAATGTTTCAACTGTGGATTAACGGGACATTATGCGAATAAATGCGAGAAGAAAAAGAACAAAACGCAGGCGATGACGATGTTGGCGGTGGCAGAGACAGCCGCATTAGAAAGCGAAAAATGGTATATAGACAGCGGCGCGACGTCTCATATGTGTAAAAGCAGAGGACTGTTTATGAACTTCAACGCACACAATGAAAGAATTGCGCTTGCTGGGGATAAATATATCAATGCCATTGGTAAAGGTGATGTGAACATATACACAAACGATAATGAAATTAGACTTGAAAATGTTTTATACTCTCCTGAGTTGCAAGCTAATTTCATATCTGTTAACAAGGCTGTCGACAGAGGTTTGACCGTGAATTTTGATGAGAAGAGAGCATTAGTGAAGAAACCAGATGGTGATGTCCTCTTGCAAGCAGAGCGAAAAAACAACATGTTTGTATTCAACAGCAACAAGTGTGAGAAATTGTTCGTTATGGATAATAACAATTTGGTGTGGCACAAAAGATACGGACATCTAAATTTCAAGAGTCTAAATGATTTGACCAAGAAATGTATGGTAAATGGAATGAAGATAAATGAAAATGTTATGGAAAATTGTGACACATGTATGGTCTGCAAAGTTCATGTATTACCATTCCCTAACCAGTCTCAAACGATTTCGAAGGAATTGTTGGAACTTGTCCATTCAGACGTGTGCGGTCCTTTTAGAACTACTTCGGTAGGAGGATCCAAATACTTTGTAACGTTTATCGATGACAAGTCCAGAAGAATATTTGTTTACTTTATGCGGTCGAAATCAGAGGTATTTGAAAAATTCAAGGTGTTTAAAGCCCAAGTTGAGAAGCAGACTGGATGCAAGATTAAAACCCTACGCTCGGACAATGGGCGTGAGTATGTAAATGCGAATTTTGATTCATATCTAGAAAAAGAAGGTATTACACGGCAGTTGACGGTTCCATACACACCCCAACAAAACGGGGTAGCAGAGAGGGCCAACCGCACCCTCGTTGAAATGGCCAGATCCATGATGGTGTATGCGAATGTGAAACCAGCTTTGTGGGCAGAAGCACTGAACACGGCGGTTTATATTAGAAATAGGTGTCCCACTAAGCAGCTGGAAAACAAAACCCCTTATGAAGAATGGTGTGGAAGAAAGCCTAGTGTTCAACATTTCAGGATCTTTGGAGCATATGCTGTTGCCTTGGATAAATCTGGGAATAAATCCAAATTTGATGCTAAAGGCAGACGATACATAATGGTCGGCTATTCTTCAACATCTAAGGCGTACCGTCTGTATGATGTGGATAAAAACAAGGTCATCGAATGCCGGGATGTACTTTTTGATGAAAATCGTTTTGGCAAAAGCAGTGAGTCATCTGTTCCTGAAGAATTGTCTAAGAATGATACACTTTTTGATTATCTTCTGCCAGACCAATATAAATCTGATGGCAAAGAAAGTGTCACAGGCGATAATTTACAACAAAGCCAAACTACATATGACGGCGAAAATGATGAAAATTCTGAGAATGATATGAGTGACTTCGAAGGCTTCAACGATGGGTTCGAAACAGCAGACAATGATAGCGAGTCCAGAGATGATGATATAGTTGCTGCACAAGAGATTCCAAAGAAAGGCACTGCAGCAGGTAGGCCTAAAATTATTCGTAATGGCAAGCCTGGTCGTCCACGAAAACAACGTAATGAGGTAATATGCCATGCTGTCGACGAAAATATCCCAAATACGATGGAGCAGGCAATGTCTGATGGTAATAAAGACAAATGGCTCAAGGCGATGGAAGACGAATATCAAGCTCTTTGCAAGAATAAAACTTGGTCGTTGGTGGATCTTCCAAGAGGACAAAAAGCTATTCCATGTAAGTGGGTCTATGCCATAAAAAGAAATGTACATGGTGAAATTGAGAGATATAAAGCCCGCCTAGTAGCCAAAGGCTGCCACCAACGATTTGGAATTGATTTCCATAAGATTTTTTCACCTGTCGCCCGCTACTCAACAATTCGTACTTTATTGGCTCTGGCTGTGAAGGAAGAAATGTTTTTACATCAAATCGATGTCAGTACTGCATATTTGAACAGTGAACTGCAAGACGAAGTCTACATGCAACAGCCGCCGAATTTTAAGGAAACTAGTTCACCGAACAAAGTCCTACGTCTCCATAAAGCTATTTATGGATTAAAACAAAGCGGAAGGGAGTGGAACTCCAAACTAGATCGCACATTGCGTAAGATGAATTTCAAACCATGCGATAACGAACCCTGTCTTTACAAAGGCATGAGAGGAAACAAGCTTGTGTTGATCGCCGTTTACGTAGATGATATCATTATTGGATGTAAAGACAAAATGGTTGTTTTAGATATCAAAAGAGAATTGGCAAGCGAGTTCGATGTCAGTGATAAGGGGCAGTTACGTCACTTCCTAGGTATGGAGATCGAAAGAGACGGCGAGACGGGTATGATAAAATTAGGACAAAGCCAATACATACGTGATTTATTGCAACAATATGGCATGGAAGGTTGCAAATCACTACAAGTGCCATTGGAACCCGGTTATCAGGTAAATTGTAATGAAAATGACGAACGTGTAGACCAAACCGAATATCAATCCCTTGTCGGAGCCTTGATATATTTAGCAACTTCTACGAGGCCTGACATCTTGCATTCAGTGTCGAAACTGGCTCAGAAAAATGCTGACCCTCGTAAAGCTGATATGGTTGGCCTAAAACATATTCTGAGATACTTGGCTGGATCGATCAACAAGAAAATAATATATCAACCTAATGGAAGTAATCTGGAAGGATACGTGGATGCCGACTGGGGAGGCAACCTAGTAGACCGAAAATCATATACCGGATTTATATTTTCAATTGGTGGATGTCCCATATCGTGGGAATCCAGAAAGCAGAAATCAGTCGCACTTAGTAGCACAGAAGCTGAGTACGTGGCGTCTTCAGAAGCAGCTAAAGAGGCGATATACTTGAAGCGTCTTTTGAAAGAAATAGGCGTATGGAATAACGAATACGTAACTCTACACATCGACAATCAAGGGGCAATCAAGTTGGCTGAAAACCCAGTTTACCACAAGCGTTCGAAGCACATAGATATAAGGTTTCACCACATCCGAGACTTAGTCCAGAATAATGAAATAAAATTAAAATATTGTCCTTCAACAAATATGGTTGCTGATGTATTAACTAAAAATTTGTCTAAGCAAAAACATTGTAACTTTGTAGATTTAATGAATCTAAGATGAGCTCATTGTAAATGTAAAACATTATTCATGTTGAGGAGGAGTGATGAAAATAGATGGCAACCCTCATTAAGCAACATGAATGCTGTTGTAACTTCTTTCTTCTTCTTGTGAAAATCATTCTCTCATTCTCTCGTTAATCTTCGTTGTGTAAAGAAGCATAGAATATTACTTTTAATTTCAATAAATCTTTTCATATTATTAAAGAATAAAAACCAAGTTTTATCACAACACAGCTCGTGGATTTTTAAAGAATATTTTTCAAGGGACCAACACAGCTCGTGGATTTTTAAAGAATATTTTTCAAGGGACCAACACAGCTCGTGGATTTTTAAAGAATATTTTTCAAGGGACCAACACAGCTCGTGGATTTTTAAAGAATATTTTTCAAGGGACCAACACAGCTCGTGGATTTTTAAAGAATATTTTTCAAGGGACCAACACAGCTCGTGGATTTTTAAAGAATATTTTTCAAGGGACCAACACAGCTCGTGGATTTTTAAAGAATATTTTTCAAGGGACCAACACAGCTCGTGGATTTTTAAAGAATATTTTTCAAGGGACCAACACAGCTCGTGGATTTTTAAAGAATATTTTTCAAGGGACCAACACAGCTCGTGGATTTTTAAAGAATATTTTTCAAGGGACCAACACAGCTCGTGGATTTTTAAAGAATATTTTTCAAGGGACCAACACAGCTCGTGGATTTTTAAAGAATATAATTCGTGGCAACATGCACTCTTCATGACACTAAAAGGTTGTCGTAGTAAATATTAGTAGCTTATTGTGAGATTGTTTCCCAAAATTGTTTCCCCTGTATTAGAAGTATTTCCTTTATGGCGCCATCTACAGCCTAATAGCAGTTGGGAATTCATCTCGAAATGACAATATACAAAATCAACTGGCATGTCAAGCGCCATCTAGTGATTGATAACAGTTTTGTTATCACTTCGTTGTGAATGACGTACGGTTTTGTCATTTGGTCTGTCTCATGTCATCACTCCCAGTTGCTGCTTTAAGAGGAAAATATTTTTTCCACATTTGTTTTCCTTTGAAAAATCATTGTGTCACACTGAAAATACCATCCAGAGGCTAAAAGGAGATCAAGGAACAGTTGTTGACCATTCAAAAAACACAATGTTAAGGGCCACAAAACATATTGCACACCGGTAAGTTGAGGAATGAAAATTCTTTGCATTGGGGAGTTATGAAATTTGGGGATTGGCAGACTGACTGTCCCTCAAATTTGGCAATTAGATTTTTTTCTCTTTTCGCCAGAACATTTTTACTGATCTCATAGTTTGAGGAAAATAATAAATAATTTGTTTTCACTTTCATTGTTTTTCTTTCTTTAGCGACACAACAAAACGGGTGAATTATTTGTGTAATAAAATTGTGGTTTCTTCCAATGCCCAATACTCTACATTAAATCATCGTTATGGTGGGGCTAGCGGTAGCAACAACCATCAGCAGCAGCAACAAGGCGGTAAACATCACTATTATTATCGCAATGATTTTCTAGCTCCGCACGGTCCAAAGGGCTGGACCATACCACCAAATCGTGGTTACGGCATGTTTGTTGTACGTGTACTACGTGGTGCTTTAAAACTGCGTTATTTGCTGCTGGGTGGAGCCATCGGAGGCGGCATGACTTTAAATAAGGTATGTTGTGGTTGCTGTGGAAGAAAAACTGTGATTCAGAGCTTGAAGTTATATAATATTTATTTTGTTGTTGTGATTCTAGAAATATGAAGACTGGAAAGATGGTTTACCCGATCTCAAATGGCTGGAAGAGGCCTTGCCTCAGGGTGAAAAATGGAGTCAATTTTCAAAAACCTTAATTGAAATTGGTGGAGCCGTTAAGGATGTCATTGAAATTGGTAAGTGTGTAAGAAGAAGGGTGGCTGTATGATGTATCTTTTATATTTGAAAGAGGACTACTATCTCTCACTTTAAATGCTAATACAATTTATTTCAATATATCGATGTAGGTTTCATGTTTTTGTTACCATCAATAACACATTACTATTTCTTTTTCATGGTAGCATATAGGGAGTCCAAGGAGTGTCCGTTTTCATATGTTTTTATTTGTGATAGATTAGTTTCATACGGCATCTAGCCATACTTTTGTTGCTTCCGTTGTAAATAACCCATTTTTCTTTCGATCATCGAATGAAAGCATATTCCTTAGTTTTTGTTTTTCAAGAGTAGTCTTAGGTTTATAAACCACTTCATCACTTTTACATTGTTTCTTGGTTTCCACATCTTGCAAACTCACATTAACTAACACACCCCCTAAAACCAAAAGCCTAACTTACAATAAGGGTTTTGTGTTTTCACATATAGATCCACGTTTGAAACAACTCGGAGAGGACAAGGTAAACGAATGGAGGAAATGGTTTGATAGTCGTTTGGATGATGCCATCGAAGCAGCGGATTATCAAGTGGTGGCTAATGTCGAACGTACGTTTTGTTTGTATTCTATAAAATTGTTATAACTATATTTAGTACAATTATAGATGTATGGATTGTTGTTTTTAAAGTGAGAGAAGTTGTTGCTCTATCTATTTTTGTACTAAGTTTGGATACGTTTTAATAGAATACTTTGTTGCGCTTTTGTACTTTTAGCCAGAGATGATTTGAAAGCCAAGACCACAGTTGCTGCCCTAGGTTTATCACAGGATGACAGTCGCCGCAAGTATGGTAAGTTGCAACGCATACTGCTTTCCAAAACGTATCACATATAATTTTGTTTCTCTTTCCAGAAACTCTACAATCCCAAGTGGAAACCCTTCAAACCGAAATCATGAATGTCCAAATAAAATATCAAAAGGAATTGGAAAAAATGGAAAAGGAAAATCGTGAATTACGCCAACAATTCCTCATACTGAAGCAGCAGAAAAAGTCAGGCACAAAGAAAATCAAAAAATCTTTAATCGATATGTATTCCGAGGTGCTGGATGAACTATCGGGCTATGATACCAGTTATTCAATGGCTGATCATTTGCCTCGTGTTGTTGTGGTGGGTGATCAAAGTAGTGGTAAAACATCAGTATTAGAATCCATTGCAAAGGCAAGAATATTTCCTCGTGGCAGTGGTGAAATGATGACTCGTGCCCCCGTCAAAGTTACCCTTGCTGAGGGGCCATATCACGTTGCACAATTTCGTGATTCCGATCGGGAATATGATTTAACCAAAGAATCTGATCTCTCCGAATTGCGACGTGAAGTTGAATTCCGTATGAGAGCCTCAGTGCGTGGTGGTAAAACTGTTAGCAATGAGGTGATATCAATGACTGTCAAGGGTCCAGGGCTGCAGCGCATGGTTTTGGTTGATTTACCGGGTATTATTTCGGTATGTTTTTATATTTATTTTTATTTGATTTTTTAAAAAAATATTTTTTTTCTTATTGCAGACCATGACCGTGGATATGGCCTCGGATACCAAAGATTCTATACACCAAATGACCAAACATTATATGAGCAATCCTAATGCCATAATTCTGTGTATTCAAGATGGCTCCGTGGATGCTGAACGCAGCAATGTCACCGATTTAGTAATGCAGTGTGATCCCTTGGGACGTCGCACCATTTTCGTACTTACAAAAGTGGATTTAGCTGAGGAATTGGCCGATCCAGATAGGGTAAGCATAAAAACCAATATAACAGATAGTATAAAAGAACTAAGTTTCGGAAAAGGTCTGGCAACACAGCAGCTACATGTTCGTGTTGGAACATTTTTCCGTTTTGAAAGCAGTGTGTAAATTTCCCAGCGGAGACTCGAGAGCTGCGATTTTTAAGTAAGGCAACGGAGTCAAAATATAGTTTGACCGCAATTAAAATTTCAACACGATTCTATAATTTGTCTTAATCCACGAAATTGCACATAATCGAAAAAAACAAAACGCATTTGAAAAAAGAAAAGTTCGAGGACATCGAAGCCGCTCCACATCCGATATGTCTGAGGAGACTTTACCAAAGTCGAAACATGCATGTCACATAGTGGTGAGTGTGTGGGTTCGAATCGTCGTCGGCTTCCTTTTTCACTTGCATTATTCATTGATCATCAAGCTCGATTCCAATGAGAAATTCATTAAAAATTAATACTAAAAAAAATGATCTTCGCCTAAAAAAGGCAAAATTTTCAAATAAAAAATAAAATCAGCTGAGCCAGGCTGGGGTTTGAACCCACGTCCTTGAAAAACACAAGAAAAAAGTGTTGTCACGGCGTGTTAGCGTTCAGAGCCAAACTCATTACTTTCAAAGGCAGCGCTAAGCGTTTGTCATGAAAGCACAACTAAATGGGAAAATCCATTGTTGTTGTAAAAAACAAAACAAAATGCATTTGAAAGAAAAAAAGTTCGAGGACATCGAAGCCGCTCTATATCCGATATGTCTGAGGAGACTTTACCAAAGTCAAAACATGCATGTCACATAGTGGTGGGTGTGTGGGTACGAATCGTCGTCGGCTTCCTTTTTCACTTGCATTATTCATTGATCATCAAGCTCGATTCCAATGAGAAATTCATTGAAAATTTGGAACTTTCTTAGATTTTGAGTCAACCCTAAAAAATATATTTAAAAATAAGTTGAGTTTAGATCTTGATGATATATATATCACAGATAGTCCTTGTGGCCCTCAGTATAATGATATACATTTTGTCTTGCACAAGTCCATACTTTCCGAGATATGAGCCTCTGAAATTCCGAAAATTCTATGGCCGACTACTTGGAAAAATTTACAATTTAAAAGAAAATTTTGTTCACATTCCCAAAATTTGCACCTGTCCATAGGAGAAAGTCTGAAATACCCAGCCGAAGGCCGTCTATTTGGAAAAATATAATTTAAAAGAAAATGTTGTTCCCTTTCTTTAAAAGTCCACTAGCTGTGTTGGTCCCTTGAAAAATATTTTTAAAAATCCACGAGCTGTGTTGGTCCCTTGAAAAATATTTTTAAAAATCCACGAGCTGTGTTGGTCCTTTAAAAAATATTTTTAAAAATCCACGAGCTGTGTTGGTCCTTTGAAAAATATTTTTAAAAATCCACGAGCTGTGTTGGTCCTTTAAAAAATATTTTTAAAAATCCACGAGCTGTGTTGGTCCCTTGAAAAATATTTTTAAAAATCCACGAGCTGTGCTGGTCCCTTGAAAAATATTTTTAAAAATCCACGAGCTGTGTTGGTCCCTTGAAAAATATTTTTAAAAATCCACGAGCTATGTTGGTCCCTTGAAAAATATTTTTAAAAATCCACGAGCTGTGGTGGTCCCTTGAAAAATATTTTTAAAAATCCACGAGCTGTGTTGGACCCTTGAAATTTTTTTTTAAAAATCCACGAGCTGTGTTGGTCCTTTGAAAAATATTTTTAAAAATCCACGAGCTGTGTTGGTACCTTGAAAAATATTTTTAAAAATCCACGAGCTGTGTTGGTCCTTTGAAAAATATTTTTAAAAATCCTCGAGCTGTGTTGGTCCCTTGAAAAATATTTTTAAAAGTCCACGAGCTGTGTTAGTCCCTTGAAAAATATTTTTAAAAATCCACGAGCTGTGTTGGTCCCTTGAAAAATATTTTTAAAAATCCACGAGCTGTGTTGGTCCCTTGAAAAATATTTTTAAAAATCCACGAGCTGTGTTGGTCCTTTGAAAAATATTTTTAAAAATCCACGAGCTGTGTTGGTCCCTTGAAAAATATTTTTAAAAGTCCACGAGCTGTGTTGGTCCCTTGAAAAGTATTTTTAAAAATCCACGAGCTGTGTTGGTCCCTTGAAAAATATTTTTAAAAATCCACGAGCTGTGTTGGTCCCTTGAAAAATATTTTTAAAAATCCACGAGCTGTGTTGGTCCCTTGAAAAATATTTTTAAAAATCCACGAGCTGTGTTGGTCCCTTGAAAAATATTTTTAAAAATCCACGAGCTGTGGTGGTCCCTTGAAAAATATTTTTAAAAATCCACGAGCTGTGTTGGACCCTTGAAATTTTTTTTTAAAAATCCACGAGCTGTGTTGGTCCTTTGAAAAATATTTTTAAAAATCCACGAGCTGTGTTGGTCCTTTGAAAAATATTTTTAAAAATCCACGAGCTGTGTTGGTACCTTGAAAAATATTTTTAAAAATCCACGAGCTGTGTTGGTCCTTTGAAAAATATTTTTAAAAATCCTCGAGCTGTGTTGGTCCCTTGAAAAATATTTTTAAAAGTCCACGAGCTGTGTTGGTCCCTTGAAAAGTATTTTTAAAAATCCACGAGCTGTGTTGGTCCCTTGAAAAATATTTTTAAAAATCCACGAGCTGTGTTGGTCCCTTGAAAAATATTTTTAAAAATCCACGAGCTGTGTTGGTCCCTTGAAAAATATTTTTAAAAATCCACGAGCTGTGTTGGTCCCTTGAAAAATATTTTTAAAAATCCACGAGCTGTGTTGGTCCTTTGAAAAATATTTTTAAAAATCCACGAGCTGTGTTGGTCTCTTGAAAAATATTTTTAAAAATCCACGAGCTGTGTTGGTCCCTTGAAAAATATTTTTAAAAATCCACGAGCTGTGTTGGTCCCTTGAAAAATATTTTTAAAAATCCACGAGCTGTGTTGGTCCCTTAAAAATATTTTTAAAAATCCACGAGCTGTGTTGGTGCCTTGAAAAATATTTTTAAAAATCCACGAGCTGTGTTGGTCCCTTTAAAAATATTTTTAAAAATCCACGAGCTGTGTTGGTCCCTTGAAAAATATTTTTAAAAATCCACGAGCTGTGTTGGTCCCTTGAAAAATATTTTTAAAAATCCACGATCTGTGTTGGTCCCTTGAAAAATGTTCTTTAAAAATCCACGAGCTGTGTTGGTCCCTTGAAAAATATTTTTAAAAATCCACGAGCTGTGTTGATCGCTAGAAAAATGTTCTTTAAAAATCCACGAGCTGTGTTGGTCCCTTAAAAAATATTCTTTAGAAAGCCACTAGAAAAGTTTTCTTTAAAATTCCGCGAGCCGTGATAAACTCTCGAAAAATATTCGAGATAGAAAATGATATTTTCTTGAAATATATTCTTCAAAAATCATTACAAATTATTTACTATTATTCTTAGTTTTTTAATTAACTCCTTTTTTTCTTTTTCCTTTCCAGATTCGCAAAATTCTTTCTGGAAAATTATTCCCCATGAAGGCATTGGGTTATTATGCCGTCGTAACTGGTCGAGGACGCAAAGATGATAGCATAGAAGCCATTAGACATTATGAAGAGGAGTTCTTTAAGAATTCCAAATTATTTCAGTTAGTATTCCATTAAATAAAATGGACAATGCCTTAATTAATATGATTCCACTTTCCTTTAGACGTCGTGGTGTGATAATGCCCCATCAGGTTACTAGCCGTAATCTAAGTTTAGCTGTTTCCGATCGCTTTTGGAAAATGGTACGAGAAACCATAGAACAACAGGCTGATGCTTTTAAGGCAACACGTTTTAATTTGGAAACTGAATGGAAAAATAATTTCCCAAGGTAAAAAACTTCCTTTTGATTTACTTATTACGCTAAATGAAACAAATACAAATCTTCTGTTTTATAGACTCCGTGAATCTGGACGTGATGAACTTTTTGACAAAGCCAAGGGAGAAATACTCGATGAGGTTGTAACGCTATCACAAATCTCAGCCAAAAAATGGGAAGAAGCCTTGAACGATAAACTATGGGACAAATTATCGAATTATGTTTTCGAAAATATTTATCTACCGGCGGCTCAGTCAGGTTCTCAAAGTAATATTATAACATTGTATTTTTAAGTTAGCTTTGTTTTGCAATAGGGCTCAGAAACATTATTACCAACCAGTTGCGCTCTTTACTCTCTTTATCATTTTTCTTTGTTTGTGTTATGTGTCCTTCGGCCAACACACATGTTTCTGTTTTTTGTTTCCAAAGCAAGTTTTCTTTTTCGAAGAAAAAGTGATGATTTTTACATACTTATAGGAGATGAAGGTTAAAGTATTGTTTATATTGCACAGTTATATAGTTTGGCAATTATAACATTTTGCCATGAGTGTTTGTACATAATTATAATTTAAACATGTCTTATATAAAAGATGATATATGGTGTTAAAGAAGACAAGTCCATTATAATAGATTATCAGTTTTAAAAAAGACAATATTGATGTCCTTTATTGGAATACAGCTAAATGAACTTGTCTACTTTAACCAGCATATCATTTGTACTATATATTCTTATAACCAACATAATATTCTATTACGAAAAGCTTAAATCCACCCTCTTGTTTGGCATGTCTCTAAATTCTATACTTATCCTTAAATCAAATCAAAATCTTGATCGGCATGTTAATTCGTAATATTTTCTTAATTTGGTACAGACTTTTTAACAATTATGTTTTGGAACAAAAATTGAAAGCATCCCATTACCCCTCAATCCACAGCTTCATTCATTTCCATTATCATTTAAAAACCAATAATTGCTTTTACAACTCATGATCACTATATTACTTTTACAATACTAATATTCGATTTTTTACAAACTTCTCTCAAAGATTCCTTTAATACCATGGTGGATATTAAACTAAGACAGTGGGCGGAACAGGCTTTGCCCGCCAAATCTGTGGAAGCCGGTAAGTTTGAAAAACATAACTTACACGTTTGCTCCTCTCACACATTTTAATTTTTCTCTTTTTTCCAGGTTGGGAAACCTTGCAAAAAGAGTTTATAACTCTCATGGAAAAGGCGAAAAAATCTCCCGATCATGATGACATTTTTGATAATCTAAAGGCAGCCGTTGTTGATGAATCAATACGCCGCCATTCATGGGAAGACAAAGCCATCGATATGCTACGTGTAATCCAATTAAATACTCTAGAAGATCGTTTTGTCCACGACAAAAGTGAATGGGATCAGGCTGTTAAATTTTTGGAAACTTCTGTCAAAGCAAAGCTGGCACAAACCGAAGAAACTTTAAGTGAAATGTTTGGCCCTGGCCAATTTACCCGTATTACACATTGGAAATCTCTAACAGAAGATCAAAATAAAAGACGACATGTTAAAAATGAATTGGACAAAATACTTAAAAATGATGATGTAGGTTTTTGGAGCTATGACACCAACCATATGACCTAATATTTTTGTTTTCAGAAACATATGCCCACATTGTCATATGATGAATTGACTACGGTACGCAAGAACCTGCAGAGAGAAAATATTGAAGTAGATACCGATTATATTAGACAAACTTGGTTCCCAGTTTACAGAAGGTAAGTGTGAAAGTAAACGTTTTACTAAATATCGAAATTGTCGATTTTTTAAGAATAATTCCGGAGGTTCTATTTGAGACAGTGGTTTTTAAAGTACACAACTTGTGGATTTTTATTAAAGAATATATTTTAAGGAACTAACATAGCTCGTGGATTTTTAAAGATTTTTGTAAGAAGGACCAACCAGCACGTGGATTTTAAAGAAAAATTTTCAAGGGAATATAACAGCTCGTGGATTTTTAAAGAATACTTTTCAGGGGACCAACATAGCTCGTGGATTTTTAAAGAATATTTTTCAGGGGACCAAGCTGTGGATTTCTAAAGAATATTTTTCAAGGGCCAAGCTGTGGATTTCTAAAGAATATTTTTCAAGGGACCACCACAGCTCATGGATTTTTAAAGAATATTTTCCAAGTGACCAAACAGCCCGTGGATTTTTAAAGAATATTTTTCAAAGGAACCAAAACAGATCTTGGATTGTTAAAGAATATTTTTCAAGGGACCAATACATCTCGTGGATTTTTAAAGAATATTTTTCAGGGGAACAACACAGCTCGTGGAATTAAAAGAATATTTTTCAGGGGACCTACACAGCTCGTGGATTTTTAAAGAATATTTGACAAGGCATTACGACACCTTGTGGATTTTCAAAGAATATTTGAAATTTTGGATCAACAAAGCTCGTGGATTTTAAAGAAAATTTTTCAAGGGATCAACACAGCTTGTCGATTTTTGAAAATATTACTCAAGGGACCAACACAGCTGGTGGATTTTTAAAGAATATTATTCAAAGGACAAACACAGCTTGTCGATTTTTGAAAATATTACTCAAGGGACCAACACAGCTGGTGGATTTTTAAAGAATATTTTTCAGGGGACAAACACAGCTCGTGGATTTTTAAAGAATATTTTTCAAGGGACAAACACAGCTTGTGGTTTTTTGAAAATATTCCTCAAGGGACCAACACAACTGGTGGATTTTTAAAGAAAATTTTTCAAGGGACCAACACAGCTCGTGGATTTAAAAAAAAAAAAGTTTCAAGGGACAAACACAGCTTGTCGATTCTTGAAAATATTACTCAAGGGACCAACACAACTGGTGGATTTTTAAAGAATATTTTTCAAGGGACAAACACAGCTTGTTGATTTTTGAAAATATTACTCAAGGGACCAACGCAACTGGTGGATTTTTAAGGAATGGTTTTCAGGGGACAAACACAGCTTGTCGATTTATGAAAATATTACTCAAGGGATCAACACAACTGGTGGATTTTTAAAGAATATTTTTCAGGGGACAAACACAGCTCGTGGATTTTTAAAGAATACTTTTCAAGGGACAAACACAGCTTGTGTTTTTTTGAAAATATTCCTCAAGGGACCAACACAACTGGTGGATTTTTAAAGAAAATTTTTCAAGGGACCAACACAGATCGTGGATTTAAAAAAAAAAAATTCAAGGGACAAACACAGCTTGTCGATTCTTGAAAATATTACTCAAGGGACCAACACAACTGGTGGATTTTTAAAGAATATTTTTCAGGGGACAAACACAGCTCGTGGATTTTTAAAGAATATTTTTGAAGGGACAAACACAGCTTGTGGTTTTTTGAAAATATTACTCAAGGGACCAACACAACTGGTGGATTTTTAAAGAAAAATTTTCAAGGGACCAACACAGATCGTGGATTTAAAAAAAATTCAAGGGACCAACACAGCTCGTATATTTTTTAAGAATATTTTATAATTGACCAACACAGCTCGTGGATTTTTTAAGAATATTTTATAATTGACCAACACAGCTCGTGGATTTTTAAAGGAATATTTTATAATTGACCAACACAGCTCGTGGATTTTTAAAGGAATATTTTTCAGGGGACAAACACAGCTCGTGGATTTTTAAAGGAATATTTTTCAGGCGACAAACACAGCTTGAAAATATTTTTCAAGGGACCATCTAGACTCCTACATTTTTAAAGAATATTTTTCAAGGGACCAACCCTGCTCCTACATTTTTAAAGAATATTTTTCAAGAGACCATCCAGTCTCCTACATTTTTAAAGATTATTTTTCAAGCTTCCATGCAGACTCCTACATTTTTAAAGAATATTTTTCAGCTCTATCACAGCTCTGCGATTAATAAAAAAATTGTTGTGAGACTATCACATCTTGGGGATTTTTAAAAAACATTTTTAGAGAGACTATAGAATTTCGTGGATTAAAAAAAAAAAAACATTTTTAGAGAAGCTATCGAATATCGTGGATTTTTTTTAAATAAACTTAGAGAGACAAAATTTTTTTAAAAAAATGGTTTCAGAGAGACTATTTAGAGACTGGATTTTTAGATTAAATTGTTTATTTTTTTGTTTGTTTTTCAGACACTTCCTTAAACAAGCGCTGCAAAGAGCCAATGACTGTCGTAAGGCTTATTATTTATATAGTCAACAAGGAGCAGATTGTGATGTAAGTTAAATAACATAATAATTTTCCCATAACCCTCATTAACATTTTGTTTCTCCATACATTCCTTAAAACAGATAAATTGCAATGATGTTGTATTATTCTGGCGCATACAACAAGTTATACGCGTTACAGCAAACGCTTTGCGCCAGCAGGTTATAAATCGTGAGGCTCGAAGACTGGACAAAGAAATCAAAGAAGTTCTAGACGAGTTCAGTGAAGATGAAGAAAAGAAAGCCCACTTGTTGACGGGCAAAAGAGTTACTCTAGCAGAAGAATTAAGTAAGTTAAATACATTTCCAAGAAAATCCTATTCAATTCATTGTGGATTTCTCCCTTTTCTTTTCAGTTAAAGTAAGACAAATTCAAGAAAAATTGGAAGAATTTATAAATTCATTGAATCAAGAAAAGTAAAACCAAACAAAAATTGCATCTCTCCATTATAAAAAACAATAACTACATCAAAGATCTGTTTTTGTTTCTTTAATTGCTAAGCCATTGAATATAGTATCTAGTCCCCCGCCCGATTGTCATACACATGTATAGTTTTCTATTGGAATTTAACGCTTCTGCAACTGTATGAATATTTATTTCTATTTGAATTTTTTTTCTTTTGTTTATACTTATTTCTGCATTCATTCAACCACAACAAAATATATATTTCTTATATTTATAAGACTTTGAACTCGTTAGAATAATAAAGATCTATTGTCCATTTTTTGTCAATAAAAAAATAACAACAAGACACATAAAATGAGCAATTAAAAATATTTATATGGAATTTTAATTGTTATATGGAATGCTACAAGGCAAGAGGAGACGATTCTTACGTAAACCGAACTGAGATTGCGCTTCCAAATGATCTTCTGGCACAATACTTTTTTAGATATCATTATTGGGTTTGTAAAAGAATTTTTTCGGTTGATCCCCTCGAGTTGATTCTCTAATTTAGTAATTCAGTTTTTTTAACATTTTAGTGATATTGTTCAGGATGTTATAGTACGTTTACATATAACCACCGATTATATCAACCCCGTTGGTTGTCAATGTCAATTCCATTGGGTAAATCCTCCTAAAGAAGGTTATGACTGCAAAAAGCTATAAGATAAACAGGCTATTAATTTGGCTTACAACATGCTTACATTAGAGTTTTTATCGGGTTAACCACCTTTATGAGGATTTTTGTCGTATACACAATGGATTTGACAATTGAAACCCACTGGATTAACTAAATTCAATTATGTGTAAACGTACTGTTATTCTCCGTTTGCACTTAACCTGATTTAATAAACCGACTGACTGGGTTTCAAATGTCAATTACATATAGCAAACGTCAAAAAAATCCTCATAAAGAAGGTTATCTCTAATGCAAACGCCATTTGTTTGTATCACATATTTTTTTATTTTAATAATCACACAACATAAAGCACCTTTAAATTTTTAAATGCCATTCAACCAAGCAAGTGCCATTTTTTATGCAACTCTGTTCTCCAAAGATAACAACGTTAAAGAACAACTGTAGTTTTGCGCGATTTTTCTTTTTATTTTATAAACAGTTTTTCTGAAAATAATTGATTTGCTATAAAATATTTGTTAGTTTGTTTCTTTTTAAATGGTCGTGTATGTGCGTGTGTTTTTCGTTGGTATATGATCGCTGGTGCAATATTGTGTTTAAGATCGTTTGATGCTTGAAGTGATTTTTGGAAATGAATAAATAACGGTATCGTTTTCTTATTAGTCCAAATTGAAAGACATTTTTTATAAAATACCACTAAATGTGTTCTATAGAGGCGGTCAAAAACATACGGGAAGTGGTGTATACGTCAACAAAATAAACGAAAACTTTTGAAAAAACGGTTTCCAAATGATTAGCCTTTATAAAAGTGCTTGAATAAAGATAAATATTAAAAACACTAATAGGTCGACGGGGTGTGTGAAAATGGTCGAAAACGGTTTGTAATTGACATACGTTATAAAAAGTGTTGACATTTCTGTTTTGAAATGAGATTCAAAATTATATTTCCGAAAACCTCCTACCTACAGAGAATTCTGAAATTGTGGTTGCATTAAATTGGAAGCTTATTGAAGGTATATTTTAATATCGGTAAGTTTTCAAAGATGTAGATAATTGTTACTGGTACATATCTAAAATTATTAACCCTACACACTGCTGTGGTTAGGGGTATTATATTGTTACGAATGTAACTGATAGGTTTAACCACCCGTTTACACATGCAAGTGGCAGTTCGAAAAACACAAATACACTCACACATATTCACTGCCACACCAACTAACAACCTCACTGCCGACAAAATTTCCTTGTCAGTAATCAATGTAAGTGCTTTAAAAGTAACTTCAATTTTTTCCGAACGTTTACACATGCAAGTGTCAGTTCGAAAAAATTGAAGTTTCGACTATAATTTGTATACACAACTGTCTGCAAGTTACTTGCATGTGTAATCCTTGGGTTAGTTTAATTTCCGTTAATTTAAAAATTTGAATTGTAACGTAACTTTTTATTACGCACTTATTTTATTTAAGCAACAACAACTACCATGTAGAACTCTCTTCATCATTCTAGTTGTTACATTAGCTTTTGTTAATGTTCTTTTGTTTGTTTTGCCAAAATCATGTAATTATCGTTTAGTTTGTTACTTCTTTTCTTGCATTTATTTGTTGTTGTAATTACGTCATTGATCATCCCCCATGTATGTGAGTCTGGTTGTTCGCTTAGTGCGAATGTGCGTCTGTGTGTTCGTTGTACCTATTCGAGGAGTTGCCAGACATTTTCTAGAGGACTCTCGAACAGGGAGACTTTGGGATATAAATACAGGGGAACTGGCAATGACGGGTTGGTTGTGTTTTAAGCGTTGAACTGAACAGATCGGTTAAAGTGCATGCTAACTAGAGACTTGCTGTGTGCTTAGTAATTAAAGTCGGTTCTGAATAAGTGTAATAAAGTAAATAAAGCATTGTAGAAACGTAATCTAAAACGAACCCTGTTTTATTTGGTACAAATCGTATCGGGGAATAAAACAACGTCTACACGGAGATTAGTTAAATCTAATTCCGTAACAATATGTATTATGTCTTTGGGTATTAGTTTGTAACATGCAAAAGGAAAAGAAATACATATATATATCTGTACTTCCTTTTTATACCCTCAGCATTTATGCTAACGAGGGTATATACACTTTCATATGGGCAAAATGTGCCTCATCGAAATAATGGTTTTAGACCCCAAGTATGTTTGGGCGAAATGTGTTTCAGACAATTTGGAGTCGATTTAGCCATGTCCGTCCGTCTGTCCTGCTGGCTGGAGCGCACGATAACTCTCGAACGGATGAACGATTTGGTCCAAAATTTGGCTTTTGCAATATTGTGTCCAAACTTAGTTTAAGTTCGAAGATGGATTATATCGGTCCACTCCTTCCGGTACCTCCCCCAAAAAAGGTCGTAAATGTTCGGAAAATTTGTGAGCGCGAAAACTCTTGAAGGAAGTAACCGATTTGGTCCATACTTTCTAAAAGATTTAGATGAGGTTCCAATATGGACTCAATCGGCCCACTCCTTCGGGTACTTCCCACACAAAATTTCGGATAAGTTCAGATTAGGACCTGCTCTCGAATCGTTTTGGTTTTTGTTGCAACAACTTGTATTCACTGCCCCCTCATACGACGGTACATGGTACAATAATTCTTAGGTAGGCCAGAGCTAACAGCTGATTACAATTTTTTTTTTGTTATGGCTTAATCTGTCAAAACCGTGTTGACATGCAGAGTTGATATTTATTATTGATCAAAAAATTCAACTCTGTTTTGTTTTCATTTCAACATTTCGTTCTTCTTCGTTTACTCATCCGTTATCATTCATCAAAACAATTTTGACGTTTTAAGCCATAGCGACATATTTTTTTGGCGATTCTCATACCTGGCCTACCTATGAATTATTGTACCATGCGACGGTATAAGTTTCATTAGGGGCAAGTCCATAATTCTTGAGAAAATAGCTTGAAAGGTGCAAAAAACCCCTATGGTACAGTGTGCAGTGGTTTGAGCGCAAAATAAATCTCGAACGGATCTGCCGATTCGGTCCAAAATTTGGCCTTCGTAATATTTTGTCCAAACATAGTTTAAGTGCGAAGATATGCTATATCGGTCCACTCCTTCAGGTACCTCCCCCACAAATGTTCGGAAAAATTTTGCGCAGAATAACTCTTGAAGGGAGTGACCGATTTGGTCCATAATTTACACATCCTAAAATATCTACAACATATCTGTTAGAGCCAACTCAAAGTACTTAAGGAATAGGGTCTACAGATATCTGCGTTGTTATGTCGGACAATGCAGTAGGGATGACAGCGGATGAGCCCATATAGGTCAACGGTGGCGCCCACAGGCTTCCAAGAAGTTTACGCTCGTGCTTAGACGATGTTGAGTGCCAGGCTCTCTAAGTTCTTCCTTGTGCTCACAAGCAAAGAAGAAATCCTGACAAATGTTGCCACCAAAAACATGAAAGAAATAACGAAAAGAAATTTTAATCTCCCAGGAGGTCACAGGCACATGCCAAATCCTCTCGCAACTGCGGCAAGCTCCAGGTGTCTGGGAGGGAGCACTTCATGTTCAGACAGTGTTTCAGAAACCTCTACAAACAAGAAAAAAAGGACCATTTGCTTTTAAGAAAAGAACCAAAATTGCTTGCTGGAACGTGCGCACTTTATATGAAAGCGGAAAAATACAACAACTATGTAAAGAACGAAGAAAACGGGGGATATATATATATATATATATATTGTGTATAAGCGAATGCCGATGGAATGGCTCTGGTACGTTCACAACTCAATCAGGAGCGAAACTTTTATATTCTGGTCGTGAAGAGAATGATATCCACTGCGATGGAGTGGCAATCCTAATTAGCCGTTCGGCAACCGCCTCTTTAATAAATTGGCGTCCCATCAATCACCGTATAATGTCTGCTCGTTTCCATTCCAAGATTAGAAATATTACGATTGTTCAGAAACATCCACAATCGACAGTAAAACGAAATTCTATAGCGAATTGGACCGTACTCTATCGGAAACTCCAAAAGGTGATATACTGATTTGCATGGGCGATCTAAATGCTAAAGTGGGAAAGGATAATACGGGATTTGAACATGTTATAGGAAGCCACGGACTCAGAAAGAAGAATGAAAATGGTGAACTTCTGTTAGAAACATGTAGTCGCCACGATATAATTATTGGTGGAACCCTATTCAAACACAAACGTAGCCACATGGGTCTCTCCCGATGGAAAAACAGAAAACCAAATAGATCATTTCTGTATGAGTCGCAAATGGAAACACAATCTATGCGATTTTCGAGTCAAACGAAGTGCAGATATTGGATCCGATCATCACCTCGTACTAGCCGTACTACAAATGAAAGTGAATGCCTGCAAGAAAATCCACCAAACATGTCCATCTAAAAAATTTGACGTGGCTAAACTCTTTGAGCCTCATCATAAACAAACTGTAACAAATGAAATAATTATTTCGGAGGATCAATATCCGGAAACCGACGGAATCGAAGAGATGTGGAAACATATAAAAGAGAAAATTCTGTGCATATGCGAAGAAAAAATAGGTCAATATCCAAAAGAAAAACGAGAATGGATATCTATTACTACGTGGACCCTAATTGAAGAAAGGAGAAATCTAAAGAAACTAAAAAATGATGAGCCATGCCCTGCTCGGCGTGTAAAACTGGAAAAAGAATACCAACTAAAGAACAAAGAAGTTCGTAAAGCTTGTAGAAAGGACAAAAGGTTATTCATAGACGAACTTGCCACTCTAGCTAATGACGCTGCTAGTAAAAATGACACTAAAACCGTTTATAAACTTACTAAGAAGCTTATTGGAAAGGATATTTCATCAGATCGGCCAATTAAGTCTAAAGATGGAACTCTCATTTCGAATACCGACGATCAACTAATAAGATGGCGAGACCACTTCATGGAAACTCTGAACAACTATCCCAATACCTCTTCTATTCTCGATTCAACAGAAATTACAGCGCCACGACCCCTCGATATAAACACCAGTTGTCCCGATGTCCTTGACATTGAAAATGCTATTAGGAAACTAAAAAATAATAAATCACCAGGTTACGATCGGATACCTCCAGAAATATTAAAATGCTGCCCCGACAAAATGGCAAAAATACTCCACCCACTCATAAAAAAATCTGGGAAGAAGAAAAACTACCAGAAGACTGGTTAGAAGGAATAATAATTAAAATCCCAAAAAAAGGAGATCTTTCTCAGTGTAAGAACTACAGGGGAATATCACTGCTATCAATACCATCAAAAATTCTGACACAAATCCTTTTAAACAGGATAAGCGCAACAATTTAATCTAAACTTCGTAAGCAGCAGGCAGGATTTCGTGCAAAAAAATCATGCGTTGATCACATAAATACACTCTGAATCATAATGGAGCAGACAAAAGAATGGCAAACCCACATATATCTAGCCTTCATTAATTATACTCAAGAAATTGACCAATCTCATAAAAGCGCAATACGAAGACTTTAAATGCAGAGTTCTACACAATGGTAGCCTCTCTGAACCGTTCACTCCTATGTCGGGTGTAAGACAAGGCTGCTTACTTTCACCCATTTTATTCCTGCTGGTCATTGACAAAGTCCTTACTGACACAATTAATCATAAAAATCGAGGAATTCAGTGGACTTTAACGGAGAACCTATAGGACCTGGACTATGCAGATGACATATGTCTTTTGTCCATAAAACACAGCGATATGCAGTCAAAAATTAATGACTTGGTAACAGAGTCAGCTAAAGCAGGACTTAAGATCAATATAAGTAAAACAAAAGCAATAAACACGAAATCCATAAACCCAAACCCCTTTTTTATTGGAGACGAACCGATTGAATTCGTGGAGAAATTCTGTTATCTCGGAAGTATAATTGCAATCGAAGCCGGAGCGGAAGCCGACATCGCAAGTAGAATTGGCAAAGCTAACGGAGATTTCAATCAATTACGATGTATCTGGAACTCCTCTGTTATATCCACGAATACCAAAATAACTATATTCAAGTCGAACGTTCTATCAGTATTGCTTTACGGATGTGAAACCTGGTTGACAACAATAGCATTAGGTTCGAAGCTACAGTCATTTACAAATCGATGTCTTCGATACATATTAAAAATTTGGTGGCCAAATGTCATAACCAATTCCGATCTCTACCAAAGGTGCAGTATCGATCCATTAGCAACCATCATACAAAGGAGAAAATGGAAGTGGATAGGGCACACGTTGAGGAAAAATAACGAAGAACTATGCCGGCAAGCCCTAGATTGGAAAAACGAAGACCTAAAAACTTCTGGAAAAAAGTCTTATGAAGGAGTTAGAAAGCACCGGAAAATCATGGAGCGAAATAAAAGCACTAGCAAATGACAGAACATCCTGGAGGTTGTTTGTAGAGGCCCTATGCTCCTCAAGGAGTCAAACGGAAAAGAAGAAAAATATCTACCAGATATAGATCAGGTTCGAATATGGACTATATTTGTCCACTCCTTCGGGTACCTCCCACACAAAATTTTGGATAAATTTATTCATGAGGCAACTTGCATTCGCTGCAATGCAGTGACTGGAGAGCACGATAACTCTCGAACTGTTCAACCGATTTGTAAAAAAAATTTGGCCTTCGTCATATTTTGTCCAAACTTCAGTTTCAGTTCAATACCGGATGGGCAATACCGGTCCACAACTTCCGGTACTTCTCCTAATATTTAAAAATTTTACTAATTTTTTTTTTACTTGTTCATTTGATATATCATTCTGTATTATACCAAATCCAAGCCCTTTGTCAAAAGTGTTTAGCCCCGATATACATATAAAAAAGAATAATGTATAAGATGATCGAGAGAGACTCTACAGACCAAATTCTTCTCTTTCTTTAAATTCTTCTTTACGGGAGCACCAAACAAACTAAAAGCGTAAAAGATTCCAAGTATGTTTGGCTTTTGGACGTGTATGTACTTACCCTTTGAGTTAACACTTGCAACATAAAAAGAAATCAATTTTCATTATGTTATTTTTAACAAATAACAAACAGTTTTTTTTAATTTTTTTTATTGAAAGGCACTTTCTGGTTTTTTTATAAATTTACATTTTGTCTTCTAAAATTATAGTCTATGTCCATATTTTTCCTAATAAATTTCTTCAGTATGTCTTTCGTTCTTTTGCAAACGTTTTTGTTTTGTTTTTGTTTCATGTACAAATATGGATAAGGCTACATTAATAATAGTAATAAAGTTATTATATTTTAAAACTAAATGCTGATCAACAGCAAATCTAAAATATAACAGTTTTTTTTTTTTCATTTATTTATTTGTTTTACTTTTTATCAACTTTTTTTTGTCTGCTTATCAAAGAAAAAAGAGGGATCAAATATTTTGGTTGAGTTTATTTTTGGACAGAGTATGAATAAAATTAAAAAGTAAATTTCAGGAAAGGGATGCTAGGTAATTACAAGAGATGTGTCCGTTTTTGTATGGGATCATTGTCATCACAAAAAGTAAAAACTGTAATGTGAAGCCCGGACATGCATTCAGCACACATATTTGGTTCTTTATTTCGGTTTATTTTTCCAAAAAAGTAAAAATGTCATTCTTCTCCATTTTATGATGATTTATGCTAGGTTTACATTTACCAAATCCACTCGATTTCAACTGTCAATTCCATTGCTTAAACGTCAAATGAAACCCAAGGGATTTCAGATGAGATTTCATGTGACGTACACACAAAGGAATTGACAGTTGAAATCCATTCGATTTCGTAAATATACTATAAGACTTCCCGCCCAGTATGGCATATTGCATGTATTGAACTGCCAAACAGGTTGTAAATTTTCTTATAAACTCTCAATAAAAGGTTGAAAATAATTTTAATTTTTTTTGATCACACACAAAAAAACAAATTGTAATTAGCAAAGAATCGAAACTTGTCTCAAGGCCATATTCAATGAAGCATTGAAGTGAAGGCCTTGGACTTTCAAATAGCTGTTGAGAAAAACAAAAAAACAACCTTAGGTTTCACTGCAACTACAAATTGGGTGGTTTGGTTTTTTATACATTTTATTTTATTTGTTGTTGTTTTAAATTTATTTTACTAACTATTACTACTACATAGTTTAATAATTATAGTTAGTTTGTTTTAGAATATTTGAGGTCATAAAAAAAAAAAAACAAAATTATAAAAATAATGTTAGGTTAGGTTATGTTGAAAAAGAAGGTCATTTATACTTTTTGATTTCTTTAAGCATACATAAATAAAATAATCTCCTTGTTTGTGAAAGCTTTTGTTATTTAGAAACTGGCCAAATTTTTTTCAACCTAACCTAAAATTATAATTGAAAACAAAAAATAATGGAAAAGAAAAATAAAAATATTATAAAACCTGTATCAGTCTCATTTGATCACCCTTTTCTTCTTCTTTTTTCGCTAAAACAAATTATGATGAGGCAAGTTTCTATCTATTTAATTAAGGCTTAACGTTTACACAAAATTATTTATTAAAAAAACTCAATGCAACAGCAGTTATATTTGGGTTATGACTGATAATTATACATATTTATATATAAAAAATGATAATATTTAAAATTAAAAATAAAAAAAAAATAAACATTATTTTTAACAAGGAAATGCAAAAAAAAAAGTAACAAAAAACTGTCCCACAAAACAGAGGTAACAAAATTCGTTACAAGGAGACTTTTTCAACATTCCATCTATACCTCTACAAAATTTCAATTTCAACATCTCATATTCCTTGGATTAGTAGGAACTTTGGCTCACTCTTTTCTTTTGTTTCTGTTCCTTGTTTTGTTTGTTTTTTTTTTTTTTAATTTCAATATAATTTTTTTATTACATTTCTAAGTTTCTGATTGATTGTCCACTTTTGTTTTTTTTTTTCACTAGGGTCTGGAAGACAGTTTTCTTTTATTTTAGTTTCCTGTTTTTATTCGTTGAAAGGAAGGAAGGCATTTTCATCTATATATGTATAGGTTTTTTATTTTGTTTTGTACTTCCTTTATTTCTCGGCTTGAAATATACAAAATGGATGATTACAATTGAGGGGGGCGGAGTTAAATGAAGATGATTTTTGTATATGTATGATTGTGTGTGTGGTGTGTTGTTTGATATGCGAAACTGAAAAAGTGGATCTTTTAAGCTTGAGGCAGTGCATTCTTCTTCTCATTACGTCTGTTCTCCCATCTAGCCACCGCTGGCAATGGATAACAGAGGAAGGCCGACAGCAATATTAGACCACCAGCAAAATAGAAACAGGCATTATAATCCTTGGTGGCATCGTATAAGGCACCTGGAAATGAAAAGGTAAATATTTTCAAAAAATGATTATTTTAAAGATAAATTATTAATTGATATTTTATTTATTACAGATCTTGGAGATTTTTTACCAAGATACATTCTAAAATTTAAAACGTCCCAAGAAGAATTTTCTCGAAAAGTAACCGAAAAGGCTAATGAACTTAGATCATCAACTCCAAATTAAGACCTATTTTACTTGTTACTTTCCAAGCAAGAATTCTGCAAAAAGAACTTTCTTAGAGAGTAAGGAGTTTTTATTCTCTTTTGCAAGAAAACTGTAAAAAGTAAACAGACACCTTCCCAGCAAAATCCCTCAAGCAATCAGCTGATTTTATTAACAAGTAAAAAAAGTATCAGTCGGCTTTGCCGACAGAGATATACCCTCAGCCTGTGTGTATGGAAACAATTTTTTCCCAAAAATATGTGTGTTTAGGGGGTTTAAAAATTTTGGGCGTTTGAACCGACAAAAAGGTTGATTAGTATTAAAGCTCAAAAGATATGCGAAGGAGATACCAAGAGGAATGGCAGCCACAACATATGGTGCCATAGGGGGTTTTTACACTCTTCGGGCAGTTTGATCAAGAAGTATGGACTTGCCCCTAAAAAACCTTTTACCATCGTAATTGAGGCAGCGAATGCAAGTTGCTTCAACAAAAATTAATTGATTCGATATGAGGTCTTAAAGTGAACTTATCCGAAATTTTGTGTGGGTGGTACCGGATGGAGTGGACAAATATAGTCCATATTTGAACCTGATCCATATCTGGTAGATATATTAGGATGTGTAAAGTATAGACCAATTCGGTCACTCCCTTCAATAGTTACCGTACGAACAATTTTTCCGAACATTTTTAAACTTTTGTGGGGGAGGTACCTGAAGGAGTGGACCGATATGGCTTATCTTCAAACTTAAACTATGTTTGGACAAAATATTACTAAGGCCATATTTTGGACCGAATCGGCAGATCCGTTCGAGAGTTATCTTGAGCTCCAACCCCTCACACAGTGTCATAGGGGTTTTTTGCAACTTTAATGCTATTTTCTCAGGAAGTATGGACTTGCCCCTGATGGGACTTGTACCGTCGTATAGAGGGCAGTGAATACAAGTTTCTAAAACAAAAATCAAAGCGATTCGAGAGATGGCCCTAAACTGAACTTTTCCGAAATTTTGTGTGGGAGGTACCCGAAGGAGTGGACCTATTGAGACCATATTGGAACCTCATATTACCCTGGTAGAAAGTTTACGCTACACAAAGTATGGACCAAATCAGTTACTCCTTTCAAGAGTTATCGTGCGCACAAACTTTCCGAACATTTTCGAACTTTTGTGGGGGAGGTACCGGAAGTAGTGGACCGATATAGCCCATCTTCGAACTTAAACTAAGTTTGGGCAAAATATTACGAAACCCAAAATTTGAACCGAATCGGTTCATCCGTTCGAGAGTTATCGTGCGCTCCAGCCAGCAGGACAGACAGACAGACAGACGGACGGACATGGCTAGATCGACTCCAAATTGTCTGAAACACATTTCGTCCAAACATACTTGGGGTCTAAAACCATTATTTCGATGAGGCACATTTTTGATCGTATCAAAGTGTATATACCCTCCATAGCCTAAAGGCTGAGGGTATAAAAATAAAAAAAGAAAATGCCCCAAAAAAGGGGCATTGCAACTCTGTTCTCCAAAAAAAACAGGAAACGATACCATTAGGCTTGCTATTTGCACAATAATTAGGTCTGTCTGGTTACTTTCCAGACAAGAATTGTCCAGCAAGAACTTTATCAGAGAGTAAGGAGTTTTTATTCTCTTTTGCAAGATAATTGTAAAAAGTAAACAGACACCCTCCCAGCAAAAACCAGCAAGCAATCAGCTGACTTGGCAAAACAGAACAATTTGTCCGCCAATGAAGTAACTAAAGGAAGCAAAAATGTTGTATTTTATTAAAAATAAATAAGAAAATGACCAAAAAAGTATTTTTTCCACTTTGCAACTTTGTTCTCCAAAAAAATAACACAATTTGGCTTGCTATTTCCATAATAAAATTGTTTTTAATTTTCACAAGCATAAATCAACGAAAAGTTAAAAACAGATGATAGATTGCTTTCAGGAAGAAGAAGAGTTGCAAGTGGTTGCTAGAAGAAATTTGTCCAGCAAGAATTTGCAAACTCTCAGTAAAAGAGCTGTCAAAATGTCTCTCCCGAATCACTCTCCTTTGCTGGATTTTAGTGTTAACAGACGTCTTCCAGCAACAATTGGTGCAAATTGTTAAAAATTTTAGGGTAAACAGACAGACCTATTGTTACAAATTTTAGGGTAACCAGACACACCTATTGTTAAATATAGCATAGGAAGTAGGCGGCGAAGTGCAGTGGACGACACGTTATGAGCAGTACACATTGTCAGTTTTGAATGTCGATATTTCGCAGTTATCGATAACTGTCCAACCGTCCAGCAACCACAAAACATTTTGCGGTTGCATGATAGAGCTGGCAAAAAATCGATGACACTATCGATAATATCGATTGTTATTTAAAAAATCAATATCGATAGATAGTTTTGCCTATCGATATTATCGGAATAAAAACCCCTAACCTGAAATCCATTGAAATAAATAGAAATTTTGCTGTTTTTCGGTTATGTGTGTGTAAGAAAGAAAGTCCGTAGTCACACGTACACATTTTTCGGTAAAAAAATGTTTTTTTTTACATTTTTCATAAAATAAAAGCAGTTGTTTATTCTCCTTTACATTTCTGTGAACTACTTTTGCATAATTTCAAGAAAATCATTGACATTTCCGCCATTTTTATATCCAAATTAATGGCGATAACAACTTAACGATAATATCGATAGCAATCGATGTTTTAAAACATTATATCGAAAATATCTAATGTTGCGAATATCGATGGTTTGCCAGCTCTAGTTCCTGGACAGTTTGACATTTATCGATATTTCCGAAAAATCGACAGTCAAAACTGATCGTGTGTACCCCGCTTAACGTGACTGCAACAACAACATATGTTCTCTTTATTCCCATCTGTCGTGGTTAGCAAAGGAAAACCTCGCACAAAAAATTTTAAGCATCAAAGAACTGTAAAAATGTCTCTCACGAACTGCTCTCTTTTGCTGGAATTTTTGTGTTAACAGAAGACCAACAACAATTGGTATAAACAATTTGTAACCAGACAAACCAATTCATGGCCTGACTATACAAAAACAACATTGCTGTGTGCGTTAAACAATAAGATCAGGGATACCAACTGTTCCGAGGTAAAAATCGCTACAGCCACATACGCACCAGAGGTCTGAAGCGATTTTTACCTTAAAGCAGTTGACATTCCTGCTTAAACAGTGGTTTTTGTACGTCAAAAATCACCACAAGTAGCGGGAAAACCACCAACTTGGCACCCCTGAATAAGATATCCCTGGGTTTGCGCACAAGAAATACATATTAGTCGTGTTCCTTTACGGACCTGAGGTGTTCCCTTACTTTAAGTATAGTACACATTGACAAGCAAAACTGACAGTCATCGAGGTTTATTTCGTGCATAGCAAAGCCTAATTGAAAATTTTCTTTTATAATCTCTAAATAATACCGTAACTATTGTATTTCAAACGTTTTTAACTAAATAAAATTTGTTATTTGCCGGAAAATTGTACTTAAAGTACGTTGACTGTCAGTTTTGACTGTTAGTTTGTACTCCCCTTTAAAAAGCATAAAATTTATATGACAGCAGTTCACCACTTTTACCATTTTTTGCCACTGTTACCATTTTTAAAAGTAAAGGAACAGACCAATTGCCTTTGCAAAGTCTGGGCATCACAACGTACAAGCGACAAGATTGTGAAAGGATACCATTAAATACAAAGTCAGAGAAAAACTAACATGGAAATCATACCTCAACAACTTCATACTTCAAACTACAACAGTTACAAGGAACAACAAGACATAACGAATAGATTATTTTAAGGAGCTACTAAATGATGATTGGATGGCCGTTGCTGAAAAATACCAATATCCCAAGAAAATGAAGGCAGAACAAATATAATAGCAAAGCAAGAACTTAGTCAAGACTTACTACGTGGTCTAGTATCGCCCCAAAATTGCTGAAATAAATGGGAGAGACAGGCAAAGAAGTGCTTCACGAAGTGATAAATTTAGCATGGACGACTGGCAGTTAGCCATCGTCAACAGCATATTCAAAAAGGTCGATAACCAACTGTGCCAGAACAATCGAAGAGAATTCCTTCTATCAGTTGCAGGAAAAATCTATTTAAGAATCCTAACAAACAAGCTTAGGAATGAAATTGACGACCAACTCGACGACGAACAGTGGAGTTTGAGACCCTACCGACCGAAGTACACAAGACTTGATATTCACAATGAGACAAATATCAGAAATAACAAGTAAAAAAGCATTAAGTTCGTCTGGGCCGAACTTTTTGTACCCATAAAATACATATTATTTAGTTTTCTTTCCTGTCCACAATTTTAAGTGGAGATCGGGCGCCACCTTTATATTGAGGATATATCAAAGTGTGGACCCATGTTGACAATTTTTGGTGGAGAAATTGTGTCACCACTGGGAACCTCAAATGTCAAATTACAGATAGTTCGGTCAACACATGTCGCTAAACTCCTGACAATTGACAATTTTTGTGGAAAAGTTTTGAGATAAAAAGTATTGACAAATTTCAGTAGAGACGTGTTGTGATCGCTAGGAACCTCAAGTAACAAATTGCCAAAAAATTGACCTACGTTGACAATTTTTGGTGGAGGTGAGTCGTAATCTCTGGGAATACCAAACGTTAAATTTCAGGTAGTTCGATCAAAAAGTGTTACCACAACTCTCAAAATACCGAATATCGGGATGTAACGTTATATGGGGGCTATACCGAAACATAAAATCATATTGAAAAATTTTGCAGTTGGCTAGCTGTCAAAAAAGCTAGCTAACCATCCTCAAAATACCGAAAATCGGGAGGTACCATTATATGGAGGCTATAGCAAAACATGGACTTTTGTTTGCAATTTTTGGTGACCTCTGTGAATCTAAAACTTCAAATAATAGTTATTTCGGTCAAAAAATGTTGCTAAAACCCTCAAAATACCGAAAATCGGGAGGTACCATCATATGGGGGCTATACCGAAACATGGACCTATGATGACAATTTTTGGTGGAGATATTTTGTGGCCTCTGAGAACATCAAACGCTTAATTACAGGTAGTTAGGTCAACAAATTTAGTTGTGTCTAAACGGCGGGTCTTACAACACCACTTGTAGATAAGTTTTTTATGGCTCAAATAATCAGAAAATGTCGCCTACATTACACTGAGAGGTATTTTGGAAAGTATGATGTTTTTGCCCGGCCTAGGAATCGAGCCGCCGACTTTTTGAATGCAAGGCGGACGTGCTTACTTTGCACCCACGCTGGCACCCATATATAATGACCCACCACCCAATATATAATAATATCAACTATAGATATCGGTGTTATAATACCATCCATATAATCCAACCCAAAACCAAGATGAAATTTTATGAAAACTGACTTGTCGAAATACATCACAAAACTTTATTACGACAAAGAATTTCGAGAGATTTGCCGTAGTGCAATGCGAAAATATCAATAGAAAAAATGTTATCTTCCCGAAACGAAGAAAGCGAACGACTTGTGGAAGAGTTCCATTTCACACAAAGTCAGGAAGTCGCAGATGAGCTAATAAATAGTCTTGACGAAGCCAGAAAATCGGTGTAAGTCAACGCTGTCAACAATATGATCACTCCAGTCGCAAAGCTTGGAGTCTTTCTCTTCAAACCCATCCGTGAATCCAAACGTCAGCGTTTCTCATATAATAAAGCTATCTAAGCCGATCAAGACAAACCATTTTCACACAAGATCAACTTTTATGTTAAACGCCTACGTAACAACACAACCCCAAACGAACTATACTCACATCATTTCTCTACAACGGAAATCAATCATGCTCTCTCAAAAATGGAACAAGGAACAGACGCCGGAATCGACGGAATCAAAATTAATTTACTCTACACAGCGTACGCACTCTGGTTACCTCCCTCGCTCCCTCAAAAAGGTCTAAAGCTACCGAAACCAGGTAAAGATCCAGAAGAAGCATTGAGCTATCTACCTATCGCTCTGTTTTCGAGTGCTCAAAACATTTTGATTGTCTAATATATGCCGCATTGAAGACGAAATTGAACAATTTATCCCCAATGAACAAGCAGACTTCCGTAGGGAACGATGTTGCGCGGATCAAGTACCGGCCCTCACTAATTAAATCGAGAATGATTTCGACAGGATGCAAACTAAACAAAATAATCTCCCACACTATAATATGCAACATCATCAGCGTACGGGAATAAACTTTATGAAACGTTTGCAATCGTTTCGTTTCGTATTTTCCATAGAAACAAAACGAAACATAACCCAAGTTGACCGAACTCGCTGTTTAGTTTCGTTTTGTTTACATTGGTGTGTGCGAACAAAATGGAAAGCGAAAAGTTCTCAACTGATGAACAAATCATAGAAAACGAAACCGTACAATAAACATTTCAATCGTTTGCTGGTTGATTAAAACATCCATCATTGTATGTTCCAAAAGTATGTTGATGTTAGCTAAGTGCGTTGTTTAACAATCAAATGTGTGTTTGTAATTATTTTATTATTTCGCACAACAAACGTTTGCAAACGATTCATTTTGTTTCGTTCGTGAATGAAACAACCCGAAATAGCATAGCCGAAATACATTTCAGCAATCGTACAGTTTTGTTCTCCTTCAGTTGCAAAGTTTGTGGTTTCGTTTTGTTTTGAGAACGAAACGATTCAGAAAATATGAAAAGTTTGTGACTTTGTGTGAATGGTACTGGAATCGTTTCGTTTGTTTGCGTTCATTGAACATCGTACATGTCATGCTAAGCGACTGACTTTTTAAGCTGAAACCACATACAACGTTTGAGTAAAGTTTTGTGTCATTTCTGGTAGAAGAATAAAGAAAAATCAGCACTGATTTTTACCCGTATTGTTGCTCCATGAGCATCTAATCATACTTGCACTTTTTACCAGTTGTTTACCCGTATTATTGCTCCATTGGCATCTAATCATACTTGCACTTTTTTTACCAATTTTTACCCGTATTGTTGCTCCATGAGCATCTAATCATTTTTTTTCATGTCTTTGTCTTTTATTCATCTACCAGAAATGACACAAAAACTTTACTCAAACGTTGGATCTGTTTTCAGCTTTAGTGTCCTCTTAAACGACAGCTCTCGCAGAACAAAAAAAAAATCAATAAGGGTCTTCCCCAGGGTTCAGTCCTTGCCTAAACGTTGTTTAATCTTTACATTCATGATATTCCCTCAAATTTAATTATGCAAACGGTATGGCAATCGCAATACAAAACATGAAATTTAAAATCTTAGTTAAAGTTCTGGAATCACACTTATTTTTAATATCATCCTACTGCCACAAATGGAAACAAAACCCCAGCCTCTCGTAAACAGAAGTCTGCTACTTCCATCTCACTTACATCGAGGTACAGGAAACTATTAATAAATGTTAACGGTGGCACCCTCTGTCAAAACTTCAACCCGAAATATTTTGGTGTAACCCTTGACAGAACCCTACACTTTTAATAGTACAACTTGTGTACAGCCCTGGACCAGGTGTAACCTACAGCTGAATACGGCTCTTCAATCTGGCTAAATAGTCCTCCCGTAAGGAGCATCGACAAACAATTGAACACCTTTATGGGAATTAATACAGGAACATTAGAGGCCACGCCGATAGATTATTTACCAATGCGAGCTAATACCCAACCCCACTCTTTAAGAAGAAGACAATCTGTGCTCCAAGAGTATAAAAATCGTTGTAAACGTAAATATCACGCCTAATCAGGACTTATCAATAAACTGCGGATCTAGACTAAGTCAAATAAACCCTCTTTGCTGTTAGCCGATCAGCTTCATACCGAGAGGACGCGGTGGAATGATTCAACCCTGATAGCAGGACAACAGAATCCAACCTTCCTCGTAAAACATGGTGCAACATGCCCTGCATGTTGATTGGTACTGCACGCAACGCTGCATATTTTTAAGTGCCTAGCTAAATCCACTGACCTGTCTCCCGATTCTAAATGGACGTAGAAAATCCAGGTTGCTAAATTTTAGAATCTAAAATGATGTTTGCTTTGCTATGACAACAGACGGACGAACAGGGCTAAAACGTATCTAAATGGTTCGAAATGGATTTCGTTCAAAAATACTTGGGACCCAAACCTATTATTTCGATTAGGCACATTTTTGTTCGTACCAAAGTGTAACCTTAAGGCTGAGGACATAAAAACTTTTCCTTGGGACACCCACTACTACACATTTATTATTTCACTCACCTGCAATGGGACTACCAATTGTTGCAGCAATACCCTGGAACAACATCAGGAAACCAAAGGCATTCGTCAGTTTTTCCAAACCAATCATTTCGACAGCAATCAATGATCTCAGCGCCGAGAAGCAGGCAATACAGAAACCAAAGAGTACAGCAAAGGTCCATTGAGTTGCAGTGGTGATGTAGAAACCACTGAAAATGGTGGCAATACCACCGGCAGTAATGGCAATGTTGTTCAACCACAGTGGCTTAACGCTGGGGAAGGAGGTGATGGAACCGCAGAATATCCTAGCAATTGTGTTGAAATAACCAATGGCGGACACGACTTGCAAAGCGGCACTATCATCCATGCCACCCTCAACGGCACGTGGTTTCAAGAATGTGAAGGGGACAAAGAAACCCATCATTGTAAGGAAACCAGAGAAAGCCAAACACATGAAGGAAGGCGATTTGAGGAGTGTCACATCCAACATAGTCGAGAGGGTACGGCGTACAGCTTCCGGGCACAAATGACAACCACTTTCACGTTCTTCGAGTTGATCTTGTTTGGTGGGCAGGCGGGTAACGGACATGTGATAGGCCAATGATGATTGGGATTGGTATTGGGGAATACGGGTAAGGGAACCGGTGAAGAAGGCATCATCACGATACATGGGACGTGTAACGGTGGTGGTGACATCATGCTGAGAACCGACATTGCTGCGACTGCCAATGTTTTGGGGACGTCTACCGGAAACGGTGTGGCGACGGGCTTGAACAATTGTGGGCTTGGCTTCGGTAACCAACAAGTTCTCATTCTCGGTTTCTTCTTCATTTTCGCCAACGGTGGTGAGTTCCTTGTGGAGATTGAAGGTCATTTGTGAGGGTTCGCCGTTGGGTGTTGTGGGCTGGGACTTGCGCATGTTCTTCAGTTCTGTGCCCTTGCCAGAAGCTCCAGAAAGGCGGCGTTCCAGATTGGCTCCCTTGAAGACTTCAGCTGCCGTGGGATAGTGGTGTTTGGGTGAGGCACCCATGTAGGTGTTGTGGGCCGAATTGGGCATGGAGTAGGCAAAACGTCCTTCAGGCAGGGGTTTGCTAAAGGCGGTGGTGGCAAAATGGGGTTTGGGCGCCACAGAGTTGCCATGGCCATTGGCCTTGTTCTTGTTGTCCTTGTCTTCTTCCACACCATTATCGGTAACAGCCAAGGTGAGGGGTTGAATGGGCCGGAAGGCAATACCAATGATGGCACAGGCAACAATAATCAAACCTTGGACCTTCAACATGGTTCTCCAGTCATATTCTTTTAGTAGGTAGTTGGAGAGAGGGGCAAACACAAAAGTACCCACACCGGAACCACACATGGCAATACCAGTAGCCAAAGCTCTCCACTTTTCAAAATAGAAACCAATGATGACCACAGCTGGAATATACACCATACAGAAGCCAATGCCACCGAGCACACCATACACCACCATCAACAATTCAATGCTCTGCACATAGCTGGCCAAAACAAAACAGCATGCTGCAAATAGAGCACCCGCTATAGTTACCGGCCGGAAACCAAAACGATTGGCCATTGCACTTACAAATGGACCAGCCATCAAATAGCAACCACTCAGCAGTGACGATACAAAGGACACATAGAATTTGCTGACATTAAACTCCTTGATAAGGTCATCCTGAATGAAACCCGAACAGAAAACGATGCCATCAATGATGGTACAGCAGAGGAAAGATGCCACCATGACCACCCAGGCCCAGCCACTATCGGGTGGCACAACAACTGCGGCCGTTGCACTGTCCACATCTTCGAATTGTTCCTTGTCCTGTGGCGCGGAGTGATGATTGTTCGTTTTGCTCACCAAACTGTCAGAGGCGGCTGGTTCATCTGCGGCAACCGTGACATTCCGATGATTTTGTTGTGTTGCGGCCATTTAATCTGCAAAGAAAATGTGAAGAAAATGGAAAGACTTTCGTTAGTGGATAAAAAAACAAAGGTACATATAATTTTTTTCAAAAGAAAATAAGAAGAGGAAGATTTATGTATATATTAGCCATAAATATGTGTGAAAGATATGTATATAATTTAGATATGTATGTATTGTGTGGTTATGTGGGAGTCAGGGAAATATGGACTTTTTAATTGTTTGCCAATACTAGAAGGGGGTGTGTATCCCAAGAAAAACAAAGCATGTGATGGATGCATTGTTGTATTTGCTTTTCTTTTTAGGCGGATCATCGTTGGGATCATTCCATATTGAAATGTCACGATTTGTGGAGATCTTTTGTCAATTTCATATCTACATATCTACGTAGGTATGTAGCTTGTATGTCTCTATAGAATCTTTGTATATGTGAAAATATTTTTTAACCGTAAGGTAGAAAGTGTTTAGAGTATTGTCCGAAACACCGCTTGCTTTTTATTTGCTGCGTAGTGTTCTTGCGAATTATGATGGCCTGCAGCCAAATGAGATTGAAGGAGTGTTGCTAATGTTTTTTATTTCGTTTTTTTTTTTGTTTTTTTTTTTTTCTTGTATTGGACAATGGAATGACGCACGTGATTGTCTTGATGGTGTTCGGGCAGTCTTTGATGGATAGCCGTTTTCTGGTTGTTGTTTTCTTAAATTACTTTTCAAAACATGTCACATCATGCGAATGCGTATATTTATGTATTAAAACAATGTTATTCTCTGTTTATGAGAAGTAATGAGATTTTTATTTGTTTTGAGGACAAGTAACCCTGAGTCATAAAAAAAACTGGAAATTGCGAAATTAAAACGCAAAAATTCTTTAGCACACGTGTTTAACTCGTCAACTGTGTAGAAAGTTGCAATTGGGCGCCATTTTTTGTTATTTTACACTCAATCTTTAAAGTAACGAGGATATGAACAATATGATAAACTTTGTAAAATGTTGTTATTGGGCGCCATTTTTACACCTTCACCTTTTAGGCAATGAGGCTATAAAAATAATTGTTCCACAAACATCCCAGATGGAACAAGGCAGACTTCTCTCATACCAATGAGTGCACCCCGATTCATATTAGGTCAATGAGATATGGGACCTACTGTTTATTGCCGAGCCCAAACGGCGGTCTAGAATCGTTTTTTACTGGTTAAAACTTTGTAACTTTTAACTTTTTTTAAAAAATTTACAAAAAATTTAAATTTTTTCAAAAATTAAAAAAAGCCGTAATTGTATATTTTCCAAAAATTTTTGTTAGACAGATAACACAATCAGCTTTCGATGAAATATAAGCGATCAAATTCGGTCAGGTGGTTGCAGAGAACTTCAAGGTCAAAGTTAAACCTTTGAGTTTTTTTTACAATTTTTCATCAAAATATGAGTGTTTTTGTGTTTTTTTACGTCTTCCTATATATCAAAGATGGTGAAACGCCAATAAATAAACTACAAAAACACCAAAAACTTACAAAAAAAATTAAAAAAAAATGCATAAATTTTTTAAAAAAAAAATTACAAAAAATATAATTTTCTTAAAAATTAAAAAAAATACGCTTTTTAAATAAATCGCGATTCAAGTCGACATTTCAAGGGTTTATTAGGATTTCACGATTTTGCTTGGAAACCGCAAGTCCTATTCCTGACGAGAATCTCTAGATCAACTTGACTTCGATACCATTCACACTGCGGTATTTGTACATGCAGCTCAAAGGTATAGTGTGGATGTCATACTCGGAACCACCCTACATCCATCGCTGCAAAAGAACGCCAGCTGTCGAGGTAAACACTAGTGGGTTTTTTGACCATCTAAGATCCGGACAATGCAGCTCCTCAATTCGAATTTATGGCCCTGCATGTGGATTGTACCGCACCACATAGTTGCATTTGTTTAGCTGCCCAGCTAAGCCAACTCACCTGTCGCCGATTTTTATGGACACAGGCGGTCCAGGTTGATTTTTTTGACATGTCGAATAGATATATACAGTGTTTGGAGGATATAAACAGTTCGATCCGAACATAACGCCGTTTCTTCTTTAAAGTACATATATCACACGCTAACTTCAGTGCCATTAATAAAGTGTTGTATTGCTCTAAGAAAATAATATTCTTTAAGTGCATAAAAGCACCAAAACTTTACTATTTTACCAGAAGTGATAGAGTCCGTGAAAGCTAATTGAAAATTCAGAAAATTACATTAAAAAAATATCAGGAGCCGGGCGAAGTATTCTACGACTCATAGACTCCGAATCCAAATCGCAGTACTTTTTGAGTCTACGCAAAATCATGGTCGAAAAAATATCTCTAAAAAAAGCTCGGCAACATTTTAGCTAATTCCTGAAAAAATAGGTTAAGTCGAAAAACTCCATCTGATACATCAATGGTAGTTGCTACCGCTTATTTCTATCTTAATTGTGCGACCAGATGTTTATGGACTCGATGACCTTAAAAACTTTCCAAAGACCAATCACTACTGTCGGCACAGCGGAGACAAACTTATGAAAATACATAACTTTTGTTTTCTGGAAAACAAGTACAAAGTAACAGTCGGGTTTGCCTACAGAGATATACCCTCAGCCTGTGTGAGTTGAGACTTTTATATATAGACAGATCGCATAGCGAAGAAGTTTCCTTTTTTGGACGTATAAACTTTCCGACAATAATTTCGAAACATTTGGGGTGTACAACTTCACGATTGTTGGCGTTACGAATAAATACTTATGTTGTGCTCAAAAATGTGACTTCGATGAAAGCACAAAAGTTTTGCAATTTTGTACAGACGCTACCTGAAAGAAGCGACTGATTCCATTTTGGAAGTGGACCTAATTTTGGAATTCAATTTAGTTGGTCGGCATAAGATTTTGAGCTTTTGGACCAATTCTGACATAACTATGGACTTACCCACTAAAAATACAATATCGCTGTAAACAAGACCGCAAGAAGTACCATTGGTCAAAATGTGCAATGACTCCTCCAACATCCCTTAAACTACACTGGTGTTGAACTTTTGTGAGGGATGTATTCGAAGATGTTGTCCCAAATATAACCTCTTGGTACTTGATATATGTACGTAATTTTAAGGATGTTTATAGTTTCGGTCAAATCGGATAATTGAAATTTTGTGTTGGAGGTATCTGAAGGAGTGAATCGATATAATCCATATTCGAACCTACTCTAGGTCTAGAAAAAATCGAATTGGACTTTGCTCAAGATTTTAGGGAAACATTTTGAAGTCTGGTGTCCAAAGGAAGTTTGGACAAAATGTTGCAAGATCCAAAATATGGACCAAATCTGTTGATCTGTTCTAGAGTTATAATGGGCACGAGCCAGACAGACGGACGAATTGGGATAAATCGACTCCAAATAGTTTGACGCGGGTTTCGTCAAAACATATGGTTAGTGTTAGAACATTTTTTCGATGAGGTACATTTTTATCGTTAGCCAACGTTAAATGAAAGGAGCTTACAACTGGGAAGTTTTGGTGGTTTCTGAAACAGCAATGTTCATAGATGAAAAAAATCCAAAAACAAGAAAAAATCGCAGGAGCGAATTTTTAATAAGTTCACATTTTTAGGATTATTTTAGGTTTTCGTGATTTTGCTAGGAAACCTCGCCTCCTATCGAAATGGGGCTAAAGAAAATACTAGCGGTATTCACTCATGTTGGTAAAGTGGCATTGTAGATCTTGTACATCTTGTTAATATTGTAGATCTACAAGTGTTTACAATACCACAACAACAAAATACATGAAAGTTTAATTTACCACAGGGTTGTTAATTTACTCGACCTAAAGGTATTGTAAACATTCCATTGTACTTTTACAAGGGTTAGAACAGCTGATTGTTGTGCCGTCACTTTGTTGTGAGTTTTATTTTATGTTGGAGTTTTGTTTTTTGGTGGAAAAATGGGGAAAAATAAAAAGAATAAAAGATAATAAAATAATGGAGGCCAAGAAAAAAATATTTTTTATGAAAAAAGTGTAATAAAACTGAAACTAAAAGATACACCTACGACGACGTTAAGATGCTTTGATTTGTTTACGATATTCACAAAAAAGACATTCACACTTCGTTGTAAAAAACCCTGGTACATATAGTACATTAACAAGAGTTGTAAATCTACCACAATGAGTGAATACCGCTACTGTAACTTTGAAAATTTGTTTGATTTGTTCTATTTTACCATTTTTGTTTTACAATTTTTGTGTAGTTCAGGTCACATTTTTAGGTTTTTTATTAGGTTTTTACGATTTGCTTCAAAACAGTAAGTCTTATCGAAATGGGACTACAGAAAATCGTACAGCTGTGAAAATTCTCTACAGGATTGGGATTCGTAATTTTTTTACTGGGTTGCACCATTTTTGAGATATATAAGTTTAAGTTGGGAAATTGTAGTCATGACATTGTTTTATAAGCAGACGGTACAGTCAGTGAATTGTCCCAATTTGATCTTCCATATTCCCATATTTTTCTCCCATCGTACGCCTCCCCAGGTGGTGGATAGGAGAACGCTCACCAGATATGGAGGGTACCGCAAAACCCGGGATATGCGGGACGAACCAAAAAGGGGAAAAAGGGCAGCGTCTGACCAAAGGATTGGCGGCAGCAAACAACGTCTGAACTCCAGGAAATATTAAAACTTATAGACTCTAACAATATTGAGCTACTAACAATACTTTTTAATACGATTTATGAAACAGGAATATATCCTCAAGATTGGTTAAAATCAACATTTGTAACCATACCCAAGAAAAGCTACGCCAAATCATGCAATGACTACAGGCTAATAAGTCTAATGAGTCAAGCTTTAAAAATATTTCTTAAGATAATACACCAGAATTTATCCAAATTGCGAAAAATACATGGGAATATCACAATTTGGGTTTAAAGAAGGTATGGGTACTCGTGAAGCCTTACTTTCCCTGCAAATTATAATTCCAAAATGCCGAGAAGTACAGAAAGATGTTTTCATATGCTTTGTCGACTATGAGAAAGCATTTGATATAGTGCAACACGACAAACTAATTGATATCCTTACCTCAATTGGGATTGACAGTAAAGAAGTCCGATGTATCAAAAATCTGTACTGGTATCAAGTTACTATTGACGGAGACAACACAGAACCTATCCTAATATCAAGCGGCGTCAGACAAGGATGTATATTGTCTCGTTTGCTGTTTAATATATACTCCGAAAAATTTTCGAAGAATCAATCAATAAAACTTCAAAAGGTATACTTATTGGTGGTAGATACATCAATAACATACGATACGCTGATGATACTACAATGCTAGCTAATAGTAGGTCTGTCTGGTTACCCTAAAATTTGTAACAATTGTTGCTGGAAGTCGTCTGTTAACACAAAAAACCAGCAAAAGATAGCGATTCGAGAGAGACATTTTGACAGTTCTTTCACTGAGAGATTGAAAATTCTTGCTGGACAAATTTCTTATAGCAGCAACTAGCAATCCTTCTTCTTCCTGAAAACAACCGGACAAATTGTTCTGTTTTGGCAAGTCAGCTGATTGCATGCTGGTTTTTGCTGGGAAAGCGTCTGTTTACTTTTTACAATTTTCTAGCAAAAGAGAATAAAAAAAGAGAATAAAAGCAATATTTCCCTTAAAATACAAAATTTCTCAATCGAAAGAGTCCAAAACATTAACAGCCTGTTCATGTATGTCGACCGAAAGGTTTTTTGCACTTCGGAAGTGGAAAAAATCATTTTCTGTTCATCTAAACGTCTTCGAAACGAAAATCTATGCGACCGACAAGCCATACGAAATAACACGTAAACGCACATTTTTCCATTAAATTTGGGTTTATGTATTTCGAAAGAACTGTCTCTTATAAAAAGAGAATGTCAAAATCGCTCACTTGCTTTGTAGCTGCCGAGTAGAACGTAAACTCGCGAATAACACCGAAAATCTTAAAACAAATTTATGCAACACATTCTTGAAACAAAATAAAAAATTTTGTAGACACGTTTTAATGGCGGTTTCATTCATTATTTGGAAGAAATCAATAAAATAAAATAATTCAAAATACCGACGCATTTTAGTTTTCAAACAAAACAAATCACACATATTTCAATATTTGTATGTATATATGGATTTCGTTTTCATTTCTCATTTGGCTCTCATTTATGGAACATAGTTGTACAAATGTACATTCAAATTAGTAGTATTTCACATAGGATACGTAGTCGCACGATAGTTTGCGAAATACATGAACGCATTTTTAGACGGAAGTGAGTGACTGCTTTCCTTTCGTACAGGTTTCCGTGCGACATACATGAACAGGCGGTAAATATCTCGGAATAACTTTAAATGACGAATGGGATTGCTCCAATGAAATAAGAAGGCGTATTGAAATTGCTAGAGACTCGTTTTTCAAATACCAGAGAGTTCTGTCCAGCCATGATATAAATCTTGAAACTAAATGTAGATTTATAAATGCATATACATATATGGTCAGCCTTACTATACGCTATGGAGGCATGGACAATAAAATCATTAGACGTGAAGAAATTAGAATCCTTCGAAATGTGTATCTACCGCCGAATTTTGATAATACCATGGACTGCCTTAGTTTCAAACAATGAAGTGCTTCGAAAAATGAATCAAAATAGAGAGATAATGATAAACATCAAAAGACGAAAAACTGTCTACCTTGGACGTATCATGAGGAATTCAAAATACAAGCTCTTGCAGGATATCATAAAATTAAGAATAGAAGGAACAAGTAAAAAAGTATCAATCGGCTTTGCCGACAGAGATATACCCTCAGCCTGTGTATATTGAAACAAATTTTTGCCAAAATGCGTATGTATTTAGGGGGTTTTAAAAATGTTGGGCGTTTGAACCGACGAAGATGTTGATTAAAGATCAAAAGATTAAAGATCAAAAATTTTGCGGAGGAGATACTAAAAGGAATGGATCGACATTGACCGTTATGGAAGTGGATCTCCAACCACAACATATGATGCCATAGGGGGCTTTTACACTCTTCGCGCTGTTTGCTCAAGAAGTATGGACTTGCTACTAAAAAAACTTTTGCCGTCGTAATTGAGGCAGCGAATGCAAGTGGCTTGAACAAAAATCATCTGGTAGATATATTAGGACGAGTAAAGTATAGACCAATTCGGTCACTCCCCTCAATTTTTGTGGGGGAGGTACCTGAAGGAGTGGACCGATATGAGTTATGTTCAAACTTAAACTATGTTTGGACAAAATATTACTAAGGACATATTTTAGACCGAATCAGCAGATCCGTTCGAGAGTTATCTTTCGCTCAAACCACCTCACACGGTGTCATAGGGGTTTTTTGCAAGTTACATGCTATTTTCTCAGGAAGTATGGACTTGCCCCTGATGAAACTTGTACCGTCGTATGGAGGGCAGTGAATACAAGTTGCTAAAACAAAAATCAAAGCGAATCGAGAGTTGGCCCTAAACTGAACTTTTCCGAAATTTTGTGTGGGAGGTACCCGAAGGAGTGGACCTTTTAATACCATATTGGAACCTCATATTATTCTGGCAGAAAGTTTACGCTTTACAAAGTTTGAACCAAATCGGTCACTCCCTTCAAAAGTTATCGTGCGCACAAACTTTCCGAACATTTTTGAACTTTTGTGGGGGAGGTACCGGAAGGAGTGGACCGATGTAGCTCATCTTCGAACTTAAACTAAGTTTGGGCAAAATATTACGAAAGCCAAAATTTTAACCGAATCGGTTCATCCGTTCGAGAGTTATCGTGCGCTCCAGCCAGCAGGACAGACAGACGGACGGACATGGCTAGATCGACTCCAAATTGTCCGAAACACATTTCGTCCAAACATACTTGGGGTCTAAAACCATTATTTCGATGAGGCACATTTTCATCGTATCAAAGTGTATATACCCTCCTTAGCCTAAAGGCTGAGGGTATAAAAACTCCTAAACGCCGAAATGAATTGAGTTGGATTGCGAATATTCAAGAATGGACTGGAATACGAGACGTGGGACACCTACTTAGTGCTGCCAGAAGCAGAGACATATTTGCCGATATTGTGAAAAATCTATGAATTTATTTGAATTTTTTATTTAAAATCCATTGTTTCTTTGTAATGGTCGCCAACGTTCGTATGACGAATAGGCAAATAAAGAAGAAGAACTTCCAGAACTTGCTGGTTTCCCAGCAAAACCTATAAAACCCTAAAAATGCGAATTTTTTGTTTTTTTGACTTTCTCATCTAAACTTCTTTCATTTAGAGTTGGTTCAAGATCACCGTAATGTACAATACAAATAACAACAGATTTTAATACAATACCATATAACCAAGGTTTGTTACTGATAGGAAAAACCAAGGTTTGTTACTGATAGGAAAATGAAAAATAATATTATCACTGTATAATGCACAACAATTCATTTTTTCCATTATTTTATCCCACTGTTTAGCAACAGGTTGATATAAAATAGGAATAAAAAATTGTGATTAAGGCAGTAAAACAATTTTCTAACTGGTTTTCGGGATATACTCCGCGGAAAACTCTTGGTATGTCGTTCATATTGTCCAATATACATTTCATTTTATGTACTTCTAATCTGCACAATACTGAATTTGTAATCTTTTTGAATACAAAATGAGTTTAAAGCCTCAAGACCTTTATATTCATTACAGAATTCCAAAACACTGGCATGGCATAAAGAAGGAAGCTTCTCTAAAAAGAGTATTCAAACAAAAAATTTTTAACTATTTCTTAGACAACTTGTTGAGAAAGTACATTTTCAGTACACAACCTTCAGAACAATATTCATTCAGCGGTCAAATATCCGCGTAAATATATAAAACACATTTGCATTTGAAAAACAAAAAGTTCTAGGACAGAGAAGCCACTGCATAGTCGATACGTCCGAAGATCTGCTTTACCACCAGTGAAACCAGGTAACGTAATTGGGTGACTATGTGGGTTCGAGTCCTTGGCTTTCCTTTTCACTTGCAAATAATTTCCCATCATCAAGCTTAACTCTAAACGAGAAAATTAACAAAAAATCATTAAAAATGATCTTCGTCCTAAAAAAAGACAAAATTTCAAAAAATATCAGATTTCATTTAAAATGTCAAAAACAAAAATTATTTTAGGGAAAAAATCGTAATAATTTGTTGAAGTTGCTCAAAAAATTTTGCCGGGACCCCTGGGCCCCCCCTGCTTACGTCCCTTATATCTTCTTTAAAACGGTGAGGTGTTTACACCTTAAGTTGTTATTCTATCCACAGAAGACCTTTAAGAAGTCCTTCAGTCAAGTTCACAGAAGACCTGTACACATTTTCCCAAAGATGCCACAGTTATTTTGGCATTTTGACTTCTCAGAGGATACTATTATCTTACCTCTTAAAGTATTGCAAACAATTCTGTACGCATAAGTGTAAAAAATTTCACCATTTCAACGCCTAGAATTATTAACTGAGGCCATTGACATAACAATTTCTCTTTGGCAATATCGCTATTGAAAAGAACAACAGCAGCAACAACTGTCAATAGCATTTCATAACAATAAACAAAAAGAGATAATGGATAATTGACGTTTATGTGCCCTCTAACTATTTGTAAACTTGGTCGGTTGTTGAAACCTCTTTCTTTAAAAAAATAGTGCGTCGCAATTATTTCACATTCTTTCTTTCTTCTTTGTTTTGTTTTGCTTTGTCAATGTTTTGTTGCTGTTGCTTTTCTTCTTGGTAAAATCGTTTTAAGCCGTAACGAAGAATTTCTAACAAGTAGACGCCACCGGTAACCAAAAAAAAAAAGCTCAATCTCTTCCCCATGGCAAATTCCAAAAGGCCAACAAACATAGATTTTGGCCATAAAAAGCAGTTGGCGCCCTCACACCTATACACCCATCCACCTACGCGCCAACCTCCTTTCAACTTTATTTTTAGCCATTGTTTTGTGTTTTTTGTCATGTCACTTTTCTGTTCTATTGTTATATGCATTGTCCACAATTTGGCTGGCGAGCTGTCTGTCCGTCCGTCCGTCCGTCCGTCTGTGTTGTAGGCGATTGTGACGAATGTAAAGAAGCCCTACATTGGCAATTTACGTGCATAATTTGTTGTAATGTTGTTATGATTGTTGTTGTCGTCGTCTGTTGTGTTGTTTCTTTTTTTAGTTATTCCTTGATTTGTGGGCTATTATCACTCATCACACAATACTTATGGGTTTAGTGTGGGACATTTGTATATGCATACATATGTATGTACATACATATTTATTTACATATGTACAAATGTTTTTATTGTCCACTTTAACTCATTGATTTCATTTCTTCGTAATAAATTCCCAAATATAATTTATAGTGGCACTTCTTTGCCGTTTTATTATCGGAATATTAATTGGAAAGAATTTTTGGTTGGGCGCCATTTTTGGGCTACGCGAAACGCTTTAAATTGACCGATTAAAAACAATCGATAAATGAACATATATCAATAATATAAGCAAAATGTTGAAAAACTACCCTGCAGAGGGATATAGCAGATTTGTCCAGTCGTAATTTCTCTTAGGGCAGACTACCTCCTATAATCTTCTGCACTAGTATTCCTTTGAGTTCAACACTTCTTATCCATAGAGAACAGCCTCAGAGAACTACGCATTTTTTCTAATGTTCGAAGTGCGATCGAATTTCTTACCACAAGCGGCTACACTACCAAATGAGATTCGTAATGACCTAATATACTTAGGCATAGAGAACTGATGAGCGTACACACACAAATAAGTGGATAATTTTCACGATAATACCAGGATGCTGAAAGAGTGGGGTAGCATAAATTGTTGCTGACTAGCCAGTTTCTTTACCACCCAATACTAACCGTCCGGACTTAAGGTGATATCGTAAAAAAATCTAAGCGTCAAATAATTTAGAGGTTCTCGTTTGTACCCCTCTCTCTCTAGATCATGAAGATCTCTCCTGACGTGCCTGGATGGGTGAAGCCTGTCCCCTAGATTGTGGTAGCTTTGCTTTCGGCGAAAAAACAACCAAACAGGTACTGCTTCGGCAACATATTGCTATCGAACATTACACATTAAAAATCTTAGTTAGTGGAAATGACCTCATACAAAGTAATGATTAAACTATTTGTTTAGTGACCTCTGGAGGTATTCGGTAGAACCCCTCTTGAGATCTTCTGTAGATAGAAGAATACCTCTTAAGGGATTCTATGGACAGAAGAAGACCTCTTGAGGTCTTCTATAGATTGAAGAAGACCTTTTGAGGTCTTCAATAGACCAAAGGAAGACCTCTTGAGGTCTTCTATAGACACAGGAAGGCCTCTCGATGTCTTCTATAGGCAGGGCTAGACCTCTTGAGGTCTTCTATAGATAGAAGAAGACTTCTTGAGGTATTCTTTTGTAGGAAGAAGACGTCTTGAGGTATTCTATAGACATAAGAAGACCTCCTGAGGTATTTTATAGACCGAAGAAGACCTCTTGATGTCTTCTATAGACAAAGGAAGACCTCTTGAAATGTTCAACAGACAGGTGAAGACATAGAAGAAGACTTCTTGAGGTATTCTTTTGTAGGAAGAAGACGTCTTGAGGTATTGTATAGACATAAGAAGACCTCCTGAGGTATTTTATAGACAGAAGAAGACCTATTGAGGTCTTCTATAGATAGAAGACGGCTTCTTAAGGTCTTCTATAGACACAGGAAGACCTCTGGATATCTTCTGTAGACAGGACAAGAGCTATTAAGATCTTCTATAGACAAATGAAGGCCTCTTGAGGTCTTCTATGGATAGAAGGGTTCTTAAGGTCCTCTTGAGGTCTTCTATAGACCGAAAAAGACCTCTTAAGGTCTTTTATAGACCATTGAAGATCTCTTGAGTTCTTCTATAGACACAGGAAGGCCTCTCGATGTCTTCTATAGACAGGGTAAACCTTTTGAGGTCTTCTATAGATAGAAGAAGAATTCTTGAGGTACTCTTTTGTAGGAAGAAGAAGTCTTGAGGTATTCTATAGACACAAGAAGATACAGGAAGGCCTCTCGATGTCTTCTTTAGACAGGGCTAGGGCTCTTGAGGTCTTCTATAGATAGAAGAAGACTTCTTGACCTATTAAGGTCTTCTATGGACAGAAGAAGACTTCTTAAGGTCTTCTATAGACGCAGGAATACCTCTCGATATCTTCTATAGACAGGACAAGAGCTATTGAGATCTTCTATAGGAAAATGAAGGCCTCTTGAGGTCTTCTATAGATAGAAGAAGGGTTCTTAAAGTCCTCTTTAGGTCTTCTATAGACCATTGAAGATCTCTTGAGGTATTCTGTTGTAGGAAGAAGACGTCTTGAGGTATTCTATAGAAAGGTCTAGACCACTTGGGGTCTTCTATAGATAGAAGAAGATTTCTTGAGGTATTCTGTTGTAGGAAGAAGACGTCTTGAGGTATTCTATAGACACAAGAAAACCTCCTGAGGTATTTTATAGACCGAAGAAGACCTCTTAAGGTCTTCTAAAGACAGAAAAAGACACCATGATGTTTTCTATAGGTGGAGGAAGGCCTCTTGAGGTGTTCTACAGACAGAAGAAGACCTCTTGTGGCCTACTGTAGGCAGAAGCAGACCTCTAGAGGTCTCCTATGGGCGGAAGAAGACATATTGAGGTCTTATATAGGCAGAAGAAGAACTCTTGATGTTTTTTAGGCGGAAGAAAACCTCTAGAAGAGTTTCATAGACAGAAGAGACCATTGGAGGTCTTCTATAGACAGAAGAAGACCTCTTGTATCTTCTATAGACAGAAGAAGGCCTCCTGATGTTTCCTTGGCGGAAGAAAACTTATTTTTTAGACAGAAGAAAACCTTCTGTAGACAGAGCATGTTTTCTAGGCGGAAGAAAACCTCTTTTTTGGACAGAAGATAGATAGAAGAAGGCCTCTTGAGATCTTCTATATATAGAAGAAGACCTCTTAAGGTCTCCTATAGACAGAAAAAGTCCTCTTGAGCTCTTCTATAGACAGAAGATGACTTCTTGAAGTCTTCTATAGCCGGAAGAAGATCTCTTGATATCTTCTATAGGCAGCAGAAATCCAGTTAAAGTTTTCTACAGGCAGAAGAAGATCTTTTGGGGTCTTCTGAAGACAGAAAAATACCTTTTGAGGTTTACTATAGACAGAAGAAGACCTTTTAGGTCTTCTATAGACAGAAGAAGACCTCTTGAAGTCTTCTGCAGACAGAAGAAGACCCCCTGATGTTTTCTATAGGCGGAAGAAAGCCTCTTGAGGTGTTCTATAGACAGAAGAAGGCCTTTTGTGGTCTTCTGTAGGCAAAAGAAGACCTCTAGAGGCCTTCTATAGGCGGAAGAAACCATCTTGAGGTCTTCTGTAGACAGATAAAGACCTCTTGAGGCATACTATAGACAAAAGAAGACCTCTGGAGGTTTTTTATAGACAGAAGATGACTTTGTGAAGTCTTCTGCAGACAGAAGAAAACCTCTTGAGGCCTTCTACAGACAGAAGAAGAACTCTTGAGGTCTGTTATAGGCAGATAAAAAACCCTCTTGAGGTCTTATACAGGCGGAAGAAGGCCTCTTGAGGTCTTCTATAGACAGAAGAAATGTGCTTAAGGTCCTCTTGAGGTCTTCTATAGACCATTGAAGAGATCTTGAGATCTCCTATAGACACAGGAAGGCCTCTCGATGTCTTCTATAGACCGAAGAAAACTTCTTGAGGTCTTCTATAGACAGAAGAAAGGTTCTTAAGGTCCTCTTGAGGTCTTCTATAGACAATTGAAGATCTCTTGAGATCTTCTATATACACAGGAAGGCCTCTTGAGGTCTTGTATAGACAGACGATGGCTTCTTAAGGTCTTCTATAGACAGAGGACTTCTTGATGTATTCTATAGACTGAAGAAAACTTCTTGAAGTATTCTATAGGCAGAAGAAGACATCTTTAGACAGAAAAAACAACTTCTTGTAGTATTATATAGTCAGATGAAGGACTCTTGAGGTCTTCTATATACCAAAGAAGACATCTTAAGATCTTTTTTCGCAAGCCACCTTATACAAAGTGGGTGCCACCGTGGTGCAATGGTATGTCCGCCCGCCTTGCATGCAGAAGGTCGGGGGTTCGATTTCCCGGCTAGGCAACATCAAACATTTTTCAAAGGTGGCAAAATACCCCTCAGTAATGTTGGCGACATTTCCTGAGTATTTCAGCCTTGAAAAAACTTCTCCATAAGTGGTGTCTTAAGACACTCCGTTCGGACTCGGCGATAAACAGTAGGTCCCATATCATTGAGCTAAATATGAATCGGGGTGCACTCATTGATATGAGAGAAGTCTCCCTTGTCCCGTATGGGATGTTGTGGAACAATGTTTTTTTTTTGTACCTTATACAAAGTAATCCTTAAAATACTTGCTTAGTGTTGGTTTGATACCCTTATTGCTCTTCATATTTAATTTTTAAGATGCTCTTGTAAGGACTTTTTAATCCTTAAGCAACGTTTTCCAATAATAATCATTTCCACTTTAATGTCCTTTTTTGGCAAATTTGAGAAAAATTTTAAGAAATTTAATTTTAACACACAAAATTAAATATTTTCAGTATTTCAAAGGCAATGAACAGATAATTCACTTTGAATTTCAAAAATTTATTCACAAGAAATGTCACTTTGAAAACACGTTATAGGAGGTTGCATGGCAGGTGGATTTTAAAGTCCATATAAGCAACACTTTTATTTATTTGAAGATTATTAATGGCCACGATTTTGTTTCGAAAAGAGAATTAATCACATGCGTTTATTGTTTTAACGGCAGCGGAATATGTCAATGTACCAACCGGCCTTTAAAAAAATTCAAATGGATATTGATTGTTTTCACATATTTTTAAGATTGTTATTATTATTTTTTTTTTCAAAAAAATCTGATGTTATTTTTTTTACCTTTCCTACACCGTAGTGTCACCAACAAACAACGAGGAGTCAGCCACTTGAATGCCAAGTAAAATCTCCACTATAACTAAGAATTCTGTTCAAACCAACTGCACCTAATATAATCTAGAATCTAGACTTTGCTTAGTCTACCATTTACTACACTTGAAATTTATCTTATCGTTCGGTTTAGTGTATTTTTCATTTCTTTCTTTTTTTGGGTAGTTGCGTTTTATGGATGGCCAATCTGCAGAGAGTCGACCACAATTGCCTTACCTCGTCACAATAACGAAAATGAAAAACAGTTTCTATTTTTCTCTACCCTCTTCCTCGGGGCTTTAGAAAAAAGGTAAATCCAACCAAAAAAAAATTGTGTTGGAAACACGTTGCCTGCCGGACGGCGCTTCCGTATTTCACTTACCAGCGTTAATGTGAGACGCCGAGAATAAATCATTTCATAATTTACTATAAACCTTTCATTGATAAATTTGATTAACTGTAGAATGGAAGATTGACGACGACGATCGCGCTCCCCCAGTAGATTGTATTAGAGATGGAGTGGACAGTGGGTTGGATTATTCATACTTTTATTGAAAACAAATAATTATGGATACATTTTTTTATTAAAAAAATAAATAGAAATATTCCAAAATAAATTCGTTTGATGGTCTTTCCCATGTATAATCGGTCGGTTTACCCGGACTGTTATCGATAATAGTAGATACAACCCCCTAGAGGTCCCTAATCAAGATCGTCTTGAGGTCCTCTATAGACAGAAGAACCTCACTTGAGGTCTCCCGTAGACAAAAGAAGACCTCCTGAGGCATTTTATAGACAGAAAAAATCTCTTGAGGTCTTCTATAGACAGAAGAAGATCTCTTGAGGTCTTCTATAGACAGAAGACCTCTTGATATCATCTATAGTCAGAAGAAGACCACTTGGCGTCTTCTATATACAGAATAAGACCTATTGAGGTCTCCTTTAGAGACAAGAAGTCCTCCTGGGGTCTTCTATAGCCAAAAGAAAACTTCTTGAGCTCTTCTATAAACAGAAGAAGACTTCTTGAGCTCTTCTATAGACAGAAGAATACCTCTTGAGTTTTTCTATCGACAGAAGAAGACCACTTGAGGTCCTCTATTAGCGGAAGAAATCTTGATGTCTTCTATAGGCGGAAAAATCCTCTTGCGGCTTTCTATAGACGAAAGAAGACCCCTTGAGGTATCCTAAAGACAGAGGAAGACCTCACGAGGTCTTCTATAGACAGAAAGAGACCTCTTGACGTCTTCTATAGACAGAAGAAGACCTCTTGATGTCTTCTATAGACAGAAGGAGACCTCTTGAGGTCTTCTATAGACAGAAGAAGACCTCTTGATGTCTTCTAAAGGCAGAAGAAGACTTATTGATGTTTTCTATAGGCAGAAGAAGACCTCTTGACGTCTTCTATAGACAGAAGAAGACATCTTGAGGTCTTCTGTAGATGGAAGAAGACCTCCTGTTGTTTTCTAGGCGGAAGAAAACCTCTTTTTTAGACAGAAGAAGACCTCTTGTGGTCTTCTTTAGACAGAAGAAGACCTCTTGTGGTCTTCTGTAGACAGAAGAAGACCTCTTGTGGTCTTCTGTAGACAGAAGAAGACCTCTTGATGTCTTCCATAGACAGAAGAAGACCTCTTGATGTCTTCTATAGGCAGAAGAAGACTTCTTGATGTCTTCTATAGGCAGAAGAAGACTTCTCGACGTCTTCTATAGACGAAAGAAGACCCCTTGAGGTATCCTAAAGACAGAGGAAGACCTCACGAGGTCTTCTATAGACAGAAAGAGACCTCTTGACGTCTTCTATAGACAGAAGAAGACCTCTTGATGTCTTCTATAGACAGAAGGAGACCTCTTGAGGTCTTCTATAGACAGAAGAAGACCTCTTGATGTCTTCTAAAGGCAGAAGAAGACTTATTGATGTTTTCTATAGGCAGAAGAAGACCTCTTGACGTCTTCTATAGACAGAAGAAGACATCTTGAGGTCTTCTGTAGATGGAAGAAGACCTCCTGTTGTTTTCTAGGCGGAAGAAAACCTCTTTTTTAGACAGAAGGAGACCTCTTGAGGTCTTCTATAGACAGAAGAAGACCTGTTGAGGTCTTCTATAGACAGAAGACCTGTTGAGGTCTTCTATAGACAGAAGAAGACCTCTTGATGTCTACTATAGGCAGAAGACGACTTCTTGATGTCTTCTATAGGCAGAAGAAGACTTCTTGATGTCTTCTATAGGCAGAAGAAGACTTCTCGACGTCTTCTATAGACAGAAGAAGACCGCTTGAGGTCTTCTATAGACAGAAGAAGACCTCTTGGAGTCTTCTATAGACAGAAGAAGACCTCTTGAAGTCTTCTATAGACAGAAGAAGACCACTTGGCGTCTTCTATATACAGAAGAAGACCTCTCGAGGTCTTCAATAGACAGAAAAGGACCTCTGGAAGTCTTCTATAGATAGAAGAAGACCTCTTGACGTCTTCTATAGAGAGAAGAAGACCTCTTGAGGTCTCCTAAAGACAGAAGAAGACTTCTTGAGGTCTTCTACAGACAGAAGAAGACCTCTTGGGGTCTTCTATAGACAGAAGAATACCTCTTGGGGTCTTCTATAGGCAGAAGAAGACCACTTGGCGTCTTCTATATACAGAATAAGACCTATTGAGGTCTTCTGCAGACAGAAAAAACCTCTCGAAGTCTACAATAGAGAGAAGAAGACCTCTTGAAGTCTTCTATAGACAAATGAAGACCTATTGATGTCTTCTATAGACAGAAGAAGACCTCTTGATGTCTTCGATAGACAGAAGAAGACCCCTTGAGGTCTTCTATAGACAGAAGAAGACCTCTTAAGGTTTTTATAGACAGAAGAAGACCTCTTGAGGTCTTCTATAGAGGGAAGAAGACTTCTTAAGGTATTATATAGAGAGAAGAAGACTTCATGAGGTCTTGTATAGACAGAAGAAGACGTCTTGGGGTCTTCTATAGACAGAAGAAGACCTCTTGAGGTCATCTATAGAGAGAAGAAGACCTCTTGAGGTCATCTATAGAGAGAAGAAGACTTCTTGAGGTCTTTTATAGACAGGATAAGACGTCTCGGGGTCTTCTATAGACAGAAGAAGACCACTTGGCGTCTTCTATATACAGAAGAAGACCTATTGGTCGTCTGCAGACAGAGAAAACCTCTCGAAGTCTTCAATAGACAGAAGAAGACCTCTTGAAGTCTTCTATAGACAAATGAAGACCTATTGATGTCTTCAATAGACAGAAGAAGACCCCTTGAGGTCTTCTATAGACAGAAGAAGACCTCTTGAGGTTTTTATAGACAGAAGAACCCCTCTTGGAGTCTTCTATAGAGAGAAGAAGACCTCTTGAGGTATTCTATAGAGAGAAGAAGACTTCTTGAGGTCTTCTATAGACAGAAGAAGACGTCTTGGGGTGTTCTATAGAAAGAAGAAGACCTCTTGAGGTCTCCTAAAGACAGAAGAAGACTTCATGAGGTCTTCTATAGACAGAAGAAGACCTCTTGGGGTCTTCTATAGAGAGAAGAATACCTCTTGAGGCCTTCTATAGACAGAAGAAGACCTCTTGAGGCCTTCTATAGAGAGAAGAAGGCCTCTTGAGGTATTCTGTAGATAGAAGAAGACTTCTTGAGGTATTCTATAGAGAGAAGAAGAGCTCTTGAGGTCTTCTATAGAGAGAAGAATACCTCTTGAGGCCTTCTATAGGGAGAAGAATACCTCTTGAGGCCTTCTATAGGGAGAAGAAGACCTCTTGAGGTCTCCTGAGAATTCTGAAGTCTTTTGTAAACAGAAGATGACTTCTTGACATCTTTTATAGACCGAAGAAGACCTCTTGAGGTTTTCTCTAGACCGAAGAAGACCTTTTGCAGTCTTCTAAGGACAGAAGAACATGCTAAATTTTGAATTTATGTCGTTGTGACCGCGACAACTTCTTTTTCCTGAACCCCATTTTTTCCCTCCTAGTAACCACTGTGCAAGTATGCACTTTTCCCAAATACGATTAAAAAAACCTCATTACCCACCAACACAAGGCATTAATTTGGATCATAAATTTAGTTGTTAATTGTTTTGTGGTTGTTGTTGTTGCTGTTACTAAATTGTTGAACATAGTAACAAAACATGACATTTTAACAATATCGCTCTCTATACACCTTCAGATTACAATTGTTTAGTTGTGTTTTATAGAACTGCTACGCTTTCTTCTACCACTGGGCCAGGAGGAGACAGTAAATTAAAAATTTCCCCCCAAACCATTTCCTCGGCAGATAACCATCAACAACCGTCCACAAAGTACTGCTGCTGCTGCTGCTGTTGGTTCTCAGCTCTCCTCACATTGAGTTGTTACGAGACTTTTATGGATGCAATGTTTGAACAACAAATTGGATTATGACACTGTTTTTGGGTAGATTTCTAGATTGGGGGCTGTGATATCAGCACACCAACAACAAGAACAACAACACAATCGACGTTATCACAATTTAAACGCTTATAGAGAGCCAGCGTTGTTTTGTGGGTGATAAGTGAATGAATTGTGGCGGTGTTGGCATCGCATGAAATGGAAAGCAGTGTTGGTTGTTTGTTGTGGCCTTTTTAATTGCTCTACACCCTGAGATGAAGATAAGCGGAATAAAATATGTGACCATTAGGAGAGCAGCAGAGTTGCGTTGGTTGAGTTGGTTGGCTGCTCCGTCGTGTTTTGTATACAGATTTGTTTTGTTGTGATATTTGTTGCGAAGTCATTGACAGATTAATGTTTACAAATATGATTATTACTGCCTATAGTTCTCTTTCTCCCTGAAAAAATGGTGGCAAGGTGAATTTGAAAGGAACCACGTGCTGTTCTAATGGAAAATTGAAACTCGTTTTGTTTTACTTTCATTTGACTTTCGTAATGCAATTGGGTTTTCCCGCCTCCTGTTTTTATATAATTTATCACTTTTGTAAGGTTATTGAACCATTTCATTGTTAATAAACAATGTTTTATTAATGATTTATATAATAAATATTCAATTATAATTTGTGATTGAAATTGCATTCGAATGATCATTGAATTAATTATTCCATGGAGATATGGGTGTTTTGTTTTGAAAATACCAAGCTTCCAGCAACCGCCCAGTCTTAATAAGGTTTCATTTCCATTTGCGTCACCTGAGTTCATCAGAGCAAGTAATATTCAACAAATAAATGTGATAAGAATAAAAATATTAATAAAATAAAAATATTTCTTACATAAAAGGTCACCCTTTCTTGCAATAAGGGGCAGTAGAAACACCCTTTCTTGCAGAAAAGGTCAATAGAAGCACCCTTTCTTGCAGAAAAGGTCAATAGAAGCACCCTTTCTTGCAGAAAGTGTCAATAGAAGCACCCTTTCTTGCAAAAAAGGTCTATAGAAACACCCTTTCTTGCAGAAAAGGTCTATAGAAGCACCCTTTCTCGCAGAAAAGGTCTATAGAAGCACCCTTTACTGCAGAAAAGGTCTATAGAAGCACCCTTTACTGCAGAAAAGGTCTAAAGAAGCACCCTTTACTGCAGAAAAGGTCTATAGAAGCACCCTTTCTTGCAGAAAAGGTCTATAGAAGCGCCCTTTCTTGCAGAAAATATCTATAGAAGCACCCTTTCCTGCAGAAAAAGTCTATAGAAGCACCCTTTCTTGCGGAAAGGGTTCATAGAACCACCCTTTCTTGCAGAAAGGATAACTACAAGCACCCTTTCCTGCAGAAAGCGTCTATAGAAGCACCCTTTCCCGATGAAAGGGTCTATAGAAGCACCCTTTCCTGGTGAAAGGGTCTATAGAAGCACCCTTTCCTGGAGAAAGGGTCTATAGAAGCACCCCTTCCTGGAGAAAGTGTCCATAGAAGGGCCCTTTCTTGGAGAAAGGGTCCATAGAAGCACCCTTTCTTGGAGAAAGGGTCCATAGAAGCACCCTTTCTTGCAGAAAGGATAACTACAAGCACCATTTCCTGCAGAAAGGGTCAATAAAAGCACCCTGTCTTGCAGAAAGGGTCAATAGAAGCACCCCTTTTTTGCAGAAAGGGTGAATAAAATCACCCTTTCTTGCAGAAAAGGTCAATTGAAGCACCCTTTCATGGAGAAAAGGTCAATGGAAGCACCCTTTCAGGCAGAATGGGTCAATAGAAGCACCCTTTCCTGCAGAACGGGTCAATAGAAGCACCCTTTTTGAAGAAAGGGTCAATAGAAGCACCCTTTTTTGCAGAAAGGGCCAATAGAAGCACCTTTACTGGCAGAAAGGGTCAATAGAAGCACCCTTTCATGCAGAAAGGGTTAATAGAAACACCCTTTTTGAAGAAAGGGTCAATATAAGCAGAAAGGGTCAATAGAAACACACTGTCTTGCAGAAAGGGTCAATAGAAGCACCCTTTGTTGCAGATAGGGTCAATTGAGGCACCCTTTCTTGCAGAAAGGGCTGGCAGAAGCAGCCTTTCTTTCAGAAAGGGTCCATAGAAGCACCCTTTCTTGCAGAAAGGGTCCATAGAAGCACACTTTCTTGGAGAAAGGGTCCATAGAAGCACCCTTTCTTGGAGAAAGTGTCCATAGAAGCACCCTTTCCTGCAGAAAGGGTCAATAGAAGCACCCTGTCTTGCAGAAAGGGTCTATAGAAGCACCCTTTCATGCAGAAAGGGTCCATAGAAGCACCCTTTCATGCAGAAAGGGTCCATAGAAGCACTCTTTCTTGCAGAAAGGGTCAATAGAAGCACCCTTTCTTGCAGAATAGAAGTACCCTTTCTTGCAGAAAGGGTCGTTAGAAGCACCCTTTATTGCTGAAGGGGTCAATAGAGGCACATTGTTTTGCAGAAAGCGTCGTTAGAAGCACCCTTTCTTGCAGAAAGGGTCAATAGAAGCACCCTTTCATACAGAAAGGGTCAATAGAAACACCCTTTTTGAAGAAAGGGTCAATATAAGCACCCTTTCTTGCGGAAAGGGTCAATAGAAACACCCTGTCTTGCAGAAAGGGTCAATAGAAGCACCCTTTCATACAGAAAGGGTCAATAGAAGCACCCTTTCTTGCAGAAAGGGTCAATAGAGGCACATTGTTTTGCAGAAAGCGTCGTTAGAAGCAACCTTTCTTGCAGAAAGCGTCGTTAGAAGCACCTTTACTGGCAGAAAGGGTCAATAGAAGCACCCTTTCATACAGAAAGGGTCAATAGAAACACCCTTTTTGAAGAAAGGGTCAATATAAGCACCCTTTCTTGCGGAAAGGGTCAATAGAAGCACCCTGTCTTGCAGAAAGGGTCAATAGAAACACGCTTTTAGAAGAAAGGGTCAATAGAAGCACCCTTTCTTGCAGAAAGGGTCAATAGAAACACACTGTCTTGCAGAAGGGATCAATAGAAGCACCCCTTTTGCATAAAGGGTCAATAGAAGCCCCCTTTCTGGCAGAAGGGGTCAATAGAAGCCCCCTTTCTGGCAGAAAGGATCAATAGAGGCACATTGTCATGCAGAAATGGTAAATACAAGCACCCTTTCTTGTAGAAAGGGTCAATAGAAGCACCCGCTTTTGCAGAAAGGGTCAATAGAAGCCCCCTTTCTGGCAGAAGGGGTCAATAGAAGTACCCTTTCTTACAGAAAGGGTCAATAGAAGCAGCCCTTTTTGCAGAAAGGGTCAATAGAATCACCCTTTGTTGCAGATAGGGTCAATTGAGGCACCCCTTCTTGCAGAAAGGGTCAATAGAAGCACCCGCTTTTGCAGAAAGGGTCAATAGAAGCACCCCTTTTGCATAAAGGGTGAATAGAAGCCCCCTTTCTGGCAGAAGGGGTCAATAGAAGCGGCCTTTCTTGCAGAAAGGGTCAATAGAATCACCCGCTTTTGCAGAAAGGGTCAATTGAGGCATCCTTTCTTGCAGAAAGGGTCAATAGAATCACCCTTTTTGAAGAAAGGGTCAATAGAAGCACCCTTTTTGAAGAAAGGGTCAATAGAAGCACCCTTTGTGGCAGAACGGGTCAATAGAAGCACCCATTCCTGCAGAAAGGGTCAATGGAAGCACCCTTTGTTGCTGAAGGGGTCAATAGAGGCACATTGTCTTGCAGAAAGGGTGGTTAGAAGCACCCTTTGTTGCAGATAGGGTCAATTGAGGCACACTTTCTTGCAGAAAGGGCTTTCAGAAAGGGATGATAGATGCTACCATTTTTTTAGAAAGGGACTATAGAAGCACCCAAATGGTCCTTCGACTTGAAATATTCTTTAAAAGCCCACGCCTGATAGACGAAATTGTCCTTCGACTTAAAATATTCTGTCGAAGTCCTCTTTTGATAGACCAAATGTTTCTTCTACTTAAATTATTCTTTTGAAGTCCACATTTGATAACCCAAGTGGTCCTTCGATTTAAAATATTCTTCCAAAGCCAACATTGATTGACAAAATAGTTCTTAGACATAAAATATTCGTTAAAAGCCAACATTCAATAGACCAAATGGTCCTTCGACTTAAAATATTCGTTAAAAGCCTACACGTTATAGACCACATGGTCTTACGACTTAAAATATTCTTTCTAAGCCCACATTTAAAACACCAAATAGTCCTTCGACTTTAAATATTCGTTCAAGGCCCTCATTTAATAGACCAAAATTGCCCTTCAACTTCAAATAGCCTTTTAAAGCCCATATTTGATAGACCGAATGGTCCTTAGACTTAAAGCCTTTATACAACTGATAACCTTAAAAAATAGGCTTTTATAAAAGTTCGGAATACGCTCTTTATTATACCATAGCTATTTTGCAGTCAAAAAAGAAGAAAAGTGTATTTCTTTGGAAAAATAAGTAGGTACAAAACTTGACTTGTCGATATTATTTTGCTTTTGCGGCTTGTATGTTTAGACCTAACGGTACTATTAACTTGTTCCCTAGCTATTTTCACTGCAATCGAGTCTGTCGGAAGACAGACATACTTGCATTTGTCTGACATTTAGTCTGTTAGACATTCTTTAGTTTGTCACTCATTGATTGAACGAAGAAAAAAAGAGGCACTTAATCCGCCACAAAGAATTACCAGGGAGAAAACGGGAGAACGACGATGACACACAGTAACTCAGAAAATAAAAAAACATGTTAGTTGAACACAAATGTGCTGACGTCTGTGTGCCAGTCAGTAAGTTAGTTTTGGTTATTTTTATCCATGTGGGGGCTTCGTCCGCTATACGAGTATGTTGGAAGATTGTGGTCCCACATAAATACATGTGTTTGGTTTTTAAACGTATTGCGCCTTCAAACCATTAGCCATCCCATTCGCATTACCAACAAACATTTTGCCTGCATTGTGCTGTTATGTTGCTGCTGATTTTGGTGTCGTTATCTTTCGATCTTTGAATTGCGTTGGTGGTGTTACGACGCTGTATGTTTAACTACCGCTGAAGTTCTGACATGGCACAAAACAAAAATTGCGTCGAACAACATGTGTGCGATGTTTATTTTGGAAATCCCCATGGATGCTTTTTTGTGTGGTAGTTAAAGTTCTACATCGGACCAAGGTGTTTTGTCAAAAATATTTACCTCCTATGACCACAAAGACTCATTTACATATGTATGTGTGTGGCCACAAAAATCCGCTACTTCGTATTTATTTTTGATAATGTGTTTACAACAAAATCCCAAGCTCAGGCACAGCAAAGACACATAAGCAAAGCAACTCAACACACCAAGTAAACCAACCGGCCAGACAAATTGTGGTGTAATACTTTTCAAAAGAAAAGTGATAAGACATTTTATAGTGGTTTATTTCCGTTCCAAATTTTTATGTACTCAGGATGTACTCAGCGTTTTCCATTCTCGGAATGTTTGAAGAAAAAACAAAAAAGAATACAAAATAAAAACTTTATATATTAAATATTTTGTTTTATAGCTTTGCGGCCTTTGGTGTGGAGAACGAATTTCCGCAATTAAATTTAGAGTTACATTTGTTTAGTTATCACAAAATAATATCAGCTACCTGTTGAGAATTTGTAATTCCCATTCTCTAGCAGGGAAAAATGAGTAATTGGGAGTTAACATGTGGTCCCCTAATTGTAAAAGTAAAGCAATGTTTAGGTTAAATATTTTTTAAATTTATAAAAAAATAAAAAATTCTATGTCCTTGAAAAATTCCAAGTCCTGAAAAACATTTTTAAAAAATTCCACGTCCTTGCAAATTATCTTTACTAAATTTTTTTCCTTTTCTAAAAAAATCCAAGTTCTTGAAAAATATTTTTAAAAAATTCCACGTCCTTGAAAATTTTTTTTTATAAATTTTACGTTCATGAAAAATATTTCTAAAAAATTCAAAGTCCTTCAAAAATATTTTTAAAAAATTCCACGTCCTTGAAAATTATTTTTAATAAATTTTACGTTCTTGAAAAATATTTTTAATAAATTTACGTTCTTGAAAATATTTCTAAAAAATTCCAAGTCCTTGAAAAATATTTTTAAAAAATTCCACGTCCTTGAAAAAATATTTTTAAAAAATGCACGTCCTTGAAAAATATTGTTAGAAAATCAAACTTCCTTGAAAATATTTTTAAAAAAATTACGTCCTGGAAAAGTATTTTTAAAAAGTTTCACGTCCTTGACAAATACTTTTTAAAAAATTTTCGTCCTTGAAAAATATTTTTTAAAAAATTTTACGTTCTTGAAAAATATTTTTAATAAATTGAAAAATATTTCTAAAATATGCCAAGTCCTTGAAAGGTAGTTTTAAAGAATTCCACGTCATTGAAAAAATATTTTTAAAAAATGCCAAGTTCTTGCAAATATTGTACGAAAATTCCACTTCCTTGAAAAATATTTGTAAAAAATCCACGTCCTTGAAACATATTCAGGGTTATCATGAATAAAAATTCCGTGCGGAATTTTTCCCTTTCCCCAATTTCACAATTTTTTATTTCCATATTTATGTCCAAAAAGGGAATATTTTTGTCGATTCGGTAAGAATATTCCATAATTAAGTGATTCTAGTAGTTTTCAACTTTTTAAAATATTGATTTTAAAATAATTTCACTTTTTAAAATTATTTTCCGTGCGGAAAATTCCGAGGGAAATATTCATGATAACCCTGATTATTAAAAAATTTCACGTCCTTGACAAATATTTTTTAAAAATTTTCGTACTTGAAAAATATTTTTAAAAAATTCGACACCTTTGAAGAATATGTTAAAAAATTCCACATTCTTGAAAAATATTTTTAAAAAATGCATCGTCCTTGAAATATATTTTAAAAAATTGTACTTCCTTGAAAATATTTAAAAAAGCCCCATCCTTGAAAAATATGTTTAAAAAATTTCACGTTCTTGACAAATATTTTTTAAAAATTTTCGTACTTGAAAAATATTTAAAAAAATTGAACTTCCTTGAATATATTTTAAAAATACCCCGTCTTTAAAAAATATTTTTAAAAAAATTCCACGTCTCTAAAGGATATGTTAAAAAGATCCCACATGCTTAAAAATATTTTTAAAAAAATCATCGTCCATGAAATATATTTAAAAAAATTTCACTTCCTTGAAAATATTTTTAAAAAAAATCACCATCCTTGAAAAATATTTTAAAAAAATTTTAGGTCCTCGAACATATGTTTTTAAATAATCCACGTCCTTTTAAAATATTTTTAAAAATCCTCGTTTGTTGGAAAAATATTTTTTAAATCCACGTTTGTTGGAAAAATATTTTTTAAAAATTATTTTTAATATATTTTACGTTGTTGAAAAATATTTTTTAAGAACTTTTTAAAAAAAAAAAATTTAGAACTTTTACGTTCTTGAAAAATATTTGTAAAAAAATCCAAGTCCTTGAAAAATATTTTTAAAAAATTCATTGTCCTTGAAAAATATTTTAAAAAAATTGCGCTTCCTTGAAAATGTTTTTAAAAAATTCCCCATCCTTGAAAAAATATTTTTTAAAACATTCTAGGTCCTCGAACTATATGTTTTTAAATAATCCACATCCTTTCAAAATATTTTCAAAAATGCTCGTTTGTTGGAAAAATGTTTTTTAAATCCAAATTTGTTGGAAAAATATTTTTTAAAAATTATTTTTTATAAATTTTACGTTGTTGAAAAATATAGTTAATACATTTTACGTTCTTGAAAAACATTTCTAAAAAATTCCAAGTCCTTGAAAAATATTTTTAAAAATTCCACGTCCTTTAAAAAATATTTTTAAAAATCTTCGTTTGTTGGAAAAGTGTTTTTTAAATCCAAGTTTGAAAAATATTTTTTAAAAATTTATTTTTAATAAATTTTACGTTGTTGAAAAATATTTTTAATAAATTTTGCGTTGTTGAATAAATATTTCTAAAAAATTCCAAGTACCTGAAAAATATTTTTAAAAAATTCCACGTCCTTGAAAAAATATTTTAAATAAATGCACGTACTTGAAAAATATTGTTAGAAAATTCCACTTCCTTGAAAAATATTTTTAAAGAATTCACGTCCTTGAAAAATATTATTAAAAAATTTCACGCCCTTGACAAATACTTTTAAAAAATTTCACGTCCTTGACAAATATTATTTAAAAATGTTCGAACTTAAAAAATATTTAAAAAGATTCCACGTCCTGGAAAAATATTTTTAAAAAATTCTAAGTCCTCGAACAATAAGATTTTAAATAATCCACGTCCTTTAAAAATATTTACATATAATCCTCGTTTATTGGAAAAATATTTTATTTTAAATCCATGTTTGTTGGAATGGTTTAAAAAAAACACGTTTCTTGGAGAAGTTTTTTTTTTTTAAATCCACGTTTTTTGGAAAGAGTTTTTTAAAAATCCGTGTTTGATGGGAAAATATTTTTTGGCGAAAAATGTGTTTTTAAAAGTACACGTTTTTAAATAAATGATGTTTTGCTTTAAAAATAAATTGTTGTAATTTTCACTTTTAGTAGTGTTCGTCCCACTGTTCTGTTTCAAGAATGTCTGATGCATCACATTCAGTTTTTTTTTGCCTTGCAAACGCCAAAACGTAACTTCTTCAGGAATATTTTAAGTCGAATTACCATTTGGTCTATCAAATGTAGGTAAGTCAATAATACTTTAAGTCGAAGAACCATTTGGGTATATCAAATGTGGACTTTTGCAGAATATTTTAAGCGAAGGACCATTTGGTCTATCTAATGTGGTCTTTAAAAGAATATTTTAAGTCGAAGGACCATTAGATCTATCAAATGTAGGCTTTGAACAAATATTTTAAGTCGAAGGACCATTTGGTCTAACAAATGTGGGCTTTTAAAGAATATTTGAAGTCGAAGGACAATTTACCCCCTGTTTATGTATTTCGAAACGAAAATGTGTGCGCATGAAATACACCCAAACTTTAGTTTTGGAAATATTATTGTCTTTGCTTTTGCTTCTAAACAAAAACAAATTTGAAAAACACACTCAAATTTTTCTTGCGCATTCATTTTCTTACCGAAATACATGAACAGGCCCTTAAAGTATTAAATTTGGGCTTAAATATATTTAAAATCGATGGACCACTTGGTCGATCAAATGTGGGCTTTTAAAGAGTATTTTAAGTCGAAGGACCATTTACAGTATTAAAGGTGGGCTTAAAAATATTTAAAATCAATGGACCACTTAGTCGATCAAATGTGGGCTTTTAAAGAATATTTTATGTCATAGGACCGCTTGGTCTGTCAAGTGTGGGCTTTGAAAGAATGTTATAAGTCGAAGGACCATTTGCTGTATCAAATGTGGGCTTTTAAGGTATATTTTAAGTCGAAGGACCATTTGGTCTATCAAATGTGGGTATTTGAAGAATATTTTAAGGCTTTAAAAGAATATTTTCAGACCAATTGATCCACCAAATGTAGGATCTTCTAAGTCGAAGGACCATTTGTGTCTACCAAATGTGGGCTTTTAAAAGATAATTTAGGTCAAAGGACTATTTGATCTAACAAATCTTGGCTTTGAGAGACTATTTTAAGTCGAAGGACCATTTGGTTAATATAGTATAGTTCACATTTCAATAAAATTTTTTAACAACATCTTGGACAACATCGCCCCCCTACAAAAATCGTACCAACTACGCCAGTGGATGGTCATAAAAGATATAATCACATTTTATGCGCCAAAAAATATTTCTGTTTTTATTCCAAGATAAAAATACATTTTATCATTATACGGATAGGTGGTGGTGGTGGCGGTGCCCGAATTAGGGGCCTATAATTAAAACAATTAAACTTCTGACATTCTTATCAGTTGAACGAACATTCTTGTGGGGCCGAGCATATAATAATGCACTTCATAATGTCACCATAATCATCACATGAATTTTGTTTCAACTTTTGATTATATGATCACATTATCTAAACAAATATACTAAAAAAAAAACAAAACAAAAAAAACATTCTTTAAAAATGAAAGACAACAACAATAAAAAATAATATATGTATGTATATTTTTTCCAAAAATAATATATGTATTTTCTTTTGTTTTTTTTGCTGCTAAAGAAAATGAAAACCAAAACAAGCATAACAAAATTTTCAAGTACAATACAGCAATAAAATAGAAATGTTACCTCCAACGACGATGTTATAGCTTCTTGAAAAAACAAAAGAGGCTCTTATGCAATTTCACTCAGTTCGAAAACACAACAATAACACACCCCTATTTGGGGTGATATTTGTTGGTAGCCGTCAGCCACCCTAACGTCACTTATCACCAAACCACTTGCATAAGTGCTTCTTCTTAAGTGGCCAATAAATGTCACAGTTGACTTAAATTTCCCTTAAAGTCTTGAAAAAATCTTTAGTGGACCTCGTATTTTAGCCTAAGACTTTGTAAATAATGGGTTTTTGAAGTATTAGATGAGGTTTGGATATTATTTTATTGTCTCTGGAAGTGCATTTTAAATGGAGAATTTTAAATGTTGATTTTAATAAAGCGCTACTAAGAAATTTGTGGGAATTTAAATACGAAATGTTCAATATATAGTGACATTGTCTCTATATGACCATCTCACTAATTCGAATGTATCCATATATAACCTCAACAAATAGTGACATATTAGCTGAAACTAGATCTGGGACACTACAAACAAAAGCTTTGTGTGTCGCATGATATACAAAGGAATACAATGTCAATTTTCTTATCGTTCAAAATCAATCCATTTTTCATCGAAATTATTTCTTGAATAAAATCATTGGACAATTTGATTGATCAAATACGGGCTTTGAAATGATATTTGAAGTCGAAGGACTATTTGATCTATCAAACGTAGCCTTTTAAAGAATATTTAAGTCGAACGACCATTGGGTCTTTCAAATGTGGGCTCTTCAAGAATATTTTAAGCCGAAGGACCATGTGGTCTATCAATTATAGACTTTGCACGAATATTTATTCAATATTTAAGTCAATAACTGTTCCACACAATACTGGTTCTTTAAGAATAATTTAGTCGAAGGACAATTTGGTTTATCAAATGTTGGCTTTATAAGAATATTTTATGTCGAAGGACCATTTGGTCTATCAAATTTGGGCTTTTAAAGAATATTTTAAGTCAGAGGACCATTTGGTCTTTAATGGCTATCAAATTTAAAGAATATTTAAGTCGGAGGACCATTTGGTGGTCTATCAAGTGTGGTCACTGAAAGAATATTTGAAGGCGAGCACCATTTGGTCTATCAAATGTGGGCTTTTAAATAATAGTTTAAGTCGAAGGAACATTTGGTCTCCCAATTATCGGTTTTGAAAGATTATTTTACGTCGAAGGATCATCGGTCTATCAAATGTGGACTTCTAAACAATATTTTAAATCGTAGGACCATTTGATGTATCAAATGTGGGCTTTGAAGGAATATTTGAAGTCGAATGACCATTTGGTGCATCAAATGTGGGCTTTGAAGGAATATATGAAGTCAAAGGAGCATTTGTTTAATCAAATGTGGGGTTTTAAAGAATATTTTAAGTTGAATGACCATTTGTTGTATCAAATGTGGGTTTTCAAGGAATATTTTAAGTCGAAGGACCTTTCGGTATATCAAATGTGGACTTCTAAACAATATTTTAAATCGTAGGACCATTTGATGCATCAAATGTGGGCTTTGAAGGAATATTTGATGTGAAAGGACCATTTGGTCAATTAAATGTGGGCTTTAAAAGAATAATTTGGGCTTTTAAAGAATAGTTTAAGTTCAAGGACCATTTGTTGTATCGAATGTGGTCTGTGAAGGAATATTTGAAGTCGAAGAAACATTTGGTCTCCCAATTATAGGTTTTGAAAGAATATTTTAAATCGAAGGACCATTCGGTCTATCAAATGTGGACTTCTAAACAATATTTCAAATCGAAGAACCATTTGGTGCATCAAATGTGGGCTTTGAAGGAATATTTGAAGTCGAAGGACCATTTGATCAATCAAATGTAGGCTTTTAAAGAATATTTTAACTTGAAGGACCAATTGTTGTATCAAATGTGAGCTTTGAAGGAATATTTGAAGTCGAAGGAACATTTGGTCTCCCAATTATCAAAATGTGAACTTCTAAACTATATTTTAAGTCGAAGGACCATTTGGTGCATCAAATGTGAGCTTTGAAGGAATATTTTAAGTCAAAGGACCATTTGGTCTATCAAATGTGGTTTTCTATAAAATATTTTAAGTCGAAGGGTTATTTGGTCTAGCAAATGTGGGCTTTTGACGAATATGTTAAGTCGAAGGACCATTTATTGTGTCACATGTGGGCTTTGAAGGAATATTTGAAGTCGAATAACATTTGGTCTCCCAATTATCGGTTTTGACCATTAGGTCAAACAAATGTGGGCTTTAAAAGTATGTTTTAAGTCAAAGGACCAGTTGGGCCATCAAATATGTACTTTGAAAGAATATTTTAAGTCAAGGGACCATTTGGTCGATCAAATGTGGGTTTCTATAAAATATTTTAAATTTGGTCTATCATATATGGGCTCTGAAAGAATAGTTGAAGTCGAAAGGCCATTTGATCTACCAAATATGGGCTTTTAAAGAATATTTTAGGAAAAAAGGACCAACTAGTATCCAAAGGAAATCATGATATACAAAGAACACAGTGTTAATTTTCATATCGTAGGGGTTATCATGAATGAAATTTCCCCGTGAGTTTTGTTTTTCCGTCGTTGCAACTTAAGGGAGTAAGTGAAAGGGAGTAAAGTGAATCCACGGGGAATTGCCGTTCATGATAACCCCCAATATGATTTGGTATGATCCACATGCTATCCTGCAGGAAAAAGTTTCACTATCTGTTCTGAATTAACGATATCTTCATTAGAAATGATTCGCATTTTGATTCGTGAATTTTAAATTAGGGATACGTAAAATAGATTTCGGTTAATCGATTATTAGCCGCAAAATTTCTGAAAGTCGTAGTCGACTATTAACTGCGCAAATGGGATAATCGATTATTCTTAATCGACTTTCGAAAGACGGAGTCAACTATTTTTCGTAGTCGACCATTAGTCGTAGTCTATTATTATTCGTAGTCGACTATTATCACGGATCGCAGCAATGGAAATGGTCGATTATATTCGATTATAATCGGTTTTCGGCGGTTAAGGAATAATCGAAAATCGACTTTTAGTAGATTCTCAAATAATCGAATAACTGAAAATCGAGTTTTAAGTAATACTTCTCTTTTCTTAGATACACCTCTTAAAGTATGGCGCCCATAGAATCCATCATAGTGTAGGTTGGTGTTCTCAAACCACGCAAAGATAATCATAAAAAGCCTTCAATGTGAGTAAACCACGTGGGTCTTGGCCGTCATAAAAGGATTGATTCTGCGGATCGAGAAATGATTGAAATGATAGGTCTGTTTGGTTACCCTAAAATTTGTAACAATATGTACCAATTGTTGCTGGAAGTTGTCTGTTAACACAAAAAGTCAGCAAGAGAGAGACATTTTGACAGTTCTTTTACTGAGAGTTTGCAAATTCTTGCAAGCACTTGCAACTCTTCTTCTTCCTGAAAACAATCAATCATCTGTTTTAAAAATTAAAGAGGGTTTAAAATGCTAACGCCATATTAGCAAAAGCACCGAATATTTGCAGCTTTGCCAGCTAAAATTTATTCGAAATATGTTTAGCAACAGTGAACAACGGCAACATTTAGCAACAAATTTCACAAAAATATTGCTAGCGATGCTGATGCTATTTGATATTGTTGCTATAATAAAAAAGCATCGGACACGCATACTCATATTTTGCAGCACACATGATCAACACATATCAGAAAAGAGAATAAGCAACAAAGTTTCAACGGCTTAGCCATGTTTTCAGCAAACAATTGTTTTTGATATAAGGGTTACCAGTGTAATGCATTAGAAATCATGATATAATTAATTCCACTTTTTCCTTCAAAGGACATGTGAATTTCTGTTGAAGCCGTTCAAAATATATATTTTTTATTTTTAAACAATAATAATTAGTATTCTTTAGGGTTTACCATATGATGGGGGCATTTTGACATTAAATGACACCTTTTTTATACCCTCCACCATAGGATGGGGGTATATTAAGTTTGTCACTACGTTTGTAACTACTCGAAATAATCATTGTAGACCCCACAAACTATATATATTCTTGATCAGCGTGCAATTCTACATCGATTTAGCCATGTCCGTCCGTCTGTCCGTCTGTGGAAATCACTCTAGCGTCCGAACGGATTGACGTAGGTTGATGAAATTTTGGGAAAATATGTTATATTTACGTCGGACTTTTGGTATTGAAAGCGGGATATGTAGGCCCACGCTTTCGTATAGCCCCCATACAAAATGACGCGTGACGCGTCGTCGTTTTAAGGAATTTTTAAGATATTTGGCCCTTTTTACCACCGAATTGGTTGTAAATTGGTACTTTGTGTCTCCAAAGACCAACAAATATTCCTACTAAAGTTGGGTTACATAGGTCCACGTTTTGGTATAGCCCCCACATAAGGCCCCTTATAAAGTACGCGTCATTTTAATATATTTTGAATGTATTAGACCCATTTGACCAAAGAATCGGTTGTAACTTTGTATTTTGTGTTTCCAGAGGCTAAGAAATATTTCTACCATAAAATGTTTATATAGGTCCACATGTTGGTCCACATAATACAATATCTCCCGATTTTCGATATTTTGAACGTTTTAGCCTCATTATCACACCGAGATGGTCTTCTTTAGGCGTATAAAACTTTCCCCCAGAAATTTGTAGGTATAGGTCCACGCCATCATATAGCCCCCATAGAACGGTACCTTCCGAATTTCGGTAGTTTGAAGGTTGTGGCAACATTAATCCACCGAAATGGCTGAAATTTGTGGTGGAGGGTATAAAAAGTTCGGCCCGACCGAACTTAACGCTTTTCTTACTTGTTATTACTGCGTTGGCAACCCCAATCACTAAAAACACCCTCGGTTGCTAATTCGCTGCGACGAATGGTCAGCCAACTGCTAAATATGTAGCGTGGTTGTCGATTATGCCTAACGAAAAAAACGATTAGACGTAAAAAAACGAAATAAGCAAAAATGTACAAAAATAAATATGCGTTCGGTTGCTTATTTAGCCGTGTGTGTGAATATTGTTTAGCAGTTGAAGTGTACAACAAATGCTAATGTTTTAGATGCTGGCTTTTAAACCCTGTGTAAAAAGCATTAAATTGATCTTAAGCAGAATTAAATTGACATATTTGCATTTAAAGTTAAAAAATTTGTGTGTGTGTTTTTTTTCAGAATAGTCGGGCTTAATCCCATTTTTGTTGTTTTAATATTTTAACAAATGTGGATTTCGATTGAAGCTGGTTAAAAGGAATTGGTAATATTTTTCTAAATAAAACTTAGGTCGTTTTGTGCCCATTAGAACTGCTGCAGAAAGCGGAAAAGCCAGGCTGAACGCTGTTTTTAGCAGCTGTTCCAAACATTTTCTATGTGGCGTTTTTTAATGTACTATTGTTTTACGCCCAAAGTCATTTTCGGAGTCGTAAACTCCTCAAAGGGCTGGAAAAAATCTTCATCAGATTGTACAACTTGATCTAGAGATCCCACAATTACTAAATTGACTATTTTTTCAATTGTCTTTTATAATTTCTTTTACTCATACTGTTTATTATTGAAATTGTATAATTAAAATTCAGCCATCTCTAAGCTTTCCCTTTCTCTAGAGCTCCATTTTTCTGACGCAGTTGCAAACTAATAAATACAACAATTTTGCTTCCTTTGGTTCCTTCATTGGCGGACAAAATTGTTCTGTTTCGGCAAGTCAGCTGATTGCTTGCTGGGAAGGTGCCTGTTTACTTTTTACAATTTTCTTGGAAAAGAGAATAAAAACTCCTTACTCTCTGAGAAAGTTCTTGCTGGGAAACAGGGATGCCAACTGTTCCTAGGTAAAAATCGCTACAGCCAAATACGCACCATAGGTCTGTGGCGATTTTTACCTTAAAACAGTTAACATTCCTGCTTAAACAGTGGTTTTTGTACGTCACAAATCACCACACCACACAAGTAGCGGGAAAACCACCAAATTGGCACCCCAGATAGACCTAATATCTTACAAAGTCATAGGCCGTTCTTTGGTAATATATATAAATAATATATTCAAACCTGCCAGAATGCCGCCCAAAGGACTGAACCATCTTCATGAGGAGACGAAGATATGTGAGGGCATCAGCATAGGTCCCGAAAATCTCTAATTGATATTTTTGTCTCATAATATATATTTTAGTTCAAAAATAATATAAATAGATAATTAAATCTTTTCCATTCCTTTCTCCTGAAATAATCGTCAAACAAAAGTCGAAAAATCATTTCTACCATTTTTTTTCCTGCAGAAATTTTGTTTGTAGCCTGTGGTAGAAGAGAAAAGCATATGTGCTCTCTCTCACTCTCTTAAAAATTGCTGCAAGTTTTACCACTTTTTGGGGTTAAGGAACGCTTTGCAGGTTAAAAATGGTAACATCATGTAAGTAAAGGAACACAGCTAGATTTTGTTTATGTTACTGCCACTCCATAAATTGCACTTATGTTATCTGTGGCTTCCTTTAAGTTCATCGTTACGTCAATTTTTTGTTGTATTCTTAAACTTTCTATTCGCAGTCTCTTCTTTTCATTGTTCTCTTTATCTAGAATTTTAACTCTGTCAAAATCCGGTATGTGGCCTGCGTTCATTACATTTTGTGATAGTGCTGTAGTCTCTTTTCCCTTTTCTATGTCTGATCGGTGTTCTCCCATTCTAATGCTGAGCGCTCTTTTCGTTGTCCCTATGTATATTTTGTTACATTCTTCGTCCTCTTTTCCTTGGCATGCAATATGGTATACCACGTTATTTTGTTGTTGTTTTACAATTGGAGTTTTTGTGCATGTGAATATTGAGCTTAGTGATGTGTTTGGTTTATAGGTAAATTAAGTGTTGTTGTTGTTGTTTATAATTTGTCTCTGCTGTTGGTTATCGAACAATCCCGGAATGTATGGTATACCGTAAAAAACTTTCGGTTTTTCATTGTGTGTATGATAGTTTTTACTTTCAATCGTTCTTTTTATATTTGCTTTTTGTATTTTAGTTTTGATTTCGTAATTAATGCGTGTATAATGTTGTATGGAAAACTATTATTGTTCAAGATATTTATTATAATTCTGGTGTTTTTGTTGTGAAATTTGTCATCGCTGATGTTTACGATTCTGTAAATTAGACTTTTTGCAGTGTTCGTGATTTGTGATTTGGGTTGTGTGGAGTTATAATTGATGATTCTGCCGGATTAAGTTTCCTTCGTATACCAATCAAACATAATATTTCCTTTGTCTCGTTGTAGTTTTACATCTAAGTATGGTATTTCGCCATTTTTTTCCACTTCAATCGTGAATTGAATCTTATTGTGGTATTTGTTAAATGTAGTCAAGATTTCATCCGCATCGTCCTTATCTATTGTGGCTAAAATATCATCTACATATTTTGCTATGTATCTGATATTTGTGTCATTTCGTTTTAATAGGCTATAGAGTCGTCAAGTAGGTGATCTAATACTATGTCCGCTATAGTTGGTGACAGTGGGTTCCCCATTGGCATTCCTAAATTTGATTATAGATTTTATCATTATATTGGAAGTAGTTATTATCCTTTTTTTGCCTACACAAATTACAATATTTTTTTATCTCTAGTACCTTCTTCTGAACTCATCAATGGCTTATGTGTCCCAGCTATAAGACTAGCGGGTCGATTTATGCAGTAATGTCTACCATGCGATCGGCCATGATTGTATTCATGATGAGAACTTTTTTGTTTATATCTTTTAGTTAATGTTCTGCTTTTACCAGCAATTTTTTCAGATCTCCCCAAGGAATACATTTGTATTCAATGGGGAACAACAAACATAAAATTTGTTCAGCAACGAATGTACAACAAGATAATGAAATGAAATCATCTGAAATTCCAATGTGTAGTCGTCTTCCACTTTTTTTTGTTGTTGCTGCTGTTGTTCGAAGAGTTCATTAACATTCCCGGCTTTTAGATATCACTTTAATGAAAACAAACTGTGTGGTTTATCAATTCAATGTCTAAAGTGGAGTGTGTTGCAGTTGTAAGTGGTACGGAAAAACATACAGATGACATGCTTCTGGTGTTCGATTTGTGATAAATGAGCATTGAAATGCATATCTTGTTGTACTGAAATGCATCTACAGAGGCGTGTGAAATTGAGGGACTTACGGATATAGAAATAGTAGGTTTTGATGAGAAAGCAGCCACTTTGTCATTTTTTGGAATTTTATTGACGAAACTTAAAAGTCTTGCAATATGTAGATGGTTTTAAAACTGCAATCCCTACATGTTTACCACAGAAAGTTTCTAGTTTTGATTTCACAGCTACTTGTTGCAGCAATCAAAATAATTCTCTATTCTTTTCTTCACATTATGGCATTTTAATTATATTTTTAAATAATTATATTAAAAAATGTAGAAGCTTGCATGAAATTTGGCCATAAAAAGGTAATTTTGATTTTGAATGCTTGACTGACAAGTAAAGAGGCAAGACATTTAAGTGAGGACTACAGCTTTATGGATTATTAAATAACCACCGAAGACATGCAAGATAAGAAGCTAACAAACCACTAAAAGCTGCACATGCCAGCAAGAAAACAGCAACAACACGCCAAATATCAACAATGTTGCTCTAGTCTAGCAAATGAGACAGTCAGTCACTCAATCAGACAGACAGTTAGTCGGCCAGTCACTCGCTCAGCTAATCTAAGTGAAATAATTCAGCAGCCAGCAATGAAACCAGTTACAAACTCCACAAAAAAAAAAACGCCGCCTTTTATGTATGGCTAATGGCTTAATTTTTATGTTAGTGACGAACCAAGAATATTTAAAACCAATCAAAAAACAAGTAACCGAAAGTTTTTAATTTTCTAGATTTTTTTGGCTGAATGAATATTAATCATGTATTTTTAGCATCACTCTGTTTTTTATTTATTTTTTATTGATTCAATTTTATTTTAATTGAAAAAGAAAGGTCTGGAATTTGTAATTATCAGTATTGGAATGTAATGAAGCTCTCTAATGTAAACCTTAGCAGTATTAAATTGATCTTAAGCAGAATTAAATTGACGTATTTGCATTTAAAGTTATGTGTTTTTCAAAATCCCATACTTCTTGTTTTAATATTTCAAAAAAAATTTGGTCTGTTAAATGAGGCCTTCTAAACAATATTTTAAGTCGAAGGACCATTTGTTGTATCAAATGTGGCCTTTGAAGGAATATTTTAAGTCGAAGGAACATTTGGTCTCCCAATTATCGGTTTTGAATGAATATTTTAAGTCGAAGGACCATTCGGTCTATTAAATGTGGACTTCTAAACAATATTTTAAATAGGAGGACCATTTGGTGTATCAAATGTGGGCTTTGAAGGAATATTTGAAGTCGAAGGACGATTTGGTCAATCAAATGTGGACTTTAAAAGAATATTTCATCTCGAGGACCATTTGTTGTATCAAATGTGGACTTCTAAACAATATTTAAGGTCTAAGGACTATTTGTTTTATACACATTTGTACTGTGAAGGAATATTTGCAGTCGAAGGGCCATTTGGTCTAGCAAATGTGGGCTTTTAACGCATATTTTAAGTCGAATAACCATTTGGTCCAGCAAAGGTGGGCTCTGAAAGATTAGTCGAAGGTCCATTTGATCTACCAAATATGGGCTTTTAAAGAATATTTTAGGAAAAAACGGACTAACTAGTATCCAAAGGAAAGCATGATATACAAAGGAACACAGTGTTAGTTTTCATATCGTTCAAAAACAATGGCTTAATTTTTATGTTAGTGACGTACGAAGAATATTTAAAACTAATCAAAAAAACAAGTAACCGAAAGTTTTTAATTTTCTAGATTTTTTGGCTGAATGAATATTAATCATGTATTTTTAGCATCACAATATTTTTATTTATTTTTTGTTGATTCAATTTTATTTTAATTGAAAAAGAAAGGTCTGGAATTTGTAATTATCTGGAATTGTAATTATAATTATCTAATCAAGTTCTCTAATGTAAAGCTTAGCAGCATTAAATTGATCTTAAGCAGAATTAAATTGACATATTTGCATTTAAAGTTAAAAAATGTGTTTTTCAAAATCCCATTATTTTTGTTTTAAGATTAAAAAAAAATGGTCTATTAATTGTGGCCTTCTAAACAATATCTTAAGTCGAATGACTATTTGGCTTTGAAGGAATATTTTAAGTCGAAGGAACATTTGGTCTCCCAATTATCGGTTTTGAAAGAATATTTTAAGTCAAAGGATCATTCGGTCTATAAAATGTGGACTTCTAAACAATATTTTAAATAGAAGGACCATTTGGTGCATCAAATGTGGGCTTTGAAGGAATATTTGAAGTCGAAGGACGATTTGGTCAATCAAATGTGGGCTTTAAAAGAATATTTTATGTCGAAGGACCATTTGTTGTATCAAATGTGGACTTCTAAACAATATTTTAAGTCGAAAGACCATTTGTTGTATCAAATGTGTACTGTGAAGGAATATTTGCAGCCGAAGGGCCATTGGGTCTAGCAAATGTGGGCTTTTAACGAATATTTTAAGTCGAATGACCATTTGTCAGCAAATGTGGGCTCAGAAAGAATAGTCGAAGGACATTTGATCTACCAAATATGGGCTTCTAAAGAATATTTTAGGAAAAAAAGGGCTAACTAGTATCCAAAGGAAAGCATGATATACAAAGGAACACAGTGTTAATTTTCATATAGTTCAAAATCAATTGCTTAATTTTTATGTTAGTGACGTACAAAGAATATTTAAAATCAATCAAAAAACAAGTAACCGAAAGTTTTTAATTTTCTAGATTTTTTGGTTGAATGAATATTTATTATGTATTTTTAGCATCACTTTATTTTTATTCATTTTTTATTGATTCAATTTTATTTTAATTGAAAAAGAAAGGTCTGGAATTTGTAAATATCAGTATTGAAATGTAATGAAGTTATCTAATGTAAAGCTTAGCAGCATTAAATTGATCTTAAGCAGAATTAAATTGACATATTTGCATTTAAAGTTAAAAAACTGTGTTTTTAAAATCCCATTGTTGTTGTTTTAATATTTTAAAAAAATTAGATTTCAAATAAAGCCATTTAAAAGGAATAGGTGAAGACGACGTTTTCCCCTGATCTTTACTTAAATAGCAAATGATTTCCGGTGGTCTTAAATTGACATACACAAGTTTAATATGACAGTATTTAATTTGCGTTTATCTCGATTAACGTTTCTATATTTAGTGGAAAATTGAAACAAAATAAATTAATCCTACTAATTTCAATTGAATTGTGGCAATAACTTCCAGGTAGCATTTTTCTAATTAAAACTTAGGTCGTTTTGTGCCCACTAGAACTGCTGCAGAAAACGGAAAAGCCAAACCTTCCACCTGCAGTGTTTTTAGCAGCTGTTCCATACATTTTCCATATGGCGTTTTTTAATAAAAATTACTTTGGGAGTACATTTTCGGAGTCGAAACCTCCTCAAAAGACTGGAAACAATCTTCATCACAACTTACTCTAGGCATTCCACGAATTTCATCACAAATATTTTCAGTCGTCTGACAAATTATTTGCTGATACCAAATTGACTATTTTTTCACTTGTCTTTTATGATTTATTTTACTCATAAATTTTATTATTAAAATTGTATACTTAAACTTCAAGCATCCTAAGCCTTCCCTTCCTCTAGTGCTCCATTTTCTGGTGCAGTTTCATATACATTTTTTTCAATTTTTCGTAGTCGACAAATCCTTAGAAGACTGGAAAAATCTTCACCAGACAGGTTCCACAAAACTCTAAAATTCAAAGTTTCACAACAAATGTTTTCAGTGGCCTCGCAAATTATTTTCTAATGCAAAATTTACTATTTTTTCACTTGTCTTTTACAATTTATTTTTCTCATCATTTTTATTATTGAAATTGTATAAGTATATAATTTCAAATTCAACAATCTCTAAGTCTTCCTACAGCAGCGCTACTAAAGCCCCATTTTCTGACACAGTTTCAAAATAGCACGTTTTTAATTGTTCTGAGTTGAGAACTCTTCAAAATACTGCACAAAGTTTTCATCAGACTTCACAACATGCTCTACAGATTCCACAAAATCTCTAACACTCGAACTTTCACCACAAATGTTTTAGACTTCTCACCATTTTTTATTTTGAATATGTGTTCACCGGGATTTTAAATTGATAATCAGCTGATTTTTGTTTACAAATTATGTCAAACGTCATATTTACCTGAAATGAGATTAAAAAAAAAAAACAATTATTAGATTATCGATTCGAATAGATATGTAAGTATTTCAAATAATGTGTTATTATTTTAAGACCCTAAATGTGACCTCCTTCACTATTGCAAAAATGTCTACCTTGAACAAATTTTGTATATGCTTCTGAAAGGATTTCCCATATTATTAAAAAGTTTTGCTCTTTTTCTCTACGCAAGAAAAAAAAAAACTCCGTATAAACGACGCTAAGATCAATAACAATTTTGATTGAACTTAAATTGGACAATAGATACACAATACAACATCAACAACAGATCAATCGATAGTTACCAGCAGCCACAATCGAATAACAACAAAAACACAAAATAAATGAACTAATCAAAAAATGCGTGCACACAGAAAAGTGAATGATCAATTTTTCTTCTATCTGTGTGCTTTTATTTAACCTTATAGTCGGTCGCTATTCTCTGAATACTGTTCACGCAAAACATAGTTTTTTTTTTGTATTTTCGCCGGAATCGACAACAAATGCCACTGCCATCAATATGTTGAAGGTAATAAGTTCGATAGAAATGTATATAACATATAGACATTCAAATTGAGCAGGTATTGGTAGATCGAAAACGTATAGGTTTGCTAAATTAGGGAACACTTTATGTCGAAACCTTATTGAAGAAGAAGGATGGAAATTGGATTTTCGAAAAGTTACTAAAATATAATGAAGTTTTTCGAAGACTAATGTGATCTTCAGGATATCCCATTGAGAATTAACCTGATATATTTGCATTTAAAGTAATCGAAAATTTGCTCAATCGCAAATCGTAAGGGGTAGGGGTAAAGAAATGTTTTAACTAATTCCAAAAATGGCTGTAAAATTGTGAAATGAAGGGATGCAATTTCAGTACTTTAAAAAATCTAAAACACAGAAATGTCGAAAATAGATCACGTTCTGATCGGACCAAAATATGATTATTTCAAGAAATTTCCGAGCAAAGTACGGTCGGATTAAATCGTGAGTAGAAGAAATAGTCTGAAAATTAATGCTTCTAATCGCGAACTTCGAAGTTCATTAGCAATGAAGATCAACCTTTTGGGGGCTTCTATAGATTGACAGATGAACCCCACTTAAAGTGAAGATGACCTCCTGAGGTGTTCCATACACCAGAGAAGGCCATTTGAGCAGTTTTTTTTGGCAGAAGATGGGCTTTTGAGGACTTTCATAGATAGAGCAAGACCTCTTGAGGTCTTGTAAAGAAAGAAAAATACATTTTCTACAGGAAGAAAAATGCCTCTTGAGGTGTTCTATGAGTATATAAAGAAAAAAACCCGTCTTGATGTTTGCTATTGACAGATGAAGCCGTCTTAAGATCTTCTATATGGTGAAGAAGACCCTTTGAAGGTTACCGTAGACAGAATAAGGCCTTTTGAGGGCTTTGTAGGTAGAATACCTATTAAGGCATCTTGAAGTCTTCTATAGGCAGAAAAAGGCCACCTGAGTTCTTCTATAGACCGAATATTGCATTTGGGACAGAATACGATCTCTTGAGGTCTTCCGTAGACAAAAGTAGTCCTATTAAAACATCTTGAGGTTTTTTTTGTAGAACAAATATCACTTGAGCTCTTCTATAGAAAGAAAGACCTCTTGAAGTCTTCCATTGACAGATGAAGCCCTCTTAAGGTCTTCTATAAAAACAGAAAACTTCTTGAGGTCATCTGTAGACAGACGAAGACAATGTAAATGTTTCTGTACGCAGAAGAACACCTCATGAGGTATACTATATTGTGAAGTAGGTTTTTTAGATCTTCTATAGGACGATAAAGCCTTTTTGAGGGCTTCTATAGGCATAATAAGGCCGTTTATGGCTTCCATAGCTAGAAGAAGACCTATTAAGATCATCTATAGAAATAAGAAGACCCATTGAGGTTTTTATAACCGAAGAAGATCTTTTGAAATTGTCTATATTCAGAAGAATATCTCATAAGGTCGCCTATATTCAGAAAAATACCTTTTAAGGTCTACTATAGACCGAAGAAGGCCGTATAATGACAGAAAACCCCTATTAAGGTGTTCTATAGAAAGAAGAAGCCCTCTCAAAGTCATCTATAGATTGAAGATGATCATTTTAATGTTTCTATACCTCATGAGGCCTTTTGAGAAATTCTGTAGAAAGAATAAGACATCTTGAGGTCTTCTATACAAAGATTAAGACCTCTTGTATTCTTCCATTGACATAAGATGTCCTCATGAGGTTTCTACAGACCGAAGAAGGCCTTTTGAGGGCTTCTGTAGGCAGAAGAATACCACACACATAAGGTCTCCTATAGGCAGAAGAAATTCTCTTGAGGTATTCTATAGACCGAAGATTGCCTTGAGAACTTCTATAGGTAGAATAGGACATCCTGATGTTTTCTATAGATAAACACATACCTCTTGGTGTCTTCTATAGAATGAAGAAGGTCTCTTGAGGTCTTCTATAGACTGGAGATAGCCTATTGACGTCTTCTATAGGCATAAAAAGACCGCTTGAGGTCTTGCAATACCCGCAGAAGTCGTTTTGGGGCAGAAAAAGACCTCTTGAGGCAGAAGAAGACCTCTTGAGGTCTTCTATAGACCGAAGAAGGCCTTTTGAGAACTTCTATAAGTAGAATAAGACATCCTGAGGTTTTCTATAGAAAAACACACACCTCTTGGTGTCTTCTATAGAAAGAATAAGCTCTCTTGAGGTATTCTACATACAGGAGATAACCTATTGATGTCTTCTGTAGGCATAAAAGGACCTTCTATAGAAATAATAAGATCTCTTGGGGTCTTCTATAGACAGGAGACAACCTATTGACGTCTTCTATAGGCATAAAAAGACTTCTTGAGGTCTTACAATACCGAAGAAGGCCTTTTGAGTGATTCTATAGGCATAAGAATGCCTCATAAGTTCGCCTATTCTATAGACTTTCTTCGGTATTTCGAAAGCTTCTAAAAGCAAAAAGATTACCTCATAAAGTGTCCTATATGCAGAATACCTCTTCGGTAGACCGAATAAAGCCTTTTTGAAGCTTCTATAGTAAGAAGAAAGCCTTTGAGGGCTTCTAACGATAGAAAATGACCTCCTGAGGTCTTATAGAGACAGAAGATGACCTCTTTAGGTCTTCTATAATCATAAGAAGACCTCCTATATGCAGAATACCTCTTCAGTAGACCGAATAAAGCCTTTTGAACGTTTCTATAGTAAAAAGAATGCCTTTGAGGGCTTCTAACGATAGAAGATGACCTCCTGAGGTCTTCTAGAGACAGAATATGACCTCGTTAGGTCTTCTATAATCAGAAGAAGACCTCTTGAAGCCTTATATAGGCAGAAGAAGACCTCTTTAGGTCTTCTATAGTCATAAAAAGACCTCTTAATGTCTTCCGTAGGCAGCAGAAGGACTTTGAGGACTTCTATGAATAGAAGAACCCCTCTTGATGTCTTCTATTGACAGAAGAAGCTCTCTTACAGTTTTCTATAGAAGATGTCTTGAGATTGTTCATGATAAACCTTTTGAGGGCTTCTATAGGCAAAAGACGGCATTTTGATTGCTACATTAGATAAAATAAGACCTCTTGAAGTCTTCTATAGAAAGAAAAAATACTCTTTATGGTTTTCTATAGAAAGAATAACACATCTTAAGGTCTTCTATTGGCAGATAAAGCTCTCTTAAGGTCTTATATAGATAGATGAAGACCTCTATAGAGGGAAGAAAACCTTTCGAAAGTTTCGAAGGACTTTTATAGACCCAAAAAGTCTTTTGAAGCCTTTTATAGGCAGAAGAAGGCCTTTTGAGGTCTTCGATAAGCCGAAGAAGACCTCTTGATCTCTTCTATAGACAGAAGAATACCTATTAAAGTCTTCTATAGGCACAATATGACCTCTTGAGGTCTTCTATACAGAAAAAAAAAATTATCATATTGACGAAATTCGATAAAATTATTTGATCACAAAGTAAAAATACAACTGATAAAAAATTTTACATATTGACTAAAATATTTATTGGTCTTTTATATTGGGTGACGTAGGGGATGGAAGATACCAAGGAACGGTCCTGACCGGTTTTAACATGGCAAAGCCCAGGATTTATCTTGGTCCCTCTTTCATCCCAAGTGGACACTGACCTCCCCGTGGTGTCACCTGGGGAACTGCCTTTAACACCCGTTAAAGGTAGTGAGCTAACATGTGCCGCGCGTTCACCCATAAGAACGTTAAAAACTTGGGTTTGGGCGTCGGGTTAGTAACCCTCCCCTAGAAAAAACAGCCTACTATGAAAAAACGAAAGAAAAGAAAAACAAACCCCTCTAAAGTTGACGAACCCCGCAAACGTTTTAAGGACCATGATCTGCGAATCTGCACCTGGAATGTTCGCACTCTTTATAGAGAAGGTGCAGTCTTCGCATTGGCAGACGTACTTGAAAAGTACAAGGCCGATATTACTGCCATACAGGAAATACGATGGAGTGGGAAAGGCGTCACAACAACATCTAAAGGTGACGCACTGTATTATAGCTGCCATGACGTAAAGCATGAGTTTGGTTGTGGATTCGTAGTTAGTCGGAGACTAAAACATCTTGTATCCAGCTTCACTCCAGTGAATGAAAGACTTGCTGCAATTCGAATAAAAGCTAAATTCTTCAACATCAGCTTTATTTGCGCTCATGCTCCCACTGAAGAAAAGGATGAACAGACCAAAGATATATTTTACGAGCGCTTAGAAGAAACATATGACCGTTGCCCTGCCCATGACATTAAAATCATTCTAGGCGATTTTAATGCCAAAATTGGAAAGGAGAATATCTTTGGCCCAACAGTCGGGAAATTCAGTCTCCACAGTGAAACATCTGACAATGGTATGAGACTGATAGACTTTGCAGCTGCAAAAAACATGGTAGTTAGCAGTACCAGATTTAATCATCTCGATATTCATAAGGGCACCTGGCTGTCTCCAGATCAGAAAACAAGAAACCAAATTGATCATGTTGTGATAGATGGAAGACATTCATCGAGCGTGTTGGATGTACGATCGTTCCGAGGCGCAAACATTGATTCGGACCACTACCTTGTTGCAGCAAAGGTACGCACCCGCTTAAACGTAGCAAACAAAGTACGAACAGACACAACACGAAAGTTAGACATCGGTAAGCTGCAATCACAACAGATAGCCACAGCATATTCCACTCAACTAGCCCAATTGCTTAATCAAAGCCCTCCTCATCCCGATAACATATCAGCGCAATGGCAAAGCATTGCCCACTCCATGCAAACAGCCGCAAAATCCATACTTGGATACCAGAGACCTCCACCAAGGAATCCATGGTATGATGAGGAGTGTCGTGCTGCCACCGAAGAGAAAAATGCGGCATATAAGGCTACTTTACAATCCGTAGCAACGCGTAGCGCACGAGAGAGATACAGGGAGAAAAGGAGAGAGGAGAAACGTCTTTTCCGCAGGAAAAAGAGAGAGATGGAAAAGCGGGAGTGTGAAAAAATCGAGATGTACAGGAGCCAGAATGAAGTCCGAAAATTCTACCAAAGAGTCAAGCATCAAACTGATGGCTTTGGTACAGGCACATCCTCCTGTAGAGACCAGCAAGGTAATTTGGTAACTGATACAGATAGTGTACTCAGGATATGGAAAGAACATTTTTCAAATCTGTTGGTATCCAATAGCAGCGAAGACGACGAAGATACCACAGTCCCAATCCCAGAAGATGGTATTGAATGTATACCGCCCAGCCAAGATGAGGTAGAGACAGCAATAAATCGGCTGAAGAATAATAAGGCAGCAGGGGCCGATGGCTTACCAGCCGAGCTGTTCAAAACCGGAGGCGACACGCTGATAAGGTGTATTCATCAGCTAGTTAGCACCATCTGGCAGGAAGAACGAGTACCCGACGATTGGAACCTGAGTATCCTGTGCCCCGTCCACAAGAAGGGAGATAAGGGAGACTATATGCTCTAACTATAGGGGCATAAGTCTACTCCCTATTGCCTACAAGATCGTGTCAGGGATATTGTGCGAACGACTAAAGCCAATGGTCAACGAGATTATTGGACCATACCAATGCGGCTTTAGACCTGGCAAGTCCACCATTGACCAGATATTTACCCTGCGGCAAATCCTGGAGAAGACCCAAGAGATGCAGATCGACACCTACCACCTTTTTGTCGATTATAAAGCAGCCTTCGACAGTCCGCTGCGCTCAAAGGTAGTCCAAGCCATGTCTGAATTTGGTATTCCCGCAAAGCTCATCCGGCTTTGTAAAATGACTTTAACTGACACGAGGTCCTCAGTTAAAATAGGAAAGAACCTCTCCGAAGAATTTGGTACCAAAAGAGGTTTCAGACAAGGAGACAGCCTTTCGTGTGACCTCTTCAACATCCTGCTAGAAAAGGTTATACGAGAGGCAAACGTCAAAAGAAGTGGCACAATATACACCAATAGTCACATGTTACTTGCTTATGCTGATGATATAGACATCATGGGTCGATCAGTAAAAGAAGTAACTGATACCTTTATAAAGGTCGAAGGAGAATCTGCTAAAGTGGGTCTGGCGGTAAACGGTGAGAAGACCAAGTTGATGGTGTCGACGCGCAATGCGTCCATTGAGCTCGGACCGACTGTGGAAGTTGGTTCCTATAATATTGAGGTAGTAAAAGACTTCGTCTACCTCGGCACCTCCGTCAACACAACAAACGACATCAGTTGTGAAATAAAAAGAAGAATTGTATTGGCCAACAGATGCTACTTTGGATTAAGTAAGCAGTTTAAAAACAAAGCCACATCTCGTCAAACAAAAATAACGCTCTACAAAACACTGATACTACCCGTGCTGATGTATGGCTCCGAAGCCTGGGTACTTGCGCAAGCAGACATGGCAGTGCTTGGTGTGTTTGAGAGAAAAATTCTTCGAAAGATCTACGGACCAATCTGCGTTGACGGTGAATATCGACGTCGCATGAACCACGAGCTGTATCTGCTATACAACGACATCAATATTGTTAAACGTATCGAGAAGCAGCGATTGCGTTGGCTAGGCCATATCAAAAGAATGAGCGATGATGAACCCGCTAAAAAGGCGTATGAATACATGCCACATGGCGGTGCACGCAGAATTGGCAGGCCAAGGAATAGATGGCGCAAACAAGTGGATGATGAGATGAAAAGGCGCGGTATTCCAGAGTGCAAAGCAACAAATAGAGAGGAATGGAGATCTCTTCTTAGTTCGGCCTATAGAACAAATGTTCTGTAATGGGCCAGCTAAGTAAGTAAGTAAGGTCTTTTATATTGAACTGATAAAATATTTCACATATTGACAATGTGGAATATTTTGATAAATATTTTTGTCAAAATGTGAAATATTTTATCAGGAAAATCGATCAACTTTTGATTGAATATTTGAATTTTTTTATCAAATGGCTACAATTATTTTCTGTTTAGGCCTTTTTAGGTTTTCTATAGAGCAACGACGGCTTTTTTGACAAAGGTTTTCATGAGGTCTTCGATAGGCAGAATATGACTTCCTGTGGTCTTCTGTAGATAGAAGAAGACCTCTTGAGGTCTTCTATAGGCAGAAAACGGCCTGTTAAGGCTTGCTGTGTACAGAACAAGACCTCTTAAGGCTTGCTGCTGTCGACAAAATTCGATCTTCTATAGACAGAATAAACCCCTCTAAAGGTCTTCATGGCCAGAAGATGAATTCTTATGGCCTCCTATAGTCAGAAGAAGCCTTCTTGAGTTCGAAGGTGTCTATAATAGAACCTATTGAGGTGTTTTATGGAAGTATGTTTAATGATCTGTCTATTTATTTTGATCGTGCTAATAATTTGGCCTAATACTGTGGCTTATTTGTTTCACTTGTCAAAAACCAAAAAACTTGACCTCATATAGTTCGTGCCGGGGCAAAATAGTGAATAACCTTTGAAGTCAATAAGCCGCATATATACCACTATAAGTAGCTACATTTACTGAAATAAATACAAACAGACAGTTAGATGTATGTTGGTGTGATTGTAGTTGCTCAGAGACATGTATGCAAATGAACTCATTTAAATATTTGTAATATACTTTTATTTTTATTTATTTATTTTTTTTTTTTCTTGATCAAGTTGTTGTTTTTTTTTCGGTATTGTTATTGAACAAGTAGTAAGCGTATATACATACGTACATATGTATATTTGAATATGAGTGAGTGTTGTTTGATTGTTACAGTTTCACATCTACTTTCGAAAATAAAAAAACAAATACCAGTCGTACCTCAAAATCTGCCACACAACAATCTTGTGACTCTGATAGTAACACAGGGCTGATGCCTTAGTTACACACGTGCAGGTCTGGCTGACAAGCTGACTGATCAATTAAATCATATATACAGTTGTTTTTGTTTTCTTTTTTGAAAGAAAGAAAATAAAAACAAAACACTGAAGCTTATTTAAAAATCAAACAAATAGTAAAATGGAACCGGTCACAAAGGCAAAAAAAGTAACTACAAAGAAGAATATGCGTTCTTGGAATAATCAGGCCAATCATGGCTTCTTAGTTCTCCATACCCAGCACAGTAATCATATATACGAGTATAAACAATAAGAAATTGAAGAACAATTTCCTATAAACATGATGATGATCAGATCCAAGGTAATATTTGCTCTGCAAATCTAGGCAAATGATCTGTTCCTACACACATTGGCTAAATCTATGCCGACAAATAGGGACTTTAAGAAACCATAATCAGCATATTCATTCTTATTTCAAATATTAATTGTCGTCCATCAGTTTATGGATTTAGCCTTTTGTTTGTCTTGCTTCGCTCGTCTTTGTTGATAACCAATATTTACTTATTTTCAATTTTTTTCCATTGTGTGCTGCGTTGATATTTTCAAATGGGTTAGCAAACAATAAAGAGGTTATCATCATCTTCTAAAACCCACAGATCATCATCGTCAAATCATAATCACATTTATATTTATATATGTATAATAAATATATTGTTGAAGTGTCTATTTGAAAAACAAAAATATTGAAATAATCTAAATCGAAAAAAGCAACTTTTATTAGTCTTATCACTTAAATATATGTATATTTAATATACAACAGTGCGTCGTTATAAACATCTACGAGAAAATGCGCTTGCCACTGACAAGCGTTCTGAAACCCTTATCACCCTTATAGTTTATAACTACGCGCAGGGTACAATCAACTTTATAAATATACTGCGGGAAAATTGTGTCAAATTTCCACGTTTAAAAATGTGTCAATTTTTTTTTTGTTTAAAATTGATTAGCGTTAGGTTATAAATTTATGTTTGTTTACCTTACATTATTGGGGCCTATAAATGCTCTTCCGAATGCTTAAATGTCTACACGCTTAACGTTGTTTTATTTTGTAAATATTTAGTTTAGATTTAAGTGGAACTATGGGAAAAGTAATATATCGATATTCAATAAATATTTTACGGTGCAAGCATTTCTGATCGATTGCGGAAAGATGGATTCGTTCATTTCGTCACGTCTTCTATAGACTAAAGAAGACATTCCGAGGTCTTCTGTAGATCTCTTGAAGTTCTATCTTGAGCCCTTCTATAGACCGAAGCAGGCACAAAAATCCCCTCTTGAGGTTTTTAAAGCCCCGAATAAGGCGTCTTGATATCTCCTATAGATAGAAGAAGGTCTCTGAAGTCCTTCTTAGACAGAAGAAGTTCTTCTATAGGCAGAAAAAGATCTCTTGAGGTCTTCTAAAGCCTTCTCTAGAGAAGAAAACATCTTGAGGTCTTCAATAGGCAGAAAAATAACTATTAAGATCTTATGGAATCTTGAGGTATTCTCCAGAGAAGTGAAGACATTTCGATGTCTTCTATAGGCAGATAAAGACCTCTCGAGATCTTCTATAGATAGAAGAAGGTGGATAATCGCCACTTAGGGTTTTTAATAGTCCGAATTAAGCCTCTTGATATCCCCTATCAACGGAAGAAGACCTCTGATAGCGTTTTTAGACAGAAGAAGGTCTTCTATAAGCAGAAGTAGACCTCTTAAGGCCTTATATAGACCGAAGAAGATCTCTTGAGGTCTTCTATAGACAAAAGAAGACCCTTTGAAGTCTTTTTAGTGAAAAGGAAATATCTTGAGGTCTTCCTATTGAGGTTTTCTATAGAGAAACGAAGATCTCCTGATGTATTTTTGTCGACGAAGAAGCCTTTTGAGGTCTTCTACAGACAGAAAGATAACTCTGGATTCTGTAGACAAAAAATACATCTTGAGACCTTTTGAAGTCTTCTATTAGGTCCTTCAATAGACAAAAGAAGAAGGCAGCAAAATACCTCTTAAGATTTTCTGTAGGCAGAAGAAGATCTATTTAGGTCTTCTATAGACAGAAGAAAACCCCTTGAGGTCTTCTGTAAACAGAAGAAGACTTCTTGAGGTCTTCTATAGACAAAAGAAGACCTCTCGTGGTCTTCTGTAGACAGAGGAATACTTCTTTAGGTATTCTATAGAGAGAAGAAGACCTCTTGAGGTCTTCTGTAAACAGAAGAAAGACTTCTTGAAGTCTTCTATAGACAGAAGAAGACCTCTTGTGGTTTTCTATAGACAGAAGAAGAACTCTTTAGGTCTTCTCTAGACAGAAGAAGAACTCTTTAGGTCTTCTCTAGACAGAAGAAGACCTCTTAAGGTCTTCTATAAACAGAAGAGGAGCTCTTTAGGTCTTCTGTAGACACAAGAAGACCTCTTGAGGTCTTCTGTAAACAGAAGAACGGCTCTTGAGGTCTTCTGTAGACAGAAGAACGCCTCTTGAAGTCTTCTGTAGACAGAAGAACGCCTCTTGAAGTCTTCTGTAGACAGAAGAACGCCTCTTGAAGGCTGCTGTAGACAGAAGAACGCCTCCTGAGGTCTTCTGTAAACAGAAGAACGGCTCTTGAGGTCTTCTGTAGACAGAAGAACGCCTCTTGAGGTCTTCTGTTGACAGAAGAACGCTTCTTGAAGTCTTCTGCAGAAGGAGACCTCTTGAGGCCTTCTATAGACAGAAGAAGAGCTCTTTAGGTCTTCTGTAGGCACAAGAATACCTCTTCAAGTCTTCTATAGGCAGAAGAAGACCTCTTGGGTTCTTCTACCGACGGAAGAATGCCTCTTGAGGTCTTCTGTTGACATAATAACGTCTCTTGAAGTCTTCTGTAGACAAAAGAACGCCTCTTGAGGTCTTCTGTAAACAGAAGAACGGCTCTTGAGGTCTTCTGTAGACAGAATAACGCCTCTTGAAGTCTTCTGGAGACAGAAGAACGCTTCTTGGGGTCTTCTATAGACAGAAGAACGCCTCTTGAAGTCTTCTGGAGACAGAAGAACGCTTCTTGAGGTTTTCTGTTGACAGAAGAAGACTTCTTGAGGTCTTCTATAGACAGAAGAAAGCCTCTATAGGTCTTCTACGGACAGAAGAAGACCTATTGAAGTCTTCTACAGGCGGAAGAAGACTTCTTGAGGTCTTCTATAGACAGAAGGAGACCTTTTGAGGTATTTTGTATGCAGAAGGTGACCTCTTCAGGTCTTCTATAGACAGAAGAACGCCTCTTGAGGTCTTCTGTAAACAGAAGAAGACTTCTTGAGGTCTTCTATAGGCAGAAGAAGGCCTCTTTAGGTCTTCTATAGACAAAAAAGACATCTTAAGGTCTTCTATAGACAGAAGAACGCCTCTTGAGGTCTTTTGTAGACAGAAGAACCCCTCTTGGGGTCTTCTGTACACAGAAGAAGACTTCTTGATGTCTTCTATAGGCAGAAGAAACCCCCTTGAGATCTCTTCTATAGGCAGAAGAAGATCTCTTGAGGTCTTCTATAGGCAGAAGAAACTCTCTTGAGGTCTTCTATAGGCAGAAGAAGACCTATTGAGGTCTTCTACAGGCGGAAGAAGACTTCTTGAGGTCTTCTATAGACAGAAGTAGACCTTTTGAGTATTTTGTATGCAGAAGGTGACCTCTTCAGGTCTTCTATAGACAGAGGAACGCCTCTTGAGGTCTTCTGTAGACAGAAGAACGCCTCTTGAGGTCTTCTGTAGACAGAAGAAGACTTCTTGATGTCTTCTATAGGCAGAAGAAACCCCCTTGAGGTATCTTCTATAGGCAGAAGAAGACCTCTTGAGGTCTTCTATAGGCAGAAGAAACTATCTTGAGGTCTTCTATAGGCAGAAGAAGACCTATTGAGGTCTTCTACGGGCAAAAGAAGACCTATTGAGGTCTTCTACAGGCGGAAGAAGACTTCTTGAGGTCTTCTATAGACAGAAGTAGAAGTCGTCTGCAGAAGGAGACCTCTTGATGCCTTCTATAGACAGAAGAAGAGCTCTTTAGGTCTTCTGTAGACACAAGAATACCTCTTCAAGTCTTCTACAGGCAGAAGAAGACCTCTTGGGGTCTTCTACAGACGGAAGAATGCCTCTTGAGGTCTTCTGTTGACAAAAGAACGCCTCTTGAAGTCTTCTGTAGACAAAAGAACGCCTCTTGAGGTCTTCTGTAAACAGAAGAATGGCTATTGAGGTCTTCTGTAGACAGAATAACGCCTCTTGAAGTCTTCTGTAGACAGAAGAACGCCTTTTGAGGTCTTCTGTAAACAGAAGAACGCCTCTTGAGGTCTTCTATAGACAGAAGAACGCCTCTTGAAGTCTTCTGGAGACAGAAGAACGCCTCTTGAGGTCTTCTTAAACAGAAGAAGACTTCTTGAGGTCTTCTATAGACAGAAGAAGGCCTCTTTAGGTCTTCTATAGACAAAAAAGACCTCTTCAGGTCTTCTATAATCAGAAGAACGCCTCTTGAGGTCTTCTGTAGACAGAAGAACGCCTCTTGAGGTCTTCTGTAGACAGAAGAAGACTGCTTGATGTCTTCTATAGGCAGAAGAAACCCCCTTGAGGTCTCTTCTATAGGCAGAAGAAGACCTCTTGAGGTCTTCTATAGGCAGAAGAAACTCTCTTGAGGTCTTCTATAGGCAGAAGAAGACCTATTGAGGTCTTCTACGGGCAGAAGAAGACCTATTGAGGTCTTCTACAGGCGGAAGAAGACTTTTGTATGCAGAAGGTGACCTCTTCAGGTCTTCTATAGACAGAAGAACGCCTCTTGAGGTCTTCTGTATACAAAAGAACGCCTCTTGAGGTCTTCAGTAGACAGAAGAAGACCTCTTGAGGTCTTCTATAGGCAGTAGGAACCCTCTTGAGATCTTTTATAGGCAGAAGAAGACCTCTTGAGGTCTTCTACGGGCAGAAAAAGGCATCTTGGGGTCTTCTATAGACAGAAGAACGCCTCTTGAAGTCTTCTGGAGACAGAAGAACGCTTCTTGAGGTTTTCTGTTGACAGAAGAAGACTTCTTCAGGTCTTCTGTAGACAGAAGAAACCCTCTTGAGGTCTTCTATAGCAGAAGAAACTCGCTTGAGGTCTTCTATAGACAGAAGAAGACCTCCTCTTGTCTTCTATAGGCAAAAGAAGACCTCTCGAGGTCTTCTGTAGACGGAAGAACGCCTCTTGAAGTCCTCTGTAGACAGAAGAACGACTCTTGAGGTCTTCTGTAATCAGAAGAACGCCTCTTGAGGTCTTCTGTAGACAGAAGAACGCCTCTTGAAGTCTTCTGTAGACAGAAGAACGCCTCTTGAAGTCTTCTGTAGACAGAAAAACGCCTCTTGAGGTCTTCTGTAGACAGAAGAAGACTTCTTGAGGTCTTCTATAGGCAGAAGAAACCTTCTTCAGGTCGTCTATAGGCAGAAGACGACCTCTTGAGGTCTCCTACAGGCGGAAGAAGGCCTCTTTAGGTCTTCTATAGACAAAAGAAGACCTTTTCAGGTCTTTTGCATGCAGAAAGTCATCCCTTCAGGTCTTCTATAGACAGAAGAACGCCTCTTGAGGTCTTCTGTAGACAGAAGAAGACCTCTTGAGGTCTTCTGTAGACAGAAAACACCCTCTTGAGGTCTTCTACAGGCAGAAGAACGCCTCTTCAGGTGCTCTTTAGACAGAATAAGACCTTTTGAGATCTTCTGTATACAGAAGAAACCCTCTTGAGGTCTTCTATAGGCAGTCGAAACTCTCTTGAGGTCTTCTATAGGCAGAATAAGACTTTTTGTGGTCTTCTGAGTGCAGAAGGTGACCTCCATAGGCAAAGGAAGACCTTTTGAGGTCTTCTACAGGCGGAAAAAGGCCTCTTAAGGGCTTCTATAGACAGAAGAAGACTTTTTGAGGTCTTCTGTATGCAGAAGGTTACCTCTTCAGGTCTTCTGTAGACAGAAGAACGCCTCTTGAGATCTTCTGTAGACAGAAGAACGCCACTTGAGGTCTACTGTAGACAGAGGATTTCCTCTTAAGGTATTCTATAGACAGAAGAAGACATATTGAGGTCTTCTGTAGACAGGTTCTTCTCTTCTGTAGATAGAGGTCTTTTGTAGACAGAAGAAGACCTCTTGAGGTCTTCTATAGACAGAAGAACGCCTCTTGAGGTCTTCTGTAGACAGAAAAACGCCTCTTGAAGTCTTCTGTAGACAGAAGAAGAAACCCTCTTGAGGTCTTCTGTAGACAGAAGAACGCCTCTTGAGATCTTCTGTAGACAGAAGAACGCCTCTTGAGGTCGTCTGTAGACAGAAGAACGCCTCTTGAAGTCTTCTGTAGACAAAAGAACGCCTCTTGAAGTCTTCTGTAGACTGAAAAAGACTTCTTGAGGTCTTCTGTAGGCAGAATAAATGCTCTTGATGTCTTTTGTAGACAGAAAAAGACAATTTGGAGTCTTCTATAGAGAGAAGAGGTTGTTTATTGGCATCTTCGTGTCTTCTTTAGACGCCTTGTGGTATTTTAAATACCACTAAGGACCTCTTCACGCCGAGGGTGCTCCCGTTTTCATTATAATCTCTTGAACGTCCCCCAGATTAGCTAAGCAAGTAACTACCTCACATTGTTCCATAGGCTAACTCATAACTCCTCAAAAGCGTAACTGCCCCTCATCAGTTCTATATTTTTCCCAAAGTATTAAAAATTTCCTTCAAGAATTATAAACACTTGTTGTGAAATTCAAAATCATTAATTCAATATTTCATTGTCTACAGCAAGTCTCAACACGGCGTTCAAAACATGGCACTTAACAGCAAATATCGTTAAAGACTTAAACTTGCAACAAGCACAGCGACAGACAGAATTTTTGCTGCAAATGCAGAATATGCAGTAGAAATTCAGCTAATCGTTAAGCATGTCTGCCATCTACCATCACCATCATCGTCATTATCGTATGTATGACATCGATGATGTCTTGTAGACAACGAAGTTCTTTCGTCTGTTTCATCGACCGAACGAACATTTTCCCATGTCCATTGTGGGTATGTTTGGATGTGAACGGAATGATTAAATAGGTGTAGACTGTTATGTGCAACCAAGCAAGTGAACATCATTGGCGGTGGCGGCAGCGGCATCTATGTACGTTCAAGAATCTCCATTGCCTCGAAATGAACTTACGCACCATACCGACATAAAAAAAAACTTTTAAAAGTCTTTAACTTACTGACGAGGCATGTTAAGGTGTTTTTATTTCTCCGTCTTTGTCTCATCGACTCTTATGTTACCTACTTAGAGCCAATAATTGGCCTATTTGTGGACAGTGGGACAATTGTGGTGCATGGGTTTTAATGATGTGTGCGATTTCATAAGAAATTAAATGAAATACGGAGTGTTTTCTTATATTTTGCACATCTAACACGAAATATGAAAATGAAGCTCAGCGTGTGCATGACTCACATTTTTTTTACATTTCAAACTTTAATCGTACTGTCGAGCTGAAGACATGGCTTCGTCATTTCTTTAAATCTGTGTATAGATTGCTCTCTGTCTCTCCATTTCAAACAAGTCGTGCGTATTTATCATCAAACATCCCATACATGGGGCAAACAAATCACCAATCCTATCTTAGAAATGACTCATAGGCCATGTTCATATCTAAAGCATCCGCAACTGGTGCATTCCAATTTTCCTAGAACTGAGTTTATTTGTATTTCTTTGTTTCAAAATAAAACAAATACAAATTATGTTATCGCTCATAAAACAAAACAAAAAACAACAACATTAAAATTTGGGACAAATATTGTCATAGAAGATTAATGTCATAATACGAAATCAGAATAAACAATGGATAAATTCAACACATGTTTATTTTAGCCTGTATACACATATATATGTATGTGTGTATGTGTGTGTAGTGCTCAAAATAAAATTTTTAATAAGCCTCTTTTATTATAATCAAAATCTAAACACTTGAGCTTCTGGAATCCGTTCACCATAACTCTCGAACGAACAAATAGGTTTGGTCCAAATTTTGGGCCTCGTAATTTATAATTTATGATAAAAACACGTCCAAAATTTTCACTAAAACAGTGCTCACCATGATCCTCAAAAGAACTGACTGGCATTGGTCCAACCTTTGTTTGGAAACTTCACGATGACGTCTTTATTCAATAATGGAGGCAGGCTCTCCTCATCCAAGGTCAAATTAGTCCACTTGAAGTTTTGGCGCCGTCCCGTAAAGCTTCCACCTACAAACACCTGCGAAGGAGGCACCTCACGGAATTGATCGAATTAGATCTTGGAATTAGGTCTAATTTTGGGGTTTATTCTTTTCGATAGCTATCGTGCCAACCAGTTATTTATATAGCGAAGAAGGCCGCTAGAGTCCTTCTGTTGACAGAAGATGGCCTCTTGAGCTTTTCTATAGACAGCAGAAGAACTCTTGAGGTCTTCTTTGGACACCGGAAGACCTTTTAATGTCTTCTATAGGCACCAGAAGATCCTCTATATATATATATATATTTGGTGTCTATAGATACCAGAAGATGTCTTGATGTCTTCTATAGACAGCAGAGGTCTAATATAGAGAGAGGAATAGTAAAATACCTCTTTAGGTCTTCTATAGACAGTAAAAGACGTCTTGAGGTCTTCTAGGAGATCTTTTGAAGTCTCTGCAGACACTAGAAGACGTAATGAGGTCTTCTAAAGACAGCAGAAGCCCTCTTGGGGTTCTCTTATAGACAGCAAAGGACCTCTTGAGGTCTTCTATAGGCAGCAAAGGAACACTTGAGGTCTTCTTTAGACCTCTTGAGGCCTTCTATGGACAGCAGAAGACTTCTTGAAGTCTTCTATAGACAGCAAAAGACCTCTCGAGGTCTTACATAGAGAGCAGAAGAAGGTCGCTAGAGTCCTTCTGTAGACAGAAAAAGGCCTCTTGAAGCTTTCTATAGACACCATAAGACCTTTTAAGCTCTTCTATAGGTATCAGAAGATCCACAATAATTTGTTGGTGTCTATAGACACCAGAAGATGCCTTGAAGTCTTCTATAGGCAGCAGAGGTCTTATATAGACAGCAGGAAACATCTTGAGGTCTTATGTATAGAGCAGAAGACCTCATAAGGTTTTCCATACACAGCAAAAGACCTCTTGAGGTCTTCTATAGGCAGCAAAAGACCTCTTAAGGACTTCTATAGACAGCAAAATAGCTCTTAAGGTCTTCTAAAGACAACAGAAGACCTCCTGAGATATTCTATAGATAACAGGAGATCTCTTGAAGTCTCTATAGACAGTAGAAAACCTCTTGAGATATTCTAAACACAGCGGAAGCTCTCTTGAGGTCTTCTATGGACAGCAGAAGACCTTTAAGGTCTTCTTTTGACAGCAGAAGACCTCCTGAGATCTTCTATAGACAGCAGAAGACAACTTAAGGTCTGCTAAAGACAGCAGAAGCCCTCTTGAGCTCCTCCATAGTCAGCAAAGACCTCTTAAGGTCCTCTAAATGCAGAAGAAGACTTCTTGAGGTCTTCTATGGACAGCAGAAGACCTCACGAAATCTTCTATACATAACAGGAGATATCTTGAAGTCTCTACAGACACTAAAAGACCATCTGAGGTATTCTAGAGACAGCCAAAGACCTCTTGAGGTCTTCTATAGACAGTAGAGGATCTCTTGAAATCTTTTATAGACAGCAGAAGACCACCTGAAGTCTTCTATTGAGAAAATAGAACTTCCTGAGGTCTTTTATAGACAGCAGAAAACATCCTGAGGTCTTCTTTAGACCTGTTGGGGTCTTCTATAGGCAGAAGAAAACCCCTTGAGGTCTTCTAAGGACAGCAGGAGACCCCTTTAAATTTTCTATAGACAGCAGAAAACTTCTTGAGATCTCCTATACGTAAAAGGAGATCTCTTGAAGTCTCTATAGACACTAGAGCTCTTGAGGTCATCTATAGACAGCAGAAGACCTCTTGAGATCTTCTATAGACAGCAGAAGACATCTTGAGGTCTGTTAAGACAGCAGAATTCCTCTTGAGGTCTTCCATAGTCAAGAAAGACCTCTTGAGGTCCTCTAAATACAGAAGAAGACTTCTTGAGGTCTTCTATGGACAGCAGGAGATCTCTTGAAGTCTCTATAGACACTAGAAGACCTTCTGAGGTATTCTAGAGAGAGTCAAAGACCTCTTGAGGTCTTCTATAGACAGTAGAGGATCTCTTGAGGTCTTCTAAGGGCAGCAGAAAACTTCTTGAGATCTTCTATACGTAACAGGAGATGTCTTGAAGTCTCTGTAGAGACTAGAAGGGCTTCTGAGGTATTCTACAGAAAGCAGAGGAGCTCTTGAGGTCATCTATAGACAGCAGAAGACCTCTTGAGATCTTCTATAGACAGCAGAAGACATCTTGAGGTCTGCTAAAGACAGCAGGAGCCCTCTTGAGGTCTTCTATAGTCAACAAAGACCTCTTGAGGTCCTCTAAATACAGAAGAAGACTTCTTGAGTTCTTCCATAGACAGCAGAAGACCTCTTGATATCTTCTGTAGATAACAGGAGATCTCTTGAAGTCTCTATAGAGAGTAGATGATATCTTGAGGCATTCTAAAGACAGCAGAAGCCCTCCTGAGGTCTTCCATAGTCAGCAAAGACCTCTTGAGGTTTTCTAAAGACAGAAGAAGACCTCTTGAAATCGTCTATAGACAGCAGAAAACCTCAGAAGGTCTTCTTCTGTCTATAAAAGACCTCAAGAGGTCCTCTACTGCTTATAGAAGACCTCAATAATTCATCTTTTGTAGAGAGCAGAAGACCTCTTCATATCTTCTATAGAATTAGACCTAAGTTTAGGAGCCATTCATTCCGATTGGTATCGTGCCAACCAGGCATTTATGTCGGCCAACGTAGGATTTTTTTTAATTTTTTGGGTCATTATTTTAGGATTTTTAATGGACTACGAAAAAAATTATTTCGTTGACTATTTTGGATGAAAATTTCAAAACAAGCCTCGAAGTTTTGTGGGGTAAATACTCGAAGGAGTTGTCCGAGTTAAGGTGTGAACAGAATGAAATACGCCGCTTTTTTCAAGCTCAGTTTCATGTTAAAGATTAAAGGACAAGTACTACCTAATCCAAATGCTGCCTAATTCATTTGAATTAGGTAGTACTTGGCCTTTAGTCTTTTACATGAAACTGAGCGTGAAAAGCTGCGTATTTCATTGTGTTTCTACCTTTAGTTCATCTTCATAATCGAAAGACATGTCCTATATATACCTTTGTAATATCTGCGCAACAGCATCAGTGTGGATGCTATCTGATAGGCCTGTTGATCTTGAGGTTATAGTTTGCAGCTTTGGACCTCCCTCTAGATCATGAAGATCTCTCCTGACGTGGGGGAAACCTGCCCATCAGATTGTGGCACAGATGCTTGACAACATCTTTTTATGTTTATGCACCAGTTAAATCTTCGAAGCTTGCTACGCTTGCTGGAGCAGCATCCTAACTCCTATCGCTATAGTCTTGGAGGCGGCTAAGATCAGAGCATTCTCGGAAGTACAATGAAGGGAATATCCATGTTGACATGTGGTAGATGTGGTAAACAGAACAAATCCATGGCCCGGGGTTCTTCTTTATCCCGGTACGGACCAAAAGCACTCGAATCTGACATTCCGGGATATATTGCTGCTCCTATCTTCTTCTTTATTTGCATATTCGATCTCGAATATAAGCGACCAATACAATTATATATCATTATTTGAGCCACTCAGTGCACACTTCGACTAACTCCACTTTTTGAAAAATTTGAGATTTTAGTGTCAAAGCCTTTGATATAGCCATATCTATTTATGATTATAATATCTTTCCTGAACAATAAAGATGAGCACGTTTAAATAACAAATTTTGTTTGACCACTGATAAATATGCAATTTTTTTCAGTGCACACTTCGATTAACTCCACATTCGAATGTAGCTCTGCTCGCAACGTGTACATTTTTACATGCAATGCTCTTTCGGCTTTTGTTGAAACCATAGATGGCCTTTAGGAAATTATGACGTATATGACATACATTTTTGATGTATATTACATCCGTCGGAAACGTCGTAAACCTAACCATGAAGAATGCCACTAACATAAAGCTAACATGAAGTAATTACAAATATTGTTTTATAATCGAACTGCCAATATTATTTTTTATGTAAAACCTGTAATATATGTGTATAAAACTAAGTTTTTCGTTAATAAAAAATTCAAGACCTAACTTTATTACTTTTTTCAGTGCACACTTCGATTAACTCCACCATTGCCACAACATTACTAACGATTGTTTGTTGACTATTTTTTTATTTTATTTTATATACCGTTAGATGAAAGCTATACCTGCTATTATGTATTCTACATTATATATTTGAATCCATATTATCAGGGGAATTTTAAAAAACAATATACATTTCATCATTGCTTTTCTCAACTTTTTGTTTTATGGAGTTAGTCGAAGTGTGCTCTGAACGCCTCATTTGTTACAAATTTTAAGGTATATTCATATATTATTCGTGATCTCCATAAAAGCTTCTCTATTTCTGGCTTCACTCAGTAGGATTGAGAGATTTCCAATGCCGGTCCATTTCAGTATATTGTCAATCCATGATGATTCTTTCCGTCCTCTGGATGGCTTCCCTTCTATCGTTCCACCGATTATGGTTTGGAGCAGCTTGTATTTTCGGTTCCTCATTATATGTCCAAGATATGACACTTTCCTTCGTTTTATTGTTGTAATGAGTTCACGTTCTCGATTAACCCTTGTCAGAACTACTGAATTGGGTATCAAATGTGTCCATGGGATTTTTAGGATTCCAGTTTCTTTATGTCAACAGCTTTTAACTTCAATGCTTCTGAGGCGTACAGCAAGACCGACCAGAGATACGTTTTAACAAATCCTATGGTGAACAAATAACTACTCGAACAAAAGCCCATAATTGTTGAAGTGATGACCCCTGGTTGATGTTTCCTGCGAGTCAATTGTGGGATTGTTCTGTGGTATCATCAGCCATTTTAGATGCTGCAGCAAGTTTTTTTAGCACATTTGACACATTAACGCCTGAATTTGCTTGACATTTTGTGGTACAGATAGACATGACCAAATTGGGTCCTAAAACCATTATTTTAATGGTTCACATTTCAGATCATCACATAGTGTATAACCATAAAGCAAAGGGTATAAAAAATATAAGACTTATATCAAGCTTTTTGTGGAAAATTAACTTATGTTGAAACTGAGGTATGGGGTATTGTAACTCGCGATCAGTTTTACTATACCATAACTTTTGACCGTATTTCGGTAAAATAAACTGTTTTAGCCCGATTCACCGAGGGGTTTCTTAAAATAATAATTTTAGCGGAAGCTGTGGTCGTACTAATGTAAAAAAATCGGAAAAAATCGTTGAAATAAACGAGTTTTATTAAGTTATTTTCCAATTAGTGGTTTTACAACACAATGTAGAGTTTAATGCTCAAAGGAGAAGTTAAAGAGCACACTTCAGAGTTGAAGTTTCTAATGTATGATTTTTTAATATATCCACTGTATCTACCTCAAACGGATGCTGACATTTTGAAACCTGAAAAATGGGGTTTTTTGAATTTTTGCTCTAATCGGGACGCGCAGATGAATTTCCCTAAAAGCTTATTATTGGATTGTAGTACTCGCGATTTCGCATTTTTTGATGTATAACATGAGGGTGTAGCCCTCACAGGATCACAGTAATCTGCGCCTAAACACGAAATTTTTGTGCGTAAATTTTTCTCAAAAACCTATTTTTTTGGTTTAAAATTTACAAACGTCATTCGATTTCCGTGGAAACCCGCGTAAATTTAGTTTTTTTACGTTCTGAATCTAACAAGCCACGACGCGTAAAAATCCACCCACTAGATCGGCGGATATGATACCCCTCAAATTTCGAAAATTTGCAAAAAATTATTTTGAAAATATCGCATATTAAAACGCGTTTTGGATGTGTCAGTTCTACTTAAATAAATAGATCGATACGCGTGTTTAAACTGCGCGAAAACAGATATTTAAAAACTCTCGTAAATCCAGAGATATAATAGATTTTTTCTTAAAATTTAGTGCGATGCTACATCCACGGTTCTTGATGGATCGCATTGAAACGGCATAGAATGATGTATTTTTTAATGGTGATTATTGAAATCGGATGCGCATAAAATGCAAATGAACTTCGCGGAAATTATGACCATTTTACTGTATTTTGCACCCTTAAATGCAGCAGATGCTACATCGTGGCCGCCAAATAGAATTTGACAAACTGTACATAAAATAAAAGGGATTGATTCGCTGTGTTCGAAAATCGTATGCGCATCATGTCATTTTTATAATTACGCGGTTTATATGCGTCTCAAATGTTGTAATATTCAATATAACATTATTTTAACGTTATTCCACAATTGGAATTCCTTGTGATTTAATATAATGTTCTAAAAATATTCGCCAATAGAAAAACTATAAGCGAAAAATTTGTTACAACGGAATATCATCATTATTGCGTAAAATTTTGACGAAAATGCCGAAGAACTCAAACATTTTTTCTCCAAATTTTCCTATAAAACCATAAAAAAATAAAATTAGAATAATATGATTTTAATTTTTTCGTAATGTTTTCTTCGTATTTTTGCAAATAACATGAATACTATAGCTCCAACCTTCACAACTTAGGTTTCATTTTATTCCTCAAAATGTCTGGATGCTGTTATAATTTTTTTATATATTTTTCGTAAGTATGAGCGCTATTGTTTCAAAACTATGTTTATAAATACGTGAAATTATTTAACAAATTCGATTTTTCGCGAATCCATTGAGGCTTCGCGATTATTTTTTGCATCATCGCAAAGGTTACGAATTCAGTTAACGATAATAGGATATAACAGCTAACTATATTAAGCCGCGATTTTTTTTTAGAATTTTTTCTAATTATCATAATTAAAACGGTCATATCTTTTGCGCGCAACGATCAAAGTTAGTAACGAAAACAGATTTGGAATGCTGATTTTTTTCTTAATCTATGTACCAAAAATCATTGATGTAGTATCAAATTTTTTTTTTGATTTTTTTGAAATGGAAAAGACAATTTTAGACATTTTTCCTGATATATCTTTAAAAAGATCTAAATATATTTCATTTAAATTGTTTATTATGCAAAAATGTTTGCAATTGAAACACAAATGTTTTGTTTTAAATAAATAAAACCAAATGCATTTTTATTGTTTATTCTAGAATGTTCAGCAAACATTTCAACATTGCCTCAACTGATTTATCAACAACAAACGTAAACAGCATAAAACGAATTAAGGTAATATTAAACACACTGTGCTGCGTAAACATTTTCTCAAAGCATTTGCCCGACTGCCTGGTATCGTTAAAAAGCGTTCCTCAAGAAAAAAACACGAGAATGAATTTGGTGTATGTATTTTCTTCTTAAGAATCAGTGTTCTACACTAAAAACAACAACAAAATGAACTACCCCTCCCGTCACAGTGTTCCCTCATTAGACAGTGCGAAAATAGCCAAAAACAAAACAATAACCAGCCAACAACAGAATGGTTCATCGATTTCCTTTTTTGCCTTTTCAGGTTCAATGAAGAAATACTACATAAATAATCATGAGAACAAAAATGTATTCGATACTTCGGCATTGTCTGTCTGCTGCTTGGCCTCAAACTGGATACAACGAAAACAAAAAACAACACATAGCTCTTTCGTTCATTCATTGAAAACCCCGAAACATGTTTTAATGCAACAGTATAAGCTCAGCTCAGTGCCTTAAGTTCGGTGTTAAGTGTTGTACAATATGTTGCATTGTGTCGAAAGTTTCTCATACTTCAGCCGTAATGGCATTGCTGCACAAACGACACTGTGGCCGACGAGTTCATTGTGAGATTGCAACGCCAGTTACCGCCATCAATGTCATGATCTTGAGATCAGAACTAAAAAGGTATGGCAACTTTTTAATGTAAATTAAATTAATAATAATTATGATATGTTTTATTTTGTTTTCAGGTTGGTATTAAGTTATGCTCGTAGTGTATTTGGAGGGATTTCGAAGTATCACTGAGGGGTGGTAACAAAATAATTAATAAAGTTATGAAAGATGGCATTACTGGCTCACTTCTTCGGTTATGTTCGCCATAAGAATTAACAAATGTTCCCTTAAAGTGCGCACGGTAACTCTCGAATACAATAAACCATTGGTCCAAAATGTGCACACGTAAAGACGAGGGTACTGTTTTTTCCGGGGTCAAGTCCACACTTCCTGAGGCAATGGACCAATTAAAATGACAAATGACACAAACTACACTGTGTCCGACGAATTCATTATGAGATTGCAACACCAGTTACCGCCATCAATGTCATTACCAGAACTAAAAAAGTATGGCAACTTTTTAATGTTAATTAAATTAATAATTATAATATTTTTAATTTTGTTTTCAGGTTGGTATTAAGTTATGCTCGTAGTATTTTTGGAGGGATTCCGAAATATCACTGAGGGGTGGTAAAAAAAAATAAATTTGGCATATTTGCATTTAAAGTTATGAAAGATGGATTTGGGTGGCTCACTTCTTCGGTTATGTTCGCCATAAAAGTTAACAAATGTTCCCTTAAAGTACACACGGTAACTCTCGAATACAATAAACGATTGGTCCAAAATGTGCACACGTAAAGACGACGGAACTGTTTTTTCCTAGGACAAATCCATACTTCCTAAGACAATGGACCAATTAAAATGACAATTGACACAAACGACACTGTGGCAGACGAGTTCATTGTGAGATTGCAACACCAGTTACCGCCATCAATGTCATGATCTTGAGATCAGAACTAAAAAGTTATGGCAACTTTTTAATGTAAATTAAATTAATAATAATTATGATATTTTTTATTTTGTTTTCAGGTTGGTATTAATTTGGCATATTTGCATTTAAAGTTATGAAAGATGGCATTGCCGGCTCACTTCTTCGGTTATGTTCGCCATAAAAGTTAACAAATGTTCCCTTAAAGTGCGCTTGTTTAAGGTAAAAAGTCCTCAAGTCGCTGGCCTGCAGTGCTTGGGGTGATGACAAAAAAACCATTTTGACATCTTACGAAGCGTTAGACAGCAGAAGACCTATTGAGTTATTCTATAGACAGAAGAAGATTTCTTGAAGTCTTCTATAGACAGCAGAATACCTCTTGAGGTCTTCTATAGGCAACAGAAGACCTATTGAAGTATTCTATAGACATCGGAAGCTCTCTTGTGTTCTTTTACGGACAGAAGAAGACCTCGTGAGGCCTTCTATAGACAGCAGAAGCCCTCTTGTGGTATTCCCTAGTCAGCAAAGACCTCTTTAGGTCTTCTAAAGACAGAAGACCTCTTGAGGTCTTCTATGGACAGCAGAAGACCTCTTGAAATCTTCTATAGACAGCAGAAAACTTCTTGAGATCTTCTATACATAACAGGAGATCTCTTGAATTCTCTATAGACACTAGAATACCTTCTGAGGTCTTCTATAGACAATAAAAGACCTCTTGAGGTATTCTACAGACAGCAGAGGTTAGACAGGTCCGTGGTAAGCTATGCGACGCCAGCGTGGTGTGTAAATGTTAGCGATGCGCAGTGGAAGAATATTCAAAACTGTCGGAATGCCCCCCTGAGGACTGCAAAAGGTTCCTCCTCATGACACCAGTGGAGCATCCTCTTGAGGATACGAGTGTTTTACCTGTGCATCAGCACAACAGATGCAGTTCCCACTTGGTTTTTATCCCTGTCACGATTTAATGGACAGGTTTCCCCCTCCCAGGCAAGTCAGGAGAGATCTTCATGATCTAGAGAGAGTTCCAATGGTATAAACGGAACCTCTACACCAACGAGACTAATATGCAGGCTAGGATATCATTCTTACTGATTCAGTCGCGCATGCAGTACAGAGGTACAGTGTGAATGCCGTACATGGGGACCACCCCCATCCATCGCAGCGGAAGAACGTCAGAGAAAGTAACCGCATTTCAGACGAATTGTGGATGGTCATATTTTTTAGCGAACATTACTCCATATTTACGATTAAATGGTTTCTTTTCTCATAACTCGCCATAATACTCGGCTCTGTGCAACACACGGCCTACAGTTCGTATATGACAAGATTTTTCAAGATCCGCTTCAACTTCTGACCGGGTTTACGTTGACTTTCCTTGCAAGAAATCTTTCTTGAAATCAATTAAAAGGAGTCCCCCTTTGAGCCTTTTTAAAACCTTTTCTATAATGATGTATAGAGTTTTGGTCTGGTCTGCCCAGCTTCTTCATATCCCAGAATATTTATATTTTCTTTTAAGCTGCTTGTATCTGAAATTGGTATAAGTAATACAATTATCGGTCATATTATGCATACCACTGGCATTACATTAAACCGAACTAATAAACAGAGTTTTCTTCCATTCGGCGGGACCCTTTACTTGACGCCGTGAAGATCATGTTGTTTACCAATAAGATTCTACATACGATTATTTACTGAGAGAATCTTACAACTCGCAATCTCACAATCATTCATTGATCAGAATGCCCTCCAAGTACGAGTATGTGTGAGAGCCGAGCAGGTTAAATCACTGCAGAAAAGAAAAATATTCTTATTGACGGCACAAACAGACAAATATGTCAGCGCCAGCTAGCAGACACGAGACAAAACATCGACATCGTCATACAAAAACACTTCGTAAACATGATTACAGGGTGTTGCTATCAAATGCATTTTGTTTTGCAAAAAAAAAAATGCAAAAAACGGCATAATTAGAATAACAAATTTTTACTGATTGCACTGTGCAACAAAATGGAGCTCGAAGTCTGGGGGGTGGAAAATTCCTTTTGGGGATGAAAGCTCTTGCTGAGTATATACAGAACCCAGAAGGACAGATCCGCCGTGAGTCGAACTTTTGAGATATGGCGTGATGAATATTTTGCTGGATACCCAATAAGCCCTCAGATATTAGCGTTATATCTTTGTCCGCTGTTGTTTTAGCTTATTTTTGAGATCACATTTCTTCAGCCAAATCAAATGAGGATTATTTTTGTAGAGCATTTTGACCTTCTATCTCGCTTCTTTCAATGTCCTTTTCGTCCTTTATTTTTAGAGCAGCTATAAAAGTACCACAAGATGACGTTTTTTAGCTTCGATATGTTCTGCAAAAATGTCGGCTAAAAAATTTTAGGTACGGCTCTCATTGACAACAAATCGATTTTGTCGCGTTTTGGTGGTCGTTTTGTGTATTTACCCTGTTTTTGTTCAGAAAAAGACTATATTTTGTTTTTTGTATATTTGTTACAGAACATACCAAAAAACACAAACACAGTTTTTTTCTGAGCAAACAGGAGTAAATGTAAAAAAATGACTATTAAAACGCGACAAAATCGATTTGTTGTCAATGAGAGCCGTACCTAAAATTTTCTGAGCGACATTTTTGCAGAACATATCGAAGCTAAAAAACGTCAACTTGTGGTACTTTTATAGCTGCTCTTAAAATAAAGGACGAAAATGACATTGAAGGAAGCGAGATAGAAGGTCAAAATGCTCTACGAAAATAATCTTCATTTGATTTGGCTGAAGAAATGTGATCTCAAAAATAAGCTAAAACAACAGCGGACAAAGATATAACGCTAATATCTGTGGACTTATAGGGTATCCAGCAAAATATTCATCACGCCATATCTCAAAAGTTCGACTCACGGCGGATCTGTCCTTCTGGGTTCTGTATATACTCACCAAGAGCTTTCATCCCCAAAAGGAATTTTCCACCCCCCAAAATTTCGGTTCACAGTGTTGTCAGTTAAAGCATTTATTGATATGAACTGTGGTAATTGAGTATAAATTGTGGAATAACAACAATGTGATAAAATGTTTTATGAAAATTGTATTCAATTTAAGAAAAAAATTAAAATACATATTTTAATTATAATGCATACCAAGGCGAATTTAACAAGGTGATCCAATAGTTGAGGTTAGGTTGTAGTCTTCATTTGCTGTCAAATTTTTTTTGCGCGAAATATCCACAAAAGTTAGAAGAAAACATTGAAATATTATTCGCGAAGCTTAAACAAAGATGTTGTACACAGATATTTTTTATAGAAGCGAAATATTTGTTATTTATTTTTGATTAAAAATATGTTTTGACAGCAAATGAAGACATAGGTTGCTATTATTGTATCACCTTCTTTCTTACACCATGAATGCATACATAACATATACAGTCGAACTTCTCTATAAAGAAGGATTAGATAATGAATTATTATCTATATAGATAGTTTTGTAAACCATAAATATTGATTGTCACAGAAAACAGCCTCCTTAGAATTTATTTTCTCTATAACGTAGCAATTTTTCGTTTCCAGCTCTTACATACTGTAAATTTTAAATATGCTATGTTAATGTTAAATGTAAATACCAGTACTAAAAAGTGTTTGAAATGTTTACTACTTTTACCAATTTTGGGTTTCCTTTATAAAGTGCGGGAACATACCATATATTTATATATATGTCATTCACTTTCATGCGTCTGTCTTTCCAGATATCATTATATCTATATAGGTTATTTAATTATGCTACACAATTCTCCTGCGACATTGTCTTTCGTCTGTATCTAAATATAAAACTAAAACAGTGGAACGAAGAACATCTTATCAAATTCATTGACAAAAAAATTAATTTGTAGATAACACAAATAATTCTTGGGAAAAAACTTTCAATATCATTTTTGTGTGAATTTGCACGTTTTTTTATAAGTAAGGGCATAACAATGACAAGACTATTTTAGACTTCTTTACCATGAATGGCTGATGTAAAACAGCTTCAAGAAAAATAATCTAAAATCAGTAATAAAGAAATCAAACAAATAATTAGGAACAAGAATCCTTTCAATATCGATTACATAATTTTATTTAATTTAAATTATTCTCACTTTTTATATCTTTCCAGGTTTGCGATTGCTTTGAATATTTATAACCCATTTGCCTCCCAAAAATATCTTGCCATATTTGTATTTAAAGTTATTCTCTTCAGGAAGAAAGGGTTGACCCTGTAGCGCTAGAGAAGCATATATTAGCAGGAACTATACGCCATAAAACAAAAAGAACTATTCAAAATGTAATTAAAATAATAAAAGATCATGAAAGTGTAGCAAGGAAGAACCTATAATGTCTGATATAGAGAAAAATTGATTATCCTCGGGGAAACCCACTAGGATTTTAATTTTTGACAAATTCAACATATTTGTCTCGATTGGAGGTTATATAGAGTGGAGAAAATCCACTGAAGCTATGGGAAAATACCAAAGCTACTGTAAATCAAGAGGATAGCTCCCGATGGCTTCATAGATGAGATCGTCATATCTATCTGTCAATCTTGGAATAATATTTAGAAGCTAGCGTCCAAAAAATGGGTCAGAATAGGAATACCTATTTATTTCAACATTATGAAGACTACACGCGCACAGTTTTAGATATAAAAACATTTTTTTTTTGTTCCAGAACCTGCAAGAATCCACTATTTTTAATGTGCAATGTTTGGGCCAAAAACAAACACTCCATTCGATAGTTACAGTAAGTTTACATTTACGAAATCCTATCGATTTCAACTGTCAATTCCATTACATAAACGTCAAATGAAATCCAAAGGATTTCAGATGAGATTTCATTTGACGTATACTCACAGCAATTGACAGTTGAAATCGAGTGGATTTCGTAAATGTAAACCAATGGTGCACAAGAAGAGAATGATATTTTGGGTTTTTGTATGGGAAAGAGAGTTGTAGTTAACTTTTTCGTAAAGCCGCGTGCATGGCTGATGTAAACCAAGCATTATTGTGCCCACCAGCCATTTTAGTTGGTCAACAGATCTTTTCACAGACGAGCAAAACAGGTCGTCTCATGAAAGATCAACAGGCCTTTTCGTTGAACACCAACAGGCCTTTTAGTAGAAGACCAACAGGTCGTCACAGAACACTAAATGTCTTATCACAGAAAACAACAAGGTCTTCTGACAAGAGAGCAACAGGTCTTCCCATAGATAAACATTTGATCTTCTCATAGAAAACATTTAGTCTTCCCATAAAGAGTCTTCTCATAGGAAAACAAAAGGTTTTCCCATAGAAGATCAACAAATCTTATCGTGGGATATAATTTGGTCTTCTCATAGAAGACAAGTTGGTCTTTCCATAGAAGACCAACATTTCTTTTTGAAGAAAACCAATAGGCCTTTCCCTAGAAGACCAAAAGGTCTTTTGGAAGAAAATCAACAAGTTTTTGGAAGAAGAGCAGCAGGCCTTCTTTTAAAGGACCCCCTGGTCTTCCCATAGAATACCAACAAGTTTTTTGAAGAAGAAAACCAACAAATTTTTTGAAAAAGAGCAGCAGGTCCTCTTTTAAAGGACCCTCCGGTCTTCCCATAGAATACCAATAAGTCTTTTTGAAGAATACTAACAATCACTTCTCATAGAACACGAATAGGTCGTTTTGAAGAAGGTCCAGAGGTCTTCTCATCGAAGAGCAGCAGGTTTTCTCATAGAAAGCCAACAGGTCGTCTCATAGAATACCAACAGATATTCGCATAGAAGACAATTTTGTCTTCCATTTTCAGTTTTTTTTTCTTCTCTTCATTTGGCTGGAGGTCAATAAAAATAAAAAACAAAATTTGTATTTAATGCTGAGTTATTCTTCCGATATTTCGACTATTATCGACGGTCACCATCAGGGAATTATTGGCTTTAAAACAGTATAATTATTTTTATAAAAATATAAAGCAAATGCTGCAATAACAATTACATTGTATTATTCTAACAGCTTATAGCATCCTCTTTGTTGACAAGAATTTTCCAACTAAATTTTCTTGCGATCTTCAATGACATTCCTGTATATTTGTGTACAGTGTTCGGTGTCTCCTCGTCCCGATAACATATCAGGACAATGGCAAAACATTGCCCACTCCATGCAAATAGCCGCAAAATCAGTACTTGGATACCAGAGACCTCCACCAAGGAATCCATGGTATGACCAGGAGTGTCGTGCTGCATATAGGGCTACTTTACAATCAGTAGCAACGCGTAGCGCACGAGAGAGGTATCGAGAGAAAAGGAGAGAGGAGAAACGTCTTTTCCGCAGGAAAAAGAGAGAGATGGAAAAGCGGGAGTGTGAACAAATCGAGATGCACAGGAGACAGAATGAAGTCCGAAAATTCTAACAAAGAGTGAAACATCAAACTGATGGCTTTGGAACTGGCTCATCCTCCTGTAGAGACCAGCAAGGTAATCTGGTAACTGATACAGATAGTGTGCTAAGGATATGGAAAGTGAATTTTTCCAAACTGTTGGCTTCCAATAGTATCGAAGTCGACGAAGATACCACAGATCCAATCCCAGAAGATGGTATTGAATGTATACCACCCGGCCAAGATGAGGTAAAGACAGCAATAAACCGGCTGAAGAATAATAAGGCAGCAGGAGCTGATGGCCTACCAGCCCAGCTGTTTAAAACCGGAGGCGACACGCTGATAAGGTACATGCATCAGCTAGTTAGCTCCATCTGGCAGGAAGAACGCGTACCCGACGATTGGAATCTGAGCATCCTATGTCCCGTCCATAAGAAAGGAGATAAGACTTTATGCTCCAACTATAGGGGCATAAATCTTCTCCCTATCGCCTACAAGATAGTGTCAGGGATATTGTGCGAACGACTAAAGCCCAATGGTCAACGAAATAATTGGACCATACCAATGCGGCTTTAGACCTGGCAAGTCCACCATTGACCAGATATTTACCCTGCGACAAATCCTGGAGAAGACCCAAGAGATGCAGATCGACACCTACCACCTTTTTGTCGATTATAAAGCAGCCTTCGACAGCCCGCTACGTTCAAAGGTATTCCAAGCCACGTCTGATTTTGGTATACCCGCAAAGCTCATTTGGCTTTGTAAAATGATTCTAACTGACACAATTGGGAAGAACCTCTCCGAAGAGTTTTGTACCAGAAGAGGTTTCAGGCAAGGAGACAGCCTTTCGTGTGATATTTTCAACATTCTGCTAGAAAAGGTTATACCAGAGGCAAACGTCAAAGGAAGTGGCACAATCTACACCAATAGCCACATGTTACTTGCTTATGCTGATGATATAGACATCATGGGACGATCAGTAAAAGTAGTAACCGATACCTTTATGAAGGTCGAAGGAGAATCTGCTAAAGTGGGTATGGCGGTAAACGGCGAGAAGACCAAGCTAATGGTGTCGACGCGCAATGCGTCCATTGAGATCGGACCAACTGTTGAAGTTGGTTCCTATAATTTTGAGGCAGTAAAAGACTTCGTATACCTCGGCACCGCCGTAAACACAACAAACGACATCAGTTGTGTAATAAGAAGAAGAATTGTATTGGCCAACAGATGCTACTTTGGCTTAAGTAAGAAGTTTAAAAACAAAGCCACAACTCGTCAAACAAAAATAACGCTTTACAAAACACTAATACTACCCGTGCCTGGGTACTTGCGCAAGCAGATAAGGCAGTGCTTGGCGTGTTTGAGAGACAAATTCTTCGGAAGACCTACGGACCAATCTGCGTTGACGGTGAATATCGATGTCATATGAACCACGAGCTGTATCTGCTATACAACGACATCAATATTGTTAAACGTATCGTGATGCAGCGATTGCGTTGGCTAGGCCATATAATAAGAATGAGCGATGATGAACCTGCTAAAAAGGCGTATAAATTTGAGCCACATGGCGGTGCACGCAGAATTGACAGGCCAAAGAATAGATGGCGCAAACAAGTGGATGAAGAGATGACAAGACGGAGAGAATTGGACATCATTAGAGTTGTGTAGTTCCGGAACGAACTAGTTCCAAGGAAATATTCCGGACAAGAAACTATTGGAACTATATCCAACTCTTTAGTTACTATAGTTCATTTCGTTTTTCTCGTTCCTTCAATTTAATGCCTACGTCGATCTTTCGTTGTTGCTGTTTGTTCGCTGCAATGTCAATTCATCCACCAAACAATGAAAACATTTCGGTCTCGGAACTATTTGGAACGAAAAAAAAAAAACAAAAAGAGCGACGAAAGAGAAAGATTCGTTGAACTGTTTCGGTCTCGGAACCATTTGGAATAAAAAGAACGATGAAAGAGAAAAATTCGTTGAACTATATCGATGTCGGAACTATGGAACTACTTTAAGGAACTAGTTCCTTTTGGGAAAAGGAACTAGAAAGATCGATCCGCTCCGGGAACTAGATTGCCCAACTCTAGAGATCTTTTCTTAGTTCGATCTATGGAACAAATGTTCTGTAATGCGCCAGCTAAGTAAGTAAGTTCGGTGTCTGTCTTATAATTCATTCTTAGTTTTGTCTGTCTGGAGAAAAATTGTTGATTCGGTTTAGTATATCTTCGTGTTTTCCACTATTGTCATTTATTATTCTGCCAAGGCATGTGAAGCAACTTTCAATCTCAATTTATTTATGTATGTTTAATGCATCCACATTTTGTTGCTTCCAAAAAAAAAACTTTTTATACCTAACCATCAATCGTTGTTGTTCGAATCACATATATTTTGAAAACAATTCAGTTTCCATCGCATACCAGATTTACTCGGTTTTGGACGGTATATGAAAATATTTTCCGTCCGCGATTTGTGACATTCGAATCAACATCAAAAATATGACCTCAAAGTTTTAAATTTTGTTTTTTTTTCTCATGCCCGTCTGTAAACGACATTCTCCCCAAATTAACACCTTTTTTTAATAGTCATAATAAAGTCAACACGTGATTCATAATTTGGTGGTAAATTTTGTTAAATCCCATATAAAAATTACTGCCTACTTATTTTCTTAAATTATTATCATTTTGATAAAAAATATGAAAAATCACTGCAATCACACGTAGGTACTGCTTACGAATTTCACAACCTTTCTAGTTGTATGAGATAACGAACGTTATCAGTAATAATTATGCAAAATAAACTAAAAGTCCCTGCGACATGCTTATTCAAATAAAAAAAAATTGCAATCATCAATCATGAAATCTGAAACTATTTCATAAAAAAGACAACATAAACTGAAGGTTAGGCTTAAAAGTAAACACTACAATCCCTCTCAACATACAATTCTTTTGCAAGCTTTTTTTTCCATGGCTTTTTCAAAAACAAATATTGACCATATGATGAAGATGATGGCACACCTATCTTTAAAATGTCATCACACCCAAGTTAATGGGAAAACAAGGGTAGGAAATTCCACGAAATTTAGAAAAAAAAAATATTCCCCCCTAAACAACACGTGACACACAGCAAAAACCACAGAGATATATTCTAATGAAGTCAAAATAATTTATGAACCCGTTTCAAAATTAACTTAAAAAGCTCTATTTACATACGTATTTAAAAAAAATCATTTAATACGTATACGTCACTGTTTACCCTAAAAAAATAATGCATTCATTAATCCAGGAGGAGGCATTGTGACTCACAAGAGAGCCCATTTGCTCTAAGTGAGCGTAAATTTGTTATCGCTCACAGCCTGTGTAGATGCTAACACGTTGTGAACAACAACAAATTTACGCTCATTGAGAGCACAAGAGAGACCCAAAAATGTTCTCTGCCTCACTCTGCATTAATCAATCGATTAGCACCCTTTATTTGTAGTAGTCATTTTTTGTTGCTGTTTTGTTGTTGTTAACTAGAAGTGCCGGTTAAACCACTTCCAATTGCGTGAAATGGACATCAGAACAACAACAACAACAATAAAAACACCTTCCTTCCATCTCCTACCAAGATCAGAAAAACAGCAATGTAATACCACCTGAACACAAAATCTCCTTCTCTCTTTCTCTGCATAACATGTATCCAACTCTCACACATATTTCGTGCTCCCCAAACCCCATTTGTAGTATGAGTGATGATGAGTGAATGGGTGCCAAATAATGTTGGAGCTCTTTCACTCTCCCATTCTCATCGTATTTACAATATATGGGGAACACTAACGTACAATACAACTGCAGAGTAAATGTGTCGTATGGTATGGTGTGCTGCAGCACACCACACTACTCATTCTTCTTCTTCTTCCACTTCATAATGGTTGTTGTTACTTACCTTTTTCAGTGAGTAAATGCTGTATGAATGAATGCGGCTGCTGCGCTGTTTATTGACAATTGTCTTTTGTTGTTGCTGCTGTTGGGGATATCTTGTTACTTGTTGTTACTATTCTTCGTTGTTGTTATTGCTGTTGTTGGTATTGATATTATTTACCTTTATGGGTTGAATTAAGCGATTAAAAGAAAAACAAAAGTTGTTAAATGTGTTGCCCCCTTTCTCAATGAAAGAAATAAACAGTTTTTTTGTATGTGGGGGATGTTAGGACGAATTTTCTTCCTGTTGTTTTTTTATTGCAAGGACAAGGGGTTCGACATTATTAATTAACTTGTGAAGCATTTAAAATAAAAACATTGATCGAATTTTCATATATTTAAATCGATTCCACCGAAGAATAATCGAATTATAAGGTTTTTCAGGTTCCTATTTTCCAAAGGATGCAAATAAAAAGTTGGGAATAGGGTCTAACAGATAAATGCGTTGTTATAGCTCTGTTTTTTTACGTACAAGAATCTTCAAGTTTTACCACTTTTTACTCGAAAAGGGTTCCTATACCCTGCGTTTACACATGACAGGACAATTGACTTCATGTATTGATTGTCAAAAAACCAAAACTTGCTTGTGTAGCGTAGGCGTCCAGACAACTGCAAAAACAGTTGTAAAATTATGAATGAAAATCACCGATTTCTTTTTGTTTTCCGTTCACATATTTTGTTTTTCAGCACATTTGAATTATCATCTTACTTCTTTTTCACAAAAATGTCAAAAATTTGTCAACCTGGCTGTCTGTGAAAAACTGTTGGACAGCTGAGAGACAAACGACAAATGTATGCATGTGTTAGTTAATCAGAGTTGTATTTGAAGACAAACAGTCTGGTGTAAACGCCTAGTTACTAACGTTGCGTTTACAAATGACAGGACAGTTGACTTCATGTATTGGTTGTCAAAATCCCACAACTTGCCTATGTGACGTAGGCGTCCAGACAACTGCAAAAACAGTTGTAAAATTATGAATGAAAATCACCGATTTCTTTTTGTTTTCCGTTCACATATTTTGTTTTTCAGCACATTTGAATTATCATCTTACTTCTTTTTCACAAAAATGTCAAAAATTTGTCAACCTGGCTGTCTGTGAAAAACTGTTGGACAGCTGAGAGACAAACGACAAATGTATGCATGTGTTAGTAAATCAGAGTTGTATTTGAAGACAAACTGTCTGGTGTAAACGCCTAGTAAGACACCATACAATTCATATGGGAGCAGTCTAATACTATGTTTACATTTACGAAATCCACTCGATTTCATCTGTCAATTCCTTTGTGTATACGTCAAATGAAAACTCATCTGAAATCGATTGGATTTCATTTGACGTTTGAGCAATGGAATTGACAGTTGAAATCGAGTGGATTTCGTAAATGTAAACATAGTATACATTTTTTACTACTTTTGTCGGTTTTGCCATTTTCAAAAGTAAAGGAACAGGCCATACGATTGATCGTCTTTTTGAGGAAGACCAATACGTCTTCTCATAGAAGACTCATAGACCGCCAACAGTAGTGGGATTCTGTAACTCATTTTTGCTGTTATCGATAATTGTCGGTAAAATTAAAATGCTTATAATTTCGATAATTAACGAAATTTTTCGGCAAGTTAACGATGAATAAAAAGTAGTCGCTATCATCTCCGACACAAACAGTGATGCCAACTTTTCTTTATGTTTTTAGTCATAATTTTGCGATTTAATTTTACCGATTTTTGTCGGTAACAGCAAAAATGAGTTACAGAATCCCACTACAGGTACTTTCATGATTTTTTCATTGAAGACATTACCAATAGGTCATCACCTAGAATACCAAAAGATCTTTTCAAAGAAGATCAACAGATCTTTTTAATAATAAACCATCGGGTCTTTCCATAGTAAACAATCTCATAAATAAAAGTTGTTTTTATAGAAGACCATCAGGTACTGCCAATGAAACGGTTTCATATAACGAGACTTGTCTGTCTTCCATGTTAAGACCAGTTGGTCTGTTATTCGGAAACTTTTTATTCTAATATAAGAAGACTTCTAGGTTTACCCATAAAAGTAAATAATATCTAGCTTTTTAAAACCTAGAAGTCTTCTTATATTAGAATAAAAAATTTCCGCATAACAGACCAACTGGTCTTAACATGGAAGACAGATAAGGCTTCTCATATGAAACCGTTTTGTCTCCCCACAACAACATGCCTTCTGATAGAATACAATATTGTCTTCCGATAGAACACCAACAGGTCTTTTGAAGATCATGGAAGAACATTCGGCCTTCTCGTAACAAATGTTTTTATGAAGACCAATAGGTCTTCTTAAAGAAGGCCGAAAGTTTTCTCATAAAAGATGAACAGGTCTTCTCATAGAAGATTTGCCATAGAATACCAACAGTTTTCTCATAGAAGACCATCTGGTCTTGCCATAGAAAAACCACAGGTATTCACTTGGAATACTTAAGATCTTCTTAAAGAAGACCAAAGGTTCTTTGCACAGAAGACCATGTAGACTTACAGTAGAATATGGAGGGGTCTTTTCATAGAAGTTGCCAATCTTCTACTGGGCGCGTCTTCTCGCGTGGCGGATGGGAAGGGGTGGGAGATGTGGAGTCAGCACTGCTTGAGGGAAACCGAAGGCGATGCTGTCTTCACATATTTCCAAGACCTTGGGGGTTTTCTTTTTTAAACCCCCCGTGGACCAAAATTGGATCGGGGTAGTTCCCTTAAACAAATCAACTAAGATGGGTAAAAGACGTAAAGGGAGTAAAGTACCGGCGGTAAGCGTTGGTGAGATCACAAGCCACGTAACGTCAAGATCAAGCGATTGTGGTCCGGCTGTCTTAGGTGTGGATGCCTTGGCACCTACAGCTGTAACTGTTACAAGTGCAGAAAATTCAATCCGCAATATAGATGACGAACCGGCAACGTCAAAGGAAAACGCTTTAGCCATAACTGGTCTAAATCAGTTCACGGCTGACAGGACCGTAGTCTTGGGCGGGGACGACCTACACGGAAATCTCAAAGTTATTGGAGACAGTCGTGAGAGACAGAGTAGGGAACTCCTTGACCAACTAGAGAGACTTGTTCCGACCATGCCACCAGATTACTTGTTAAATAATCTCACCCTCACTGACGACGAACTGGACATTACGGTGATCCCAGCTGAGTCAACTAGGAGGTCTGATGATGACATGTCCACTGACGGTGATGTGGTCGAAGATGCTGTGGACCTAGGTTCACAAGCCCTAACAAATCGAATCCAGTCTGGGGCTGGATTCTTGTTCTATGAAAATTTGAAATAAAAAATATTTCCTTTATATTTTTTTCATTTATAAAAATAAAATTTTTCTTCTTTATAAAAGTTTTCATTTCACATTTTAATAGAAACAGAATTGAGCCCCTGGTCTGATATCGGCACCCGGCGATACTAAGCTTCGGAGGCAGATTGCTACTGAGTCAATGGATGTTGCTGGAGAATCTAAAGAAGATCCATCAACAGCCATTGACTCTAAGTCGATGGCCAACGATGAGGAATCAACGGAAACTCCAACAATAGCCACTGACTCTAAGTCTCCGGCTTGCGTTGGGGAATCCAAGGAGACCTCATCGACGGACACCGACGTAACTGAAATATCCGCCAAAGAGGCTGCAGATACGAGGCACTATAAACGTGTGATTTCGTATCTGCGCAAGTTCGTGGTAAGGGACGCGAACTCGCATTCAAAGAGGGATATTATATTCATCAAGAGTAAGCTCAAGTACGTCAGGAAGCTCGATAGAACTTATGCTATTGCACCCAGATGTGAGCTCTTGGTGGACAAAATCTTCCTCCCAAACCCTGTCACTGCTTCAGCCAAAGACTCGAAAGAGACTGCAGTGACAAGCAAAAAAGTGGAGGTGAAGCCTGCTGCTTCTGGCAGTAACGCGGAACCTAAAGCTATTCCGAAGCCAAAGCCGGATCAGAAAGGACTGGATAAGGATAAAAGCATGAACAGATGGGTTTTAAGAGATATCCATTTTATGGACTTTTGGGAGACCGTATATTCTTGGAGCATTAGCCACGTCAGTTTCTTTCAAACACTGTAATATGTCCCTTCCCAGCAAAAAAGTTTGGAAGAAGAAGCTTCCTTTGTTGGTCTCCTTTTCTTTCTCCCCCTTCTTAGATATCGAGATCGATTCTCGATAAGTCTATATCATTAGGATTGGGAGTAGACCTTCCTTTTACACCATTTTACCGACATATAGCATCGTCAATTACACCACAAAATGTGTAATTTCCAAGAGTGTGTCATTTTGTTCTACCATTCACAATATTACCACCGATATCTTCAATAATTTTTAACAACATTCCAGAATTCGTATTGATTAGGAGTAGACATTCCTTTTACACCATTTTCCCGACATATAGCATCAATTACGGAATTTTCCTTTACACCACAAAATGTGTAATTTCCAAGATTTTGTCATTTTGTTCTACCATTCACAATATTACCACCGATATCTTCAATAATTTTTAACAACATTCCAGAATTCGTATTGATTAGGAGTAGACATTCCTTTTACACCATTTTCCCGACATATAGCATCAATTACGGAATTTTCCTTTACACCACAAAATGTGTAATTTCCAAGATTGTGTCATTTTGTTCTACCATTCACAATATTATCACCGATATCTTCAATCATTTTTAACAACTTTCCAAAATTCGTGTTAATAGTTTTGTCTTTAGATCGAGGAATTTTGTTTATTTCTGAAAGGTCTAATGCTCGTTTTAAATTTCCGAAATCCACTCGATTTCAACTGTCAATTCCATTGCTTAAACGTCAAATGAAATCAATGTAATGTTTTCATCTAGAAACTGTTCTTCTCCAATCCTTGCAATTCTTTAAAAAGTTTTCAAATATTTTCAATATCTACCTTCCATTTAGTACAAGTTAAATACGAATGAATCATATAGAAAATTCGAACACAAAAGAGTGGAGTTGTTAGTATTAAAAAATTCTAATTTCAACTTGTTCACAATGCATTTCTAAAACCAAAAATTCAACCGCCAATCTCTTTTTTCTTTATAGCCTCAGTGCAATGTTGATTGTAAGTAAGATAAGTTGGAAATCTTATTGTATTTCACATGTGTTTCGAATAAAAAGAAAATATCATGTTAAAGACTTAAATAGGAAACATTTGCCTCCTTTTACTTTGGTCGTCGAATATGTAATATGTAGCTATAAATTCATTAAGTTCAGAACGTAATGTAAGGAGATAGGAAGAATAACCCAACTCCCAAGAATTTGTTTTGGTGAATTAAACGTAACTTCAAATGCTAAATTCCCAGAATAGAATCACAAAGTGAATTTTACAATCACTTTAGACCGTTACTTCTAGAACTTTTATTAGCTATGTCCCCAAAATTTAGGTCACATCCTTTGGGAATTTGGGGGTTTCTTCTTCTAGGATCTCAGCCAGGTTTTTGGTTTTATTGTAACAGCTAATAACTTAGAAAGCGAAATCAATTTTTGTGAAAATTTCGATCAATGTTTATTTTAATTTAAAAATAGTTTTTTAAACAATTTTTGTTTTTAATTTCTTTATTATTTATTTATTTTATTTATTTTTTATTTTAATTATTTTTGGCTTAAATTTAAATTTTCACAGTAAATTTTCTGTTTTTTGTAGACACTTTTTTGCTTTTATTTTTATTTTCTTTCTTTAATTTATCCGTTTTATTTTTATCAATGAGTTTTTTGGTCGATTTTTTTATAACACCACAAAGAAAGAATGTGTTTATTTCTCTTCTTTCGATCTCTCTCGCTCTTTTCAAAATTCTTTTACTATATCAAAAAAAAAAGAAACGTTGACACCAAACGCGACCGCAAGAAACGCATTTTTCATACGCGTCGTCCATAAATCCGTACATCGGGCAAACATGTATTTCAAAACACCAAATATCGGCAGCAACAGAGCCAACAATAACAATGGCAACAACAGCAACAACACCAATTACAAATTAAAGAAAATTAATAAAACAAATACAACAACAACCCACTGGGTGCATGTGATTTTTATCGAGTTCGATTGAGTAGCGGTTAACGCATACGCTTTGCGCGTACTCCACTTCTAATGAGAATAACAAATAAAAACCCGCGCACGATTTCAGATACAATGTGGAGCGGGAGCGGAAAATTGAAATTTGTCGTTTGATGACAAAAAAACGTGAAAAAGAAATGGGCAGAGAAAAAAGCTGGTTGTTGTTTTTTTTTATAGCCACACACTCATCTGCGTGTGTGTGAGTGAGTGGAGCTACAGGTATTGGTTAGGCGGTATTTGTGCCTTTATGTTATTTATGTAGAGATAGGTTGTATGTGGAGCGTTGACATCGAAAATCGAAACCCCAAAAAAAAAAACCATATCAACCAATTCTGAGATTCATTCATGAAACGTTGTGTTCGGCATGACCTCCATTACTAGCGAAAACGAAAGTATTTGGGGAAAATCACCCAGCAAATGATGATTTACAGCTGCATGGGTTTGTAGTCGGTCATACGTTCCCCAAATACTCAACATGGTCTTTAGAATAATTGAAAGTGGTAATAATTAACTTCCACTGGACCATGGATGGATTCCCATCTAGAAACTGAAAATATTTCGTAATTTTTATCCATGTTTATGTTGTTGTTGCTTCCGTTAATGTGTCCGCCGCTGCTTTTTCTGGCTCTTATATACCACCGAGCGACCGACCGATTCACGCGCCGCCGCCTCTTAACTCTTGATGTTTTATTTTTGTTTCTTATTTTTTTTTTTCTTACTAACCGTCTGCGTGCTTCGTTTGTATGTCTGTGTGTGTTTATTTTTTAAAAGAAAAATATATAAAAATTTCTAGTTTCTAGAAATAACCAACAACCGTTCCTTGCGACTGCCTAAAGTGAACTGGCTGTTTGCAGTTTGACTGCTTGGTGGGTCTGGTCTGGTTGGATTGCTTGTTCACTTTTGCTTGCTCACTCACTAGCTAATGTAGCTGGATGGCTTACTGGCTGGCTGGTTGACTGGCTTGCTTGATGTGGCGGTGTTTGCTGCTGTTGCTGCTTCTATAGCTCTGACTCTGGTTGTTATCGCCTCCTCGAAAGTTGTTCGGTTTTTGTGATGTGTGTTTCTTTGCGGACAAAAAGCGCACGATAGCTAGAGCGCGAGAGATCCCCAATGGGCCGCAACAATATTTTATATTTCTGTGTTAGAAACACAAAAAGCATAAAAATGCAAACACCACATATCTTTTTCTCACCAAACAGCCAGCCAGCCATTGGGACGCAGTAAAAGTAGCATTGAATCCGTAAAGCAACAACAGCGCGGGGCAATATGCACACAGAACGCATAAAATAAACAAAAACAAATTTTTCCCATACCACCAAGTTGTTGTGTGGCTGCGACTAAAGGAATTTTTGTGTTCCGTTTATGCATGTTTGTTGTGCTGAACGAAAAAGGCTGAAGACAAAAGCGACCCACGTACACAAGCAAAACATCGACAATGGGTTATACAATCAGAAAATTTGTTCAAGAAAATGTGGAAATTTTCCATTGCAATTTTTGTTGTTGTTTGTTTTGTATTCAAAATATAGAATTTGAAAAGGGACCAATATTTTGTTGTCTGCGTTAAAGGTTTTTTTCGACACAGTGTAGCGAGAAAAACTAAGGGAGCTTTTAAAGTCAAATCTTTAAAAACTTTAAAAATATATCAGAAGAAGAGGATGGAATGTTTATTAGACATAGGACCTCAATTGGGGGAATTTGGAAACTGATTCACAAATCCGAAGTATATGTTATGACAGGATAGATGTGTTTCTAGTTAGAGATGCACTGAATTTCCTAGAGAAGGCGTAAAATCTAAGCAACAGCCTTATTGCTGACGATTTTAACCAGACTACAAATGTTGAACCTCTTATCGAGTCCAGCTACCAAGAATCCTTACTACACTAGAGAGAGAAGGTCTACTGTATTTGGATGGAAACCTTAAATTGTTTTATTTTAATTTTTAAGTATGATTAATTTTTTGGGCGAAATTTTTGAAATTATTTATTGTATGTATAGTGGAAAAGACAAAAGAGTTAAAAGCATGATGGGATTCATAATTTCAAAACATCTACAGAAGGCATTTTTGCATGGAATCCAATATCGGCTGAAGACAGTTTTCAACGGTCAGTAGGCAATGATGTACTAGTCTCAGTACACCGTACAACATTTTCTAAGATCTCGAGAAATATGATTGCGATTTTGGAAAATGAGTTATGCCGACAATGGGTAAAACTACCAACTGATCCACAACAAATCTTGAAATGCAAAAAACATTTCTTTGACAAGTATAGAATTCCTGGAGTAGTCGGCTGCATTGATGATATTCAAGTTATAAAACCAGGATCACTGGATCATTTATTTTATAAATATATCTATTAATTTTTATGGAGATTATATTGTTCTTTTTGGAGCTCTAATACTTCTTTCTTCAATATTTTTCATAAAGGTGTTTTCCTATTTCTTATTACGTCTTAGTTGCTTAGCTTCTTGCCCTTTTAGCTTCATAGTTTGTTCGTTCGTTCGTTTATCTTATCAAAGGCCCTGTTCGTTTATCTTATCAAAGGCCCTGTACATACGTTTAGTATTTGACTCTACATTTTTTTGCACATCCTGGGTATCCTCCATTGTGGTGTGCAATTTTGTTAAGACCGCACTTACTGCACTTTGCATGTCGCTTGATTTTGTTTTTCAGGCGGCAGAAGAAGTTGATGGAAGTTCTTCCACTGCGTTCTCGGTGTCACTCATATCCGAAGATGTTGTCGCACGTTCTTCTTCTGTTTCCACACGTTGAAATCCACAGTCGTCGGTATTCTCTATTCCATGCACCACATTGTACAATCCACTAAGCCTGGCGATTGCTTCGTCTTTGCTGGATATGTACGTTTGGTTGTATGGGTCACTTCCTGTTGCACTTTTTATTTGCAGCCAATTTTCGTTTAGTTGTTGATTTTTTGGTTTATAGGTTGCCCAACCGTATTAAGATTATTAGCAAGAGTTTGCCACAGGTTCTCGATCTCCCTTCTGTCTCCTTTAGAAAAACCTTTGGATAAATTGGGATGCTTTTCCAGATAATCTATTAAGATATCCCCTAGTTGCTGGTTTATATGCTTTCCCCTAAACAAATAAAGGTTTATTTCTTTATTAAATGTCCTTAAAAATATACTTACATTTTGCACTTTTGCTTGGAAATAGCCAAATCATTTCGAAGGCGACGAAAATAATCTGACCGATTATCGAAACGCTTTGGCCAAATTAGGATGCTTTTCCATATAATCTATTAAGATATCCTCTTGTTGCTGGTTAATATGCTTTCCCGAAACAAATAAAGGTTTATTTTTTATTAAATGTCCTTACATTATACTTACATTTTGCACTTTTTGCTTCGAAATAGCCAAATCGCTTTGAAAGCGACGAAAAGAAATTGAAGGTTTTCAATCCGCGTAGAATAAACGATTATCGAATTCAAGCACAGGCATTTTTATCGAATTTTTCATAGAACAAAATTAGAAATGAAATCGATTTCGTTTTCGATATCTATAAAAGTTCATGCATCACACCTACAGTCGTTATCGACTCGTTTTCAGATCGAAATCGATTTTCATCACATACCTGATAATGATGCTGAAACCAGACTTCAACGCGAAAATTGACAATGATAAGTACGACCTCTCACACATAATGGGTAAACACGGAATAGGTTTGAAAAATGAAAATGGAGACCGTTTTCGTTCATAGAATTGGGTCGAACTTTTGACTTAGTCATTGACGCATAAATATTTCCGCATTGGACAATCCACAAATATACACGAACATCGCCTAACTGGAATTCGCACAACCTAACAGAACATGTGTGTATTCAAGGTAAAGATAGATGAAAGACGTACTGACATGGGCAACGATCAAGAGCTATTAGTATAACTATAAAAAAAACATCAATACGATCCGACAACTGGATCTCCAATCACTCAAAGATGTAGCAAAGAGAAGGATGGTTGGGCAAAAGTAATGGAAAGACACAGGCAAAGCGCGACAGACCTTCGGAAGATACGTAAACGGTTACAAAGAAAAGGGAAAAAGAAAACCATGGCATGAATGAAAAAAATCGTCAAAATTATTCAAAACTGCGGCAAATTTTATGAAAAAATATGCCAGGAAAGATACAAGAAATTATTTTAAAAACTAAGCCAGTTATGCAGAAGCTACGCAGAATCAAACAAAATGAGAGAATTGCATAAACTTATAGGGTGGCCAAGTAACCAAAATATGTTGAAGTTGTGATTACATTGTGAAAGATATAAACAGTCAACCGATCACCCAAGTTGATGAACAAACGCATCGATGGAAACAACACATTGAAATGATAAGCTACATACGTGAATATATATCGAACCCAGAAGCGACAATCGATCATCCAAAGAAACGTCAAAATTGAACGAGATAAAACAAACCATTATAAAGCTCAAAAGAAGCAAGACACCAGGTGAAGATGGAATCACACCAGAACTCGTACAATCTAACCCAATAACGTCAGCAGAAATATTACATCCTCATGTCCGTAACGGGTGGATCAACGAAGAATTGACCAATTCAAGAACAATAGCCTTATAATAAAACCGCCCAAGAAAAACGACCTATGATCATACTACAATGGTAATCAATCGAAAAAATACTTAGAGATGAGCAAAGAAGTTTTTTGGATGAAACAAACACACTACGAATAATTATTGAGCAATCGCTAGAACTGAGAACACCTCTTTATTTAGTTTTTGTAGACTTCAAAAAAGCCTTATGCTTGGTTTACATTTACGAAATCCACTCGATTTCAACTGTCAATTCCTTTGCATGAATACTCATCTGAAATCCATTGGATTTCATTTGACGTTTAAGCAATGGAATTGACAGTTGAAATCGAGTGGATTAGACTCAATAAGAAGTTCTGAAAGATAGACTGGTTTGCTATCCTGGCGTCATGATGAAATTATAAGGTGGCGTAAAACGGCCAGCTGATTGGTTTCAATCTGCAAATATTTTGTTATTGTGAATAAATTGTATGAAAACGTAAACAAACATTTTGACATATTGAAGAATTTTCGGCCAAAATAGAGTTGTTGTTGTGCTACTTACGTGACCTGTTAAATAGATCTTGCCTGGCGTCACTGTGTCAACGGAAAATGGATTAGAAGAGGATGTTGACAATAGACTTATGTTGTCGAAAGCCCATAAAAATGGTTACAGAATTCCACTACTAGTCACCAAAAAAAAAAAAAAAAAAAACATGGCGCAGACCCATATTAAATGGGCTGAAAAAAAGTAAATAAATCTTTTGATGATATAAAAATATTATGTAACTACAGAATAAGTGTTCCTCTCCGTTTTATCCATTCCTTTAAATCGTGTCCTTCATTGGAAGTTTAATAATTATACATGTTGTACATGCGATTCTAACTCCTTTATTCATCAATGTCTGAAAAATATTAGCACGCAATATTTGTGATGATGTTGATGAGACCACATGAAACAAGTCATACGAGGCACTATCGCGTTCTGGTTAATCGATATTTAGTAACAATTGTTACCAAATTTTACTGGATATTGTCCATTAACACCAAATGTTTAGTTTATTTATACTTTTCTTCATTGAGAACTGTCTGGATTTTACTGGACAATTTGTTCCAGTAAGAACTAGGAAGTAAACATACACACATATTAGGTGTGTTCGTTTACTCAATAACTTGTACAAGTCCAGTAACTTCTTGCAATCGACTAAGGTATTTTACATTGTACTGTAGAGTAAACGAACAACATCCAGTAACAATTTGTACAAATTGTAAGTAAACGAACACACATAATAGGTCTGTACGATAACCCAAAAGTTTGTACAAATTTGTACAAAATGCTGTTCGATAACAAAGTAAAAGAGAGCGACTTTGGAGAGAATTTTGAAGAGTTTTGTGACTGAGAACTTACAAGTTTTTGCAAGCAAAATTGTCCTTGTAAGAATTTGCAAGTTTGATCAGCTGATTTAAATTCGAATGTTTTGTGGCGGACGTTGCAATTCTTGGCAAAAACATAAACTAACATTTGGTTATTAAAATAATTACAAGATAAAAAATAGAAGAGATAACTAAACAAATTATGGGAAACGACTTATTTTGTATAATAACTTACTTTTTGTAGTTTGTGATGATTGTTTTATTTCTAAGGTATCAAATCCCAGCAAAAGCGGCGCATCCACGGAGTAGGATGAACACTATGTGTACAGCCAGCCGTTAATTTATTATATGGAAAGATAATTGTTTTTGTAGCAATGGATAATCAAACAATAGTCGGAAACAATCTTCGATTGTTAAATTAAATCCTATCCGCCAAACTTCTTGTTTGTCAAATCAACTGACTTCTTGCAAGTTTTTGCAAATTGTTGTTCGATAACATTCTGCAAATTTTTAGCTTCGAGAGAGTAAAACAAGTGAAGAGAAGTTAGGTTAGGTTAAGGGACTCGCAGCTGTCGTGTTGGACAGCCACTCCACTCGGAGACCTTATGGTCCATTGTGTTCATCCTATAGTGAGGGTTGGATAAAAGAGAAGAAATAAAATTGCATAGAAGTTATCGAGGGAAGAAGTAAGTAATTAAGAATATTTAAGTAAGTGCTATGGATTGAAAGACAGTTGAGGAAGTTTTGCCATATTAAGGTGCTGTAATTTGTTTGTGTTGAAGCCACTTCAGACCCTTGGCGAGAAGAAGCAGTGTTGTCGGCTCGACTTGGCAGAATGTTGTCAGAGATGATATTGTATGTTCACCCATTGTTTGAATTCTCCTGGTCATGAGCATTGGTCAACGGCATAATAAGTGCTCATTGGTCTCTGTTTCTTCTTCATCTTCGCATAATCTTCAGTAGTCCGTGGAGTAATCTCTATCCCATTTGCAGGTCATTGATCTTATTCTGCAGTGTCCCGTGATTACTCCAACCATTAGTTTCAGGTCGGGTTTTCTCATAGAGAGTAGAGAAGTGGTCTTCCGTTTGGAGAGGTTGGGCCAGATTGCCTTTGATACCTTACAGCCAGGTTCGTTGTTCCAGATCTGACCAGCCTTCTCCCCGTATGCTTGTTCTAGGAGCCGCATGAACTGACACAAGGGTGGCTTGATCGAGTTATCCACTTCGATGTCGTTTGACTCAGATTCGCGACGTGCCAGTTCATCCGCCTTTTCATTTCCCTCGATGTCGCAATGACCCGGGACCCAGCACAAGGTAACGAATGATATTAGGGCCTCCAAAGCTTTCCTGCAGTGCAAGACCGCAGCAGACTTGATTGAGTGGGATCTAAATGATTTTAGGGCCGCTTGACTATCCACATAGACAGTCACCGGTCCAGCTATGTCCCCTTCCATGTTTTTTATCAGCTCTGCTGCTTTTGTGACCGCAAAGATTTGGAAGACGCTACAATTTTCGCTTAGCTTGTACGAGATCCGTAAGTTGAGAGTATCGCTGTAGACGCCCGCTCCTGTTCCCCTTTCCATCTTGGAGCCATCGGTATAAACCTTTATACCGGGTAGAGGTGGCATTCCACCATACCAATGAACCATAAGTCAGAGTAGGGCGAACTATAGTCGTAAAAATCCAGTGGATGACCTGTGGTTTCAATCCCCATTTCTTACCAATAGAATTCTTGCATGAATAAAGGGCTATAAGTCCTCTCTTGGCACGTTCTTCGACATTCCTTTTCCACGTTAGTTGATGGTCCAGGATAATGCCAAGGTACTTGGCCTCTAGAGAGAGCTTTAGGGCCACTCCGTCCAGCGTTGGTAGGGTGAATGGTTTGACTTTTCTCTTGTTCGTAAATAGAACCAGCTCTGTCTTAGATGGGTTCACCCCAAGTCCATTGTTGTGTGCCCATCTTGATAAATTGACTAGAACTCCTTGCATGAGTTCCGATAGCGTTAGTGGGAACTTCCCGCTGATCATTATGACCACATCATCATCATAAGCTACTGCTTTTATACGTAGTTGGTCAAATTCTTTAAGTATTTCGTTAATCACGAGGAGCCACAGCAGTGGTGATAGTACGCCACCTTGTGGTGTGCCCTTGGTGACAGACTTCCGAATGGAGGTCTCACCGATGTTTGAATTGATTATCCTGCCGCTAAGCATTCCATCGATCCAATTGATCAGTATGGTGGAAACACCTAAGTTCAAGAGTGAATTGTGGATGGATTCGAGTTTGACGTTATTGAAGGCGCCTTCTATGTCAAGAGTGGTGAGAAGTTACTGAGAACTTGCAAGTACTTTTTACTTGCGAAGTTATCGTACAGACCTAATGACACAAAACTTTACTCAAACGTTGAATGTGTTTTCAGCTTTAATATTTTTTTGTCAGACTCTGAAAAAAATCTGAATGCAACCAACTGTTTTTCAAATCTCAAAATTGTCATTTTTAAATCCAAAGTTTTTTTGGTAAGCGTCTTTTTTGGAATACTTCCACGTTAGCTTCGGCAACGGTCTTGGTTTTATAGTCAGCTTCGGACATGATGATAGGGGTATGGATAGTGTCAAAGCCGCGCCGAAATGATCTGACCAGATTCGATCTTCCACTCTAAAATCAAAATTGAATTTGTGCGAAATAGGAAGAAGGCTTAGATGAAATTGAAATAAAATTATAAAATGTCAATAATAAAATGTATGAGAAAAAGAAATTATAAACTACATGTGGAAGAAAAATTAACATTTATATAAGAATATACATATGTACATTGTGACACGACTGAGAAGATTTCTGGTGAAACTTTGAATCTTAGGCCGCCATCAGACCATCTGCTTTTTCACATGTATGGCATCAGCTGTTCTGTATATTAGTATACCCAAAGTGACAACATACATGTGAAAAAGCAGATGGTCTGATGGCCGCCTTAGATATTTTATTTCCGCCCGACAAACCTTTTACCTTTAATGGCTTTTTCCAGGCTTTTAAACCGTGGATCATAATTTTTATTGAACTTGTATTTTTAATAAACGAATCCACTTTGAAAACACTGTGTTGTAGCCAATGTATGTCTTCGGCTTTATGCTTGTTTGTGGGGTTATGCGTCTTTTTTTCTGCTGATTGGAACGTGTGTAGTATGTGTTGTGTAGCGATAAGTTTTTTCGTACTGTTTTAAAAATCAACCAACAAAAAAATATACAACAATCAATATATACAAACATACACACAAGAACAACAACATTACCATCCTATGTTCATATGGCACATTTGTTGCTGGTCTTTTTTTGCTTAGTCCAAAGAAGAAATAAGCGTTTTAATGCGTCACATGTAGGCTGATGAAGAATGTGGTTGCTCGACTGTGTGTGTGCGTGTAGTGTTATGCTGTTAATAGGCGCCAATCAACAACGGAGTATTGGACTCGATAGAACGACCATTGAAGATATTCGAGTAACTCCAATCAAGATGAAAATTACCATTGACGTCGTCCGTCGTATTCGGAATAAAAATGCGCACATGCGCTTCAATTTAAAAATACTAACTATCTGAACAAATCTTCACAAGTCTCAGGAAAAGGAAAAGATATGAATGATGAATGCTGCCTCGAGCCAGTAATCACTTGACTGTTTGTATGACATTCAATTTTTGTTATGGTTTTTTAATTAGTTATATTTAATTTCGTTCAATATATAAATTCGCATTAATTAATAGCCAATGATTAATTGAGGCTGAGTAGAAATAATTCAAAACTGTTGTTGTTTAAAAATAGACAGACAAAAGTTGTATAACCTCGAAAAAATATGCGTTTCTATAAATATAATTATGTTCTCTCTGTTTTTTTTTTTTTTTTTCTAAAAGGTGTCATTACAAATTATCGCTGTCAGTTGGTCGGGAGTTGAAGCGTGAAAATTTATTACCAATCGGTTTGTTTCAAATTATGCTTTTTAACATCAAAAGTGGCTTTGTTGCGATCTACATAAGGGTTTTGAAGTGGACATGGGAGGGAATAGAACTTTTTGATGTGTTCACACAAACATAGAGAGCATGGCACAGTATTTCTAGGGAACTTCAAACATGTTGTACATACGTATAATACAACTATAATTCAGGGGCTCAATTCTGGTTCTATGAAAATTTGAAATGAAAACTTTTATAACGGAAATAAATGTCAAATGAAAAATTTGATAAAGAAAATATTTTTCATTTTAAATTTTCATAGAACAAGAATCCAGTCCCTGGACAAACTTTGACTTCGAAAAATCATAATCTGGACTTCATATTGACATATTTGCATTTAAAGTTATTCTTCCAAAGTATTTGTTCCAGAACCTACGAAATAGAACTTTTTTCATGTTACTACTGCCTCGCCATTTTACACGATTAGTTCAATATACTGATGGAATACTGACTGGACAATCAGGGCAATAAAGTTGCCGCCAGATGATGTAGTATTTCTTGCAAATTTCTCTCTACAATTTCGCAACTTATGGACAGTACGTTATCAAAGCTGTCTAGATGAGCCACGGCAAACAGTCTTGGTGTTAATTCAACGGCAATTTTGTGCTACTGCAACTCTTCTCTGAAGCTAAATACATAGTTACAATTCTGGACTGCCCACTGCGATGGAAAGGGAACATTGAGCAGTGGACGAAGAAAGGTTTAATTGCACTCTATTCGTATAAGAACTCGATTGGGGAAAGCTCGGGGCTGAACCATCGAGAATGCGCAGGAAATATAGAACATTGTGGTAAGTGTCTTCTCTGGTGACACTCATTTCACCATAAATCGATATCTAGCAAACTGTCTAACTTTTTATTCAAACATGGAGCCCGTTACCATTAATAAAATCATCAAATGCCTGAAGTGCATGAAACGGCTCATACTGGAACCGTAAACTGCTTCTCCGACGGATTTCTAACCATCTCTACTCTAAAATTATATATAAATGCCAACATTATGCATCTTTGTACTCTACTTCAACTCATCTTTCCTTCTCTTGTTCGTCGCCAGGTGTCACTTGGTCGACCTCGTTTTCACATCCTGGTTATGCTATGACCATTTTTCTTAAGGTGTGACCAATCCATCTTCTTTTCCTACGTTTAATAATCTCTTATATTCGTTCCTGACGTCACTAATTTCTTTGAAATATTCTCTCCATCATTGAATTTATTCATCATAAATTGAATATTTTTTTACGCTTGCTCATGCTTACGCTTATCTTAAAATCGTACACATTTAATGCCAACACCCTTTGTTGACGGTATGTCTGCTCTTTCCTCTGTGCTTTTACCCAAATGTTTCTCGCTTAACGAATGTTTTATGGCTTCCACCTTCTTTCTTTCCTGTTGTCAATCGATTTATTCTTGAGCGGAAATTAACCATCATGTCGAACACATCGAATTGTTGTGGGTGAGAATTGTTCGATCAAACGAGAAACAGTGACTCAAATTCCTTGATTTTTGCTTACAAGTTTTTATTTAAGTCGATCGTTGAAGAGACGAATATGTGCGCTTTTTCGTGCTGTGCTGTTTACAGAATTCATGCTTATGATTGGCAACAGGATAGCAATTTCTGACCCTGGGGAGGAGTATAGCGTCAAGAGTCTTTGGTACGGGCGACAAATACGAAATCGGACTGCACGATTCCCCTTTACTGGCATCTTTCAAAAGTTCGGGAGCGATGTGAGTAGCCAGCGACAGGTTAAGAATTTTGAATACTGTTGCAGCATTACCATGAAGATTCCATCAGGACTCATGTCATTCGCAGCATCATCCATTGTACCATGGTACAATCAAGTAGAGGTAGGCCAGGTATGAAAATCACTGAGAAATGCCACCCTGCAGCCATGGCTTAAAACGTCAAATGGCATGGTACAACAATAATGGTAGATGTACCTGCATAGCTATCCCGTATTACAAAAACATATGGAACTTAAAGCTTCGCTTTTATATGTTAAAAGTGCCATATAGTGTAAAAACATTTCTTTAGCTAGGCTCCAGAATATTCTTGTCGGAAAAGTGTTCCAAAAATAGCAAAAGTTCTTCCCAAACTTATGACATTGAAAAAATGTCTTTCACTTATTTTCTACTTGACAAGTTTGGCTAATCTGACATCATGATTGCTTGTATCCGATTTGCAGATAAATGTCAGCAGAATTTTTACAAAAATTGTAATATTTACATTCCCGTACTTTTGGAACAAATTTAAATTAATATCAATATTTGATAAATCGTTCATTCGTCAGTTTTGCTAAAAAAAATCAACAATTTTATTTTGCTACGCGAATACAAATTTTTTGTCCTTGATTTCAATTTTAAGATATAGTGTTACAGAAGAAGTTTTTTGTTGAAACAATGCAGCGATACATCTACCTTTATGATTGCATAATGTCAAAAACAGTACAAAATGTCAACCCTGCTTTTGGCAGATTAGGCCATAGAAAGAAAAAAATTGTAATCAGCTGTTAGCTGTGGCCTTCCTTTACTTTATTCTACCATGCATTGTACATTGTAGTGGCTGGTTCCTCCTCGCAGGAAGAGATGTCTCTCTTCTCTTCGCCCTGTCACTCCCGGCTGCGCATCTCTTCGGATCAGTCAGCGTAACGTCACCAAACGTTACTGAGGTCCTATCCAGGGGTGCCAAGTTGGTGGTTTTCCCGCTACTTGTGGTGATTTTTGACGTACAAAAATCACTGTTTAAGCAGGAATGTCAACTGTTTTAAGGTAAAAATCGCTACAGACCTATGGAGCGTATGTGGCTGTAGCGATTTTTGCCTCGGAGATGTTGGCATCCCTGGTCCTATCTTTCTTCTTGCCATGGTTGGAGATTGACTTAACCGTTGCCCACAATTTATTTATTCAACGTTGCAAATCATTTGAAGATTTAACCACTTGTTCCGCAGTTGAATGTGTGAGCGATGCCAAGTTTGTTCTTGAAGTTTTCATGTGGTTGTTGTAACGCGACACTTAACGGACTGTATGTGCAGAGGCCTTTATGCTCACCGACCAACCTGTTAACTTCCATTGTCAGCTCTCTGGCTCTGGGGTCGCTGGGGTTCGCATGACGAAGTTCATCACGCCTAATACTGTCGCAGGTGCTCGACATTTGGTCCCACTTCGGGTATTCTGTCAGCAGGTTTATGCCAGCCGCTGAAGCTGTAATGATGTCTTGGAACGTCCTCTTTGCTATCCCTACATCAGAAGCTTTGGGCAGACTAGTCAACTATCTGAAACCAGTCCAATTAGCTTTCCCATGATTGACGAGAAATGACGAGTTGCCAGGAGACGTCATTTGTAATACCAGGTGACACGATTGCGAACTGTGGCATTCTCCGCTCATTGGACCATGACCTTACAAATGCAGGATAATGATGGGCCAGGAATACGCTACTTATCGGCCGAATGCATACGTTAAGCTGCTTTACATCAGGAATTCCACTCCTGATTACTACCCCATACATACCAACATGGTTCGTGTACGATAAGGTGTAGTTGTCTACCCCACCTTTGTTTGTGTCTGCTTCAGGATATTTTGTAGGTCATCATTCGAAGGGTTTTGGGGAATGTTTTCGAGCTCCTTACGAACATCTTTCAGAATAGTATCTGATGCAGATATCATTGTTGGGGTGATCTAGTTTGTTGCATTTTACTATTACATGAACGTGCTCCTTCCAACTCTGAAGCCATGTTGGTGATCCGTCAGGCGAAAATGCTCAGTAAATTACGGCAGGAGACTGCGCCCTCGAGTTCATTCTCCTGCCGTGGTACTGAGACTATTTTTCCCACCATTCACATGTCGGACACATGTCGAAGGTGCTGAGACATAGGTTGAAGGTACATTCAAGTTAGTTTGCACTATGTTGCCCAATGAGTTTCAGCATCTTCGTTGCCGGACCATCCGGACCAATTTCTGTGGAGCTCTTGGCGACTATTATGCTTGTAAGTACAATATCGGTTGTGACGGTGGCTAGATTTGTATTTCATCTCAGGGCATGGAAAACTAATGACCTTACCCTGCGTTTACACATGACAGGACAGTTGAGTACATGTATTGATTGTCAAAAACCCAAAACTTGCCTGTGTGACGTAGGCGTCCAGACAACTGCAAAACCAGTTGTAAAATTTTGAATGAAAATCGTCGATTTCTTTTTGTTTTCCGTTCACATATTTTGTTTTTGTTCGTGTTCTTTTGTTTTCAACACATTTAAATTATTATCTCACACATTTTTACAAAAAATGTCAAAAATTTGTTAATACGACTGTCTGTGAGAAAATGATGAATGATGGTCAGGTGGGAGACAGCCGACAAATGTATGTATGTGTAAGTAAATCAGAGTTGTATTTGAAGACAAACTGTCTGGTGTAAACGCATAGTTAGCGCCAAAATACCAAAAACCCCATCAAGACAGGCAGTTTGTTTACGTTGCCAGGGGCTCAATTCTGTTTCTATGAAAATGTGAAATGAAAACTTTTATAAAGGAAAAAACTGTCAAGTGAAAAAATTATAAAGAAAATATTTTTTTCATTTAAAATTTTCATAGAACAAGAATAAAAAATGTTTGTGACAGCTTGACGATTTTTTGCCAAAATTGAGCTATTGTTGTACACTTTACGTGACCAGTAGTGGTCGCTAACTTAGCGAATAATATCGTTAATTACCGAATTTATAAGCATATTATTTTTTACCGATTTTGTCGGTAACCCATTTCATTGAAAAATTTCATGAAATTTGGCGTTCATAGGTCGAGTTCCCCACTACAGCAAATTTCAAGATATGGAACTCGATCTAGGGATGCATAATTTCATGGAATTTTTTCAATCAATTCACTCTAGTGTGCACCGGTACTAGGGACGCATAATTTCATGAAATTTTTTCAATGAAATCGCTCTAGTGTGGACCGTGACTAAATAGATCTTGCTACGGGTTTTATTGAAATCGGATTGATGTAAATGTTGTTTCACTTTATATTGATTTATTTGACACATGTTATCATACATATAACGTCAATTATTGTGCTGACAACCTGTATAATAATGATTTGATTTACCCTGCGTTTACACATGACAGGACAGTTGACTTCATGTATTGATTGTCAAAATCCCAAAACTTGCCTATGTGACGTAGGCGTCCCGACAGCTGCAAAACAGTTCTAAATGAAAAATCATCGATTTCTTTTTGTTTTCCGTTCACATATTTTGTATTTGTTCGTGTTCTTTTGTTTTCAACAAGTTTCAATTATTATCTCATTTATTTTTACAAAAATGTAACAATTTGTTAACCTGACTGTCTTTGAAAAAAATTATGGACAGCTGGAAGACAGCCGACAAATGTATGTATGTGCTAGTAAATCAGAGTTGTATTTGAAGACAAACTGTCTGGTGTAAACGCCCGGTGAATCTCTGGTATATGACAATTGAAGTGGATTTCGTAAATGTGAACTTATAGTAAGTTTACATTTACGAAATCCACTCGATTTCAGCTGTCAATTCCATTGCTTAAACGTCAAATGAAATCCAATGGATTTCAGATGAGTTTTCATTTGACGTATACGCAAAGGAATTGACAGTTGAAATCAAGTGGATTCCGTAAATGTAAACCAAGCATTACTATAGTTGTATTCCTTTAATTGCCTGAGTTTACAATTTCTTATAGCTGGTTTATACTTATGCTCCGAAAGTCCCGGTCCACACTAACGTGAATTTCATTAAAAAGTTTCATGAAATTAGGTGTTCTTAAATCGAATTCCCCACTGCAGCAATTTTATGATTTTACTCTACTATGGACGTCGATCTAGAGACGCATAATTTCATATCAAAATTTCAGTGAAATTAATGTAGTGTGGCCCGGGACAAATCCACTGGATTTCACGACATCCTGAAATATACCCCGTTGTTTACACTTATTTTTTGGTGATTTCAAACATATCCAATAATCAAGGTAGATGCTGTACATATGATGAAACATGATTTTTTATACCCTCAGCATTTATGCTAACGAGGGTATATACACTTTCATACGGGCAAAATGTGCCTCATCGAAATAATGGTTTTAGACCTCAAGTATGTTTAGTCGAAATGTGTTTCAGACAATTTGAAGTCGATTGAGCAATGTCCATCCGTCTGTCTGGCTGGTGCGCACGATAACTCTCGAACGGATGAACCGATTCGGTTCAAATTTTGGTTTTCGTAATATTTTGCCCAAACTTAGTTTAAGTTCGAAGATGGGCTATATCGGTCCACTCCTTCCGGTACCTCCCCCACAAAAGTTCGAAAATGTTCGGAAATTTTGTGAGCACGATAACTCCTGAAGGGAGTAACCGATTTAGTCCATACTTTGCTCATCGTCAAATGTGTACCAGACTTAGATAATGTTTCAATATAGACTCAATGGGCCCATTTCTTCGTGGAAACTCCCACACAAAATTTCGGAAAATTTCAGTTTAGGGCCATCTCTCGAATCACTCAGATTTTTGTTTAAGCAACTTGTATTCACTGCCCTCTATACGACGGCACAAGTTCCATTAGGGGCAAGTTCATACTTCCTAAGAAAATAGCCTGAAAGTTGCAAAAAAACCCCTATGACATCGTGTGAGGTGGTTGGAGCGCAAGATAACTCTCGAACGGATCTGCCGATTCGGTCCAAAATTTGGCCTTAGTAATATTTTGTCCAAACATAGTTTAAGTTTGAAGATAAGCCATATCGGTCCACACCTTCAGGTACCTCCCCCACAAAAGTTCAAAAATGTTTGGAAATTTTGTTCATACGGTAACTCTTGAAGGGAGTGGCCGAATTGGTCCATACTTTACACATGCTAATATATCTACTAGATATAGAACAGGTTCAAATATGGACTATATTTGTCCACTCCATCCGGTACCTCCCACACAAAATTTCGGATAAGTTCACTTTAAGACCTGATATCGAATCACTTTGATTTTTGTTGAAGCAACTCGCATTCGCTGCCTCAATTACGATGGTAAAAGTTTTTTTTGGGGCAAGTCCATACTTCTTGAGCAAACAGCCCGAAGAGTGTAAAAACCCCCTATGGTACCATATGTTGTGGCTGGAGATCCACTTCCATAACGGTCAATGTCGATCCATTCCTTTTAGTATCTGCTCCGCAAAACTTTTGATCTTAATTCCTAATCAACAGTTTTGTCGGTTCAAACTCCCAAAATTTTTAAACCCCCATAAATACATACAGTCAACCAAAAAGTCTACATACACCCTATAAATCTCGAGTTTTAAGGGTAAGGAAGCATTTTTATGAAAATCCAAGTACAATACAATTTTTACATTTTATTGCTTTATCGAATATCTCTGGTTGTCTATGATATATTTTAGACAAAATAGGAACATATTTGTGTTTTAATTGACGTTATTTAAGGTCAGACTTCGCGTATAGCTCGTTAAGGCGGACCCTTGCAGATATCTTTGAGTTTTTCAGTCTGGTACTTTATAAAACCCCAGGAAATACAGTGGGACTAATTATTTTGAGATCCTAGAGCGCTTTGAAGTTGTTCTTATGGATAATATATGCTCCTGAGCTTCGCTAAATATGCGAATTCCTGAGTTTTTCATAAATTTTATAGTTTTCACAGCATTCCATGGGTCAAAGTGCAAGCAAGAACCTTGGAATTACCTTGTAATACATTTTTGGACCTTAACTCAATCAGAAATGTACAACATTATTATACAAACCCGTTCCTAAAGTTTCCAAAGTATCAAAATAAAAGCACCACCAAAGAATGTATGCAATTTGTATGAAATTTACACTGTTAACTAGTATGCTCTCGTATTATGATCGTTAGGGTCACTTGAAGCGCTATAAATGTCGGATACTTTTACATTGCTTATTCAATGGATGCTCAGGGATTGTACCAGACCTTATTACAAGGTAATTCGAAGGCTTCTGTATGTAAATTTCCCCTTGGAATGCTGTGAAAACTATAAAATTTATGAAAATCTCAGTAATTTGCATATTTAGCGAAGCTCAGTAGCATATATTATCCATAACAACAACTTCAAAGCGCTCTAGGATATCAAAATAATTAGTCCCACTGCATTTCCTGGGGTTTCATAAACTACCAGACTGAAAAACTCAAAGATATCTGCAAGGGTCCGCCTTAACGAGCTATACGCGAAGTCTGACCTTAAATAACGTCAATTAAAACACAAATATGTTCCTATTTTGTCTAAAATATATCATAGACAACCAGAGATATTCGATAAAGCAATAAAATGTAAAAATTGTATTGCTTATTCCATAAATTTTACGGTAATCTTAATATTTCATTGGGTGTACGTACACTTTTTCCCTATAAATTTTTTAATTTTTATAGAATTTACCGTTATTCGTATTATGGAATATATTTTTGTAGTATATAATATTGTTTATTAGGGATGTGAGATAGAACTATGTACTTGGATTTTCATAAAAATGCTTCCTTACCCTTAAAACCCGAGATTTATAGGGTGTATGTAGACTTTTTTGTTTGACTGTACGTATTTTGAGAAAAAAAAATTCAATATACACAGGCTGAGGGTATATCTCTGTTGGCAAAGCCGACTGATACTTTTTTACTTGTTAAACTTGTTTTGAAAATTCATGTTCGATTAGCTGCACATATGCATCTACCTTTATTATTGTGATATGTTTGAAATCAACAAAAATAAAGCTCTGTTCCTTTATGTGCAAGAATCTTCAAGTTTTACAACTTTTTACTCGAAAAGCGTTCCTTTACTTCAGACACCATACAATTCATATGAAAACAGATTGCAACTTTTGCTACTTTTGCCGGTTTTACCATTTTCAAAATAAAGGAACAGACCATAAGTGTAAACAACGGGGTGTATTTCAGAATTTCGTGAAATCCAGTGGATTTCGGAGCATAAGTATAAACCAGCTATTACTATAGTTGTGTTCCTTTACTTGGCTGAGGTAACCATTTTTAACCTGCAAAACCTTAACCCCCAAAAAGTGGTAAAACTGGTAACAATTTTAAGAAAGAGAGAACAAAAATGGTGTTCTAATCTACCACAAATTTCTTCAGTTAAAAATGGTAGAACTGATTTTTAGACATTTGTTTGACGATTATTTGGCAATGATGAAAAATTAGCAAAAACAAAAGAAAATACGCGAACGCAGAAAAACAAAATTAAAAACAGTGAAATAAAGAGAAAAATTGAAATTTTTGTTTCTTTTTGACATTGTTCCGTTCCGTTCCATAACTTTTGTGGTAAAACTGGTAACGAGAGAGCAATTTTGACAGTTTTTTCTTTTACCACTTAAAGCAAAAGCATATTATGTACTTAAATTGTATTAAATTCGATGGCAGAACCTGATAGACCATTTATCACGATACAGAGAACTAATGTAAACATAACGTAAACTTCCATCTACATGTATTTGTCAGAACTAGCAGTGACATCTATATGTGGAAGGCGTTAATTTGATATTTTATATTTAGGGTTGTATTTGCTGTAGGTATGAGTTGTATTTTCTTTAAATTTAAAACCAAATTATTGGCCATTAAAAATTCATTCACATGAAGCAATTAAAACTTTTAATATATAATATATATATATATATATATATATATATATATATATATATATATTGCAAATTAATTTATTTTACATTTCTTTTACTTTCCTACATGTTAATTAACAGCGATCTATGTGGCAACACTATAAAATGCACATATGGCGCCATCTAGCATTCATACATTTACGAAAGAATGAATTAATTTTTGTATTATATTTAAATGAAGAATAAAAACATGTGCGTTATTTCACACTAAACATTAATACTAATTTTTGTACTTTTTATTCTTTATTTATATTTTTTTCATTTATCTCTCACAATAGCAACTCTTCACGCATTCCAATGGCAACACTCTCTTTGCACGAACACGAAAATTTCCCTTTCCCAACACACAATGGGAAATTTCGGTCAACGAATACAACTCTACACTGAAGGGTTGTATTATTTGGTATTAACAAACAACACTGAGAGCGAGATGGGTACAAATTTTGCTCTTTTTCGTTCTTTTATTTCCGCCATAGCTTGAGAAAGTTTGGAATTATGGGTGAGTTACGAAAATTTATTAATTTTTACGGGAAAATATAGAAATATTAAAAAATATTTATGCCAAATGTGTGGGCAAGTGTACGAATTAAATGTTGCAAAAGTTATTTGTGAAAATTATGCGATTTTATGGAAGAAATTGACAAAATAAAACTTGGACTTGTAAGTGTCAGCAGTTGAGAGTTGAAAAAAGCCGCATTATGTCGTCGTTGTAGTAAAACAGACGTAGTAAGTGACATGGAAAAATGTGTTAATGCCAAACAAAAAGCTAAAAATATCAAAGGCATCAAAAAGAATTATGGAAAATTGAAGATTTCATTGAAATGCAATTGATCGAGTTAAAAAGATGTCATAAATCTTGTGTGTGCATCCAGCTGGATAATAACATTATTGATGGAAGGGCATTGCCTTCTTGTGAATGAAGAAGACCAGGCAGCCAATGTGACAACTATGACGGCGACGACGCCTTTATGTTTTGCATATGCGTATGTGTGTTTGTGTGTATATATTTGGCTATGCGCGCTTTATTGTTTATTTTAAGTATCCATGTTATTTGAGGAGTTGGAAAAGATTTTCTAATCTGTGGTTTGTTTTCTTTTTGTTTCCGATTTACAGGTAAACCAAGAGGTCTCCGCACAGCCAGAAAGCACGTCAACCATCGTCGTGACCAACGTTGGGCTGACAAGGACTACAAAAAGGCCCATTTGGGAACAAGATGGAAGGCCAATCCCTTCGGTGGTGCTTCCCACGCCAAGGGTATTGTACTTGAAAAAGTGTAAGTACAAGACAAGATTTCAAAACAACAACAAGTGTCTCAAAACGAAAACAAGTTCATGTACCCTACCTATCAACAAAACAGAAATACAAACGACTCTCCTTGCCATGGCTCGCAGTATATTTTTGTGTTTTTGTTTATTTTTTAAAAATCAAATCACAGGATTATACTGTGAGTTAGGGCAGTGGTACCAAGCCTCATATTCATTAAAAGCCTTGAAGTTTTTTTTTTTTTATTTTAATAATGATGTCCATCTTAAACTAATCAATTTCCATGTTTCCCTTTTTGTTCTTTCCTCCCACAGTGGTGTTGAAGCCAAACAGCCTAACTCTGCCATCCGTAAGTGCGTGAGAGTCCAACTTATCAAGAACGGCAAGAAGATCACTGCTTTCGTACCTCGTGACGGTAGCTTGAACTACATTGAAGAAAACGACGAAGTCTTGGTCGCCGGTTTCGGTCGTAAAGGTCACGCCGTCGGTGATATTCCCGGTGTCCGTTTCAAGGTTGTCAAAGTCGCCAACGTCTCCCTCTTGGCCTTGTACAAGGAAAAGAAGGAACGTCCAAGATCTTAAAAAGCTTATCTTTTAATCAAAGATTCTGTAAAAAACAACATACCCAAAATAGAAATTAAATGTTTTATTCTAAAAACATTGGAAAACAACAACAAAGACCTGTAATTTGTTTTATATTCTTTTAAAAAGAAAGAATTCTTTACATCAACACAAAAATACAAACAAAAAATTGTTAAAAAAAAGAGCTATGAGAAGACTTTGTTTATGGGTGGTTGAGGCCAAGTGTGAATGCACCATACAAGATTTGTTTTGATGATTTGCATATTTGTATCAAGATGGTGAGATAAGACAAACGGCTATAATTGACCCACTTTAATGTGTGGCACCTAAAAATGCAAAGGAATCTATATGCCGCTATTGAGAAGGGAAGAACGACTGACTTCCGTATCGTCAGTTGCTTTGTGTTGTTTAAACTTTTTCAAAATATTTCAGTTGCACACTCATACATTGTTCATCGAAAATGCTACTAAATGCCTCAGTAGTTAATGACAAAATCATTTTTCGAGTTAACGACAAATGTCGTTAAAATTAAAACGCAAAATTATGAATGAAAAGTTCAAATAAAAGTTGACAACACTGTTGCTATCGGTAAAACTCTACGACCACTTTCTCTTGGTCGCTAACTTACCGAAAAATATCGTAAATTACCGAATTTATAAGCATTTTAATTTTACCGATTTTTGTCGGTAACGGTAAACTCGTATTTTTGACGTTTTGAAACATGTAGCTTCGCAGTTTGTAGTCATTTGCAAACAACTGGCGATACGGAAGTTAGCCAACAGCATTAACTCGGTAGATTTTGGTGCAAAGCCTTATGCTAGATGAGTTCGACGGTTGTCGATAATTAATTCCAACTTCTACATATCCCATTATTGTAGAAGATGTATTTTGGGAAATTAGAACCCAAGGTATTAAGGCTGATGGACATAAGGCGATTGACTTCTCGCATAAAAGATCAGCTGATTTGAAATGTAAGTGAATAAAAGTCTGTCGCAATTGTATTACACGTGACATGACCCCGCCGATAACTTTGCGTGAGAGCCAAACGGTTTATGTATTTCAAGAGTAGACGTTTGGGCCGAATACAAAATAGTCGAGATCAAGTGAAGACAAATGTGACTTCTGTATGGTTGAGTCACGGGCAGTTTACATTCAGGATAGGCTCGGGTATGATCAATGTTTGATGTGATTTTAAGGTTCAGTGTTTGGACTGGATTCAGATCGATCTGAAATGTTTACCACAGGTAGGGCTTGCAGTGCTGATCACGCCAATATATCGCACCTGTTCAACAAAAGGGTAGTAAGTCAAAATGTTGACATTTTCACTTTTCATAATAAATGTTAGGTAATAATCGAAATAACATTTTTCTACTGAGGGCCAAACCTATAGCTCTGCGTGTTACAAAAACAAAATGGTAGTAACTCGAAAATTGTTTAGAAATATAACCAAATACTTAACGAAATGAAAAGAAATCTAGTTCTGTGCGGTAGTGAAGAAGATACCTTTACGATGGTATAGGATTTTTGTATAATATACCTTTAACATTAACATAGTTTTCTGAAAAATAGAAAATTTTGAGTTACTACCCTTTTGTTGAACAGGTGCGATATACATATATCATGGGCACTTCCCGAGATATAGGCTACAAAAAATCCCCTGATTTTGACATAAGTTTAGATAAAATCGATTTTTTTTCAAAAATAATTCGCCTCCCGCGAGTATTTAAGTATTCCTCCTATGGACAGGAACAAATCTCGGCTAACGCAAACAAAATTTTCGTTTAAATCGAAAATTGTTTATGATCGATCCGAATATAGTCCAAACATTCAACTTATGCCGTATGTTGTCAGTCTGTTTTGAACCGAACTTTGTACCTCGGATATTTTATCTAAACATAGATCATGTTCCAAGAAGGACTACATCGGAGAAGTCCTTCGAGTACCATTCTCACAAAATTTTAAAATGTTCGCTTAAGGCATGGTACAATCATTAAAAGGTAGGGCACAGCAAACATCTGATTACAATTTTTTCCTGAGGTCCTCCTATTGTGTCAAAACAGTTTTGACAAAGTTGACAAACGGCAAAATAAATTTATTCAAAATCAAATTGGACACATACAAAAACAAATATAGAAGATGTACAATGAAAGCAGAAATTACTTCAACATTGTCGACGTGTTCTTGATTAAACAATGGGATCAGATGAGTGGAATATGCTGGAATATGCTGTGGATATGTGTTGTGATTGCAGCTTAACGATGTCCAACTTCCGTGTTGTGTCTGCTGGTAACAATAAATCTAATACTGCTTACTGTCATGTTTTTGTCGCTGCGAAGTCTTTCAACCTGATTCCTTTGGCAGAAGTTTCACCTGGAAGACTGAATTTTCGAACTGTTGGACCAAAGTCATTCTCCTTTCCAATTTCGGCATTAAAATCGCATAAAATAAATGTAATGTCATGGGCAGGACAACAATCATGCGTTTCTTCTAAGCACTCGTAAAATACATACATATATCTGTGGTCTGTTGGGACCGTATGTGCCGGGGCCATTAGGTGTTGTTGTGGCGCCTTTCCCAATGCATCGTATTTCCTGTATTGCAGTAATATCGGTCTTGTATTTTTCAAGTACATATTCCAAAGCGTAAACTGCACCTTCTGTGAAGATTCCCAACATTCCAGATGCAGATTCGCTGTAAAACTTTTGCGAGGTCGTCAGCTTAAGATGGGGGTTGTTTTCTGTTTCTTTGTTTTTCATAATACGATCTTTTGGAGCGATAGGTTACTAGCCCAATGCCCAACTCAAGTTTTTAACGTTCTTATGAGTAAACATGTTAGCTCACTAACCTTAACAGATGGTATAGGTAGCTTGGAAGGTGGCACCACGGTGAGCTTAGTGTCCACTGGTCCGGGCGAACGTTTTATATCCTCTACCGTTAAGTTTTCTGAACTAAAATCCGCAGGTTCCCTTATATGGGGCTATACCAAAACGTGGGCATACATATATGTATAAAATGTTTCAATTTAAATATTTGACACATGGCAGAATAAGAAGGTAATCTCATTTCAAAAAACCGTCCTTGAGCTGTCAAATACAACCATGCGTTCGAAACAATATGAAAGTTGTTGTTGTTGTGTACAACAATAACAACATATGGTTTGTTTACGTTCTTTTAATATTTGTGTACATAATTTTATAGAACAGAAAAAAATATTTTCGTAATTTTATCAAAAATCATCAAGAAAATAACTGCCCACAAAACAAACGTACGTCACGGTCAATGTGGATATGTATACCAAAATTATGTTAAAGTTCGGTAAAAAGCAGATAAATATTTTGATTTTATATTTCTCGAAATTGATTTGTGAAATACAACGTGAAAACGTTTTGACTTGAATGTTTTTCGTGTTATTGCAGAACTTAGACAACGTAAGGCCACTGCTCCAGTGAACAATGCACAAATCGAGGAAACGAGCATTTATTTGGCAGCAGTGATGTCGTCAACCCAGCATCTAATCTATGCACCAACAACCAATTGATGCGTGTTTACATAACGCTTATAGCAAACACGCCGGTAAGTAATTGGGTTGGAGCGATGATAAATGGTTTATATTCATATATTGAATGTGTGCTACTTGTTCCAGGAATTTTGGCCTACTGGTCGCGCTATTTCGCCTATTCCTGTGCCCGTGGGGTGATACTCAGAATGATTTTCATACCATGTGCCGTGGTGGTCTCATGTTCGTTCCTATCAAGGTTTTCTGCCCTAGACACCTGGAGGTCAATGCAAACCAAAGCCTAGGTCTCTACGGGCCACATCATTGGGCTCTCTGAATTCCCTTTGGTCAATTCTGATAAAGTACAAAGACCTAGCAAGCTATTGCCTTCCACAGGCCCATGAAGATCTGGGCCAGCGACTCAACGTCCTGGTCCCGTCGTCGTATACTAGAAGGATGAAGGTTTTCTTCGGTACCCGTATTTTTTATGAATAAAATGTATAAAATCGAGTAAAATAGTATCAGTTGTTGTAACAGTGTTTATTATTGTACGTTTGTTCTTATGCTCAATCTGGCTCTGGGTCTATCCGTATCAGTCGGCCAACAACATATACCAACAGCCTATGTGAATTGATACTTGGTGTGTTCGTTTACTCAACAATTTGTACAAATTTGTACAAGTCCAGTAACTTCTTGCAAACGACTAAGGTATTATGCATTGTAGTGGAGAGTAAACGAACAACATCCAGTAACAATTCGTACAAATTTTGTGTAAACGAACACACATACTGTCATCTAGGCACAGATCGAATGTATTTATTTAATTTTGTGGCCCTTTTTGGACATTTGAACTTGCCGACTTAGACTTGTCGACGGAAAACTACGAACAGCATCGGTATACATTTCTAAAGGATGTTCGAACAGACCCTAAACTGCACTAAACATAAATGGTGAACTTTTGTGGGGGAGCTATAATAAGAAGAGGACCCATTTGGACCATTTTAGAAGTTAAAGTAAATGTGACCAAAATATTAGGAGATCCAAAGTTTGGACAAAATTATTTGCCCCGTTCAAAAGATAAGGTGCAAACCATTTTAGTGACATTTTTTAAATATTGGGGGCAAGTACCGGAAGTTGAGAGTCGGTATTTGTCCATCTTCTAACTTAAACTAAGTTTGAACAAAGGCCGAATTTTGTACCGAATCGGTTGAAGAGGTGGAAAAAATAAAAAGATCGTGTTATTGGGGCAAGGACAGCCACAGATTTATCTCATAAGTCATTATCCTTATTAAAATTCAATTCAACTTCCGAAACGTCATAAAACTGCATTGTTTCAGTTATTGCTCGTGCATTGTAAAAGTATTTTAAAATGCACATCGTTGCACAAAATCTAATCTGCGTTTCTAATGCACAACTGCGACATTATGGAATAGCAACAAAGAAACTGATATTTCGGATGTCAGCCATAGTCTTCCGCTTTTTATACCCTCAGTCTTTATGGGCCAAATGTGCCCATCGAAATAAATCTTTTAGACCCCAGGTATGCTTGAACGAAATCCGTTTCTATACTTAATATAAGTTCGATGATGGACAATATTGGTCCACACCTTCCGGTACCTCACCCAAAAGTTAAAAATGTCACTTAAATGGTACACGGTATATCTCTTAAAGCAAACAATTTGATCCAAACTATGGATAATATTTTGTCCAAATTGAGTTTAACTTCTAAAATGACCCATATGCTTTCTGACATAGTGGTCCACGTTTACCAACTGAAAGTACTGGGCGCGAAAAGAAAGGGGGAAGTGTTGTTTTCCTCGGGGAAAAATAATATAATGTTGTAGTCATGATTACAGTGACTACGTGCTATTAAATTCTCGACACGCCCTATTCCATCTTGGAGTCATTTCCTTGTAGGATTTTTTACCTTGTGGCCATTATGTCAGAAAACAAGAAAGAAATGCTCTTTTTGGACTAAAATGTCTGAGATTTTGTTGTAGTGGTACCGGAATAAGTGGGCCGATATGGTTCATCTGTCTTAACGAAGACAAAATATTACGATTCTCAAAATTTTAACCAATCCGTTCAAGAGTTTTCGTGCGGACCAGCCAGACAGACGGACGGACATGGACAAATCAACTTCAAATCGTCTGAAAAGTATTTTGTCCAAAAACGCTTGTTCCTCAGCCTAAAGGCTGAGGGTATACACATTTAGCCTTTATGTGAAGCTGGAACCAGATGTTTTAACCTCTGTATAATTATAAATCCGCAACAAAATGCATGCTTTATGTCACGGCAGCTAATGTGAAATTGATCAATGATTGGAAAAAATATTACGCGGACCAACATTTGGACCACATCGGCTGATCCGTTTGAGAAATTTTCTCTAGCCAGCTAGACGTACAATCTGTCTGAAAATTTTAAATTAAAAAAAATTAATTAAATTGATTTGGAATTTAAAATGTAAATAAACCTGACATGTATATTTTAACATATACATACATACAAAGTTTGTCAAAATCATTCTGTCAATGAAGGGACGGCAAGGCGAATACAACTCTGTGAGCTGTGAACGTGAGGTTACCTTGTATCATTGTATCATGTATTTGACAATATTTCAAATAAACAAAACCTGTTGCATTTGTTATTAGTCATTTGAAGTTATAAGCAAACCGGCATCAGAGTTGTTTTTTTATAATTTCATGAACCTGCCCAACCTTCTAATAATTGAACCATGATACATACATATCTCTTTTTATAGACATCGTCGCAGCTTTTTTAGAACTATAGGGCGATTTTTTCAGGAAGTATGGACTTGCCCCTGAAAGAAAACTTGCACCGTCGTAATGGGGGCAGCGAATACAAGTTGTTCCAAGAAAAAATCAAAGTGCAGGCATTAAACTGCACCTATCCGATATGTCAAAGAGCAGGTATTAAACTGAACCTATTCGAAATGTTGTGTGGGAGATACCCGAAAGAGTGGATCTATAGAGCCCATATTGGAACCACATCTATGTATGGTAAAAATTTCACGATGTGCAAAGTATGGACCAAACCAGTTACTCCCTTCGAGAGCATGGTAGAACAATAAAAGGTAACCGAAACTGAAATGGCCTGTAATGTTAGTGTCAAATTCCATACGACATTTGATATATTTATTTCTATGTTCGATGTATATTAGGGATATATATTCTTTGAAGAAAAAATATATTCATCAGAAAAAATCTGTTTCCCATAAAGACTTCTTCAAGTCAGAACGACGTGCCGCACACTAAAACACCGCTTATAGAGGCGGTACAACATTTGTTAATATGGTGTGGTATTTTGATAAATTTGAAAAAAAATAAAGCCCTAATAAACATGTGTTTTTTGATTTCAAAAACGAGAGATTGAAACATCTTCTCATTTTTCAATGAATTTTTAGCGACCTCAAACATATTTGCAAGAATTCTACTTTTGCAAGAAATTACGCATTTAGTGGAATGATATGGAAACATTCATATTGAAAATCTAACGAGTTTTTATTCATGTTTTCCAAAATATTCAATCAAATGTGAAAATATATTAGTTTTTGAAATTCCAATAATTTATAGACATTTCCTTATTTTATTTACATTTATCTTTGACACCAACATTACAAACAAAAACAAATTCCTATGTGGTTGTTGTTGAGTTGTATTTGTTGTAGTGTTTATTTTACCTGGTTCTATTTTTTCGAAAAAATTTTGAACTTTTGTGGGGGAGTTGCTTGAAGGAGTTGACCGATATGGCTCATTTTGAACTTAAACTAAGTTTGGACAAAATCTTACTAATCCCAAATTGTGGTCCAAATCGGTTCTTCCGTTCGTCAGTTATTTCCGCTCCAGCCAGACAGACTTGGGGTCTAAAACCATTATTTCGATGAGGTACATTTTGCCCGTATGAAAGTGTATATACTCTCCTAAGTCCCGGTCCACACTAGAGTGATTTCATTGATAAAATTGCATGAAATTATGCGTCTCTAGATCGGTGGTGCTCAAAATTTTTTGTGCATTAGTCTCTCTGAGCGAGCCTTTCCTTCGCTGAACCACGTTAGATGAGAATGAGGAGAACATATGTTGTTGTTGCAGTCACGTTAACGTTTATGAGTGATCTTGGCTGCTCTATATTGACTTCCATAGTAGAGTAAAATCATAAAATTGCTGTAGTGAGGAATTCGATTTAAGAACGCCTAACTTCATGAAATTTTTTAATGAAACTCACGCTAGTGTGGACCGGGACTAAGCATAAAAGGCTCTGTTCCAGAACTTGCAAGAAGCTACTATTTTTTACTACGATAGCTTTTTACCTTTATGCTATCGAAAAAAAATAGTAAAAATTAGTAGATTCTTGCAGTTCTGGAACAAACCAAATATTGATGGTATATAAATAGTATTTCTTGCAGGTTCTGGAACAGAGCAAGACATTTGCAATATTTTTTCTATACGTTTTCCGACGGTTTCTTACGCACGATACGTCATTGAGTAATTACAACATAACTTACAAGTAACAAAATACAACCCTGTATTATGAAGGGTATGTTCAGTGAAAGAGTTGTAAATACAAATTTGTATACGTCTTATTGGAATTTGGCGGTCTTTTGTCGAATGCTTTGTGATTTTTCGTTGCGAATTATTTGAATTATTTTAGAAATATGTAAGAAATGTAATTTTGCGTTATTTAAAACGGGTCGCGAATGTTATTAGAATTTAATTGATATTTCTGGTTAAGAAAATACGATTTTCCATTGTGTTTTGTCTTGGGAAGTCAATTGGAATGTGAATTCAATTCTTTTTGGTGCTTATCTGTTACAAATAGTGGAACATAGACAGTTCGGTGAACGTCTCTCTACCTTAACACTTACCACTGTGTGACTATTCGGTGGACTGTTTTAATGGTTAAAATATTATTTCCGCATGAAACTAAAATATTATTAAAAACCCAAGTTCTTATAATCTGAAGAACAATGTTCAGGTCATCTGAAAGGAATTACTGAGAAATACCTATGGAAACACCCATGCAACCTAATTATTTGGTAAGTCGATCATATTTCTTTTATCATATTGAAAATAACTAATAGTAGTAGCTGGTCATTCTTTTATGCATAATGGCATTTACTGATGGACAGATGGTACGGGGTTGACTCTGTGGAACAAAAGCAAATACCCTTAAACTAAAGGGTAAACTAAAGTCTCCAATTATTAGCCCGCTTTCGGTCAGAATTCATGGGCAGTTGCAAACTTGATTACGAATTACCAACTCTATTGTGTAGAATTTGCACTCAACGTAAAAGTTCAATGTGGCCCAGTATACATTTGAAGGCCCAGTATACATTTTCGGATCAAAAGTTATGTATCGTTGGTAGAAAAACTCCTACCAAGGTGCCGTTAAAGAAAAAAAGTGGCCGAAGTTTGAGTGAAGTATGGACATTTGCACGAAAAGAATTTTTACTGTTGAAATCAGTACCTTAAGACGTTCTATGAATGTCTATATTGTGTAAGTCAAAGCAATGAGATAAACACTTTGGAACTTTAAAGAACCATATCTAATTAATTGCTTAATTCTGCCTTTACGTAGATACTAAGAAATATCATATTGGAAAGATGAAAGATTTCAATTATTGCAATATGGATACAAAGATACCCTAACAAAATATGGAAGCCTCTCTTGTCCCTTCTGGGATTTTTGTGAAATTATTATTATCAAAATGTTTAGTACTGAAATTGTCCACTTAAAACCACAAAAGAAGCGATATCCGATTTGGTGTTCACTTCGGATATTAAACCCCTTTGAAGAAAAAAGTAAAACTATAGGTATCAAAGTAATAAAGGTAGGTATCAAAGTAACGACACAATTCCAATTTCCCATCAACTTGATTATAATGTGGCATTTTAGATTTTCATTGAACAAAAAATCACTTGTACTACCAAAAATTGTAGACTCAGCCTAGATCTTATGTAATGGTTGGCCGATATTTTTATTTTCCTTTGCAATAGAAGTCACATTATAACACATAGGTCAATTTAAAGATATTTACAAAGAGCGCACATTTTCTATTTACATATTTGAATGTTTATGCATAAATTTCCAAACATATTGCCACTTTGAATTCAGTCTGAGTAGAATTAGAACCTACGTTAAAAAATATATGTATTAGCTTTTATTCAGTGGCCCTCTCGATTCTTAAGTACTCTTCTTCACATACCATTAAGCAATATTGTTTGCGATAATTTTCAGCTTGTCGGTGAGAGAAGGTGTTCAGAGGATGATTTCCATTAGCCCTAATTCTCATTCTCCAGCAAATCACCGCAAACAAAATTGCCTAATGTGAATTTATTCTAACATTAAAGTGGTTTGGCTTAGCTTAGCTTTAAAAATTATTATTTTTTTAATCTAAATTACCATTTTTTGTATGGCTACCTAAAAAAAGAACAATGATTTTTTTACTGAAATTGTGCTTCGTAATTAACCCAGATATGCCCAACGTCCTATATATAGGACACACAAAATTCTTGCTAATTTGATATGTTATGTTTATCAAAGTACCGTTTATTTTGGTGATATACTCTGTACACATCTGTAGCTCTTGGGATATTATGTGATTCCATTATTTTGAGCTACTATTTTTGAGTTTTGAGGTCTAGTTCATCGAAGTTGCCACATATCGCTTAGTTTTTACAATGATTTGCGTTATGACCGATTAATTATTGGGTAGTTTTATAACGAAAAAATGTTATCTAGATGCCGAAAAGGTGTCTTTGGACTATATGTCAAATGTTTTGTGTCCCATAACTCCCAGTTATATGATAAAACCCTGTGTCCAAAAGTGGCCTCAAAAACCACTTTTTTCAAAAAATTTTTAAAAAACATATAAGCATAATGTTATTATTTCACATTTGCTTCTAAAATAATATAAAAATACTTTTAAAATGATCACGATCAAGCAATGGGCATATCTGGGTTAAAATGTTGAAGCAGTTGGTACCTCCTTTAGAATTGTTGCATTTATAATTTAATAATAAATTTTTAACTCTCTAGAAAGAAGATTTGTTGTGAGCAGATCTCTAATCTTATCATCATTCGCAATCATTTTAACACACTTTTTTCCTGGTGTATGGAAAAGTCTTATCAACACGTTTGTGTTTTTAAACTACACTGCTCTACAAAGAGTCAGAACGTCTATAGCCCCACAAAGGTCATTGATCTGAGAGTGAGGTCTTTATTGACGCATTAAATTGACGTTGCATCACATCTTCTATTCTATTAAAAACACTGTTCGTGTCAAATTTCCTTCAGGAAATCATTACCGGGAAATTTGTTTAATAGCAAGGAAAATATAATTATAATAAGTAAAAAAGAGGCAGCCTGCTTTGCGAGAGCAAAATATCTTTGTCATCCTAGGATTTTTTGGAGCCATTATGTCGAAAGCGTGGACATGCCCACGAAAACCATTATATAACGGTAAACACAACATTAAAGAAGTATCTTGGGTAAAAATTTCAAAATGATCTTCGAGCAGTCTTTAAACTGCGCTTAGTAAAACTGTTGAACTTTTATGTGGGATCTATTCGAGGTAGGTGTTTGCCGATATGGGTGTAGAGGGTATTTCATACTTCCCCATATATGGACCTTGACTTTTCGCAACCTCCCACGGAGGTTTCTATTCTATAGAAGCCTCCTACAAAGGACTTCTATTTTATAGAAGCCTCCTACAAAGGACTTCTATTCTCTAGAAGCGTCCCACGGAGGTCTTCTATTCTATAGAAGTCTCCTACGGAGGTCTTCTATTCTATAGAAGCCTCCTACGGAGGTCTTCTATTTTATAGAAGCCTCCTATGGAGGTCTTCTATTCTATAGATGCCTCCTATGGAGGTCTTCTATTCTATAGATGCCTCCTACGGAGGTCTTCTATTCTATAGAAGACTCCTATGGAGGTCTTCTATTCTATAGAAGCCTCCTACGGAGGTTTTCTATTCTATAGAAGCCTCCTACGGAGCTCTTCTATTCTATAGAAGCCTCCTATGGAGGTCTTCTATTCTATAGAAGCCTCCTACGGAGGTCTTCTATTCTATAGAAGCCTCCTACGGAGGTCTTCTATTCTATAGAAGCCTCCTACGGAGGTCTTCTATTCTATAGAAGCCTCCTACGGAGGTCTTCTATTCTATAGAAGCCTCCTACGGAGGTCTTCTATTCTATAGAAGCCTCCTACGGAGGTCTTCTATTCTATAGAAGCCTCCTACGGAGGTCTTCTATTCTATAGAAGCCTCCTACGGAGGTCTTCTATTCTATAGAAGCCTCCTACGGAGGTCTTCTATTCTATACAATCCTCCTACTGAGGTCTTCTATTCTATAGAAGCCACCTACGGAGGTCTTCTATTCTATAGAAGCCACCTACGGAGGTCTTCTATTCTATAGAAGCCTCCTACGGAGGTCTTCTATTCTATAGAAGCCTCCTACGGATGTCTTCTATTCTATAGAAGCCACCTACGGAGGTCTTCTATTCTTTAAAGTCTCAATATGAAATCGTTATCTGGACTATATTTTTTAATTGAAAACATCATACGGATAACATTTTCTATATGAAAGCATTATCCGAATAATATTTTCTTTATAAAAATATTATCCGGATAACATTTTCAGTATGAGAACATTATGCGGATGAAGAAACATCATCCGAATAACATTTCCTATATAAAACATTACCCGGATAACATTTTCTATTTAAAAACATTATCCGGATAATATTTTCTACATAAAATATTTTCCGGATAACATTCTCTATAGGAAAACATTATCCGGATAACATTTTCTATACGAAAACATTATCCGGATAACATTTTCTATACGAAAACATTATCCGGATAACATTTTCTATACGAAAACATTATCCGGATAACATTTTCTATACGAAAACATTATCCGGATAACATTTTCTATACAAAAACATTATCCGGATAAAATTTTCTATACGAAAACATTATCCGGATAACATTTTCTATACGAAAACATTATCCGGATAACATTTTCTATTTAAAAACATTATCCGGATAATATTTTCTACATAAAATATTTTCCGGATAACATTCTCTATACGAAAACATTATCCGGATAACATTCTCTATACGAAAACATTATCCGGATAACATCTTCTATACGAAAACATTATCCGGATAACATTTTATATACGAAAACATTACCCGTATAATATTTTCTATACGAAAACATTACCCGTATAATATTTTCTATACGAAAACATTATCCGGATAACATTTTCTATACGAAAACATTATCCGGATAACATTTTCTATACGAAAACATTATCCGGATAACATTTTCTATACGAAAACATTATCCGGATAACATTTTCTATACGAAAACATTATCCGGATAATGTTTCGTATAAAATATTTTCCGGATAACATTCTCTATACGAAAACATTATCCGGATAACATTCTCTATACGAAAACATTATCCGGATAACATTCTCTATACGAAAACATTATCCGGATAACATTCTCTATACGAAAACATTATCCGGATAACATTTTCTATACGAAAACATTATCCGGATAACATTTTATATAAGAAAACATTACCCGTATAATATTTTCTATACGAAAACATTATCCGGATAACATTTTCTATACGAAAACATTATCCGGATAACATTTTCTATACGAAAACATTATCCGGATAACATTTTCTATACGAAAACATTATCCGGATAACATTTTCTATACGAAAACATTATCCGGATAACATTTTCTATACGAAAACATTATCCGGATAACATTTTCTATACGAAAACATTATCCGGATAACATTTTCTATACGAAAACATTATCCGGATAACATTTTCTATACGAAAACATTATCCGGATAACATTTTCTATACGAAAACATTATCCGGATAACATTTTCTATACGAAAACATTATCCGGATAAAATTTTCTATACGAAAACATTCCCCGGATAATATTTTCTGTACGAAAACATTACCCGGATAACATTTTTTATACGAAAACATTACCCGGATAAAATTTTCTATACGAAAACATTATCCGGATAACATTTTCTATACGAAAACATTATCCGGATAACATTTTCTATACGAAAACATTATCCGGATAACATTTTCTATACGAAAACATTATCCGGATAACATTTTCTATACGAAAAAATTATCCGGATAACATTTTCTATACGAAAACATTATCCGGATAACATTTTCTATACGAAAACATTATCCGGATAACATTTTCTATACGAAAACATTATCCGGATAACATTTTCTATAGGAAAACATTATCCGGATAACATTTTCTATACGAAAACATTATCCGGATAACATTTTCTATACAAAAACATTATCCGGATAACATTTTCTATACGAAAACATTATCCGGATAACATTTTCTATACGAAAACATTATCCGGATAACATTTTCTATACGAAAACATTATCCGGATAACATTTTCTATACGAAAACATTATCCGGATAACATTTTCTGTACGAAAACTTTATCCGGGTAACATTTTCTATACTAAAAGCATTATCCGGATAGCATTCTCTATACTAAAAACATTATCCGGATAGCATTCTCTATACTAAAAACATTATCCGGATAACATTTTCTATACGAAAACATTATCCGGATAACATTTTCTATACGAAAACATTATCCGGATAACATTTTCTATACGAAAGCATTATCCGGATAACATTTTCTATACGAAAACATTATCCGGATAACATTTTCTATACGAAAACATTTTCCGGATAACATTTTCTATACGAAAACATTATCCGGATTACATTTTCTATACGAAAACATTATCCGGATAACATTTTCTATACGAAAACATTATCCGGATAACATTTTCTATACGAAAACATTATCCGGATAACATTTTCTATACGAAAACATTATCCGGATAACATTTTCTAGAGGAAAACATTATCCGGATAACATTTTCTATACGAAAACTTTATCCGGATAGCATTCTCTATACTAAAAACATTATCCGGATAACATTTTCTATACGAAAACATTATCCGGATAACATTTTCTATACGAAAACATTATCCGGATAACATTTTCTATACGAAAACATTATCCGGATAACATTTTCTATACGAAAACATTATCCGGATAACATTTTCTATACGAAAACATTATCCGGATAACATTTTCTATACGAAAACATTATCCGGATAACATTTTCTATACGAAAACATTATCCGGATAACATTTTCTATACGAAAAAATTATCAGGATAACATTTTCTATACGAAAACATTAACCGGATAACATTTTCTATACGAAAAAATTATCAGGATAACATTTTTAATACGAAAACATTATCCGGATAACATTTTCTAGACGAAAACATTATCCGGATAACATTTTCTAGACGAAAACATTATCCGGATAACATTTTCTATACGAAAACATTATTCGGATAACATTTTCTATACGAAAACATTATCCGGATAACATTTTCTATACGAAAACATTATCCGGATAACATTTTCTATACGAAAACATTATCCGGATAACATTTTCTATACGAAAACATTATCCGGATAACATTTTCTATACGAAAACATTATCCGGATAACATTTTCTATAAGTAAACATTATCCGGATGACACTTTCTATACGAAAACATTATCCGGATAACATTTTCTATACGAAAACATTATCCGGATAACATTTGGTATACGAAAACATTATCCGGATAACATTTTCTATACGAAAACATTATCCGGATAACATTTTCTATACGAAAACATTATCCGGATGACACTTTCTATACGATAACATTATCCGGATGACACTTTCTATACGAAAACAATATCCGGATAACATTTTCTATACGAAAACTTTATCCGGGTAACATTTTCTATACTAAAAACATTATCCGGATAGCATTCTCTATACTAAAAACATTATCCGGATAGCATTCTCTATACTAAAAACATTATCCGGATAACATTTTCTATACGAAAACATTATCCGGATAACATTTTCTATACGAAAACATTATCCGGATAACATTTTCTATACGAAAGCATTATCCGGATAACATTTTCTATACGAAAACATTATCCGGATAACATTTTCTATACGAAAACATTTTCCGGATAACATTTTCTATACGAAAACATCCGGATAACATTTTCTATACGAAAACATTATCCGGATTACATTTTCTATACGAAAACATTCGGATAACATTTTCTATACGAAAACATTATCCGGATAACATTTTCTATACGAAAACATTATCCGGATAACATTTTCTATACGAAAACATTATCCGGATAACATTTTCTATACGAAAACATTATCCGGATAACATTTTCTATACGAAAACATTATCCGGATAACATTTTCTATACGAAAACATTATCCGGATAACATTTTCTAGAGGAAAACATTATCCGGATAACATTTTCTATACGAAAACTTTATCCGGATAGCATTCTCTATACTAAAAACATTATCCGGATAACATTTTCTATACGAAAACATTATCCGGATAACATTTTCTATACGAAAACATTATCCGGATAACATTTTCTATACGAAAACATTATCCGGATAACATTTTCTATACGAAAACATTATCCGGATAACATTTTCTATACGAAAACATTATCCGGATAACATTTTCTATACGAAAACATTATCCGGATAACATTTTCTATACGAAAACATTATTCGGATAACATTTTCTATACGAAAACATTATCCGGATAACATTTTCTATACGAAAACATTATCCGGATAACATTTTCTATACGAAAACATTATCCGGATAACATTTTCTATACGAAAACATTATCCGGATAACATTTTCTATACGAAAACATTATCCGGATAACATTTTCTATAAGTAAACATTATCCGGATGACACTTTCTATACGAAAACATTATCCGGATAACATTTTCTATACGAAAACATTATCCGGATAACATTTGGTATACGAAAACATTATCCGGATAACATTTTCTATACGAAAACATTATCCGGATAACATTTTCTATACGAAAACATTATCCTGATAACATTTTCCATACGAAAGCATTATTCGTATAAAATTTTCTATACGAAAACATTATCCGGATAACATTTTCTATACGAAAACATTATCCGGATGACACTTTCTATACGATAACATTATCCGGATGACACTTTCTATACGAAAACAATATCCGGATAACATTTTCTATACGAAAACATTATCCGGATAACATTTTCTATACGAAAACATTATCCGGATAACATTTTCTATACGAAAACATTATCCGGATAACATTTTCTATACGAAAACATTATCCGGATAACATTTTCTATACGAAAACATTATCCGGATAACATTTTCTATACGAAAACATTATCCGGATAACATTTTCTATACGAAAACATTATCCGGATAACATTTTCTATACGAAAACATTATCCGGATAACATTTTCTATACGAAAACATTATCCGGATGAAATTTTCTATACGAAAACATTATCCGGATAACATTTTCTATACGAAAACATTATCCGGATAACATTTTCTATACGAAAACATTATCCGGATAACATTTTCTATACGAAAACATTATCCGGATAACATTTTCTATACGAAAACATTATTCGGATAACATTTTCTATACGAAAACATTATCCGGATAACATTTTCTATACGAAAACATTATCCGGATAACATTTTCTATACGAAAACATTATCCGGATAACATTTTCTATACGAAAACATTATCCGGATAACATTTTCTATACGAAAACATTATCCGGATAACATTTTCTATACGAAAACATTATCCGGATAACATTTTCTATACGAAAACATTATCCGGATAACATTTTCTATACGAAAACATTATCCGGATTACATTTTCTATACGAAAACATTATCCGGATAACATTTTCTATACGAAAACATTATCCGGATGACATTTTCTATAAGAAAATATTATCCGAATAACATTGTCTATACGAAAACATTATCCGGATAACATTTTCTATACGAAAACATTATCCGGATAACAGTTTCTATACGAAAACATTATCCGGATAACATTTTCTATACGAAAACATTATCCGGATAACATTTTCTATACGAAAACATTATCCGTATAATATTTTCTATACGAAAACATTATCCGCATAACATTTTCTATACGAAAACATTATCCGGATAACATTTTCTATACGAAAAAATTATCCGGAAAACATTTTCTATACGAAAACATTATCCGGATAACATTTTCTATACGAAAACATTATCCGGATAACATTTTCTATACGAAAACATTATCCGGATAACATTTTCTATACGAAAACATTATCCGGATAACATTTTCTATACGAAAACATTATCCGGATAACATTTTCTATACGAAAACATTATCCGGATAATATTTTCTATACGAAAACATTATCCGGATAACATTTTCTATACGAAAACATTATCCGGATAACACTTTCTATACGAAAACATTATCCGGATAACATTTTCTATACGAAAACATTATCCGGATAACATTTTCTATACGAAAACATTATCCGGATAACATTTTCTGTACGAAAACTTTATCCGGGTAACATTTTCTATACTAAAAACATTATCCGGATAGCATTCTCTATACTAAAAACATTATCCGGATAGCATTCTCTATACTAAAAACATTATCCGGATAACATTTTCTATACGAAAACATTATCCGGATAACATTTTCTATACGAAAACATTATCCGGATAACATTTTCTATACGAAAGCATTATCCGGATAACATTTTCTATACGAAAACATTATCCGGATAACATTTTCTATACGAAAACATTTTCCGGATAACATTTTCTATACGAAAACATCCGGATAACATTTTCTATACGAAAACATCCGGATAACATTTTCTATACGAAAACATTATCCGGATTACATTTTCTATACGAAAACATCCGGATAACATTTTCTATACGAAAACATTATCCGGATAACATTTTCTATACGAAAACATTATCCGGATAACATTTTCTATACGAAAACATTATCCGGATAACATTTTCTATACGAAAACATTATCCGGATAACATTTTCTATACGAAAACATTATCCGGATAACATTTTCTATACGAAAACATTATCCGGATAACATTTTCTATACGAAAACATTATCCGGATAACATTTTCTAGAGGAAAACATTATCCGGATAACATTTTCTATACGAAAACTTTATCCGGATAGCATTCTCTATACTAAAAACATTATCCGGATAACATTTTCTATACGAAAACATTATCCGGATAACATTTTCTATACGAAAACATTATCCGGATAACATTTTCTATACGAAAACATTATCCGGATAACATTTTCTATACGAAAACATTATCCGGATAACATTTTCTATACGAAAAAATTATCAGGATAACATTTTCTATACGAAAACATTAACCGGATAACATTTTCTATACGAAAAAATTATCAGGATAACATTTTTAATACGAAAACATTATCCGGATAACATTTTCTAGACGAAAACATTATCCGGATAACATTTTCTAGACGAAAACATTATCCGGATAACATTTTCTATACGAAAACATTATTCGGATAACATTTTCTATACGAAAACATTATCCGGATAACATTTTCTATACGAAAACATTATCCGGATAACATTTTCTATACGAAAACATTATCCGGATAACATTTTCTATACGAAAACATTATCCGGATAACATTTTCTATACGAAAACATTATCCGGATAACATTTTCTATAAGTAAACATTATCCGGATGACACTTTCTATACGAAAACATTATCCGGATAACATTTTCTATACGAAAACATTATCCGGATAACATTTGGTATACGAAAACATTATCCGGATAACATTTTCTATACGAAAACATTATCCGGATAACATTTTCTATACGAAAACATTATCCTGATAACATTTTCCATACGAAAGCATTATTCGTATAAAATTTTCTATACGAAAACATTATCCGGATAACATTTTCTATACGAAAACATTATCCGGATGACACTTTCTATACGATAACATTATCCGGATGACACTTTCTATACGAAAACAATATCCGGATAACATTTTCTATACGAAAACATTATCCGGATAACATTTTCTATACGAAAACATTATCCGGATAACATTTTCTATACGAAAACATTATCCGGATAACATTTTCTATACGAAAACATTATCCGGATAACATTTTCTATACGAAAACATTATCCGGATAACATTTTCTATACGAAAACATTATCCGGATAACATTTTCTATACGAAAACATTATCCGGATAACATTTTCTATACGAAAACATTATCCGGATAACATTTTCTATACGAAAACATTATCCGAATAATATTTTCTATACGAAAACATTATCCGGATAACATTTTCTATACGAAAACATTATCCGGATAACATTTTCTATACGAAAACATTATCCGGATAACATTTTCTATACGAAAACATTATCCGGATAACATTTTCTATACGAAAACATTATCCGGATAACATTTTCTATACGAAAACATTATCCTGTACGAAAACATTATCCGTGTAACATTTTTTATACGAAAACATTACCTGGATAACATTTTCTATACGAAAACATTATCCGTATAAAATTTTCTATACGAAAATATTATCCGAATAACATTGTCTATACGAAAACATTATCCGGATAACATTTACTATACGAAAACATTATCCGGATAACATTTTCTATACGAAAACATTATCCGGATAATATTTCTATACGAAAACATTATCCGGATAACATATTCTATACGAAAACATTATCCGGATAACATTTTCTATACGAAAACATTATCCGGATAACATTTTCTATACGAAAACATTATCCGGATAACATTTTCTATACGAAAACATTATCCGGATAACATTTTCTATACGAAAACATTATCCTGTACGAAAACATTATCCGTGTAACATTTTTTATACGAAAACATTACCTGGATAACATTTTCTATACGAAAACATTATCCGTATAAAATTTTCTATACGAAAATATTATCCGAATAACATTGTCTATACGAAAACATTATCCGGATAACATTTTCTATACGAAAACATTATCCGGATAACATTTTCTATACGAAAACATTATCCGGATAACATTTTCTATACGAAAACATTATCCGGATAACATTTTCTATACGAAAACATTATCCGGATAACATTTTCTATACGAAAACATTATCCGCATAACGTTTTCCATACGAAAAACGTATTCTATAGAAAAAAATTATAAAAATAGTTTGCAAGCCAGTGTAATAATTCAAATAGCAACAACAACAATTGAATAAATTACTCTACAAGACACAATAAGTGTTAAGTAATGAGCCACTAATTGTGTTATTAATTATGTGTGTCCGGCTCTCCTCAATTAGGGAAACCACAAACAAATTTAGGACACAATAACCGATATCTATATACGGGTGAACACTTCAAGCCAAAAAACACCTTATCACATTTAATAACCGCACACGATGAAGTGCAAAGATAGCGAGCGACAGCTACTATGTAAATAAACAAAGCAATCCATAGAACCAACAACAGAACCTCCACAAATGACCTGGTGCGGTGTTGTTTGCTAGTGGTAAGTTGTCATTCAAATGATCCACAATATACGTAGAGAATATGTAATACGCTGTGGCGGGGAGCTTGGGCCGAGGGGACCATCTACTTGTCCACACGATCGCAACCTGCTGCCGTTGTGTTTTTTTTTTATGAAACACGGCCCTGGTACTCTCCCAAATCAGTCCAGTTGTTGTGAGTTGAAAACAAGTCAGTCAATAACATTCAGTCGTCCGCTAAAGTACGTTCTCGGTGGTTGGTGTTTTTCCACAAGTTGTTTGGAATTCAATTGAAAACAAGTTCAAGACCAGGTGTTAAATTATTTACAGAAGAAAAAATGGCAACAATCAGTGCTTTAAATACCAGTGAATTATTGTATGAGGAGAAGCAATTGTATCAGCCCTCATTGGAGGAACTTAAAGAAGGTTGGTGGTGGTCGGTCAAAGTGTTTGACATTTTCAGTTTGGCAATTTGTGGTGTAAATTGCTTTTATCAAAAATTTAGATAAAACACATGTTTTTTGTTTATGATTTCCAAACAAAAACAAATGCCCAACATAATCTCTCAATATTTATCTGACGTGAGAGACAAAAGCTCTCTTTGCATTTAACCCACCTGTAGAAAATCAAAAACTTACTGTAAATAACATTACATTTAAGGTGGATGACACTGAGAGAAAATGTGTTTTTATGAAAGCTCTCATCCCAATTGCAAATATGTTTCCGTTAACTTTAATTTTTTTAATAGTGTTCAATTTTTGTTTGCAACAGTTATCCACTCGGCATTGGTTAAAAATTTTGAAAATGTTACCGTTGAAGTTACCAATTGTCCCGACATGAAAAAGCCCGAATACGGTTTGATGGATTCAGGTAAGTTAAATATATTTTAAGTTGTTTTGCGGGTAATTTAAAGTGCTTATTTTCAGGTTTGGGTGGCTCTCCCACCCTTGTGGAATTGGGTGGTCCACCATACCTCTTGCCCTTGGTACAACGTGAGAAATTGTACAATGTCAAAGAAATTTGCCAGAAAACTATGGGTGGCGGTAAAATTTTGGCAGGTAAGTTTGCAAAGTTAAACCCGGCATCTGTCGTTTTTTGTCAAAAAATCGAGCAACAAATTTAAAAAAAATCTGTCCCACTTAAAGACAAGGTTTTTACGTATTTAATTCAATTCAATTTGTTTTCGAGCTATCGTTGGCACCGACTTCAAAAATGTGATTTCGAGAAAAATGCGTTTAAAGTTTCTATGCTACATACAAATCACAATAAAGCCTGACTTCTGTATCTTCAGTAGCTTTGTGTTGTTTAAACTTCGTCAAAATATTTCAGTTGCATTATTCCTCGAAAATTCAACTAAATGCATTCGAAATAAAAATGAAACATTTTTGCTTTTTACCTGTGTTACAAGTGCGTATTTTTGACGTTATGAAACACGTAGCTTCGCAGTTAAGTACAATGACGTTAAGACACATAAATTTTCAGTCATTTGTAAAGCAACTGACTATACGGAATCCGGCCAAATTGTTCCCTTCCAATGCTGATATCTCAGCCAATTTTGTTTCGATCGATTTGAAATCATATTCTATACTACCTGCGCTTCAAAATAAGCCAATATAATCATTTTCACACGCCGTTCGGAATCGGCGATAAAAAGTAGGTCCCACTCTTTGATATGAGAGAAGTCACCCTTGTTCCTTCGGAAATGGTGTGGAGATATGTGTATGTATGTACGTATCTCCTCAACAGTTGTACAGATTCATGTCATGCGAGGACCTTGAATGTGCCATCGTAAGCTGAGGAAAGAACGACGTATTTAGGTTTAATGGATATTTTGGGAATAAATAATTAATGTTGTTATCTACAACAATGTACCACTATCTATAGTCGAAAGTCAGTACTAAGCGGAGTCATATACAGTGGTCCAAGCGGATTGTTCGTTGATCAATCTCTGGTGACCTATGCTTTCTCGGTAACAGGCCACAAAGCGATAAATGGCACACTATTTGCTATTATGCCGATCGTATCGAAGATATTTTCATCAAGGTAGACGATGTTATGATAAGGACATCCTTCGGTCCGATTCTATAGGGAAAATGAAGCACTGCAGTGATTCTCCCAGGAAAACTCAGCCACAAAGAGATCAATGAAAACGAATTGCTTAATATTTTTCTTAAGCCTCCCTCGGAGGGTTTCTATGCCATGGAGGGTTCCATTATGGAGGTCTATTTTATAGCAGCCACTGAGGTGTTCTATTCAACAGAAACCTTTCACGGAGGTCTACTATGCTATAGAAGCCTCCTACAGAGAACTTATATTGTATAAAAGCCTGCTACGGAGGTATTTTATTCGATATTAGCCTCTCAGGGTTTTCTTTTATTCAAAGAAAGCCTCAACGGGTTGTCATCTATTCTATAGAAGCCTCTCAGGTAGGTCATCTATTTTATAAAAGCCTCCCACGGAGGTCTTCTATTTTATAGAAGCATATTACGGAGGTCTTCTGTTGTATAAAAACCTTCTAAGGAGGTCTTTCATTCTATAAAAGCAAGCCCCCCATACGGAGCTCTTCTATTCTATAAAAGCCTACTGCAGAGGTCTTCTATTTTATAAAAGCCTACTACGACGGTATGCTATTTTATAAAAGTCTAACGCGGAGGTCTGTTATTCTACTATTTTATAGAAGCCTTCCAGGGAGGTCTTCTATTGTCGGGAAGCCTCCCAGGAGGTCTTCTATTGAAGCCTCATAGGGAGGTCGTCTATTCTATAGAATCCTCCCAGTGGGGTCTTCTATTCTATAGAATCCTAACAGTGGGGTTTTCTATCCTATATAAGCCTCCCAGGGAGGTCTTCTATTCTATTGAAGCCTCCCAGGGAGGTCATCTATTCTATAAAATCCTCCCAGGGAGGTCTTCTTATCTATTCAATAGGAGCTCCCCAGGGAGGTCTTCTATTAAATAGAAGCCTCACAGGGAGGTCTTCTATTCTATTGAGGCCTCCCAGGTAGGTCATCTTTTCTATAGAAGCCTCGAAGGGAGATCTTCTATTCTATAGAAGCCTTCCAGGGAGGTCTTCTATTCTATTGGGGCCTCCCAGGGAGGTCTTCTATTTTATTGAAGCCTCCCAAGCAGGTTATCTATTCTATAGAAGCCTTCCAGGGAGGTCTTCTATTCTATTGCAGCTCCCCAGGGAGGTCTTCTATTCAATAGAAGCCTCACAGGGAGGTCTTCTATTCCATATACGCCTCTCACGGAGGTCTTCTAATCTATAGAAGCCTCCCAGGGAGGTCTTCTAATCTATAGAAGCTTCCCAGGGAGGTCTTCTATTCCATAGAAGATATTCTATTCCATAGAAGCCTCCCAGGGAGGTCTTCTATTGTATTGCAGCCCCCCAGGCAGGTCATCTATTCTATAGAAGCCTCCCAGGGAGGTCATCTATTCTATAAAAGCCTCCCAGGGGTCTTCTATTCTATAGAATTCTCCCAGGGGGGTCTTCTATTCAATAGGAGCCCCCAGGGAGGTCTACTATTCAATAGGAGCCCCCCAGGGAGGTCTTCTATTCCATAGACGCCTCTCAGGGAGGTCTTCTAATCTATAGAAGCTTCCCAGGAGGTCTTCTATTCTATAGAAGCTTTCCAGGGAGGTCTTCTAATCCATAGAAGTTTCCCAGGGAGGTCTTCTATTCCATAAAAGCCTCCGAGTGGGGTCTTCTATTCTATAGAAGCCTCCCAGGGAGGTCTTCTATTCTATAGAAACCTCCCAGGGAGGTCTTGGTCTTCTATTCTATTGTGGCCTCCCAGGGAGGTCTTGGCCTTCTATTCTATTGAGGCATATTGAGGTCATCTATTCTATAAAAGCCTCCAAGGGGTCTTCTATTCTATAGAAGCCTCCCAGGGAGGTCTTCTATTCTATAGAAACCTTCCAGGGACGTCTTCTATTCTAAAGAAGCCTTCCAGGGAGGACTTCTATTTTATAGAAGCTTCCCAGGGAGGTCTTCTATTCCTTAGAAGCTTCCCAGGAGGTCTTCTATTCCATAGAAGCTTCCCAGGGAGGTCTTCTATTCCATAAAAGCCTCCCAGTGGGGTCTTCTATTCTATAGAAGCCTCCCAGAGAGGTCTTCTTTTCTATAGAAGCCCCCCAGCGAAGTCTTCTATTTAATAGAAGCCTCCTAGGGAGGTTTTCTATTTCATAGACACCTCTCTATTCTATAGAAGCCTCCCAGAGAGGTCTTCTTTTCTATAGAAGCCCCCCAGCGAAGTCTTCTATTTAATAGAAGCCTCCTAGGGAGGTTTTCTATTTCATAGACACCTCTCAGGGAGGTCCTCTATTCCATAGAAGCTTCCCAGAGAGGTCTTCTATTCCATAGAAGCATCCCAGGGAGGTCATCTATTCTATAAAAGCCTCCCAGGGGTCTTCTATTCTATAGAATTCTCCCAGGGGGGTCTTCTATTCAATAGGAGCCCCCAGGGAGGTCTACTATTCAATAGGAGCCCCCCAGGGAGGTCTTCTATTCCATAGACGCCTCTCAGTAAGGTCTTCTAATCTATAGAAGCTTCCCAGGAGGTCTTCTATTCTATAGAAGCTTCCCAGGGAGGTCTTCTAATCCATAGAAGTTTCCCAGGGAGGTCTTCTATTCCATACAATCTTCCCAGGGAGGTCTTCCATTCCATAGAAGCCTCCCAGGGAGATATTCTATTCCACAAAAGCCTCCGAGTGTGGTCTTCTATTCTATAGAAGCCTCCCAGGGAGGTCTTGGTCTTCTATTCTATTGAGGCCTCCCAGGGAGGTCTTGGCCTTCTATTCTATTGAGGCATATTGAGGTCATCTATTCTATAAAAGCCTCCCAGGGGTCTTCTATTCTATAGAAGCCTCCCAGGGAGGTCTTCTATTTCATAGGAGCCTCCCAGCCTTCTATTCTATAGAAACCTTCCAGGGACGTCTTCTATTCTAAAGAAGCCTTCCAGGGAGGACTTCTATTTTATAAAAGCTTCCCAGGGAGGTCTTCTATTCCATAGAAGCTTCCCAGGAGGTCTTCTATTCCATAGAAGCTTCCCAGGGAGGTCTTCTATTCCATAAAAGCCTCCCAGTGGGGTCTTCTATTCTATAGAAGCCCCCCAGGGAAGTCTTCTATTTAATAGAAGCCTCCTAGGGAGGTTTTCTATTTCATAGACACCTCTCAGGGAGGTCTTCTATTCCATAGAAGCTTCCCAGAGAGGTCTTCTATTCCATAGAAGCATCCCAGGGAGGTCTTCTTTTCTATAGAAGCCCCCCAGGGAGGTCTTCTATTCAATAGAAGCCTCCCAGGGAGGTCTTCTATTCAGGCCTTCTATTCCATAGGAGGCCTTCTATTCCATAGGAGACTCCCAGGGAGGTCTTCTATTCCATAGGAGTCTCCCAGGGAGGTCTTTTATTCCATAGGAGACTCCCAGGGAGGTCTTCTGTTCCATAGGAGTCTCCCAGGGAGGTCTTCTATTCTATAGAAACCTTCCAGGGAGGACTTCTATTTCATTGAAGCCTTCTATTCTTTAGAATGCTCCCAATGAGGTCTTCTATTCTTTGGAAGGTTCCCAGGGAGGACTTTTATTGTCCCAGGGAAGTCTTCTATTCTGTGGAAGCCTCATAGCGAAGTCTTCTATTCTATAGAAGCCTCCCAGGGAGATTTTCTATTGTATAGAAGTCTCCCAGGTAGGTCTTGTATAGAAGTCTCCTACAGAGGTATTCTATTTTATGCAATTCTATTCTGCAATCTACAGAAGCCTGACATGGAGGTTTTCTGTTTATAAAACCCTTCCACGGAGGAAAAGAATTCCATGGAAGAAAGTCTTCTATCCATAAAAGATCTTTACATGATCTTGTGTCTAGAGGAGATCTGTAGAAGATTTTCTGTCTATAGAAGACCTTTAGAGGACTATTTGACTATAGATTACATTTAGAAGGTCGTCTGTCTGTTGAAAATATTTTTGAAGTTACTCTTCTTCTTCTATATTTATAGGGTTTAGGTTACTAATCCCAGCCCAACCCAAGTTTTTGCAGTTCTCAAGGTGACTCTAAGAGGAGATCAGTCTCTGCTTGAGATGAAAGAGAGACCGAGATAAGTGCTGGGTTTTGCCATGTTAAAGCTGGCCATGTCCGTTCCTTGTATCTTAAATCCCTATATAAGAACCTAGAAAGGTCTTTATTCTATAGAACACCCAACGGTGGTCTTCTGATCTACATTCGGAGGCCTTCTATTCTATAAAAGCCACATTCGGCAGCTTTCTTCTGTTCTACAGAAGCCCTCTACGGATGTCTTCTATTCTTTGAAAACCTCGTACAGGGTTTTCTAATTTATTGAAGTCTTCTATTCTGCAGAAGCCTCCCATGAAGGCCTTCTATTTTATAGAATCCACCTACGAGGTCTTTTATCCTATAGAAACTTCTCCAGGTAGGTCTTCTATTCTTTAGTGACATCCCTATGGAGGTCTTTTCTTTTATAGAAGTATTGGTGTGAATTCTATTCAGAGTGGTCGTAGATTTAGATTTCACAAATGTCATTAGGTAAGGGAAGGTAAGCGACGCCAAAATCGTACAATCATCCGCATACGTAACGATCACAATGCCGTCTGGTGGGGGTGGATTACAGGAAACGTACAGTTTAAACAAGGCATCATTTCAAAAACTGAGAAGCCAATTGATAATTCCCTTCGCCGGGATGAAATCATGATATTGGTAGCGATCAGTAAAATTTTGCAACGCTGTCAGTTCGTTTTGAAAAACATTACTCTCTGTAATAGAGGGTAATAAATGAAGTTGAGCCAATGGGGGAATACTCCACTCAAACAATCGAAAATGAGATTGAACTTCAACAATAAACAAAACAAACAATTTATTTATTTATTCAATCCATTTTTAATACTAAAGCCTCCAAGGCCAATAAATAGTATTAACAAACATTTTTACAACCTAAGTAGAAACTTATAATAATTAAGAGCAAATCTCAATAAAAACATTCCGAAGACATCGCCGCATCTTGAGGCGTCCAAAGGTCCAATGTTCCAAACATGCCGAAATGTAGAAGGCTCATTCATTAATTCTCGCAACAGGAAATCATTTTTAGCAAAAAACTTGAAAAGTCATAACCCTAATGTACACATACAGTGGTGTGAAAAATAATAAGGACACTTCAATCCATAACCAAGATTACATTGAAAACTGACTAAAAAAGTCGAAATTACATTAGTTTATAAAATTTATTGTTTTCTTAAAATGTTAAGAAAAGTATTATAAACATATTTTGATTGCTTGTAACCATATTTTATTTATCTTTTATATTTTTTGCGAATTGCCGTAGTTTGGTGTGTGAAAAATAATAAGGACACTTCATGACATCTTTTAATAAGGACCAAACTTGAAAGAAATTAATGCAGGTTTTTACTAAATAATGGTAGATAAAGTGTTTCAGTGTCATTAATACTTTGTAGACGATCCTTTGCTTTCTAAAACGGAAGCGCATCGTCTGGGCATCGAGTCGACCAAATTTTGGCACTTCTCTACTGGTATCGCGTCTTACGCAACCTGTATAAGTTGCCAAAGGTCGCCATAATTTGATGGACACTTTCCCCTGCTTAATTTTTTAACTTCATTCTGCAACATTTTTCAATCGGGTTCAAATCAAGGGATTGTATGGGCATTCTAACAACTTAACATAATTATCCTGGAACACCTTTTTTAATTTTGCCGTCATTTTTGGGTCATTAACCTTGCTGAAGACTCATTTGAGAGGCACACCCCCTTCAGCATACGGAAGAATTATATTTTTCAAAATTTCAATGTAATCTGGTGATTTCAAAAACACTTTGAATACTGTATAGACCCCCCAGCATAGTAAGAAAATGAGCCCCACACCATGCAGTTACCTCTGCCATATTTAGCCGCCTTCAGAGTATATTTTGGGTTATATTATTGATTTTTAGTTCTTCAACCCTGATAAACTCCTCTATCGGAACAAAAAAAATATATTTGGTTTCATCAGACCAAAGAATGGTACGCAATTTTTCTTAGACCAAGCGATGTGATTTCTAGCAGCCTGTATTATTTGCTGAATATTTTTATACCCTACACCACTACGTGGGAAGTGTATAATTTTTCGATTAAAATGATACTTTTCTGACACTGTGAGCTCTAATGTGGCCACCACAAAGTGTTTTAGGAGTTGTTGATGCGTCAAAATTAATATTTAAGTAGTTTTTTATTTGTAAAGATGTGGTGCAAGGATCTTTTTTAATCATCGAATAACGCATTTGTTATTACAGGTGCAATTTTTGGATTTCTGCTACTACTTTTATCTTTTAAGTTCACTTAGCTGCATCCTCCACCATTGTTTTTTAAAGATTCTAAGCTTTTTCTGTAAATTTTCTGTATGAATTTCCTTCTTTATGTAAACATTTAATGATTTCTATCCATATTTGATGATTTTTACCCATATTTGCAAAGAAAAAATAAAAATACCGGTAAATTTAACATTTAATGAATAGAAATTAATTTATTTTAAACTTTTACTTACAGGAAAGAATCACAAAAAAATAATATTAATTTATTTTTACTAAAACGAAAAACTGTCCTTATTATTTTTCACAGCAGAAATCACGAATTTTACGAAAAATATATGTTTTGTATAAAAACTAAACAGAAAGAAAACAAAATCGTAACGGGATTTCTTATTGCAATACACGTACATTTTCAAAAACAAATTTCCATCGCAAATTCTTCCATTTTACACATTTTAGGAGCGATCAAAAGTTGTGAATGTCACTGTCCTTATTATTTTTCACACCACTGTATCTTTAAACAACAGTTATGAGAAAAATTTTAAAAGTTTGTGTGGGTCAAAACCTTTTTTTCGATGAGGCACATTTTTGATCGCATCAAAGTGTATAAACCACTTTAGCCTACAGCCCGAGGGTATAAAAGACTTCGTTAATATCATCTCCAACAATGCTTATTGGTTGCTCTTAAAAATAATTCAAACTTTATTTACAGTTGGCGCCGGTGCTGGTCCCTATCCATTGCGCAGTTCGAATTGTGAAGGTATCTACAATATGAGCATTTCTGCAGATGGACAACTCAAAAATGGTAGCTACACAGCAAAAGTATCAGGTTTGGAGGAATCCTGTGTATTGGAAGCCATTCCAGATTCAGAACCACGTTGTGCTTTGCTCTTGAATCTGTTTGTTTGTCGCGGTGAACCAGGTCAAGTGTTGAAAATCACCTGCAAGAAACGTACAGGACATTTGAATTTTATTGAATGCATACGCCAAGGCTTGTTGCAAAAATATCAGGATAAATGTGTGGGTAAGTTACGAAGAACGAATGCATAGCATTCATCTTTGGTCCGCTTTAGCTTTTGCGTAATTTAATTTCTTTATTTTTTTCCTCACTTCATCTAGGAATGGGTGGCATGTTTAAAATTAATCAAGGCAAAGCTCATCAGCACGTCATGAGGGATTTCAGTAAAACTCCTATTGTCGACGAACATCAACTTAATCAATGGCTGAAATTCTATGAAATGCCAGCAACATTAACTGCCGTGGGCACACTGATAACTCATGAAAATGTACGTACGTATATAACTTGCAAAGTCACGGGCTGGTAGCTACTCGCCCACTAGCTAAAAGACAGACTGACTGCACCAAGAGATTAATGTCTGCCTTAATAACACGTTTCCTTTTTTTATAGGATCTGGATTTACGTTTACAACATTTCCATTCATTCTCCAGCTCAAATTGGGGTGGCCACTATCATTTCGATACCACACCTGAGATTGTGGAATATGAGGCATACCTGAATGTTGCTGAACGTGTGGTGCGGGTGGATAAACCAGTGGAGACACATAAATTCGGTAGAGATTAACACGGCAATAAGCCACGACCGACCGACCATGGCCTGTATATTAGCGGAGAATGGTGTATGATTTTTAATGACTTAATTTGATTGCCCTGCTTCTGGTCCGCTTCTTCTCGTTATTATTGTTTTTATACCTATTTGTGTGGAAATGAATTTTGTATATATTGTATTTTTACAAATAAATTTTATTTTTATGATATATAACAACAATATCAGCATATTTTGTTGATACACTTTGGTTTTGAAGCTGTGGATGGAGGGAGGAGGGGAAAGAAACTTCTGCCATTTCTCTATTTTATGTTTATGTGATTGTTATAAACTGCTTTTAATGCAAGATAATAACTATACCATTTATTAAATGAGGCCGCAGAGCAGAACCATTCGTTCGGTCGATTGTTGTTGTTGCTGCTGGTGTTGTTGTTTTCCTTCCTCTGTTTTTATAGTCATCGTCGTTTATCCATTAAATCCATATTATTTGATGTTATGTATAATAAGTGTTCGTTCATCTACTGCTGCCACTGCTGGCCCCATTCCCAATGGTATCGAATTAAACGTGGCTCCGAACAAAAACAACAATGAAGTCACAAAAATAATGAGGCCATTGTTTGAGAAAATATATGAGAAAATGGGTGTTGTCGTTTTCTCAATTCTTTCTATTCACAACTGGGTGTGGCTTCTTCAGTTTTATCACAACGAAAAATAGTGGAGAAGTTGAGATTTTCCATCTCTTTTTTTGGGTTTGTTATTGGGAGAACGCGCACTCTGCAAATATTTTATTATGCTCCCAACCAATGATATCCATTGTTTTCTCTTATAAAAAAGGTCACACTCTTTGCTTTCTTGCTCTCTTACAAAATGTGTTCTCTTTGTTTCTTGTTCATAATGATGTTTAATTGAATTGAATGCATGACAGAGATGGGAGTTATGATAAATTAAAAAAGCAAAACATTTTTTAGGGTTTTTAGGACTTTTTAACGTTTTACCCACATCTCCTTTAAAATTGACTAATTGATCTTTGGATAGGAAATTAAGTACCAATAGTGAACAGATGTAGTCCATCTTCGAATTTCAATCCCACGGCAGCCGGTTCTTTCGCACCCGATTGACCCGGAACCACACAACATCAGCGTTCCGGCCAGCGGCTGCCACCTCAGGGTACATGTGTTTGTATTTGTTTCGTTTTTCTGTGTTGGCAGCGGCATAACCCGGGATGCCTGTTACGAATTCTTTTGGCCCGTGCCGGGACGGAGGAAAACCCAGGATCACTTTAATTGTGCTCAGTTTGTCACATTCGCATCTTCACCCATATCCAACCTTCGGTGAGATGCAATAGATGTCAGGAGTGGGAGCATCTAAGGGGTTGCTCTGGACTTTTGCACGTGAGGGACTATGTTGCTGCATGCTGCGTGGATACAGTCCCCAGTGAGTCGTCATCGGATTACGATACCCCCTCGTCGTCTGATTATGAAACTCTCCCGCAGTCACCTCGACAGCAACCGCACACGCAGCCTTTAACACAGGGACGAGCTTCTTTGCTTAGATCGTATAGTGAGGGCGCCCACTGAGTTGTTTTTGCATTTGCTTCTCTCTCTCACGTACAGTGTAAATAAATGAAAACAAATAAAAACATAATGTTGTTGCTTTTTTCACTCATACGTTCATACATGTCTTCGCTTTGGTTGTATTTCTGTGGTCGTCGCTGCTTTAACACCAGCCATTGTTGTCCCAACCCCAGAAAAGACATCCTTTTTGCAATTTAATTGCAATGGACTCCGAGGTAAGATCGAGGAAATAGTAGATTTCATGAGTTGGAAGAACATCAAGGTCGCGGCGGTGCAAGAAACCAAGCTCAACAACAACTGTAGCTTACAACGTTGCGATGGTTACAACGTGCTAAGGAAAGATCCGCACCAGAAGTGGAGGAGGGGGATTAGCTTTGCTATTGCATCAGTCTGTCCAATACAGACCTATCTCGCTTGAGACTGTCTCTAATGACCCGTATATGGAATGACAGTCAGGTGTGAATTGCCGAGATAGAGTTGCTGAACATATACATCCCGCCGAAAAATAGCTGTATCTCAGATTACGAGCCTGACATTAGCACGCTTTTGCAAGTTCATAATCATCTGGTCTTGGGGGACTTTAATGCGCATCATGAGATGTGGCATTCGGCCCTCGGAAACGACCAGAGGGGTACTGCCAGCGCTGAACAGATTGATAGATCTACGTTTTGCACGGTCAATGAGGACGCCCTTACCAGAATTAGAGGAGAGTGTTACAGTTCGCCAGACATAACCATCGTGTCACCTGGTCTAACACATGACGTCAACCCGTCGTTTCCCTTGGATCAGACCATCTCCCCATAATGGTCTCCATTAGTAGACCACCCGATTTCATCACCTCTGAACGCCGCACATTCGTCAATCATGGGAAAGCTAATTGGGCGAATTTCAGAAAGTTCACCAATCGCCGCTTTAGAGAATTGGCCAATCCTTCTGATGTTCGGTAGACATCATCAATGCTGCAGCCGCTCGCCATATACCTACTGGTTGAATACCCGAAGTAAGACCAAATTTTCCAGAGACGACGGGATTAGCAAATGAGCGTGATGAGCTTCGTCGAACCAACCCCGACGACCCCAGAGACATGGAGCCGACACTGGAAGTTAACAGGCTGGTCGGCGAACATAAGCGGAACAAGAGGTTAAATCATCTGAAGAGTTGCAACATTGGATCCGGTATAAGTGAATTGTGGGCAGCGGTTAAGTCATTCACGAACCCTGGAAGGATGGAAGATAGGCCCTCAGTCACGTTTGGCGACGTTACGTTGACTGACCCGAAGAGGTGCGCAAGTTATTTCAATCGACAGTTTGTCGAGCATCCCGAGAGTGACAGGGCGAAGGATGAACCACCACAGTTTACAATGGATGATGTTGCGAATGCCATCAGGAACGTTAAATCATCCAAAGCGTTGGGCCCTGATGGAATCTCCATGGTAATGCTGAAGCAGCTGGATGAGCGGGGAGAGTGGAGTATCTCACTAAAGTTCTTAACTTGTTGCTAGCCACCCTCATTGTTCCCGAAGTCTGGAAAATGGGGAGGGTGGTCCTGCTACGGAAGCCAGGCAAGAATGCCAGCAAAAGTGAATCGTACAGGCCGATTTCACTTTTGTCGGCCGTAGCAAAGACCCTTGAGGCCTTAGTCCTCCCCAGTATCAGGAATAACTATCAAGTTGCTGATCATCAACATGGATTCCGTAAGCAGCTCAGCACGACAACAGCGCTGCACGAAATCTCCACATATATTTGTCAAGGACTCAATCAGAGACAGTCGTGTGATAGAACAGTGATGGTGGCGCTTGACTGATCAAAAGCCTTTGATACAGTCAGGCACTCCACGTTGTTTGAGGACTTTGAGCAGACAACCCTCCGGCCAAGCTTGAAAGGTCCGATAGTAAACTATATGTGTGGACGCCAATCGTACGTGGAATTCAGGAACAAGAAGTCCACACCCCGTAGAGTGAAACAGGGAGTTCCCCAAGGTGGGGTGATATCTCCGGAACTGTTTAACCTCTACCTCTCCTGTAATCCACCCCCTCCAGACGGCATCGAAATCGTAACGTATGCGGATGATTGCACGATCCTGGCGTCAGCTACCAACCCTGATGACATCTGTAAGAGACTGAACTCCTATTTAACCGATCTTACCACCATTTTCCATTCGAGGAATATGCAGATTTCCGCCACAAAATCAACAGCCACTCTGTTCACCACATGGATAGCTCAGTTTGGAAGAGAATTGAATATCGTAGTCGACGGTAGCAGAATTCCGACCACAAACTGCCCCAAAATTTTAGGGGTCACATTCGACACTACTTTCACGTCGTACGTGCACGCCACAGCTATCTGCGAAAAACTGAAAAGTAGGAACAAGGTCCTCTAGTCCCTAGCCGGCAGAACTTGGGGTGCAGATAAAGAAACCTTGTTGACCACATATAACGCGATAGGTCGGTCTGTGGTAAGCTATGCGGCGCCAGTTTGGTCCCCGGGATTATGTGATACGAATTGGAAAAAGATTCAAACGTGTCAGAATGCCGCCCTGAGAACAGCAACAGGTCGCCTCCTCAAGTCTTCAGTGTATCATCTACATGAGGAGGCAAAGATTCTTCCAGTAAAGCGGCATAATGAGATGCTTTCGTTGCAGTTCTTACTTGGGTGTTACCGTGAGAGCCATCCCAATCACCATCTGCTGACTAGGCCCGACACATTCAGACATATCAGGAAGGATATTCATGCTATAGAAAGGGAGGTCCAACAATATAGGATAGAACCCTTAGATCAATAGGCATATCAAGCAGGTTTGAATAGTATTCACATGGATGCAGTTGCTAAAGCCATAAGCAAATATAGTGTGAATAAAGTCCTCGGAGTACATCCCCCATCTATTGCAGCTGAGGAGCGTCAGCTGCCACGACAACTACGCTCGCGACTGGCGACTGCAATGCCTAAATTCTTATTGGGTGGAAATCGACGCGTCGTGCAAGACATCTGCCCAGTATGCGGCATGGGCCCGCACGACACAAAACACCTTTTCAACTGCCCCGCCAAACTTACTCATCAAACTCCAGTGGATCTGTGGTTACATCCCATCGAAGCAGCCACTTTCCTGGAACTGGAGATAGACCCATAATAATAAACACTGTTACAACAACAACAATCTTCGAATTTCATCTAAGTTTAGTGGAAAGAGTAAAAGAGTAAATAAAGTTCAGCCGTGCCAGAACTTTTCATGCCCTTCACTATGGAATATTCTAAACTAAAATAGTTAGGTTTCCTTCTGTTACGAAAATACCAATCTCCGCAATTTGTGGTGAGGAAGTTTTCTGACCTATTTGACAATTACATTAAATTCAGGCCGAAAATTTGGATAAAAATTCAAACTACCTGAAGTAGGGCGGTACCGTTTTATACCAAAACGTGGACTTATACTGACAAATTTTCGGAGGAAAGTTTTTTGGTCTCAAAGATGACTAACCACCTGTTTTTGTAAGGAAATGTTATTCGTTCGTTTATTTTCGTAATCATTTGGGCATAAATTTCTCAGCCTCTAGATGACGTAGAGACTTCATCCCGTGGCTAAAATCTTCAAAATACCATAAATCGGAAGGTACCGTTATTTGACAGCTATATCAAAACGTGGACTTAAAACTTTCAAAATACCGTAATTCGGGAGGTACCATCACATGGGGCTATACTGAACATTACACAATTTTTCCGAACATTTTTGAACTTTTGTACCTGAAGGAGTGGACCGATATGGCTTATCTTCGAACTTAAACTAAGTTTGAACAAAATATTACGAAGGCCAAATTTTGGACCGACTCGGCAAAACCGTTCGAGAGTTATTTTGCGCTCTAAGCACTACACACGGTGTCACAGGGGCTTTTTGCACCTTTCAGTCTATTTTCTCAGGAAGTATTTTCTTGCCCCTGATGAAACTTATAGCGTCGTATGAGGCGCAGTGAATACAAGTTGCTACAACAAAAATCAAAGCGATTTGAGAGCAGGTCCTAAACTGAACTTTTCCGAAATTTTGTGTGGGAGGTACCCGAAGGAGTGGACCGATTGATGTGATTTTGCATCACATGAAAATCTTACATAGTTTTGAAAAAATAGTGGCTTTCGTTTCGTAACCTGTACAGTATGGAAAAGCTACATCACGAACGAAAATATGTAAAAATTCATGAAATATTTTTTCTGTTATGAAAGTAGAAAATTTCATCTTTACAATAATGTAAAGCAGGTTGGCGTAAGTGGGTAATGCCATGTTCATACCAGCACTTCAATTATGTTGTTCGTTCTCACAATTACAACATAGTTCATATTTTCATACATTTTGTTTGCCGATTTTAAAGGAAGTTTCAAAAAATTTTCCTATGATTTGAATGCATACTAATCGTTTCACCGTTTAATTTCATTCATGTTTTGCAGTTTTTCAAAAAATGTTAGTGTTTTTCATACATTTTAAAATTTTTAATTTTGTCTGTCAAAATTAATTTATTGCGATAAATACTCTCATTTCTTAGAGATGGGACATATTTTATCGTCGTTCGGAGAGTAATTTGAATTGAACAACGTAAAAAATCGTTCTTCGCTCTCAGAATTTTATATGGAAAATGAAGTAATTAATACATAATTTGGGTTCGAACAACGAATAGAGAGCGAATTACCTTCAGTATGAACAAGACATAAATAACGGAGATATCGGAATAGTTGGTAATCTATCCCATTTTTATACCCTCCACCATAATATGGAGGGTATAATTAAATTTGTCATTCCCTTTGTAACACGACGAAATATTTATCGGAGACTCTATAGAGTATACATATTATTGATCAGGGTAAAATTCTAAGTCGATATAAACATGTTCGTCGTTCGTCCGTCTGTTGAAATCAAGATACAGCTCGCAATTTTTGAGATAGACCTTTGTAATTTGGTATAGAAGTTTCTATTATTCCTAGGATGTTTGGTATTGCAAATGGGCTATATCGGTCCACGTTTTAATATAGCTCCCATAGAACGGTATCACCCGATTTTCGGTATTTTGAAGGTTTTCGCTTTATTATCACACCGAAATGGCTGAAATTTGGTATTTAGTCTTCGTTGAGGGTATAGAACTTTCCCCCAGAATTTTGTCGATATAGGTCCACGCCTTCATATAGCCCCCATTGAACTGTCACGATTTTCGGTATTTTGAAGGTTGTGGCCTCAATATTCGTCCAAAATGGCAGAAATTTGGTATTTAGTCTTCGTTGGTGGTATACAATTTTCGCACAGACATTTGTTGGTATAGGTCTACGCCTTAATATAGCCCCCATTGAATGGTACATCCCAATTGTCGGTATTTTGAAGGTTGTGGCCTCCATATTCCACCGAAATGGCTGAAATTTGGTATTTGATCTTCATTTAGGGTATAAAACTGTCTATAGACCGGTACTTCCTGATTTTCGGTATTTTGAAGGTTATGGCCACAATAATCCATCGAAGTGGCTGAAATTTGGTATTTAGTCTTCGTTGGGGTTATTTAACTTTCCCTGCTAATTTTGTCGGTATAGGTCCACGCCTTAATATAGCCCCCATAGAACTGTACCTCCCGATTTTCGTAATTCTGAAGCTTGTGACGTCAATAGTCTTCCATTGGGTTATAAAATATTCCAGAAAAAAATTATTAGTATAGGTCCATGTCTTACTATATTCACATACCTCTTGATTTTTTGTGTTTTTTTTAGGTTTTTTGCCACATTTTCTTACAGAAATTTGGTATTTGTCTTACAACAACTCGTCTTACATACAACTCGTGGTGGGGGATATAACATGTTCTTACTTGTTTATTTTTTTGTAATCACGCTACACGTCGCAATTTTGAATGGATCGTCAAGAAATTTTGTGTGTTATTGGGGGTCCCACAGAAGAAAAACCTATTGATTTTGGTAATGGGCGGATATTATTCAGGGGTCGGAATTTGAAAAAAACTTATTTGGAGAAAAGACCAACGTTTTATTTCAAAGCGAATATCTCTCTTCACCTTTACAACGATGAAAAGTAGGTTGTCATAGGTGGTCAAACAACAGAGATATCGCAATAGTCGGTAATGCATCACTTTTTCCATTTTTTGTTCAATCACACTACAGGTCCGAATTTTGATCGGATCCTCACGAAATGTTGGGGGTTGATGGGAGTCTTACAGCGAAAGAAGCCTATTGATGGTTGGCATACACAACATAAGTGTCAGTTACAGAATTGCAATATAGGAGCCTGTGATACTAGTTTTTTAAGTCTTTTTTATATATGTAAATTAAAGAATTGTAATTTCTTATTAATTATATTTTGTGCATTGACAAAAAACTCCATGTAAATATTATCCAATTTATTACGCATCCCCTGAAGATGTCAACAAGTAATTGACGCAACGTCGGGATAAATGAAATAAAAAGGAATTTTTATTTACTAAACTTAGGTCTACAAGCTTAACAAACACGACAAAATAAATCCAATTGGACCGAGAAAATCAAAACTTGTACACTTTTCCATTTTTATACCCTACACCTCCCTGTAGTAAGGGTATTATGTGTAAGTGCATTTGTATGTAACACACCTAAGGAAAAGAGATAGACCCATAGTTCCTTCTAGGGATATGCATAGAATCACTTTCTGAGTCGATTTTTACATGTCCGTCCGTCCGTTCGCAACGTACAGGACGCATTTATTGTTCGATTTGGCTGAAAATTGGAGAAGATCATTTTTTTTAGCCTAATGAAGAACGCTATTGCTTTTGGTGAAAATCGGTTCAGATTTGAATATAGCTCCCATATATATTTTCGGCCGATTTGAGGTATTTGATGCACCAAACACGCTGTATCTGTCCAATTTTTATGAAATGTGGAATGTGTTACGGAATAAGATCTATAGATAAATGTGCCAAAATATATCAGATTTGGATATAGCTCCCATATATATTTTTGCCCGATTTTTGGTATTTGGTGCATGAAAGACGTTATATATGAAATATGGAATGTGTAACGGAATTTGGTCTAGAAATATGTGTGCCAAATTTTATCGAAATCGGTTCGGATTTGGATATAGCTCCCATATATATTTTCGCCCGATTTAAGGTATTTGATGCACCAAAGACGCTTTGTATGTCTAATTTTGATGAAATTTGGTCTAGAAATATATGTATGTGCCAAATTATATCGTAATCTGTTCACATTTGTATTTAGCTCCCATATATACTTTACCTATTCACACTGGTGTGGGGTATCATATAGTCGGCCCCGCCCGTCTTTGATTCTTTCCTTACTGGTTTTATTTGAATTGTACTGACGATGCACTTAAATGCATTTCAACAAAATTGACCTGTATTAATGAAAACATGCAGAGCAAAGGCGCTAAGCTATCCTAATTTTAATATTTTGAATTTTACCAGTCAAAAGCTTATGCACAGGGGTAGTGGTGTAGGGTATCACATAGTCGTCTCCGACCCGACTATAGCCTTGGCTCACTTGTTGGAACTTGATGAATGTTTGGAAGAAATTTTAAAATGTGCAAAGCTTCGACCAAATCTGATAGCCAATTTATAAGTTATCTTGGTCATTAGTCATTTTAGCTCATTATCTCAGAAAGTATTGACATGCCTCTAATAAAAATTGTGCCGTCTTAAAGAGGCCCCGAGGACAAGTCGCTTCAAAAACATTCAGAACGATTCATTAAAAGTTCTTAAACTGAGTTCTTTGTGTTCGAGATTCCTTACACGAAAAGAAGAAAAGGATTTCTCCGCTAGTTCCTGAAAATCTTTTCAAGATAAAGCAAGTTGTTTCATACATCCCAACCCTGGCCAACCACTGCTTCTACATTTACATTTTTTAACTCATGCGCAACTCAATGCTCTTCTCTTTGAAGCAAAATAAATTGACTTTTGTCATTGTGTTAGTGTTGTTATTATTTTATTAATGGAGAATTCTCGATGATGGCCTTGTTGTTGCTGTTGTCTGTTTTTGGGGAGTTGCCTTTGAAGTTTTTTCTTGTTTACTCCATTTTTATTCAAAGCGGTTTGTTTCTTCAGACTTTTTTTAATGTTGTTGTTGTTTCACTTAATAAGACATTCATTCATTGTCTGTTGGCAGACAACACATCGTGAAAAGCATAATAATTGCATCGTTTTAGTTATGTGGATGTGAATTGAGAATGCTACTGCTGCTTTCATATTTATCTTCAATCATTTGTGTATAACTGAAAAATAATATTGGCGGCGACGACGACGACGTTGGCATTCGTATAAATATTTGTATAAATGTGTGTGTGTTCCAGTTATATAAAATCATTTCTTTTCCAAAACGCTTAAAACATAATAATTTGCCATATTAAGTTTTGTAACCAAACAACAACATTACAAAAACAGCACATAATGGCGATTATTTTTAGCCTTCGTTTGCCAAAATAAAAAATGATAATCTGTAATATGATTTAAATACACTTCACCCCGGTTAACTACCTCTCATAAAATTCCGAAAAAATGAGGCAGTTATGCGGGAAAGGCAGTTACGAAAACCCCGCATAGTTACCTCATGTGGGTAGTTATAAAAATCTCATCTCAACCTTACAAAAAATGACAACAATTAGAACATAATCGTCAAAAAACAAAACGGTGTATAGTAGAATAGTTCATTTCAAGTCTAAAAATATATGTTATATTATTTAACCCATAAGAAATTTAGTCATCAGTGAGCATAACATATCACTGGACATCTTCATCACAATTCCGGTAGACATCGAAATTGATTATCTCAGAAATACACCAGCGTGGGTAATAAACCGATAAAAGTATTATTGTATGTTCCTTTTGGGGAAAATATTTGACGGGCAAATATCCGAATTAGGTACTTATAGAAAAGTAGTTAACCGGGAAAGTTTGAACTCATTTATATGAAAAAACTTTGGGGATTTAAGTTGTGAGGCAATTAAACGGGAAAGGCAGTTAAGCAGAGAGGTAGATAACCGGGGTGCAGTGTAAATTGTTTATGGAATTACGATATGTAGGGTAAACGTTTCTATTATCGACATGTACCAATAGGTGGGCATATTTAGTATTAAAAGGCTGACTTTCGTATCGTCATTTGCTTTGTGTTGTTTAAACTTCATCAAATAATTCAGTTGCACACTCATACATTGTTCCTCGAAAATGCAACTAAATGCATCAGAAATGAAAACGATACATGTTTGCTTTTTTACCTGCTTTGAAAATGCGTATTTTTGATGTTTTTAAATTCGTAGGTTCGTAGTTGTTAATTGCAACGGCGTTAAGAAACATAGCACTTCGTAGATTTTCAGTCAATTGTAAAGCAACTGACGATACGGAAGTCAGCCAAACTCGAAAAAGCAAATTATGAAAATTAACCTAAATAAGCTTTAACAATCTTGTCGCCTTATATTTGTGTAAAATTTAATCGATCCAAGATCATTTATTTTGTCGGAATTTAATTTTATGTTTCTTAGGAAGAAATTAGTGGAGGTGTAAACATTATGAGGTCCGTTCTTCTGTCAATATTGTTTTTCCTACGTTCCTGTAATCCGTTTGGGGAATATAACATGCATTTTATATTATATGTATATATATATATATATATATATATATATATATATATATATTTATATTTAATTTTTTTATTTAATACTAGCTGACCCCGGTCCGCGTTGCTGGCCTGTCGTAATGAGTTTTATTGACAAGTTACCTATTATGGACTTTATACATAACGATTCAAACATACGTATTTTCTACCTCACTTCTTCGGTCCATTGTCAAACCGAGGAGGATTTTAAATTTATCAACGGTTTTTATTTGTTAACTTTCTTTTTTCTTTCGGATTTTGTCGGCTGATGGACGGTTGAACACCATTTAAGGAAATTTTTAAATATATCGTTTTTCTTGATCGGGGGCGCAATCAACGTTGCCTCGAAAATTATTTGCAAGCCGATGCACTCACAGTTTTAGCAAATATAGCGATTATAAAACAATAGGCCCCCGAAATTAATTTACAAATAAATAGCATTTTGGACCACGGGACATTCGTGAACATTTTCTGAAAATTACATGAAATTAGGTCCAGTAGTTTTGGAAAAATAACCGAGCAAAATTTGAAGGAAGGGGTTCCATGCGATGACGTGATTCCATGGCATCTTTTGTATTGGTTCAAACGAAGTCGTGAAAGATCCGATCTTTTCATTAGCATTTGAACCAATGCAAAGAAAGTCGTGAAAGATCAGATCTTTTCATCCGTATTTGAACTCATTCCATCGATCCAATTGAGATGAATTTTGTGTTTTTTATAAAAATTTTTCTAAATATATAAGATTAATTATTTACAATAGGTTGGTTGATTTACAAAGGTTGGTGAAAATGACATGTCAAAGCATTGGTGGGTGTAAATGACATGTTTTGGATCAAAAAATTAATAGAATCTTTTGCGGTCCACGCTCATATAAAATTCATCGATAAGGATGCTAAAACGATGACATGCCAGATCACTGTCACGCATGATTGAATGGCATCTTTGGACATTTTGCTGGGGTGTTGCGGAAGGATCGCACAAGAAACGGAGGAGGAGGACTTGCCTTCCTGATAAACCAGCCTGACCAGTACAGACCTATCTCGCTTGGGCTTGTCTCTAGTGACCTATACATGGAAAGTATGGGGGTAGCAGTAAAGTGTGGTACTGCCGAGGTAGAGCTGCTTAATGTGTACATACCGCAGATTAATAGCTGTCTCCGGCGTTATATTCCCGATATTAGTTCGCTTTTAGATGGCAATAGCTGTCTGGTGCTAGGGGACTTCAATGTTCATCACGAGCTTTGACATTCCGTCCTAGGTAATGACCAGAGGGGTACAGGGCTGGCTGAGCAATTGATAGCTCCACGTTTTGCACGGTGAATGAAGACGCTCCTACCAGGATTAGAGGAGACTGCCGCAGCTCGCCAGATATCACCATTGTGTCACCAGGTCTGATAAATGACGTATCCTGGCAATCCGTCATTTCCCTTAGCTCAGACCACCTCCCTATCATCGTCTCCGTAAACAGACCACCCGATTTCATAACCTCTGAACGCTGTACTTTTCTGAACCATGGGAAAGCTGATTGGCAAGGGCGCAGAGAATTTACCAATCACCGCTTCAGAGAATTGCCCACTCCCTCAGAGAAAACTCTCCGGGACATCATCACTGCAGCAGCCGTTCGATACATACCTGCTGGTCGAATAGCCGAAATAAGACCACATTTCCCAGCGGAGGCGACGGGACTAGCAAATGAGCGTGATGAGCTTCGTCGGGAGTTCCCCAAGGAGGGGTGATAACTCCGGAACTGTTTAAATACTCAACTCCAGGTTCATCTACCTTTCTGAAATTCCACACCCACCAGACGGCATAGAGATCATGATGTATGCGGATATTGGCGTCGGGTACTATCGTCGATGACATATGTGATAGGTTAGATGTCTACATAGCTGACCTAGTGCAGTTCTTCCATCTGAGGAATATGAAAATATCCGCCGCTAAATCCGCTGCCACGCTGTTCACCACATGAACGGCTGAAATGAGGCTCCCACTGAACATATTCGTCGATGGTGCACTAATTTCGACCACTAACTACCTCAAAATACTGGGTATAACGTTCGATAGCATGTTTAAGTCGTCCGCGCATACCACAGCTATTTGCGATAAGATCAGAAGTAGGAACAAGGTGCTCAAGTCGCTGGCCGGCAGCACTTGGGGAGCTGACCAGAGATGGTCTGTCTGCAATTATGACGTATCTGACATACAATTCTGACGTATATTACATACGTCGGAAACGTCGTAAACCTAGCCAAACAAACAAGGTTTTTGACAGAATAAACAAACGAATTTTATAACCTAAAAATCGATGTTTTTTCATAACAATAAAACTCATTTTATTATTATTATTATTTTTTTTTTGAGATCCTATTTTATTAAAAACTAGGCATAAAAAAATTTCACTCTAAAATGTACACTTTATATATATTTTTTATATTATATGGACATTATACATGTGTTTGTTTATTACTTCACCCGCAAATTCTTTGAATCATGCGTAAAGTAGTGCTAGTGTTCGGAATATATTGTAGATGGCGTGTTAAGTGCGTAATCCAATTTATTGTTCAATTATTTCAGTTATTTTTTAAATTTAAAATATTAATAAAAAATGTGCTGTTATTTTCAAAAAAGGTACGGACGCTCTTTAATAACAAGGACAGGCTTGCAGAATTTTTATTATGAAATTATTATTAAAAAAAAGCCACCAATGTTCTATCAAGTTAAAAATATGATGGTAACATACATTTTTTGATTTTCTTTATTATGTATTTTGTTGGGCTTTTCGTGGTCAGATTGCTTTATGACAATAAAAACAAGTTTTATTTCATTTTCTGCTCGACGTTTCGCTGGCTTTTTTCCAGCTTTTTCAAGAGCTTTTTATTGAAAATATTATTTATTTTTCATAATCATCTATTATTATTAATATTAAAAACTGGACTCCACAACACATAATTAATATAATAAAAATAAATAATTAAAATAAATAAATAAATCACAGTAAAAATTAAAGCTAAATCACAGGTGTCGTTACGTTATTGCAATGGAGTTTTGAGTTTTATGACGTTTACTACTTTTTATACGTTTTCTATGGGTATATGACGTTTTCGACGTTTACAACTTTCTTACCGTCGAAAACCTAAAAAATCGTCATACAGACCATCTCTGGAGCTGACAAAGAAACCTTGTTGACCACCTACAATTCAATAGGCCGGTCGGTGGTAAGCTATGCGGCTCCAGCGTGGTCTGCAGAGGTTAGCACTACGCAGTGGAAGAAGATTCAAACCTGCCAGAATGCTGCCCTGAGGACTGCAACCTCCTCATTACATCAGTGGACCATCTTCACGAGGAGACGAAGATTTTATCTGTGGGTCAACACAATAAGATGTTGTCGATGCAGTACCTGCTTGGGTGTTATCGCAGTAAGCATCCCTGTCACGATTTAATGGACAGACTTCCTCCATTCAGGCACGTCAGGAGAGATCTTCATGATCTAGAGAGAGAGAGGTCCGAAGGTATAAAAGAGAACCTCTAGACCAGCATTCGGCACACAACAACAATTTGAGCAAACACTGTTGTCAGTGCTTGGTTTTTCAATTAGTGAGTGGAGAGAGAAACTCTCTTTGCTTGCTCGCGAGTAAGGAGGTTCCGAATTCTGCTCTAGACCAACGAGCCTATTAGGCAGGCTTGGATAGCATTCACACTGATATGGTTGCACAGGCAACACAGAGATACAGTGTGAATGCCGTACTTGGAGACCACCCCCATCCATCGCAGCAGAAGAACGCCAGCTGCCAAGGCAAACACGAGTGGCTTTAGCCCAATTAAGATTCGGACGATGCAGCCGCCTCAATTCGTATTGGGCCCGAATTGACGACACTATATACTGCATTTGTTTAGCTGCCCAGGTAACCCCACTCACCTGCCTCCTGAGGAATTAAGGACGCACCCAGTCCAGGTTGCAGAGTTCTAGAATCTGGATACAGAGGAACCTGATAACTGAAATAATACAACAACGAACACATTTGCGTTGCTAAAACAACAACAACAAGAATTATCCAAATCGCTCCAGCCGTTCTCAACTGAAGCCATTACCATTTAATATTTTATAATTTATATTTTTTGTTTTATATTTTAAGTTTTATATTTTAAGTTTTATATTTTATGTTTTATATTTTACGTTTTATATTTTATATTTCTATTTCTATTTCATATTTTATATTTAATATTTTATGTTTAATATTTTATATTTTGTAGTTTGTATTTTATACTTTATATTTAATACTTTATATTATCTATTTTATAATAATTGTTCCACAAACATCCCAGATGGGACAAGGGAGACTTCTCTCATATCAATGAGTGCACGCCGATTCATATTGGCTCAACGATACGGGACCTACTTTTTATTGCCGAGTCCGAACGGCGTGTCTTACGACACCACTTGTAGAGAAGTTTTTCATGGCTTAAATACTCAGGAAATGTCGCAAGCATTACTGAGGGGGAATTTTGGCACCGTTGAAATTTTGATGTTGCTTGGCCTGGGATTCGAACCGCAGACCTTTTGAGTGCAAGGCGGACGTGGTAACCATTGCACCACGGTGGCCCCCAATTATCTATTTTATATTTTGCTAAATATCAAAAGTATTCCCGTCATTTAGGATTGTGTTGCCCTCTTCAGTACCTTATCTGTACAGTGCTGTCCTCTAATCTGTACTGTACATGTTTTGGGACACCGGTAAAGATCGCAAGAATTCTAATTGGAATTGTTCTAGAGAGGGATGTAAAGTACAAGTTAACAAACTTGCAATCCTTACAGAAAGATGTCGCTTCAATTGTTTTTAAAATTTCGTGTTAAATTTTTCATAGAAATGGGGTAGAAGACCAATTTTTTATGGAAAACCAAAACGTTCCGTTTTAAAATAAAGCAAACCCTTGATGACATTCTTTGAAAATTAGTTTAATTTTAGATTTCAAGGTCACAATAATTTTCCTCCCCCCTCATTGGAACTAATAGAAAACCATCAGCCAATATTTAGCGACATTGCACACATTGTTTTTTGTTTTTTTTTTTATACTGCAACAAAATCTCATTTGAAGTGAAGACACAAAAATTTCACACCTAAATTAAGCCATAACCGCAGAAAGTGTGCAAATGGTTGTCATTGCAAACAATAAACGACCATTTAAGCACATGGACAACAAAGGCATGCTCTGTTATAACTGACCACCACCACCCTACTGTCCGCCAACGCCACAAATAATTAATTGGCCAACATAAATGATTAATATTTTGGCGAACAATTTAAAAGCCGCAGCAGTCGTTTGGATTCAATGAAAACTCAATAAAGAAATTTTTAAATGGAATTGGTAAGTCAATCGGCACAATTAACCCCCTCCCCTCTCAGGCACAAACACCCCCTACAAAGTGAAACACTAAACCTTTGAATTGATGTTAGAATGCGTATAGCTGGTTGTGTGGATTGATGATTTGAAAATTTGTGTTGTTGGGCACACAAGGTGTCATCATGCAATTGTTGTCAAGAAGTGTGGGGGTTAGAGGTACTAGACCTGAAATAGATAAACAAAATTCCAACAGCAACACTTCACTTTAAATGCGAAAATTTGGGGTTGCAAGACGGACGACCTTCCTTTTGTTTGCTTAGTCTTGTGGCAAACACACATCCTTTTCATCCTGCTGCTCACAACAATTAGCCGTTGTTTTTGCCTTGTTTATTGGCATAAATGACATTAATGACCCCAAGTCACCCTTTTTTGCTTTTGCTTTGAAAGGAAACAACTAATAAACGTTCGTTGTACTCGTCACAGTTCACATTTTCATCATTTCCTTTTTAATTCAATTCAAAAAAAAGAGCAACTTTGTTTCTTTTTCCTTTCTTTTGTCTTTGTTGTGGCTTTGTGGCGTTTACATTTTTAATTGTCAGATTAATTTATTGGAAATCACGCATTTTTATGTTCGATTTTTCTGGGTGGTGGGAGGAGGGGATGGGGTGCATGAAGTTCAAGTTGAAAATATAATGGGAAATTGAAATTAATTGTTGGGTGGTAGTGATAAAGTGATAAATCGGAATGAATGAAATGAAATAAAAATAAATCGTAGCTTGTTGGTTTTTTGTTTTGTATAGATAAGTGTTTTAAAGAAGACATTTTAAAAATTTACCGCAGCTGTTGGTTGTCGTCGTAGAACACTTTTGTTTAAAAAAATACGACAAAAACAAATACACAATTTTTTTGGGTAATTTGGTGCTGATTAATTTTATATTTTAATTAGAATTTTCAGGTCTTCTATGATAAGACCTTCTGGTCTTCTTTGAGAAGATCTTCTGGTTTTCTATGCGAAAACCTTTTGGCCTTCTTCTATGACAAGATCTTTTTGTCTTCAATGAGAAGACCTTCGGATATTCAATGACATGACATCTATGAGAAGACTTGCTCGTCTTCAATAAGAAGAAGTTATGGTCTTCTATGAGAAGACATTCTGGTCTTCTTTGAGAAGACCTCCGTGGGAGGCTTCTATAGGACAGAAAACCTCCGTAGGAGGCTTCTATAGGACAGAAAACCTCCGTAGGAGGCTTCTATAGGATAGAAGACCTCCGCAGGATGCTTATATAGGATAGAAGACCTCCGTAGGAGGCCTCTATAAGATAGAAGACCTCCGTAGGAGGCTTCTATAGAATAGAAGACCTCCGTAGGAGGCTTCTATAGAATTGAAGACCTCCGTAGGAGGCTTTTATAGGATAGAAGAACTCCGTAGGAGGCTTCTATAGGATAGAAGACCTCCGTAGGAGGCCTCTATAGGATAGAAGACCCCCATAGGAGGTTTCTATAGGATAGTAGACCTCCTTAGGAGGCTTCTATAGGATAGAAGGCCTCCGTAGGAGGCTTCTGTAGGATAGACGATCTCCGTAGGAGGCTTCTATAGGATAGAAGGCCTCCGTAGGAGGCTTCTATAGGATAGAAACCTCCGTAAGAGTTTTCTATAGGATAGAAGACCTCCGTAGAAGGCTTCTATAGGATAGTAGACCTCCTTAGGAGGCTTCTGTAGGACAGACGATCTCCGTAGGAGGCTTCAATGGGATAGAAACCTCCGTAGGAGGCTTTTATAGAATAGAAGACCTCCGTAGGAGGCTTCTATAGGATAGAATATAGGATAGGAGAATAGAAGATCCTCATAGGAGGCTTCTATAGGATAGTAGACCTCCTTAGGAGGCTTCTATAGGATAGAAGACCTCCTTAGGAGGCTTCTATAGGATAGAAGACCTCCTTAGGAGGCTTCTGTAAGATAGAAGACCTCCTTAGGAGGCTTCTGTAAGATAGAAGACCTCCATAGGAGGCTTCTATAGGATAGAAGACCTCCGTATTAGGCTTCTATAGGATAGAAGACCTCCGTAGGAGGCTTCTATAGGATAGAAGACCTCCGTAGGAGGCTTCTGTAGGATAGAAGACCTCCATAGGAGACTTCTGTAGGATAGACCTTCTTAGGAGGCTTCTATAGGATAGACGACCTCCGTTGGAGGCTTCTAAAGGATAGAAGACCTCCCTTGGAGGCTTCTATAAGATAGAAGATCTCCGTTGAAGGCTTCTATAAGATAGAAGACCTCCTAAGGAGGCTTCTATAGGATAGAAGGCCTCCGTAGGAGGCTTCTATCGAATAGAATACCTCCGTAGGAGGCTTCTATAGGATAGAAGACCTCCGTAGGAGGCTTCTATAGGATAGAAGACCTCCGTAGGAGGCTTCTATAGGATAGAAGACCTCCGTAGGAGGCTTCTATAGGATAGAAGACCTCCGTAGTAGGTTCCTATAGGATAGAAGACCTCCGTAGGAGGCTTCTATAGGATAGAAAACCTCCATTGGAGGCTTCTATAGGATAGAAGACCAACATGGGAAGCTTCTATAGGATAGAAGCCCTCCATGGGAAGCTTCTATAGGATAGAAGCCCTCCATGCGAGGCTTCTATAAGATAGAAGACCTCAGTTGAAGGCTTCTATAAGATAGAAGACCTCCTAAGGAGGCTTCTATAGGATAGAAGAACTCCGTGGGAGGCTTCTATAGGATAAAAGACCTCCATGGGAGGCTTCTATAGGATAGAGGACCTCCGTGGGAGGCTTCTATAGGACAGAAGACCTCCGTGGGAGGCTTCTATAGGACAGAAGACCTCCGTAGGAGGCTTCAATATGATAGAAGACCTCCTTAGGAGGCTTCTATAAGATAGAAGACCTCCTTAGCGGGATAGAAGACCTCTGTTGGAGGCTTCTAAAGGATAGAAGACCTCCGTGAGAGGCTTCTATAGGATAGAAGACCTCCGTTGGAGGCTTCTATAGTATAGAAGACCTCCGTTGGAGGCTTTTATAGTATAGAGGACCTCCGTTGGAGGCTTCTATAGTATGGAAGACCTCCGTTGGAGGCTTCTATAGTATAGAAGACCTCCGTTGGAGGCTTTTATAGCATAGAAGACCTCCGTTGGAGGCTTCTATTGTATAGAAGACCTCCGTTGGAAGATATCTGTAGGATAGAAGGTCTTCGTAGGTTGCTTCTAAGAAGACTTTCTGGTCTTCTATGAGAGGATCTTCAGAGGTCTTCTATCCTATAGAGGCCTCCTACGGAGATCTTCTATCCTATAGAAGCCCCCTACGGAGGTCTTCTATCCTACAGAAGCTTCCCACGGAGTTCTTCTATCCTACAGAAGCTTCCCACGGTGTTCTTCTATCCTATAGAAGCCTTCCACGGCGTCTTCTATCCTATAGAAGCCTCCTACGGAGGTCTTCTATTCAATAGAAGCCTCCTACGAAGGTCTTCTATCCTACGGAGGTCTCTATTCTATAGAAGCCTCCTATGGATAGAAGACCTCCGTGGGAGGCTTCCACAGGAAACCTCCATGGGAGGCTTCTATAGGCTAGAAGACCTCCGTGGGAGACTTCTATAAGATACAAGACCTCCGTAGGAGGTTTCTACAGGATAGAAGACCTCCTTAGGAGGCTTCTATAGGACAGAAAACCTCCGTAGGAGGCTTTTGTAGGATAGAAGACATCCGTAGGAGGCTTCTATAGGATAGAAGACCTCAGTAGGAGGCTTCTATAGGATAGAAGACCTCCATAGGAGGCTTCTATAGGATAGAAGACCTCCTTTGGAGTCTTCTATAGGATAGAAGAACTCCGTTGGAGGCGTCTAAAAGCTAGAAGACCTCTATGGAGGCTTCTATAGTATAGAAGACCTCCGTTGGAGGCTTCTATAGTATAGAAGACCTCCGTTGGAGGCTTCTATAGTATAGAAGACCTCCGTTGGAGGCTTCTATAGTATAGAAGACCTCCGTTGGAGGCTTCTATAGTATAGAAGACCTCCGTTGGAGGCTTCTATAGTATAGAATACCTCCGTTGGAGGCTTCTATAGTATAGAATACCTCCGTTGGAGGCTTCTATAGTATAGAATACCTCCGTTGGAGGCTTCTATAGTATAGAAGACCTCCGTTGGAGGCTTCTATAGTATAGAAGACCTCCGTTGGAGGCTTCTATAGTATAGAAGACCTCCGTTGGAGGCTTCTATAGTATAGAAGACCTCCGTTGGAGGCTTCTATAGGATAGAAGACCTCCGTAGGAGGCTTCTATAGGATAGAAGACCTCCGTGGGAGGCTCCTATAAGATAGAAGGCTTCTATAGCATAGAAGACCTCCGTGGGAGGCTTCTACAGAATAGAAGACCTACGTGGGAGGCTCCGTAGGAGGCTTCTATAGCATAGAAGACCTTCGTCTCCCCGCGGAGGTCTTTTATCCTTTTATAGGATAGAAGACCTCCGTGGGAGGCTTCTATAGGATAGAATACATCCGTAGGAGGCTTCTATAGGATAGAAGACCTCCACAGGAGGCTTCTATAGGATAGAAGACCTCCGTAGGAGGCTTCTATAGGATAGAAGACCTCCGTAGGAGGCTTCTACAGGATAGAAGACCTCCGTGGGAGGCTCCTATAAGATAGAAGACCTCCGTGGGAGGCTCCTATAAGATAGAAGACCTCCGTGGGAGGCTTCTATAGCATAGAAGACCTCCGTGGGAGGCTTCTACAGAATAGAAGACCTACGTGGGAGGCTCCGTAGGAGGCTTCTATAGGATAGAAGACCTCCGTAGGAGGCTTCTTTAGGATGGAAGACCTCCGTGGGAGGCTTCTATAGCATAGAAGACCTTCGTGGGAGGCTCCGTAGGAGGCTTCTATAGCATAGAAGACCTCCATAGGAGGCTTCTATAGGATAGAAGACCGCCGTGGGAGGCTTTTATAGGATAGAAGACCTCCGTGGGAGGCTTCCATAGGATAGAAGACCTTCGTGGGAGGCTTCGATAAGAAAGAAAACCTCCGTTGGAGGCTTCTATAGTATAAATGACCTCCGTTGGAGGCTTCTATAGTATAGAAGACCTCCGTTGGAGGCTTCTATAGTATAGAAGACCTCCGTTGGAGGCTTCTATAGTATAGAAGACCTCCGTTGGAGGCTTCTATAGTATAGAAGATCTCCGTTGGAGGCTTCTATAGTATAGAAGACCTCCGTTGGAGGCTTCTATAGTATAGAAGACCTCCGTTGGAGGCTTCTATAGTATAGAAGACCTCCGTTGGAGGCTTCTATAGTATAGAAGACCTCCGTTGGAGGCTTCTATAGTATAGAAGACCTCCGTTGGAGGCTTCTATAATATAGAAGACCTCCGTTGGAGGCTTTTATAGGATAGAAGACCTCCGTTGGAGGCTTCTATAGGATAGAAAACCTCCTTCTTCTATAAGATAGAAGACCTCCTTAGGAAGATGAAAGACCTCCGTAGGAGGCTTCTATAGGATAGAAGACCTCCGTGAGAGGCTTCTATAGGATAGAAGACATCCTTAGGAGGCTTTTATAGTATAGAAGACCTTCTTAGGATAGAAGACCTCCGTGGGATGCTTCTATAGGATAGGAGACCTTTTTAGGAGACTTCTATAGGATAGAAGACCTCCATAGGAGGCTTCTATAGCATAGAAGACCTCCATAGGAGGCTTCTATAGCATAGAAGACCTCCATAAGAGGCTTCTATAGCATAGAAGACCTCCATAGGAGGCTTCTATAGCATAGAAGACCTCCATAGGAGGCTTCTATAGCATAGAAGACCTCCATAGGAGGCTTCTATAGCATAGAAGACCTCCATAGGAGGCTTCTATAGCATAGAAGACCTCCATAGGAGGCTTCTATAGCATAGAAGACCTCCATAGGAGGCTTCTATAGGATAGAAGACCTCCGTAGGAGGCTTCTATAGGATAGAAGACCTCCGTAGGAGGCTTCTATAGGATAGAAGATCTCCGTAGGAGGCTTCTATATGATAGAAAACCTCCGTAGGAGGCTTCTATAGGATTGAAGACCTCCGTAGAAGGCTTCTATAGGATAGAAGACCTTCTCAAGAGGCTTCTATAGGACAGAAAGCCTCCTTAGAAAGCTTCTATAGGATAGGAGACCTCCGTGGGAGGCTTTTATAGGATAGAAGACCTCCGTTGGAGGCTTCTATAGGATAAAAGACCTCCGTTGGAGGCTTCTATAGGATAGAATACCTCCGTTGGAGGCTTCTATAGGATAGAAGACCACCGTTGGAGGCTTCTATAGGATAGAAGACCTCCGCTGGAGGCTTCTATAGTTTAGAAGACCTCCGTTGCGGGCTTCTATAGGATAGAAGACCTCCGTAGGAGTCTCCTATAAGATAGAAGACCTCCGTTGGAGGCTTCTATAGGATAAAAGACCTCCGTTGGAGGCTTCTATAGGATAGAATACCTCCGTTGGAGGCTACTATAGGATAGAAGACCACCGTTGGAGGGTTCTATAGTATAGAAGGCCTCCGTTGGAGGATTCTATTTGATCGAAGTTCCGTGCTTGCTTCTAAGAAGACTTTCTGGTCTTCTGCGAGAAGACCTTCAGCTCTTCTATGAAAAGACATTCAACACTTCTATTAGAAGAATTTCTGGTCTTCTATGGGAAAGGTTTCTGGTCTTCAATGGGAAAACGTAATAGTTCCCTATCGGAACACCTTTTGTTATTTTATAAAACGGCGTTCTGGCCTTCAATGGGAGAAACGATTGCTCTTCCACGATAAGACCCTCTGGTCTTCTATGAGAACCCATTTTGCCACTCTGCACCAGCATTTCAATGTCTTTAAAAAAACAATGTAACGATCCAGCTACGATTTGCGTAAATTCTTATGGATTCCGAGAATTCTTTAAAAAAAAATAAATCATAAAAACTAACGGAATTCAACACGCAACATTTGTGACTTCTATAATTACTCCTTTGTTAATAATTATGACTTGCAATGGCGGCGGATGCCTTATGGCTGCAAATTACTTCGTTTCCACAAAATTCTCGAGAACTTACAAAAAAATTATACAATTTTTTATGTTTTTCGTAAAAAACGCGAGGCGTGATAACCTTGAGGCTTTTTTTACGCAGTCTTACAGCAACTTACGTAAATTTTCATAACATTATTGCTCTTTCTCTTTACGCCTATTACCCAAGGGGTTTCCAAAAAAACCAAAGAACAAGCAAAAGACAAAGATGCGAAGGAGTAGGGAAAGGTTTATTATCCTTTCGCAGAAACTCTTTCTGCGATGTTTGTTTTTTAAGCAGTGAAACCCTTCGCAATTTACCTCCTTCCTCATTAAAGGGTCGTTGTCATCTATGTAACTGGTTAGCTGCTGGTCATAACAACAACAAAAAGACACCTCTTTTTATTGAGAACCGTAAAAAACAACAAAAGGAGGAAAGAAAATGATTAAGTCATAAATTGCCAAAAGAAGAGAAGAAACAAGAAAAAAATAATAAACGACAAAATGGCAGGTAAATTTGAATTGAATAAGCAAGACATCATCGGACTTAACTATGCTGTAAAAGGATGTAATATTGCCGCGCATATGTCCGTCCGTTCATCCGCCTGTCCCTGTATCCTTCCGTTTCGCGGAATTTGTTTGTAAATATTAGGCAAGGGTATTACATAAGGGTTACACAACCAACCGGTTATATGACTTCAGCTAATGTTGCATCGTAAAAAACACGCCGTTTGTTTTTTTGTCTCTCTATTTAAAAAACAAAAGAATCCGCGTGGACAGACACACACGGAATTGTGTGTGAGTGGCTGCCTTCTTCGTCCGTCCTGGTGAAAAACACTATCCCAACCCCTTGAAAAAGGTTTGAAGTATTCGCTAAAAAAGAGAAAAACGCAACATGACACAACCCACACACCAAAAAAATGACTCACAAAAAAAGAAGACGGAAGAAAGGAGTTGTAAAAAATAAATTGCGCATTGTTAGCTGACATTGTTTGACAACTTTATGACTCTTTCTTTTCGTAGATGATTGCGGGAAAAAGGTTTCCCTTACGTTGTCTTACGCGAGTTATATGATAGGCTTGTCCTTTGCGTAAAAAAACTATCCCTCCTGACGATATGATGAAGTCATAATGTGCAATATTCGATGTGTTTTTTAACACTACTTGTTGGTGTAAAGTACATCCTCAGTTAGGCTTACCTAACTAAAAAAATTCAATACCTTCTCTTTTCCTGTCATTATGAAATCATCATAAAATTGTTGGCAAATATTACGGGACAAATCGACACCTACTTCCCTGAAATTACATAAACAAATACATGGAGGAAGTGAAAAAAGGATACAGGAAAAAAGGATTATTAAACACTAATTACCCTTTCTTTGGTACCCTTTCAATTATTTTGTTCGAAGAAAGGGTGTGAGTTTTTTGGTTTTCATTGCGCAAATAAACCTCAAGAAGAAGTTTTTTAAGATTTCATTCACTTTAAATTATTGCCCATAAAGTTGGGACCATCCTTTTGCTTATTCATAATTTGGTCTTTCCAATGAAAGGGTTTTTTGATAGAAAATGTTTAGAAGCAAGAATAGAAAAATATTTCATTGAAGACAAGAAAGCTGGAAGAAGAAGATTTTTAGAAGACAGACTTCGGAGTAGAAGGAGAATAACGTGAAATACCAAAAAAAAGGCGAATATCATTTTTTAATATTAATTTTAAATCAATTTCTCGTTGGAATCGAGTTTAACCACCACATAGTCACTTGTAAAAATAAACGATTCCAAAAATTAATTAAAAATGATCTTCGCCCTAATTGCCAACATTTTCAAATAAATAAAATCAGCTGAGCCAGGCTAGAGTTTGAACCCACGTCCTTGAAAAACACAAGAAAAAAGCTGTTGTCACGACGTGTTAGCGTTCAGAGCCAAACTCATTACTTTCAAAGGCAGCGCTGAGCGTTTGTCATAAAAGCACACCTAAAATGGACAAATAGCTATTGTTCTTATAAAAAAATAAAAAAATGCATTTAAAAGAAGAAAGTTCGATGATAGAGAAGCCGCTCCACGGCCGATATTCTGTAGAGCAGCATTCCGCAGTCCTTTACTCGCGAGCAAGCAAAGAGAGCGTCACACTCCACTCACTAATTGAAAAACCATGCACTGACAACAGTGTTTGCTCAAATTGTTGTTCTTGTGTGCCGATTGCTGCTGTAGAGCCTCTACCAAAGGCGAATCATGGTCGTTGTGTGGGTTCAAATCTTTGGCTTTCCTTTTTCACTTGCAAAAATAAACGGTCATTAAGCTCGATTCCAACGAGAAATTAATTAAAAAAAGGATTTTCATAGTGTAGCAGGAAAGCTTCTAATAGAAATGCTGAGGTTCTCCAAAAGTTCCTAGAATCTAAAGAAAAAGATTGAACATTTTAATATTGGTTGTATATAATTATCGTATAGATTTAAAAAAAAAAAAAAAAAAAAAAAAAAAACAATATAGACTTCAAAAAACAATATAGGCTTTTCAATTAATCAAGGGTTTTCATAGAGAATTTGAAGGCCTTCTTGTTATAGAAACGCTGATGGCCCTCACATAAAAGAGTTCAATCCCATAGCAGCGGGTTCTTTGAACCGGATTGACCCGAAACCCAAAGCGTTTCGTGCAGCGGCTGTCACCCCAGCTACAAACCTATATTGATACAACAACAAAAACAAGTAAAACAAGTAAGAACGGCGTTAAGTTCGGGCCGAACTTGTTATACCCTCCACCAGAAGTTGTATTGAAGTAAAATGGAATAGTTAGTTCCCTTTCGTGTATGAAGAAGACTTAATAATAAATTTCAGGAATTTCGGTAAAACAATGTGAGGCACCATTCTATGGGGGCTATTTCAAAACGTCGATCTATACCGACAAATTTTTGACGGAAAGTTTTTAGGCTCAAAGAAGACTAAATACCAAATTTCCTATATTTCGGTAAGAGAATGTGGCTAAAACTAAAAAAATACCGAAAATCAAGAAGTAAGCTTCTATGGGGATATAGGAAGACGTGGATCTATACTGATAATACTCTTCTGGAATATTTTATAACTCTTGGAAGACGAAATAACGAATTTCAGACATTTCGGTTGGATATTGACGTCACAATCTTCAGTATTACGAAAATCCGGAGGTACCGTTCTATGGGGGCTATATCGAAACGTGGACTATACCGACGAATTTTAGTCAGAAATGGCAAAATGAAAGCGTGGACCTGTACAGACATATTTCTGGCGAACAGTTTTATATCACATTGAAGACTAAATACCAAATGTCAGCCATTTTGGTGGAATATTGAAGACACAACCTTCAAAAAACGAAAAATCGGGAGGTACTTTTCCATGGGGGCTATATGAAGGCGTGGACCTATACCTACAAATTTAAAGGGGAAGTTTGAGTACCCCCAACGAAGTCTAAATACCAAATTTCCATTTCGGTGGAATATTAAGGCCATAACGTTCAAAATACCGAATATCGGGAGGTACCGCTCAATGGGGGCTATATGAAGAGATGGACCGATACCGACAAAGTCCTGGGGGAAAGTTTTATACCACCAACGTAGACTAAGTACAAAATTTCAGCCATTTCGGTGTGATAATGAAGCTGAAACCTTTAAAATACCGAAAATCGGGAGGTACCGTTCTATGGGGGCTATATGAAGGTGTGGACCGATACCGACGAAATTCTGGGGGAAAGTTTTATACCCCTAAAGAAGACTACGTACCAAATTTCAGCCATTTTGGTAGGATAATGAAGCTAAAACCTTCAAAATACCGAAAATCGGGAGGTACCGTTCTATGGGGGCTATATCAAAACGAAGACCGATATATCCTATTTTCAATACCAACCATCCTGCAAGTAATAAAAACTTCTGTACCAAATTTTGACTCTCTATCTTTAAAATTGCGAGCTGTATCTTGATTTCAACAGACAGACGGACATGGTCAAATCGAATTTAAACTAAGTTTGCACAAAATATTACGAAGGCCACCTTTTGGACCGAATCGGCAGATGCGTTCGAGAGTTATGTTGCGCTACAACTCCTACACACGGTGTCATAGGGGCTTTTTGCATCTTTCAGGCTATTTTCTCAGGAAGTATGGACTTGCCCCTGATGAGACTTGAACCGTCGTTAATACAAGTTGCTATTACAAAAATCAAAGCGATTCGAGAGCAGGTCCTAAACCGAACTTTTCCGAAATTTTGTGTGGGTGGTACCCGAAGGAGTGGACCGATTGAGTCCATATTGGAACCTCATCAAAGTCCGGTAGAAATTTCACGATGTGCTAAGTATGGACCAAATCGACTACTTTCTTTAAGAGTTATCGTGCGCACAAACTTTCCGAACATTTCCGAACTTTTGTGGGAGAGGTACCAGAACGAGTGGACCGATATAACCTATCTTCGAACTTAAACTAAGTTTGGACAAAGTATTACTAAAGCCAAATTTTGGACCGAATCGGATGATCCGTTCGAGAGTTATCGTGCGCTGAGGGTATAACAACATAAAAGAGTTCAGGTTATCCAAGAGCTCTGGGGTAGATGTTAAAAATATATTTTCTTAGCTCTTCTATAAGCAGACCTTCAGCTCTTCTATAAGAAGACCTTCAACCTTCAGCTCTTCTATGAGAATACCTTCAGCTCTTCTATGAGATCTTCAGCTCTTCTATGAGAAGACCTTCAGTCTTCTGTGAGAAGACCTTCAGCTCTTCTATGTGAAGTCCTTCAGCTCTTCTATGAGAAGACCTTCAGCTCTTCTATGAGAAGACACTATCAGTAGTGGAATTCTGTAACACATTTTTGAGTTACCGACGAAAATCGGTAAAATAAAAACGCAAAAATGTGAATGAAAAGTTGCAATAAAAGTTGACAACACTATTGATATCGGTAGGAGTTAGCGACAGCTTTATTTTGGTTGTTAACTTACCGAAAATTTTCGTTTATTGCCGAAATTATAACAATTTTAATTTTACCGACTTTTGTCGATAAGTCAAAAAATGAGTTACAGAATTTCACTACTGATCTTCTATTAGAAGACCTTTAGCTCTTCTGTGAGAAGGCCTTCAGCTCTTCTATGAGAAGACCTTCAGCCCTTCTATAAGAAGACCTTCAGCTCTTCTATGAGAAGACGTTCAGCTCTTCTATGAGAGGACCTTCAGCTCTTCTATGAGAAGACACTATCAGATCTTCTATTAGAAGACCTTTAGCTCTTCTGTGAGAAGACCTTCAGCTCTTCTGTGAGAAGACCTTCAGCTCTTCTATGAGAAGACCTTCTGCTCTTCTATGAGAAGACCTTCAACTCTTTTATGAGAATACCTTCAGCTCTTCTATGAGAAGACCTTCAGCTCTTCTATGAGAAGACCTTCAGCTCTTCTATGAGAAGACCTTCAGCTCTTCTATAAGAAGACCTTCAGCTATTCTATGAGAAGACCTTCAGCTCTTCTATGAGAAGACCTTCAGCTCTTCTATGAGAAGACCTTCAGCTCTTCTATGAGAAGACCTTCAGCTCTTCTATGAGAAGACCTTCAGCTCTTCTATGAGAAGACCTTCAGCTCTTCTATGAGAAGACCTTCAGCTCATCTATGAGAAGACCTTCAATTCTTTTATGAGAATACCTTCAGCTCTTCTATGAGAAGACCTTCAGCTCTTCTATGAGAAGACATTCAGCTCTTCTATGAGAAGACCTTCAGCTCTTCTATGAGAAGACGTTCAGCTCTTCTATGAGAGGACCTTCAGCTCTTCTATGAGAAGACACTATCAGATCTTCTATTAGAAGACCTTTAGCTCTTCTGTGAGAAGACCTTCAGCTCTTCTGTGAGAAGACCTTCAGCTCTTCTGTGAGAAGACCTTCAGCTCTTCTATGAGAAGACCTTCAGCTCTTCTATGAGAAGACCTTCTGCTCTTCTATGAGAAGACCTTCAACTCTTTTATGAGAATACCTTCAGCTCTTCTATGAGAAGACCTTCAGCTCTTCTATGAGAAGACCTTCAGCTCTTCTATGAGAAGACCTTCAGCTCTTCTATAAGAAGACCTTCAGCTATTCTATGAGAAGACCTTCAGCTCTTCTATGAGAAGACCTTCAGCTCTTCTATGAGAAGACCTTCAGCTCTTCTATGAGAAGACCTTCAGCTCTTCTATGAGAAGACCTTCAGCTCATCTATGAGAAGACCTTCAATTCTTTTATGAGAATACCTTCAGCTCTTCTATGAGAAGACCTTCAGCTCTTCTATGAGAAGACCTTCAGCTCTTCTATGAGAAGACCTTCAGCTCTTCTATGAGAAGACCTTCAGCTCTTCTATGAGAAGACCTTCAGCTCTTCTATGAGAAGACCTTCAGCTCTTCTATGAGAAGACGTTCAGCTCTTCTATGAGAGGACCTTCAGCTCTTCTATGAGAAGACACTATCAGATCTTCTATTAGAAGACCTTTAGCTCTTCTGTGAGAAGACCTTCAGCTCTTCTGTGAGAAGACCTTCAGCTCTTCTGTGAGAAGACCTTCAGCTCTTCTATGAGAAGACCTTCAGCTCTTCTATGAGAAGACCTTATGCTCTTCTATGAGAAGACCTTCAACTCTTTTATGAGAATACCTTCAGCTCTTCTATGAGAAGACCTTCAGCTCTTCTATGAGAAGACCTTCAGCTCTTCTATGAGAAGACCTTCAGCTCTTCTATAAGAAGACCTTCAGCTATTCTATGAGAAGACCTTCAGCTCTTCTATGAGAAGACCTTCAGCTCTTCTATGAGAAGACCTTCAGCTCTTCTATGAGAAGACCTTCAGCTCATCTATGAGAAGACCTTCAATTCTTTTATGAGAATACCTTCAGCTCTTCTATGAGAAGACCTTCAGCTCTTCTATGAGAAGACCTTCAGCTCTTCAGCTCTTCTGTGAGAAGACCTTCAGCTCTTCTGTGAGAAGACCTTCAGCTCTTCTGTGAGAAGACCTTCAGTCTTCTGTGAGAAGACCTTCAGTCTTCTGTGAGAAGTCCTTCAGCTCCTTCTATGAGAAGACCTTCAGCTCTTCTATGAGAAGACACTATCAGTAGTGGAATTCTGTAACACATTTTTGAGTTACCGACGAAAATCGGTAAAATAAAAACACAAAATTCTGAATGAAAAGTTGCAATAAAAGTTGACAACACTATTGATATCGGTAGGAGTTAGCGACAGCTTTATTTTGGTTGTTAACTTACCGAAAATTTTCGTTTATTGCCGAAATTATAACAATTTTAATTTTACCGACTTTTTTCGATAAGTCAAAAAATGAGTTACAGAATTTCACTACTGATCTTCTATTAGAAGACCTTTAGCTCTTCTGTGAGAAGACCTTCAGCTCTTCTATGAGAAGACGTTCAGCTCTTCTATGAGAAGACCTTCAGCTCTTCTATGAGAAGACGTTCAGCTCTTCTATGAGAGGACCTTCAGCTCTTCTATGAGAAGAACTTCAGATGTTCTATTAGAAGACCTTTAGCTCTTCTGTGAGAAGACCTTCAGCATTTCTATGAGAAGATCTTCAGCTCTTCTATGAGAAGACCTTCAGCTCTTCTATAAGAAGACCTTCAGCTATTCTTGAGAAGACCTTCAGCTCTTCTATGAGAAGACCTTCAGCTCTTCTATGAGAAGACCTTCAGCCCTTCTATGAGAAGAACTTCAGATGTTCTATTAGAAGACCTTTAGCTCTTCTGTGAGAAGACCTTCAGCTCTTCTATGAACTCCGTAGGAGGCTTCTATAGAATAGAAGACCTATGTAGGTGGCTTCTGTAGAATAGAAGACCTCCGTAGGAGGCTTCTATAGAATAGAAGACCTCCGTGGGAGGCTTCTATAGAATAGAAGACCTCCGTGGGAGGCTTCTATAGAATAGAAGACCTCCGTGGGAGGCTTCTATAGAATAGAAGACCTCCGTGGGAGGCTTCTATAGAATAGAAGACCTCCGTGGGAGGCTTCTATAGAATAGAAGACCTCCGTGGGAGGCTTCTATAGAATAGAAGAACTCCGTAGGAAGCTTCTATAGAATAGAAGACCTCCGTTGGTGTCTTCTATAGAATAGAAGACCTCCGTAGGTGGCTTCTATAGAATAGTAGACCTCCGTAGGTGGCTTCTATAGAATAGAATACCTCCGTAGGAGGCTTCTTTAGAATATAATACCTCCGTTGGAGGCTTCTTTAGAATAGAAGACCTCCGCAGGAGGTTTCTTTAGAATAGAATACCTCCGCAAAATAGAATAGAAGACCTCCGTAGGAGGCTTCTATAGAATCTGCCCTTGTAAGAACTCATCATCATGCTTATAGAGGTTCTCTTTAAGTCGTCTATGAAAACTTCTTTTAGCTACTTTATAACGATAAAATGTTGCCTTTAGCACGTCCTCATACAAACTTATCCTAACTTGGACGCCTCTCCTTTCATCCCTTATAGTGGAACACAAAACTTGCACGCCATTTAAATAAATATCCGTTTCAAATTTGTTTACAATTAAATATTTATACAACAGAGATTTCATAGATGTCCCGCCCCATTAAACCTACTGGAAAATATTTGTAACAAATCTCCGCTTACTTAATTTAAATGTTTCCTAAATAGATTTCAATTGATGGTAATTAAGCGACATGGCGACACACTTAACTTCCTTTCCCTTCCCCCATCAAAATCCCTAAGAGTGGCAGAGGGATAAAAAGGAACCGACTTTGTGTTTAGAGGCGCTTAAAATGATGTTTTTTAAGTAGATAACAAGGTTCGAAAACCACTTAAAGGAACACACAAAAAAGCGATGTAATATGTCTTGTATCAAGTCTAAAAAAACAGCAACAAATAAAATGTTCAACAACCACCAAACCAATTATGGCTGCAAGCAGGGCAACGGAGTCAAAAAACCACCACCATTACCACTTTGGCTGGCCACTGTTTTGTTCCTTCCTTTGGTAGCTCATGGCTGGCTGTTGTTCTACCACTTGAACACCACCGACCAACCACACCACACCGCACATCATTGACATTTTCCCTGTTTGTCTTGCCTTTTGTGCTTGCTGCATCCCCCTTATTAGACGATGGATATGCACCCAAAGAAGATCAAAGTGACGTCAAACATGACATAATTGTCGACACTTAACAGTTTGTGTTTCTTTTCAATTTTCTTCTTGATCTTCTAGTTGTTGTTGTTACAAAAAAACAACAAACACAAATCGTCACTATTAAAATGCCACCACTTCAGATCAATAAAATACATTTTTATCATTTTAAGTTCCACTCAGTGGACGGACGGATGGACGAACGGAACAGTCTTGACACAGTAGCATTGTGGCGTGTAGAACGTCTTGTTAATGGAGGCAAGCGCCGCCACGGCCGCCTATTTGGCACTGCTAATTGCCTCTTAAGTAGTTATTGCCGGTGCTAGTGGGACATTTGTCATCCCCTCTTTAGTGTCTTTAGGATCGATTGGGCTTTATAGCCGAACAATAATTGTAGCGGTTTTGTTTTGTCTTGTTTTCTTGCTTCGCCTCCTTAAATCATCCTTAAATACAATTAATTTGTTGGTTTTTTTTCAAGAGCATGCTGCGAGTCGATTGATCCGCTTTTCGTTTAATGTGTGAGTGGTAATGGAGACATTATTCTTGTTTTAAAGGAAGTAATTGTCACATTGGTTACTTCCGTTTTTTGTTCACAGAGATCTGGATGAGAGGTGTAATTCGAGTTAATTTTTTGGTGACAGTGTCGGAAGTTATCAAAGGCGATTTTGGGGGTTATGGTCCAATTAGAGTGTTTAATTTATACTATTAATTTAGTGGGAGTGACTAAACATAGGGTAATTGAGAAGTTTTGGAAAATTTAACTCTTGACTGCTCTGAGAAGACAGTTCTATAAAGACCCCTTCCTTCAGCTCTTCTAACTCTATTAAAATTCCTCAAACTACGGATGTCTTCTATTCTATAGAAACCTCCTACGGATGTCTTCTATTCTATAGAAACCTCCTACGGAGGTCTTCTATTCTATAGAAGCCTCCTACGGAGCCCTTCTATTCTATAGAAGCCTCCTACGGAGCCCTTCTATTCTATAGAAGCCTCCTACGGAGCCCTTCTATTCTATAGAAGCCTCCTACGGAGCCCTTCTATTCTATAGAAGCCTCCTATGGAGCCCTTCTATTCTATAGAAGCCTCCTACGGAGCTCTTCTATTCTATTTATAGAAGCCTCCTAAGGAGCTCTTCTATTCTATAGAAGCCTCCTACGGAGCTCTTCTATTCTATAGAAGCTTCCTACGGACCTCTTGAATCCTATAGAAGCCCCCTACGGAGATTTATTATTCTATAGAAACCCCCTAGGGAGCTCTTCTATTCTATAGAAGCCTCCCACGGAGGTCTTCTATTCTATAGAAGCCTCCTACGGAGGTCTTTTATTCTATAGAGACCTCCTACGGAGCTCTTCTATTCTATAGAGACCTCCTACGGAGCTCTTCTATTCTATAGAGACCTCATACGGAGCTCTTCTATTCTATAGACACCTCTTAGGGAGCTCTTCTATAGAGACCTCCTACAGAGCTCTTCTATTCTATAGAGACCTCCTACGGAGCTCTTCTATTCTATAGAGACCTCCTGCGGAGCTCTTCTATTCTATGGAGACCTCCTACGGAGCTCTTCTATTCTATAGAGACCTCCTACGGAGCTCTTCTATTCTATAGAGACCTCCTACGGAGCTCTTCTATTCTATAGAGACCTCCTACGGAGCTCTTCTATTCTATAGAGACCTCCTACGGAGCTCTTCTATTCTATAGAGACCTCCTACGGAGCTCTACTATTCTATAGAGACCTCCTACGGAGCTCTTCTATTCTATAGAGACCTCCTACGGAGCTCTTCTATTCTATAGAGACCTCCTACGGAGCTCTTCTATTCTATAGAGACCTCCTACGGAGCTCTTCTATTCTATAGAGACCTCCTACGGAGCTCTTCTATTCTATAGAGACCTCCTACGGAGCTCTTCTATTCTATAGAGACCTCCTACGGAGCTCTTCTATTCTATAGAGACCTCCTACGGAGCTCTTCTATTCTATAGAGACCTCCTACGGAGCTCTTCTATAGAAGCCTCCTACGGAGCCCTTCTATTCTATAGAAGCCTCATACGGATCTCTTCTATTCTACAGAAACCTCCTACGGAGGTCTTCTATTGTATAGAAGCCTCCTACGGAGCTCTTCTATTCTATAGAAGCTTCCTACGGACCTCTTGAATTCTATAGATGCCCCCTACGGAGCTCTATTATTCTATAGAAACCCCCCTACGGAGCTCTTCTATTCTATATAGGCCTCCTACGGAGCTCTTCTATTCTATAGAAACCTCCTACGGATCTTTTCTATTCTATAGAAGCCTCCTACGGAGCTCTTTTATTCTATAGAAGCCTCCTACGGAGCTTTTCTATTCTACAGAAGCCTCCTACGGAGCTCTTCTATTCTATAGAAGCCTCCTACGGAGCTCTTCTATTCTATAGAGACCTCCTACGGAGCTCTTCTATTCTATAGAGACCTCCTACGGAGCTCTTCTATTCTATAGAGACCTCCTACGGAGCTCTTCTATTCTATAGAGACCTCCTACGGAGTTCTTCTATTCTATAGAGACCTCTTACGGAGCTCTTCTATTCTATAAAAACCTCCTACGGAGCTCTTCTATTCTACAGAAGCTTCCTACGGAGCTCTTCTATTCTATAGAAGCCTCTTACGAAGCTCTTCTATTCTATAGAAGCCTCCTACGTAGCTCTTCTATTTTACAGAAGCCTCCTTCGGAGCTCTTCTATTCTACAGAAGCCTCCTACGGAGCTCTTCTATTCTATAGAAGCCTCCTACGGAGCTCTTCTATTTTACAGAAGCCTCCTTCGGAGCTCTTCTATTCTACAGAAGCCTCCTACGGAGCTCTTCTATTCTATAGAAGCCTCCTACGGAGCTCTTCTATTCTATAGAAGCCTCCTATGGAGCTCTTCTTTTCCATAGAGACCTCCTACGGAGCTCTTCTATTCTATAGAGACATCCTACTGAGCTCTTCTATTCTATAGAGACCTCATACGGAGCTCTTCTATTCTATAGAAGTCTCCTACGGAGCTCTACAATTCTATAGAAGTCTCCTACGGAGTTCTTCTATTCTATAGAAGTCTCCTACGGAGCTCTTCTATTCTATAAAAGTATCCTACGGAGCTCTTCTATTCTATAGAGACCTTCTACGGAGCTCTTCTTTTCTATAGAGACCTCCTACGGAGCTCTTCCATTCTATAGAAACTTCCTACGGAGCTCTTTTGTTCTATAGAGACCTCATACGGAGCTTTTCTATAGAAGTCTCCTACGGAGCTCTCCTATTCCAGAAACGTCTCGTACATAGATCTTCTATTCTATAGAAATCTCCTAAGTCAATTCTGTATAAGGCTCCTACTGAGCTCTTCTATTCTATAGAAACCTCCTATGGACCTCTTATATTTTATAGATACCTCCTACGGAGCTCTTCTATTCTATAGAAGTCTCCTACGGAGCTCTTCTATTCTATAGAAGTCTCCTACGGAGCTCTTCTTTTCTATAGAGACCTCCTACGTAGCTCTTCTATTCTATAGAGACCTCCTACGGAGCTCTTCTATTCTATAGAAACTCCCTACGGAGCTCTTCTGTTCTATAGAGACCTCATACGGAGCTTTTCTTTTCTATGGAAGTCTCCTACGGAGCTCTTCTATTCTAGAAACGTCTCATACGGAGCTCTTCTATTCTATAGAAATCTCCTAAGTCAATTCTATATAAGGCTCCTACTGAGCTCTTTTATTCTATAGAAACCTCCTATGGACCTATTATATTTTATAAATACCTCCTACGGAGCTTTTCTATTCTATAGAGACCTCATACGGAGCTCTTCTATTCTATAGACACCTCTTACGGAGCTCTTCTATAGAGACCTCCTACAGAGCTCTTCTATTCTATAGAGACCTCCTACGGAGCTCTTCTATTCTATAGAAACCTCCTACGGAGCTCTTCTATTCTACAGAAGTCTCCTACGGAGCTCTTCTATTCTACAGAAGTCTCCTACGGAGCTCTTCTATTATATAGAAGCCTCCTTCGGAGCTCTTCTATTCTATAGAAGCTGCATACGGAGCTCTTCTATAGAAGCTTTATACGGAGCTTTATTAAAATATCCCAGTCTAGAGACCCTCCTGGTTGTTTTTAAAGATTCTTTCCCTCCAACTCTCTAATGGCTTCCTCCAACTCTATCATAAAGATTCTCGTTTTTGCGGATAACCTTCAATTCGTCTATAAATTACTCCTTTAATTGATTATTCGTTCTCTTCTGTCCTCTATTGGCCTTCGCTTGAGTGTAAAAATCCTTTATTAAACTCTTTACTTCCTTTTGTCTCCCGACCTACCCCTTCATGACTTGTTAGTAGTTCTAATTAATTCTCAGAATATCTGTTGCTAATACCCTGCAAGTCATAATTGGCACAAATTTCGATAATCCGAATGTTCTGTTCTATGTGCAAATTTCCTCTGCAATTTACGAAGGCGAGAGAGAAGGAGAACAAACCAGAAAGGATTAAATTGAAAAGAAAGGATTAAAAGAAAACCAAATATGTTCTTGGCGAGCAGCCACCAAAATCCTTTCACCGAAACAATAGCCATCATGGCCAGAAAGAAGAAAGGGCTACAAGTAGCTGCAGAACATTAAAAATCCCATCATCCTTTTATGGTATACGCCCGCACGTAAATTAGAGATAAACCAACGAAATAACAGAAGATGATAAAGCATTTGAAACGCTTGGACCACACCCATTATTGCTGCTGGCTGGCTGGCTGCACAGCACAGCAACCCTTTTTTCGGTGGCCAAACGAACTTATGGCCGAAACCCTATTGCAGATCATGGTTGCTTCTTCATCGTGCACTCTGCGTATGCAAATGTTTTGCTTTAATTTGCATCCTTAACGGATTAAATCGAGATCAACGGGGTAAAGATGAATGCAAAAGGGCAAAAAGGATTATGGAAGGATTGTCAATGACCTGTTTAGGCAGCCCATTTGCTGCTTACTACCTACAGTCGTACCTACTGTTCGCGTGGTTACCCTTTTGTGTTGCTACACCACCTTGGCAAAGCCGAGCATCATTAATTATTTAATCCTTTCGTTTACTTGACTTTTAAATCCTTTGACAACAGAATCGCAGCCCATCGCATGGATCAAGCGAAAGGCTTAAACATCGAAGTCAACGACAATCCAAATCCCCCCTCGGAAAAGAGAAAGGCTTGTCTTGTTTTTCAGCTAATAAGGGGTTAATTCTATTCGCTTAACATTAAGCCGCACATGTTAACGAGATTATCCACGATTAACTACCTAAATTCTCAAAACGTTTTGCGATTATCCCAGCGACTAAAGTGGGAGAGAGAGAAGTCAGATTTTAATTCGCTTAAAGTTAATTTAGAGTTTTAGGGAGAAAAGCAGGGCGATTTAAAACTAAAGCAGCCATCAGTCCAGGCTTCATCCACGTTTGTTTGTTTATTTGTTTTGAGAAGTCAGGACGATTAGACGAAGCTGATCTGAGACAATCTGCTCTAAAGCAGCCTCTAAAGGAAGAGGGCGTCCGTCCCTTAAGCAGTTTAAGCATAGCAGATAAATTTATGTTAAGTCCAAAATTAAGAGCAAAATAGGAAGTGAATGTCCAGAAGGGGGAGTGGAAGTACCAACGAAATGAAATCTTTTTCCTTTCCTCAGCTTCTAAAGAGGGTGTGATTTGCTCAAATCTTAGCAAATGTTTATAAATATGAGAGCAGAGTAGTAGAATGCTTTGTATTTTCGGAACAGGTACTATTTTGTATTTAGATTTACAGAAGGTGTAGGCCGAACTAATTTATGAAGGCAAAAGTCAATCCGTAGGAGCCATCAGGATGAATGTTTGAAGATTTAACATATTTTAAAAGAATTGATTGGATATGCTTGGGAGGTCTTATATTCAAACCTGACATGTGAGTACATACATAGTTAGGTGTGGGGGAAATTTTGCACCAAGTCGTTGAGTATGAAAGAAGTCCCTATTCCAGAACAGAAGGAAGTTTTTTAGTGGCAGAATACAGTTTTAATATCTTGATAAAGAAGATGAAGGCAAAATTTAAAGACAAGGTAAAAATTCTATTGGAAATTTCCCCAGAAGGCTTCCATAGAAGCTTGGTGACTTCTGTGAAAAAAAGACCCCCTTGGGAGGCATCTATGGAATAAAAGGCCCTCTTTGGAGGCTTCTATGGAATATAAGACCTCCTTGGGAGGCTTTTATGGAATAAAATACCTCCCTGGGAAGCTTCTATGGATAAGACTTCATAAGGAGGCTTCTATAGAATATAAGAATTCATCGGGAGGCTTGAATGAAATAAAAGGCCGCCTCCTCCTTGAAAGGCGTCTATGCTATATAAGGCCTCCTCGGAAAGCTTTTGTGGAATAAAATACCTCATTGCGAGGTTTGAATGAAATAAAATACCTCATTGGCCGACTTATATGGAACATAAGTAATCCTTGGAAGGCATCTATGGAACATAAGAACTCATTTGAAGATTCCTACCGAATAAAAGATCTCCTCGGGAGGCCTCTAAGGAATATAAGACTTCCTCGGCAGGCTACTATGGAGTGTAAGAACTCCTTGGGAGGCTTGTGTGGAATAAAATGCCACCTTGGAGGCTTCTAATGAATAGAAGAGCTCCGAAGGAGACCTCCGTAGGAGGCTTCTGTAGAACAGAAGACCTCCGTAGGAGGCTTCTATAGAATAGAAAACCTGCGTAGGAGGCTTCTGTAGAACAGAAGACCTCCGTAGGAGGCTTCTATAGAATAGAAAACCTGCGTAGGAGGCTTCTATAGAAGAGAAAACCTCCGTAGGAGGCTTCTGTAGAACAGAAGACCTCCGTAGGAGGCTTCTATAGAATAGAAGACCTCCGTAGGAGGCTTCTATAGAATAGAAGACCTCCGTAGGAGGCTTCTATAGAATAGAAGACCTCCGTAGGAGGCTTCTATAGAATAGAAGACCTCCGTAGGAGCCTTCTATAGAATAGAAGACCTCCGTAGGAGGCTTCTATAGAATAGAAGACCTCCGTAGGAGGCTTCTATAGAATAGAAGACCTCCGTAGGAGGCTTCTATAGAATAGAAGACCTCCGTAGGAGGCTTCTATAGAATAGAAGACCTCCGTAGGAGGCTTCTATAGAATAGAAGACCTCCGTAGGAGGCTTCTATAGAATAGAAGACCTCCGTAGGAGGCTTCTATAGAATAGAAGACCTCCGTAGGAGGCTTCTATAGAATAGAAGACCTCCGTAGGAGGCTTCTATAGAATAGAAGACCTCCGTAGGAGGCTTCTATAGAATAGAAGACCTCCGTAGGAGGCTTCTATAGAATAGAAGACCTCCGTAGGAGGCTTCTATAGAATAGAAGACCTCCGTAGGAGGCTTCTATAGAATAGAAGACCTCCGTAGGAGGCTTCTATAGAATAGAAGACCTCCGTAGGAGGCTTCTATAGAATAGAAGACCTCCGTAGGAGTCTTCTATAGAATAGAAGACCTCCGTAGGAGGCTTCTATAGAATAGAAGACCTCCGTAGGAGGCTTCTATAGAATAGAAGACCTCCGTAGGAGGCTTCTATAGAATAGAAGACCTCCGTAGGAGGCTTCTATAGAATAGAAGACCTCCGTAGGAGGCTTCTATAGAATAGAAGACCTCCGTAGGAGGCTTCTATAGAATAGAAGACCTCCGTAGGAGGCTTCTATAGAATAGAAGACCTCCGTAGGAGGCTTCTATAGAATAGAAGACCTCCCTGGGAGGCTTCTATAGAATAGAAGACCTCCGTAGGAGGCTTCTAGAGAATAGAAGACCTCCCTGGGAGGCTTCTAGAGAATAGAAGACCTCCCTGGGAGGCTTCTAGAGAATAGAAGACCTCCCTGGGAGGCTTCTAGAGAATAGAAGACCTCCCTGGGAGGCTTCCAGAGAATAGAAGACCTCCCTGGGAGGCTTCTAGAGAATAGAAGACCTCCCTGGGAGGCTTCTAGAGAATAGAAGACCTCCCTGGGAGGCTTCTAGAGAATAGAAGACCTCCCTGGGAGGCTTCTAGAGAATAGAAGACCTCCGTAGGAGGCTTCTATAGAATAGAATACTTTGTAAAACACTTTAAATGATCAATAAACCATTATGACAAAATGCATCCGTATTTTTTGGTCAAATTTGCACAATGAATATATTTTATAGCCATACGTAACATGAATGCCTAATTATGTACATGTATATTTACTTCATATAAACATCTACGCACACACACATAGAGATATACATATGTACATAATTTACATAAAAACATGCATATGCTGGGAAAAAAATTAAAGAAAAACGTTTAGTATTTTATGGACATTGTTTTATAGCCGTCATCATCAGGTCACGCGAAAAAGATGTTCTTTCAGGAGGTGATAATGCAATTAAAAATGGCCATAAAAATATTTTTACAAGTTTTTCTGGCTAAAAATTTAGCAGAAGCAGCGAATTGGCAGTAAAAACTACCTTCGAGTGTTCGACGACAGTCAGTCATGCAACGCACATACACATGTATATGTGTGAGTATGTATGTATGTAAATCATACATCTTAAATTCTACCTCTGGGTCAAAAGGCTGTGGTCGATGAGGATGCTGCTGATGAGTTTTAGCGGTTTTACAACAACAACTTCAATTACCGGATCATTGTAATGCAAAATCGATGTTCTCTTCCTCTGCCAGTTTCAATGAAGATGGTGTTTTTTTTTTAAATAAAAAAACTATTTTTTAGGAGAGTTATTTTAACATTTAACCTCTCTCATTCTCATCATAATTTTTCTCAAATTGTAATTTTTTCTAACAATTGGTTGTGAATTTTGTTTGCCAAGCTTTAGCTGGTTAGGTGAGAAATTATTTGTTTTAGTCTCTCTCGAAGAGGCCCAGAGATCTTGGCAACAGCAATAAACCAAGGCTGACACCAATTTTATCCTTATGAGTGTGTGTGTGTTTGTGCCTTCACTCCCACACCGGCAGCGGGAGTGAAGGCACAAACACACACCCCACACCGGCAGCGAAACCATCTAATACATTTCTCCCTGTGCTGTAAAATTAGAAGGTCAATTGGGCGCGTACATTAGAAATTAATGATGTTTGGAAATTTTGGACAATTTACATGTTTCATCTAAATTATTGTCGTTGTTGTTATTGTTGTTGTGCATGCATTTTACGGCTGCCGGTCATTACTTCTGTTTGTTTTTTACACCTATCAAGAAATGGTTTTTGCCTATTTTTGTGTTAGCCAAATTTTGGGTTCACACCATTAACACTCCAACACTGAAACAATGGAACAACAACAACAACAAGAATAGCAACACTGATAATATTTGTGGCCATAGCTGCTGTATGTAAATTTTCAAACCTCTAAATGAAGACCTTCATTGTGGTCTTTGGGTGAGTGAGGCAACAATTTTGGTTATCCTTCAACTCTTTTTTTTTTTGGGTAATTTGCATGAAGGAGTAAGAAATCCAATAATTATGTTAAAATTCGTATGTAAATTATCGGCTGTTGGGCTTTGAAGGTGAGCAGAGAATAGAGTTTTTCCAAATTTGTTCCAGTTGAACGTTGGAGGAAGGTATGCCGTAAAGTAATATTGGCGAGTTGCGATTTTTATGGAAATTCGTTGACATGAAAAACGATGACCGCCTCATTCGAATGTTTACAAGGAAACCAAAAACATTAGCATAGTGGTGTGTGACCTAATTGGGCTAGGGTTTACATGACGTGTTCCAATTTTTTTTTCGTGCTACTGTGTGTCACAAAGATAACCAATGTCTTTTGTGTGCATTTCAAATTGTTTCAGTGGAATTTGCAACATCAAAAAATGTGCGGTCTCAGAAATAGTGCCGCAATCCTTTTTATTTTAATTTAATTAGTTTTGCTTATAACCAAATTTAAAATAGAAACTTGAAATCAAAGCAGATTGCCGCGAGGAATTCCTTATAAAACTTGCACATGGAAATGTGCCATTGGATTGGAAATCGTAAAAGTAATAAATGACACAGAAATAAGACGTGGTCTAAGAGTTGGAATTGGGTTTGGAAAACAAATGTTAACAGCTGAGAAGGATTTCAACTCCGTAGCTCTTCTATACTATATAAGCCTCCCACGGAGCTCTTTTATTCTATAGAAGCCTTCCAGGAAAGACTTCTATTCCATAAAAGCCTCCTCCCATGGATGTATTCTTTTCTATAGAAGGCTTCTCCCAAGTAGTTTCGGGTAATCTGAAGTTTTATTACAAATTATTGAACAGCTATAATTATCTCGTATTTAATATTTCATACAATCTCTCCTTTAAAATTTGACAACAGAATCGGTTGTAACTTTGTATTTCGTGTTTCCATAGGCTAAGAAACATTTCTACCATAAAATGTTTATATAGGTCCACGTGTTGATATAGCCCCCATTATACGATATCTCCCGATTTTCGATATTTTGAAGGTTTTAGCCTCATTATCACACCGAGATGGCTCAAATTTGGTATTTAGTCTTCTTTAGGCTTATACAACTTTCCCCCAGAAATTTGTAGGTATAGGTCCACGCCATCATATAGACCCCATAAAACGGTACCTTCCGAATTTCCGTATTTTGAAGGTTGTGGCCACATTAATCCACCGAAATGGCTGAAATTTGTGGTGGAGGGTATAAAAAGTTCGGCCCGACCGAACTTAACGCTTTTCTTACTTGTTTTCTATTTGATTCGAATACCTTTATGTGAAATTTTATGGCGATCTCTTAACGTTAACCCGTGCATTCGAGCGATCTTTGTTTGCATAGGAATTTGTATGGGACCAAATATGCATTTTTACAAAATTCTCTAAAGGCCGTAATTATGATTTCTAAAACAGTTTATGACGAACGGTTAACGATAACCCGTGCGCCTGATCGATCTTTATTTCCATAGTACCTTGTACGGGGGCCAAAAGCGAATATTCAGAAAATCGATCTACATGCCACAATTATTTTCCAATCGATGAAAAAACATTACCAGTTCATTGTTGCGGCTAAAAAGGGAATTTTACGAAAAATTATTTTTTTAAGAGAGATTTGAGTGGCCCTCCAGGTTTTGTTCAGACGACCGAAAGCAGTCTGTTTGTCACATCTTCTTCCTCGATGTTGATGGTTACAATCATATTTCCCAAGTATCAAAAATTTTTGGTATATGTTTCACTGTGCAACAAAATTCAATTTTTTTCAAAATTATGAGAAAAGCCGAGTACATTATGAAAGTAGAGCTAAAAATATGAGACACGTATATCGGCGTTTTTTAAGTTTACGTCGGAAAGTAACCAAAATAGGCGGGGCAAGTTCCGCCCATTTTTAATTTTTTCGAAATATTCGAGTTAGGATATCTGGGAATCCTTGCATTTCAGGTACATAGTGTCTTTTTTTAAGGAAATAGTGTACATAGATTTATGGTTTATTTTGAAACTCATAGTGAAATTTTGTGTAGAATTTTTCATCCTTTGACACTTTTCACCTATAATAAAGTTTTATATTACTTCCATGTATCAACTAGAAAAAAGAAGAAAAAAATTGGTAAATATTTCATGTTTTTGCAGCAAAATTGTTACTGAATTTTCATGCTATGGAATGTAAATAGACATTTCGTTTCTTTGACCTATGGTGAAATTTGACGAAGAATATTTTTGTCTCTGACATCATGCCTCTAAAATTATGTTTTGTGGAACAATTTTGAATAAACTCAGATGAGGTCCAACTTTAACCCTAAAACGTGTTTTTCATTTTTAGAGATTCCTGGCGATTAGACAAGAGTTACAGATTTGGTGTATTCTGAGACATATAGTAAAATTATGGCGAACAATTTTGTAGAATATTCGGATTTCATACGATCACATTTTTAATGAGTTTTTGAAAGATTTTCGAAAAAAGGACAAAGAAGACCCCTTTGATGAACCTCATGAGGGTTAAAATTTTTAACAAATATATTTCCCACACCCTCCTAAGTAAAGTTGTCAAAGATACTATATACCTGAAATGCAAGGATTCCAAGATATCAAAACTCGAATATTTCGAAAAATTTAAAAATGGGCGGAACTTGCCCTGCCTGTTTTGGTTACATTCCGACGTAAACTTTAAAAACGCCGATACTCGTGTCTCATAGTTTTAGCTCTACTTTCATAATCAACTCGATTTTCCTTGTCATTTTGTTGTTGTCGCAAAGTGTTATTATGGGCTTATGTTTAATCTCATCCCATATGCTTACACCCTACACCACCTTGTGTGCCAAATTATATAGAAATCGGTTCAAATTTGGATATAGCTCCCATAGATATTCTCGGCCGATTTTAGGTATTTGATGCACAAAACGCGCTATATATGTCCGATTTCAATAAAATTTGGAATGTTTGCCGGGATTTGGCCTGCAAATAGCTTTGCCAAATCATATCGAAGTCGGTTCATATTTGGATATAGCTCCCATATATATTTTCGACCGATTTGAGGTATTTGATGCACGAATCACGCTGTATATGTCCAATTTTTATGAAATTTGGACTATGTAACGGAATTTGGTCTACAAACAAATGTGAAAAATTATATCGAAATCTGTTCTGATTTGGATTTAGCTCCCACATATATTTTACATATTCCCAGTGGTGTAGTCTGCTTTTGATCCTGCTTTGATCCTTTCCTTACTGGTTTTCTGTCCGACATTTTTCGCCATGTTAACAAAGTCATTAAGTTTGTATATCAATGAATTTATGAGACAGTAGACATGTCGCTCACTAACTCAAAGAGTTTCACATCTCAAAAAAATCAAAATAAAAATATTATTACACAAAACTTAAGATAACCATTTGGACCATCTTCTGTAAAGAGTTAGCCAGATATCCGTGCTAAATTTCTGTTCTAGATCAGGCATTGAAGTGTTCTAGTGATTAATTACTCAAAAAACTTTTTTGTTAATATATCGTCGATGTCATGCTTAAGCGTTCCATACGTCATTTGCCTGTTTTGAGATATTCGCATTTTAATGTCTTGCGTCACATCTGTGTGAAGCTGGCTAAAGCAAATATTTGAAATGTGTTTTTTAAACTTGTAAGTTTTTAAAATATTAATTTCATAACAGAAAAAAGTTGATGCTTTCCCGTCGAGGCGTGGATGTCTCGGAAACTACAGCAGATAGGAGAAAGCCGACTAGAAATTCAGAAAGAGCATACCGGAAAACACTTGAAACCACCTGTATCTCAAAAAGTCAAAAATGGCGTATGGAACACTTAAGCATGACACCGACGATATGCCAAGCTCCTAGAAGATAAGCTGTAACTCGTTGAGTTTTAGAGAGATATCAACATGAAAATTTGACACAAGATAAAGTAGATGTCGTAGACAAAATAGAAATTGCTATCTTAAAAAACGCAACGTACCCATGCCACTCTTCAAGTAAATGAGCGATATGTCGTCCACATAATCAAGGACTACTAGGTGTTTGTTCAAGTTCCAAACAATTCCTCTTTTCTCTGTTCAGTTTTATCAATATCTCGTCATGTACGATGGCAAAAAGTTGTGGTGGTAGTGGACAGCCTTGTTTTACACCGGCATTTTGTTACGTCGCCGCACAGTGGGGTGAGATCCCAAAAACGGATATTAATTCAGGGAAGCATTTAGGTGGTTTAATGTTTTTATACCCTCAGCCTTTAGGCTAGAAAGGTTATATACACTAGGGCTATAACCAAAAAAATACCACGCTAATACCATGTGCGGAATGTTGTCCTGATAACGACAAAGCGTGTTTTAGTTCGATTCGGTGAAAAAAGTTTCCGCACCGACTGCAATTACTGAAGCCCTTTTGAAATTTTTTCTATTTAAAAATTAAAATTTGCCTTGTTTGAACAAATATTTATAGAAAACAAATACGATTCTCACAGGCAAATTCATTAAAAACAGCCTGTAACTTTCGTGAATTTGTTGCAAATGACCACATATTCTCTTGTTCGATAGGTACAATAAATACAAACATAAAATTCGCGAGTTTATAAAGAAAAACAACAAACTGCAATGTTGTCAAAATTGCATTAAATGCTCTGAAATGTCGCGATTTTGTAACAAATTGGTCCAGAATGGTTCGATATTGTTTTTAAATTAGATTCCAACTGTAATAGTTTTTTTACGAAAAGCGTATATGTCATTATAACAAATAAAATTAAATAATGCATTACTGGACTTCAATACATCATCTAGAAAAAAATAACACCGTATTTCATAGTAGTTTTTCATGCTCTACACGGCAATGCGGTGGTATTTTTGATATTTGTAAAATTTGCAAAAAAGTTATAACCCTAATATACACTTTGATACGAACAAAAATGTGCCTCATCGAAATAACGGGGTCAGACCCCAAGTATGTTTGGACGAAATTCGTTTCAGACAAATTGGAGTCGATTTAGCCATGTCCGTCCGTCTGTCTGGCTGGCTGGTGCGCACGATAACTCTCGAACGGATCAACCGATTCGACTCAAAATTCGTACACTCCATCCGGTACCTCCCCCCCAAAAGTTCAAAATTTTTCTGTAAAAGGGTGTGAACGATAACTCTCGAAGGTAGCAATCGATTTGGTCCAGACTTTGAACATCGTATTATTTCTTCCAGATACACGTCGGGTTCGAATATGGACTATATCGGTCCACTTCTTCGGGTACCTCCTATACAAAATTCGGATAAAGTGAAGTTTAAGAGCACCTCTCGGATCGTTTTGGAATTTCTTTCATAAGGTTGTACGCAAGTCCTGCGCAAGTCCATACTTCCTGAGATATTGGCCTAAAAGCTGCATGAAACCCTGACGACACCAACCAAAATGGCAAATCCGCAAGATAATTCTCATAAGGACTTTCTGATTGTTGCAGACTTTGGACATTGTATTATTTCATCCAGTCGTGTGTCAAGTTGGAATATGGATTGTATCGGTCCACTCCTTCGGGCAATCCCACACAAAATTCGGATAAACACGCAGAGAAAAAATATTTTTTTAACTGGTGGTGGCAAAATTTTATTTTTTCTGGCACCAAATACTTTTTATAGGAGATAATCTATATTGGAAATTTTGATTCTGTTCACCATATAAAACAAGTAAGAAAGTATCAATCAGCTGAGCCAACAGAGATATACCCTCAGCCACGTACCCGAAGAAAAAAAGTTAACACTATACTTCTGTAGGTTTTTTAGCTGTTGGGAACATTTTCCAGGATGGAAAGGGCCGCAAAAAACTACAAGTTGCAACAAAATTCAGAATGATCCAAGACGAGTGCATTTTTCCAAACTTTGGATAGGGTGTACCCATAGGAGTGATCCGATGTAGTACATATTCGGACCTAATACAAATCTGTATGAAATATTTTTTTTTTCTTTATTAGTCTAGTCTATAATTAAATATGTTGTACTTAATTTTCTGAATTTAAATATATTACAATTTTACTTTTCAAATTACAAAGTTTGAGCTAAATCGATTTCTCTCTTAAAGGGTTATTTTACACATTAGCCAGTTTAGGTGGTGCCGGTAGGATTTTCTGGACCTTTTTGGGTCATTATCTCAGGAAGTATGAACTTTCCCACAAAAACAAATTACAACGTCGTAACAGGGGCCGCAAGTGCAACCTGCTGCGTCACAAATTAATAAGATCAGAGAGGAGTTGTTAAACTATACTTTTTCCAAATTTTGTGTGGGAGGTACTCAAATGAGTGGACCGATATAGTCCATATTAGAACTCGATCTATGCCTGAAAGTAATATTACCAATAGCAAAGTTTGGCTCACTTCGGTTATTCCCTCCTAGAGTTATCATGCCCACAATTTTGGCGAAAATTTTTGAACCTTTGTGGGGGAGGTACCGGAAAGAGTGGACCGATATGGTCTATATTCGAATTTAAACTAAGTTTGGACAAAATATTGAAAGACCCAAAATTTTAACCAAATATGTTGATCCGTTCGAGAGTTATCGTGTACTCCAACTACGACACATGGCATTATATGGGTTGTTTGCAGTTTTCGTGCTGATTTCTGAGGATATATGGACTTGCTCCTGAAAAAAATTATATCGTCGTAATGGGGGTAGTGAATACAAGTGGCTGCAACAAAAATCAAAGCGATTCGAGAGCAGGCCTTAAACTGCACTTAAGCAAAATTTTGTGTGGGAGATACCCGAAAGAGTGAACCAATAGGGTCCATATTAGAACCTCATCTATGTCTGGTAGAAATGTCACGATGTGCAAAGTATGGACTAATTCGGTTACTCCCTTCAAGAGTTATCGTGCGGACAATGTTTCCGAACATTTTTGAACTTTTGTGGGGGAGGTACCTGAAGGAGTGAACCGATATGTCCCATCTTCGAACTTAAATCAAATCTGGACAAAATATTTCGATACCCAAAATTTGAACCGAATCGATTGATCCGTTCGAGAGTTATCGTGCGCACCAGCCAGCCAGACAGACGGACAGACAGACGGACGGACATTGCTAGATCGACTCTAAATTGTATGAAACGGATATCGTACAAACATACTTGGGGTCTAAAACCATTATTTCGATGAGGCACATTTTTGGCCGTATCAAAGTGTAAATACCCTCTTTAGCCTAAAGGCTGAGGGTATAAAAACAACAAATCACAAAATTTCGATATATGGTAATATTTTCAAAATTATCTGATGGTTGTTTCATAATGTTCTCCAACATAAACATGTGATCGGTTTAAGTATGGACGAAACGGAGAGACAACAGAGAGAACTGAATGGTGTTTATACCCTCAGCATTTATGCTAACTAGGGTATATACACTTTCATACGGGCAAAACGTGCCTCATCGAAATAATGGTTTTAGACCCCAAGTATGTTTGGACGAAATCCGTTTCAGACAATTTGGAGTTGATTTAGCCATGTCCGTCCATCTGTCTGCCCTGCCGTCTGGAGCGCACGATAACTCTCGAACGGATTAACCGACTCTGTACAAAAATTGGCCTTCGTAATATTTTTTCCAAACTTAGTTTAAGTTTGAAGATGGGCGATATCGGTCCACCCCTTCGGGTACCTCCCCCACAAAAGTTCGAAAATGTTCGGACATTTTGTGCGCACGATAACTCTTAAAGGTAGTAACCGATTTGGTCCATACTTTACACATCGTGGATTTTCTACCAGACATAAATGAGGACTCTATCGAACACCTTCGGGTACCTCCCACACAAAATTTCGGAAAAGTTCAGTTTAGGACCTGTTCACGAATCGCTTTGATTTTTGTTGCAACAACTTGTATTCACTTCCCCCCATACGACGGTACAAGTTTCATCACACAGTGGTTGCGCTTGTATGGGAAGAGCGGCCAAAATTATTTCCAGTTTTGATATCGATATTAAATTTCCAATATACATTTGTGTAGCAATACAATGATAAAAGAACCAAAAAAAATCAATATAGGTAAATTTTTTAGTATTTTTACTGGCTTTTATTACAATTCCACCTTAAGATATAGCTCAAATTTATTTGTACGAGTTTGTTAAACAACCTTTTAGGAATTGAAAGGAAATTGTACTTACAAAATGACATATTATTCAAGTAAATCAAATACAGGTTTAAGTAATATTGATTTGTGTTTGTTTGGCAACTTTCGTTGCCCGGTTATAAAGGGATCCGAACTTAGAAGCAGTCGGTTAATTAGATCCGTGTTTGTGGAGATACGGCTATTTTTGCGATAGCTCCCCAATTGATACCAGTGCGTGTTTAATAATCTCCGGAGCGTGGATTAAGACTTTATGAACTGTGGGCGGAAGATAGTACCATGGATATTTACGTATCAACTCTTTAGCAGTTTCCAAAGCATAGTTCCTAAATTTTTCTACGTTTATATTATATCCAGAAGACAACGTTTGTAGCAATATCGAACACCTTTCAATTAAATCTTTGTCGAGGCCGGTTATTTCAGCAGATACCCTCGCATTTTTGAAGAATTGTCGTGCCGTATTTCCATCATTGGAAGAACCGCTTCCTCCACTCTTCGGCTTATCTACATTTAAACCCATTTTCTTCCGAAACTCTGACTGGATTTTCTCTTTCCTTCTTTTAACTTGATTTTGTTCTTCCGTGTTTGACCTTATTTGCCATTTCTTTACATCAAGTTTATAAGACAAATGTAGGAAATATTCGAAAAATCGAATATACGCGTGGAGGGGAGATAATCCAAATTCATAGTTATTTGTTTCAACTTCTTTTTGCATACTTTCTTCGATATTATTCATTTCTGTGGGCTTTGCTTTGCATATGTAACATTTTGCTGAAGACGTTTGAGTTAGTGCATTACAAACCTTGCCATCCACCATTGTAAGTTGTAGGCTGTGTTCAACGTCAATCGTTTTCTGTGATATTTTAATTTTTGTTGGAGTTAACTTGTTTATTTTTTCCACAAAGTACTTCTGCTCATCTATTGACAATTGAGTGGACTCCTTTTTATATTGAAACCTTATAGGACGACAGTAGCGGGTTGACGATGGCCGAGGATTTTTCCAAATGATTTTATTATTATTTTCTCCTTCTGAGTTTACAATTAGTTGCAGTGGAACATATGAAGTGACAAACAAATTACTGTCATCAACATTAGTATCCTGAAATGTTTGCTTATATTCGCTGTGACCGGAACTACCATCGAATCCCCATTTTCCTATAAGCTTTAAACGATTTGTCGACGTATCCAAAACCTGGTTTATTACGTCGCTCTGAAGTTCTATTATACGCATAGTGGTATGGTCTAGTAAACTTTGCAACTCAACTTCAGCATAAGAATCAGTAACCATTATTTGGTTGGGATAACTCTTTTTCTTTTCTTTTAAAATGCTCTCATAACTTGGTAAAAACTCGTTATTTATTTTACTATTAACAAAGGTTCTTAATAGCATATATTGGTGCTTCGTTAGATTTGCCTCTACCATTAGCGATATTACATCCGCAATATTTGGTTGAGAAATTGAAGATGAATTTTGTTGCAGGGAAACACGAAAATCTTCGGCAGCCGATGCATTAACTTCCGATAATTCAGCTATTCGTCTTCGTTTTGTTCTGCAAGACGACTCGTTAAAATTTTTTCGTGGACGTCCAGGTCTTCTTTCTTGGATCAATTCCGAAGTTTGCATGTCATATTTCTTCGTTACTGAAAAACAAGCAGATTTGATAATCCAATCTGAATGTGTTGCTAGCACTTTTAATTTGTCGCGTTTGCATGTTTTCCAAAACAGTGAACTTTTTTTGCAAGTGTAATTTATAAAATCTTTGAACATAGTTGGTTCAACGATAATGTAGTCATTTTCAATATTTTGCTTTATAGTTTCATAAACATATTTGATCTTTTCTGACATTGTTCCACTTTTTGAACACCAAATGTCAAAAACATATTTGCGCGAAATGTCGCATTTCCATGATGAGTCTATTACCGAAATTAAACAATATTAAAAATAAATACAAATTAAAAAATTGTAATACAACAACAACTCAAACATACATAAATAAATCAACGCCACATAACACGTATCACTTGTACAGTCGAAACAGGACAACAAATGGGAGGTGTCTACAGTATTTTTGGTACAACTTCGTTAGGGGCAAAAAGGTGCAGCTAATTTTTTGGAAATATAGTCTTAAGGCTTCTACCGATATTCTAACAAAAATTTCGTTAGGGGGAAAGAGGGGAACATGACTAAAACCTTACGTCAATTTCAATTCTAATTAAAAAACACTGCAAAAGCCCATTAGAAAACACACATTTTAATTAATGCACCCAACAATGTAACAATCACAAAACTGCATAAAAATTTAGTTAATACCTTGTTTTACAATATTCATATTAAGTTTTATCAATATTCACTTTATTTAATTTGATACAAATATTTTACTTCCACTTCACTTTGGCACTGATCTTACTTCAAAAATTAACTAATTACATATTCTCTTTTTTGGTGACATTCTTGAAGAGTACCGTTAGATTCAAACGATGACACGGAAAAATTTTGCGCACGATAACGAGGGAGTGACCGATGTAATCCATACATTGCACATCCTAATATATCTACCGGATACAGATCAGGTTCGAATATGTACTATATTTGTCTACTCCTTCTAGTATCTCTCACACAAAATTTCGGATAAGTTCACTTTAAGACCTGCTCTCGAATCACTTTGATTTTTGTTGAAGCGATTTGCATTCGCTACCTCCATTACGACGGTAAAAGTTTTTTCAGGGGCAAGTCCATATTTCTTGGGAAAACAGTCCGAAAGGAAAAAACCCCTATGTGACCATATGTCTTCGTCATATTATATCCAATCATAGTTTCATGGGGCAATACCGGTCCACAAATTCCGGTACTTCTCCCCAATATTTAAAAAATTTCACTAAAATTTGGTCCAAACTTTAGATCTCCTTATATTTTGTCAAAATTTAGTTTAACTTCTAAAATGGCGCATATCAGTCCTCCCTAAGGGTACCTCCCCCACAAAAGTTTAACATTTGTGTCTTAGTGCAGTTAATTCCTAATCCAGATTTTTGTCGGCAAGTTCAAATGTCCAAAAAGGGCCGTAAAATTCTGAAGAGACCTTAAAATTTTAGGCTTAAATACATTCGATCTGTCCGTAGGTGGCAAAGCCGACTGACACTTTTTTACTTGTTTGTAAACTGATTCTTCAATAAATAGATTTCACATGAAACAACACGACGAGCATGCACCAACCATCACCACCACTGACACCACTCTCCTCAACGTTGTCACTTAGCATCTCTGCAGGATATGCAACTTTTTTAAATATCAGTTTTTTTTTAATTTCATGTCTTTTCCCTATATCCTGCAGAAACAACTTCAACTTACCGACGAATGTCGATAGATCTATCCTTAACTAATCCCAGAACTGATCTTCTGATCGAAATTGTATTTGCCAGATTTATAGCCGCAGTGATATGACCCCATTAATTCATTCATCAGACTTTTGAAAGCCTCTGTAGTTAGAACGCAGTAACATATCTTCATTTTTGTCAACGCCGCAAATAATGCTTAGGATCCAATCGATAAATAACTAGATGTGAAGTTTTTAAACATTTTGATATTAAAAGCAAAGCAGAAGCGTTAAAAACTCTGGTGGCAGAAATGGCAGAAATTCAACCTATCAGTCAATCAAAATACTGCAAACTTGTTGACGGAGTTTGCTCGGAGAAATTTGTCTTGTAAAAAGTTTTGAAAGAGAGCATCATTTTCATGTAAAAAGGAGTGGAAGGTTTGCTAGTTTTTGTAGTACATGATTGCTTTTGTCCAAATTTTACCTGACTCCCTTATCATCTTTCTATACTGGACTTTGAAGAAAGGGAAAAAGAACAATTAATTAATTGTAAATACTGACAACGACTCTGAATCGAATTGTGCTATTTCGTATGACCGAGTCTTGGGATTTTTTCCTGTTCGCGACGCTACACAAACTCTAATTCACTTTTTTTTTGAAATTTAGCCTGTTTGGGCGAAGATCATTTTTAATGATTTTTTATTAATTTTCTCGTTTAGAGTTAAGCTTGATGATCGGAAATCATTTGCAAGTGAAAAAGGAAAGTCAAGGACTCGAACCCACATAGTCACCAAATTACGCTACCTGGTTTCACTTGTGGTAAAGCAGATCTTCAGACGTATCGACTATGTAGCGGCTTCTCTGTTCTAGAACTTTTCGTTTTTCAAATGCAAATGTGTTTTATAAATTTACGCGGATATTTGGCCGCTGAAATGTATTTTCCTCACGACAAACGCTTTTTTGCGAGTCCTTGGTTTTCCTTTTCCACTTGCAAATAATTTCCGACCTTTGAAAACAATTCAAAAACAATTTTGTCACGGCTTGTTAGCGTTCAAAGCCAAAACTCATAACTTCAAAGGCAGCGCAAAAAAGTGTTTGTCGTGAAGAAAATAAATTTCAGCGGCCAAATATCCGCATAAATGTATAAAACACATTTGCATTTGAAAAACGAAAAGTTCTAGAACAGAGAAGCCGCTACATAGTCCATACGTCTGAAGATCTGCTTTACCACAAGTGAAACCAGGTAGCGTAATTTGGTGACTATGTGGGTTCGAGTCCTTGGCTTTCCTTTTTCACTTGCAAATAATTTCCGATCATCAAGCTTAACTCTAAACGAGAAAATTAATAAAAAATAATTCATTTCTTCTTTCTCATTTCAAATTTCATCTCCGATATTTTCTCTCAGTGTAAATTTTATGGTTTATAATGACTACTACTACCCACCGTTGTTATTATTATTATTCGTGGCCAAAAGGAAAGGATTTACATTCCTATAACGGCAACTCATTTCTAAGAAATCTTAAAAAAACTCGCACACAAATCCTTTTCCTTTCGGCCTTTCACCTTCGTTCTGCTTAAACCTTTTTGCTGAAACGGAAAATCTACAATTCTAATAACGTGTTCACCTACAAACGCTAATCCTGGCAAAGAATTGAGTTCGTTTTTTAACTCTTTTTCGTCAAAACTAAAAAAGTGAAATGGCTTCCAGGAATTTGCTAAAAAAAGAGTTAAAAATGTTCTGCTCAAAGGTCACCTAAAAAAACGGGCGGTCATAAAAAACTAAATTGCCATCATAAACCCACGCCTCCTACTTAAACCCTTTTTTGGCCAGGCTAACACCTTAAATTTTGCATACAGCAAAAACAACAACAACCATGAGTAGGGGTGGATCATAAAAAACATAGATCGCGAATATTTGTAGAAGACAGTAACAAAAACAACAACAACAATGTCACCTTAATTTTTTTAAGGACTCATAAAAAAACATGCCCTCACTACTCTAAAAAACTTCAACTAAATATTAATTTTCTAAGGCAATGGTAACAAAATTGAGGTCTTAAAGAGGCTACAGAGGCACGGATAGATCTTCGTCATGGCAATTTCCTTGTTGTTTTTTTAATGTAATTTTCAGAAATCATGTCCTTATTTAATAGTTCTTTCTTTTCTATTTCAAGAATTCCTCTAAAAACCCACCGAGAGTCAATTTCTTTATGACTTTGGCTGTTTATTTCAACAAAAAAGATCTACAAAAAATTGACAAGGTCAGAATTTTTTCTCATTTTTTTACAATTGATTTCCTTTTTTTTGCTACTTCCAAGAATTTGATCCTGTAAACTGAACTCTGGCGAAACTAGAACTAGAAGAATCAAGGCAGTTTTTTTCGCACGGCATATTCACAACAAAAAATTAGAATTTTTTTAAAGATTTTTTATGGCCCACGCACACACGGACAACAACAACTCTGCACAACAGGAAGGTTGTGTGCGCGAAAAAAAACGGAAAGTCTATTATCGTTTCCGTTGTTTCCGATGTCCGTCCCAGTCGTGGCTGGCTGGCTGTTGGCCTGCTAGGTAAAAAAGTCCATAAAAAGTAGAAAACGCGAAAAAGGTCCTCATCCGCCCAAAACAATGGTGACTTCATTTTTTAGAATCCGAGCATGCAATTGAAACCTCAAGAACAATGCGAGCATCATTTTTTTCCGCCAATACCATTTATGACAGCAATTAACACAAACGTCAAAAAGTCACAAAATATCATCATGATTTCCTCAAATTATGTCCGCGGACCGTTAACTGTTGTTGTTTCCTAACAGAAAAAATAATGAATATTCAATGGCCGCCGTTCGTTCCGTTACTCTCATAAAATTGTTGGTCAGAAAAGTTAAACAGATTTATTTTTTTGCCATGCATTTTTGTTGTGTTTTTTTGTTTGTTTTGCATTTCTAAGGACGAAGGATTTTAAAAAAATATCACAATGGCTGCAGTGCTGGTCTCACGGGTGCATGCATCTCCCTCTGCAGCAAAGTCAAACCGCAATAAAAATTGTCATCGTCGTTTTTCTATGTTTTCGTTTTTTTTTTCTTTTTCTTTCCACGCGTTCGTCCTTCTGTTGGTGGTAGCCATAAAACAACGACCTCCGGGTATTAATGTTTTATTTTTCTGCATTTTTTGTAAACCAATTCTTCAATAAATAGATTTCACATGAAACAACACGACGAGCATGCACCAACCATCACCACCACTGACACCACTCCCCTCAACGTTGTCACTTAGCATCTCTGCAGGATATGCAACTTTTTTACATATCTATTTTTTAATTTCATGCCTTTCCCTATGTCCTGCAACAACAAATTGTCACCTTATTAGTTTGTAGTTTCCTTTTTTTCCGACCATTCGTTCCGCCGGCCAACGACGCTACTCTCCATTATTAAGTTTTCAGTATCTGCCGCTAGGAAAACTAAGCTCCACTGAAGATGCTTGGCTGATTTTTTTGCACCTTCCTTAACGGTTCATGCGCCTTGGCATTTTGCCAGTTAGTGTGGGGTGGTAGTGGTGGTGTTGATGGCATTGCTGAGGATTGTGGTGTTGGTTGGCACCATTCAAATCCTGTATACAGAAAATCCAATAAAAGGCCATGATGAAAGTAAAGTGATTTTGAAAGACTTCATTTAGCACAACTAATAAATTATGGGGCGAAAACATTTAGCAGTGTCAGGTTAAAAGGATACGGGGATAGACATACATATGTAACTATGTATGTATGTTTTCTATGGAATATTTGCCCATTGTGGAAAGGAACTTTGTCCCAAATTTTGTAAAATATTACCTTTACAGAGATAATTCCTTTTGGAGATGAAAGCCCTTGGTGAGTATATGAGGAATCCCAAAGGTGATGAAGTTTTTGCTAGAGACCCTGTAAGCCATCAGGAATTAGCGTTATATCGTTGTTTACTGTTGTTTTAGCATATTTTTGAGATGACATGTCTTCATTCAAATCGAATGAGGATTATTTTCGTAGAGCACTGCGACCTTCTAACTCACTTCCTTCAATGTCCTTTTCATTCTTTATTTTAAGAGCCGCTATAAAAGTACCACAAGATGACGTTTTTCAGCTTCGAAATGTTCGAAAAATGTCAGTCAGAAAATTTTAGGTATGGCTCTCATTGACAATTAATCGATTTTGTCGCGTTTTCATAGTTATTTTTGAAATTTACCCCTGTTTGCTCAGAAAAAAAACTGTGTTTTGTGTTTTTGTATGTTCTGTAACGAATATACAAAAAACAAAATATGATCTTTTTCTGAACAAAAACAGGGTAAATGCACAAAACGATCACGAAAACGCTACAAAATCGATTAGTTGTCAATGAGAGCCGTACCTAAAATTTTCTGAGCGACATTTTTGCAGAACATTTCGAATCTGATAAACGTCATCATGTGGTAATTTTATAGCGGTTTTTAAATTAAAGGACGAAAAGGACATTGAAAGAAGCGAGTTAGAAGGTCGAAGTGCCCTACGAAAATAATCCTCATTCCATTTGACTGAAGACAAGTCATCTCAAAAATAAGCTAAAACAACAGTGAACAAAGATATAACGCTAATTCCTGATGCCTTACCGGGTCTCTAGGAAAAACTTCATCACGCCATAACGCGGAAGTTCGACTCACGGCGGATCAGCCCTTCGGGGTTCTTAATATACTCACCAAGGCCTTTCTTCCCCAAGAGGATAGGCCGATTTTACGAATTTTTGGGCCCTATACTCCTACACCGAATTCTGATCCGATTTTACAATTTTTTGTATTGTTCGTTTTTTAGCCAGCTGATAAAAAAGTTTCATCGATTGGACCATAAATGCGGATTTTAGAGAACTTTAGTGAAAATGCACCTTGGCCCCATATAAATTTCTATATGGTAACAAAGATCCCTGTGGTGGCACGGGTTGTTAACGTTAACCCAACATACAATTTCATATATAAGGTCTTTGGGGGTCTTTTTAGGCCGTCCTAATGACCACATCCTGCATTATAGATTATCCCTGAGGGGTTTACGGATATTTTTCGTGTCGCTCAATATTAATTTTATCGCGCTTAGCTTGTTTCCGAATTTAATGATTTTAAACGTACCGTATCCTTATGCGAAAGTGCCTTCAGATTCAGATCCGTATAAATATCACCCCGCCTAATACTCATCATGGTTCTGATACAATATGGGTGGCTAACGATAAACCGAGGACACTTGCCAAATACTCAACTCCGAGTTCATCCTGTTGCTGAAACACCTTACCATTGATATTCCGTGTGGGGTGATTTGGGTTTAAGGATGACGTCTGTAACATCCCAGCAAAGCAATCGTACCGACATCCGAACAAAATTATCTTAACGAAAGTTGTATGTATATATACGTGTCTTTTTGTATACCCTCCACCATAATATGGAGGGTATAATTAAATTTGTCATTCCGTTTGTAACACATCGAAATATTCATCGGAGACCCTGTAAAGTATACATTCTTGATCAGGGTAAAATTCTAAGTCGATCTAACCATGTCCGTCCGTCTGTCTGTTGAAATCAAGATACAGCTCACAATTTTTAAGATAGAGCTTTGTAAGTTTCTATTACTCCTAGGATGTTTGGTATTGCAAATGGGCTATATCGGTCCACGCCTTCATATAGCCCCCATAGAACGGTACCACCCTTCGGTATTTTGAAGGTTTTGGCCTCATTATCACACCGAAATGGCTGAAATTTGGTACATAGTCTTCCTTGGGGTATAAAACTTTCCCCCAGAATTTTGTAGATATCGGTTCACGCCTTCATATATCCCCTATAGAAGGGTACCTCCCGATTTTCGGAATTTAGAAGGTTGTGGCCTCATTATCACACCGAAATGGCTGAAATTTAGTATATAACCTTTGTTGTGCGTATACAATTTCCCACTTTAAATTTGTCGGTATAGGCCCAAGCCTTCATGTAGCCCCCATAGAACGGAACCTGCCGATTTTCGGTATTTTAAAGTTTGTGGCCTACATATTACTCCGAAATAGCTGAAATTTGGTATTTAGACTTCGTTGGGGGTACTCAACTTTCCCTTTAAATTTGTCGGTATAGGTCCACGCCTTCATAGAGACCCCACAGAACGGTACCTCCCAATTTTTGGTATTTTGAAGGTTGTGGCCTCAATATTTCTCCGAAATGGCTAAAATTTGGTATTTAGTCTTGTTGGGGGTATAAAACTTCCCTCCTCTAAATTTGTCGGTATAGGTCCACGCCTTCATATAGTCTCCATTGAACGGTACCTCCCGATTTTCGGTGTTTTGAAGGTTGTGGCCTCAAAATTCCTCCGAAATGGCTGAAATTTGGTATTTAGACTTCGTTCGGGGTACTCAAACTTCTCCTTTAAATTGTTTAGGTATAGGTCAACGCCTTCATATTGCCCCCATGGAGAGGTACCTCCCGATTTACGGTATTTTGAAGGTTGTGACTTTAATATTCCACCAAAATGGCTGCAATTTGGTATTAATTCTTCGTTGGTGATATTAAACTGAAATTTGTCTGTACATGTCCACACCTTCATAATGCCCCCATTTCCGATTAAAAATCGTCGGTATAGGTCTACGTTTCGATATAGCCCCCTTAGAACGGTACCTCCCGATTTTCGTAATACTGAAGATTGTGACGTCGATATCCCATCGAAATGACTGAAATTCGTTATTTAGTCTTCCAAGGGGGAAAGAGTATTATCAGTATATATCCACGTCTTCCTATATCCCCATAGAAGCGTACTTCTTGATTTTCGGTATTTTTTAAGTTTTAGCTACATTCTCTTACAGAAATATAAGAAATTTGGTATTTAGTTTATTTGAGCCTAAAAACTTTCCGTCAGAAATTTGACGGTATAGATCGACATTTTAAAAAAGACCCCATAGAACGGTGTCTCACATTGTTTTACCGAAATTGCTGAAATTTAGTATTAAGTCTTCTTCATACACGAAAGAAACTAATTATTCCATTTTCTTCAATACAACTCGTGGTGGAGGGTATAACAAGTTCGGCCCGGCCGAATTTAACGCCGTTCTTACTTGTTTTGTAGTTATAGTAGAACAATGTAAACTTTGTGTACGAATATGTTGAGTCTATCAGCGCCAGCATGAATTATTATATGTTGCATTTATATTTAAAATATTTAAAAATTGTATATGCGAATTTTATAACTAAACATTTTGTTTTCCGACAACAAACTAAAATGTTGCTTGTTAGATATATACAAAAGGTGGTTGTTGTGCGAAGGGAGATTTGTTTCCGACATATCGATTCGAATTCGCACCGAAATCGGAAGAAAAGAAATTAGCATATTCGAAGGGAAATTTACGTCCGACATTCTCTCCGAAATCGGAACGAAATCTGTACGAATTCACCTAGGAAAAATCGTATAGAAAACGGAACGAAATCTGAACGATTTTGCTTCCGAAATTCTTCCGATGTGTCGGACATCCGACATTTGGTTTGCTGGGATCGCTCAACGTATATCGTCGTGGTACCTTCTCGTCTGAGGTGGAAGCCATATCACGCTAATATTTGTCCTATCACTCTCTGGGTGATCTATAAATTGGAGCTTAAAGTAACACGCGCACCTCTTTGAATATGTAACTGTCATTATCACCATCCTCCTTTCCCGAATTCCACAGTTATTTAATCGTTGCCAATAATTTATCAATTCTGTACAAATGTTGTGCATTGCTTCAAATGGTCTAGTCACATTTTCCGCTTCAAGAGTAAGTTCTCAAACTCTTGTGGCTTCAGGGTTTGTAAGACGAGATCCATGGCTTGCTTTTGCTGTGAATTTTGGTCTAATTTCAGGTATTCGACCGACAGGTATGTAGCGAGCGGCTGTAACTATGATTATGATACTTCGTAAAATTCTCCCATCCAAGAATCTGAGGGAATGCACATCTAGCTCTCTGCAGCGGTAATTGCTAAATTCTCTGAACGCTTACCCATGAGCTTTTCCATGGTTCTGAAAAGTACGTCGTGCAAAATTTTGAGCTATTAATTTGCTCGGTCAGCGTTGTATCCCTCTGATGACCTCTGATGACTACCTATGACCGAAAAGGCAATCAAGTCCCCTAAGAACAATCGATTATTGGATAATGCAGGACACAACTGTTCATCGACGGTATGTGCACATTATGCACTCCTATATTTTACTGCTACCGCCATAGATTCCATGTGTGGGTCACTAGAGTCAAACTCAAGCGAGATAGGTCTGTACTGGATAGACTCCTGTATAAAGAAGCCATGCTCTCCTCCTCCACTACTTCACGTTGCATGCTACATGTGACGGTGAGTTCTGTTTCTAAATCGCGGCGACCATGATGTTTCTCCGACTCATAAAGTCCGCAATTGAATTGTCGGAATGACAGCATGGAGCAATTTTGGATGTTCATGTGAACATGTGGTGGCTCTGGATCTGGCGAACGAAACAAATCCGTGGCCTGCAGTTCTTCTGTATCCCTGCACGCTCCAAAATATCTTGTGTTAGACATTCCGTGTTATAATGCCGCTTCCATAGTGAAAAAGATACACCAACTCAAGCATTCGAGGTGAACTAGTTTCTGGCCTTAAAATGAAAACGCGAATATTTACCAACAAAAATAGTTGTATTGCTTTCTAAAGAAGTCTCCAGCATGATTTATACAAACCAATTGTTGGAGCACTCCGATTGAGACACCTCCAAAACATGGTGTTTGAATGCTTCAACAGTATCTTGACCACGTTCAAAATGTCAGACTTCTTATTCTTCCGCGATAGGAAATCTTCTCCTACAAATATGACTCTAGGTCCTCGTTTTGATATAGTCCCAATAGATTATCGGTATTCCTGCTCTAAAATAAGTCTAGGTCGCTTCTCTATAGTTCTGTTACTTACAATTATTACTTTCGATGTCTTATACCACTGTTCAAAAAATCAGTTTCGTCACCTCTCGTCAACAGGAACAAAAATACATATATCTTCATGTCGTAAGGCTAAACAAGTGATGGGTCATTTTATTTTCATTAGGAGTTGTTGTCGTTTTTATACCCTCAGCCTTTAGGCTATGAAGGGTATATACACTTTGATACGACGAAAATGTGCCTCATCGAAATAATGGTTTTAGACCCCAAGTATGTTTGGACGAAATGTGTTTCAGACAATTTGGAGTCGATCTAGCCATGTCCGTCCGTCTGTCTGTCTGTCTGTCTGTCCTGCTGGCTGGAGCGCACGATAACTCTCGAACGGATGAACCGATTCGGTTCAAATTTTGGCTTTCGTAATATTTTGCCCAAACTTAGTTTAAGTTCGAAGATGAGCTACATCGGTCCACTCCTTCCGGTACCTCCCCCACAAAAGTTCGAAAATGTTCGGAAAGTTTGTGCGCACGATTATTCTTGAAGTGAGTGACCGATTTGGTCCATACTTTGTATAGCGTAAACTTTCTACTAGAGTAATATGAGGTTCCGATATGGTCTCAATAGGTCCACTCCGTCGGGTACCTGCCACACAAAATTTCGGAGAAGTTCAGTTTAGGGCCATCTCTCGAATCGCTTTGATTTTTATTGTAACAACTTGTATTCACTGCCCTCTATACGAAGGTACAAGTTTCATCAAGGGCATGTTCGTACTTCCTGAGAAAATAGCACGAAAGTTGCAAAAAACCCCTATGACACCGTGTGAGGTGGTTGGAGCGCAAGATAACTCCTGAACGGATCTGCTGATTCGGTCCAAAATATGACCTTAGTAATATTTTGTCCAAGCATAGTTTAAGTTTGAAGATAAGCCATATCGGTCCACTCCTTCAGGTACCTCCCCCACAAAAGTTCAAAAATGTTCGGAAAAATTGTTCGTACGGTAACTCTTGAAGGGAGTGGCCGAATTGGTCTACACTTTACACATCCTAATATATCTACCAGATATAGATTAGGTTCAAATATGGATTATATTTGTCAACTCCATCCGGTACCTCCCACACAAAATTTCGGATAAGTTCACTTTAAGACCTGCTCTCGAATCACTTTAATTTTTGTTGAAGCAACTTGCATTCGCTGCCTCAATTACGATGGTAAAAGTTTTTTTAGGGGCAAGTCCATACTTCTTGAGCAAACAGCCCGAATAGTGTAAAAACACTCTATGGCACCATATGTTGTGGCTGGAGATCCACTTCCATAACGGTCAATGTCGATCCATTCCTTTTAGTATATCCTCCGCAAAACTTTTGATCTTTAATCCTAATCAACATTTATGTCGGTTCAAACGCCCAAAATTTTTAAAACCACCTAAATACATACGTTTTTTGGGAAAAAATTGTTTCAATATACACAGGCTGAGGGTATATCTCTGTCGGCAAAGCCGATTGATACGTTTTAACTTGTTGTTGTTGGCTTCAATTTTTATTAACTGTCAACATGCATCAACGTTAAATGGAAAACTTTATTAGAGATACATCAACATCGTTGGCCTGCTCCATCAGCCCCAATGTACAAAGGCCGCTGCTATTCTGGGGATGAGATGACACTGCGCCAGTCTAAACGAAAAAAACAAATACCTAAAAGGACACCATGAAACACAAATACAGACACACACACACACAAATCAACGAATCAAAATGAAAAAAATAACCACCAAACATCCAATAAAGAGAATGGCAAACAAAAAGTGCTACCATTTTTCTTCGGGAAAAAATCCCATTCCGATACTTTTGCCTCGGCAGCAATGAATTTGACCATAAAATATGACCATCGTTATCGTTGTCCATCCGTAACGCAATTATTCTCCATTTGGCAGCAAGTGAATGAAAAAACACATTGCCTGGCTCTCTTTTCAACTCCGCGGCAGTCGACCAGTCGACCAGTCAGCCGGCCAGCTTGCCATCTATGGAATTGGGTTTGAGTTGGTTTGGCTGGCCACTAGTCGTCATTCGTAGCCAATTATCATTTAATCGCAACATTTATCATCGACCAGTTAGCTATTTAGAACATCCTCCCTTCATTTTGGCAAATTGAGGCATTTGATGGTCGGCCGGTCCTTCGCTTGTTTTTGTTATGGCCATTTCAATGCTTGTTAACATGCTAATATTTATCAATTGATATTGTTATTGTTTGATACCCTTGTTGTTGTTGTTCTTGGCATTGTTGTTGTTGTTTCTGCTGTCATCAATTTAATAGACGTAACTCCAATAAAACTGAAATATTTTCACAAGATTTTTCCTATTAAGGGTAGCATGAAATCTCTCTCTCCCTCTCCTCCCCCTGCCCTTCTGTGTATCAAATTCGTTATGCCATGTAAATATTGGGCAAAAATCTGTAACGTGTGTGTGTTTATACATGTGTATTACATGTAACACCAGCGTAAACATCATTGTGTCCATTGTACTTCCTCATCCCCCAGGTCCCTCTTGTTGTTGTTACTGGGAGTTTGCATAATGAAATTAATTGCCATGTTATGGAAATTTGCCATCATTTTGTCCGTCCGTCCACCGTGAAAAATGTATGCATATCAAAACATTTATACTTTTCAAATCACAACACAGACACACACGTTCACGTCCACACATAACCAGGAACAGGAAATATGGTAAATTTTAAGTGACATCATCGTCATAATGGGCAGCCGCTTTCATTGTCACACACACATGCCACCCAACAGTGTCTGTCCTTAATTTAAGTTTGTAGGGGTGGTTTGTGGACATAGGAACATTTAAAAGGTGGCAAAATTATGTCCCTCCGCATATTGTAGGCGAAATTTCAGTCATGTAAAACTTCTCTACAAGTGGTGTCTTAAGACACACCGCCGTTCAGACTCGGCGATAAACAGTAGGTCCCATATCATTAAGCTAAATATGAATCGGGGTGCACTCATTGATATGAGAGGGATAAGGTATGGGATGTTTGTGGAACAATTATATATTTAAAATCAATTTAAGGACTAGTTTCGTTTCTCGAGATAAGGTCCACGATGATATGGCTACGACATTTAGCCCGCAAACCCTCTACTACTACTACTACTACTACAAGAAAGACTTATATGTTATTATTATACCCTCCACCATATGGAGGGTATAATTAAATTTGTCATTCCGTTTGTAACACATCGAAATATTCGTCGGAGACCCTATAAAGTATATATATTATTGATCAGCATAAAATTCTATGTCGATTTGACCATGTCCGTCTGTCCCTCCGTCCGTCCGTCCGTCTGTCTGATGAAATCAAGATACAGCTCGCAATTTTAAAGATAGAGAGTCAAAATTTGGTACAGAAGCTTTTATTACTTGCAGGATGGTTGGTATTGAAAATGGCATATATCGGTCCACGTTTTGATATAGCCCCCATAGAACGGTACCTCCCGATTTTCGGAATTTTTAAGGTTTTAGCCTCATTATCCTACCAAAATGTCTGAAATTTGGTACGTAGTCTTCTTTAGGGGTATAAAACTTTCCCTCAGAATTTTGTCGGTATCGGTCCACACCTTCATATAGCCGCCATAGAACGGTACCTTCCGATTTTCGGTATTTTGAAGGTTTTAGCTTCATTATCCTACCAAAATGGCTGAAATTTGGTACATAGTCTTCTTTAGGGGTATAAAACTTGCCCCCAGAATTTTGTCGGTATCGATCCACACCTTCATATAGCCCCCATAAAACGGTACCTCCCGATTTTCGGTATTTTTAAGTTTTTAGCTTCATTATCCTACCAAAATGGCTGAAATTTGGTTCTTAGTCTACGTTGGTGGTATAAAACTTTCCCTCAGAACTTTGTCGGTAGCGGTCCATGCCTTCATATAGCCCCCATATAACGGTACCTCCCGATTTTCGGAATTTTTAAGGTTTTAGCCTCATTATCCTACCAAAATGGCTGAAATTTGGTACGTAGTCTTCTTTAGGGGTATAAAACTTTCCCTCAGAATTTTGTCGGTATCGGCCCACACCTTCATATAGCCGCCATAGAACGGTACCTTCCGATTTTCGGTATTTTGAAGGTTTTATCTTCATTATCCTACCAAAATGGCTGAAATTTGGTACATAGTCTTCTTTAGGGGTATAAAACTTTCCCCCAGAATTTTGTCGGTATAGGTCCACACCTTCATATAGCCCCCATAGAACGGTACCTCCCGATTTTCGGTATTTTAATGGTTTTAGCTTCATTATCACACCGATATGGCTGAAATTTGGTACTTAGTCTACGTTGGTGGTATAAAACTTCCCCCAGAACTTTGTCGGTAGCGGTTCATGCCTTCATATAGCACTTCCCCTTTAAATTTGTAGGTATAGGTCCACGCCTTCATATAGCCCCCATTGAAAGGTACCTCCGGATTTTTCGTATTTTGAAGGTTGTGTCTTCAATATTACACCAAAATGGCTGAAATTTGGTATATAGTATTCAATGTGATATAAAACTGTTCGCCAGAAATATGTCTGTACAGGTCCACGCTTTCATATTGCCCCATTTCTGACTAAAATTCGTCGGTATAGGTCCACGTTTCGATATAGCCCCTATAGAACGGTACCTCCCGATTTTCGTAATACTGACGATTGTGACGTCAATATCCAACGAAATGGCTGAAATTCGTTATTTCGTCTTCCAAGAGTAATAAAATATTCCAGAAGAGTATTATCAGTATATGTCCACGTTTAGCGTACTTCTTGATTTTTGGTATTTTTTAAGTTTTAGCCATATTCTCTTACCGAAATATAGGAAATTTGGTATTTAGTCTTCTTTGAGCCTAAAAACTTTCCGTCAGAAATTTGTCGGTATAGATCGACGTTTTGAAATAGCCCCCATAGAATGGTGCCTCACATTGTTTTACCGAAATTGCTGAAATTTAGTATTAAGTCTTCTTCATACACGAAAGGAAACTAATTATTCCATTTTACTTCAATACAACTTGTGGTGGAGGGTATAACAAGTTCGGCCCGGCCGAACTTAACGCCGTTCTTAATTGTTTTTTTTTTTTAACAGAATTTTTTAGCTTAGCCATTGTTGGGTTTGTCCATAATTCGTACTATGTTTATACCCTCAGCATTTATGCTAACGAGGGTATATACACTTTCATACGGGCAAAATGTGCCTCATCGAAATAATGGTTTTAGACCCCAAGTACTCGTATGTTTGGATGAAATCTGTTTCAGACAATTTGGAGTCGCTTTAGCAATATCCGTCCGTATGTCTGTCTGGCTGGCTGGTGCACACGATAACTCTCGAACGGATCAACCGATTCAAACCAAATTTTGGGTATCGTAATATTTTGCCTAAACTTTGTTTAAGTTCGAAGATGGTCCATATCGGTCCACGGGTACATCCCGATTTAGTCCATACTTTGCACATCCTGAAATTTCTACCTCACTTAAATGAAGTTCCAATATGGACTTATTCGCTCCACTCCTTCGGGTACCTCACCCACAAAATTTCGGAAAAGTTCAGTTTAGGACCTGTTCACGAATCGCTTTGATTTTTGTTGTAGCAACTTATATTCACTGCTCCCCATATAACGGTATTAGTTTCATCAGGGGCAAGTTCATACCTCCTGAGAAAATAGCCTGAAAGCTACAAAAAAGCCCTATGACACCGTGTGTAGTGGTTGGAGTGCAAGATAACTCCCGAACGGATCAACCGATTTGGTCCAAAATTTTGTCTTCTTAATATTTTGTCCAAACATCGTTTAAGTTCGAAGATAAGCCATATCGGTTCACTCCTTCATGTACCTCCCTCATAAAAGTTCAAAAATGTTCGGAAAAATTGTTCGAACGATAACTCTTGAAGGGATTGAATGATTTGGTCCATACTTTACACATCCTAATATATCTACCAGATATAGATCAGGTTCGAATATGGAGTATGCTTGTCCACTCCTTCGGGTACCTATCACACAAAATTATGGATAAGTTCACTTTAAGACCTGCTCTCGAATCACTTTGATTTTTTTGGATCAACTTGCATTCGCTGCCTCAATTACGACGGTAAAAGTTTTTTCAGAGGCAAGTCCATACTTCTTGAGAAAACAGCCCGAAAGGTGTAAAAAACCCCTATGACACCATATGTAGTGGCTGGAGAGCACGATAACTCTCGAACTAACCGATTTGGTCCAAAATTTGGCCTTCCTCATATTTTGTCATACTTTCAGTTCGTAGATAGGCAATACCGGTCCACAACTGCCGGTACTTCCCCCGAATATTTAAAACATGTCACTTATCTCTTGAACAAATTTGGTCCAAACTTTGGATCTCCTAATATTTTGTCCAAATTTAGTTTAACTTCTAAAATGGAGGTACCTTAGGGTACCTCCTCCACAAAAGTTTATCATTTGTGTCTAAGTGCAGTTTAAGGACTGTTCGAAGATCCTTTGGAAATGTATTTCGATGCTGTTCGTTACTGTACTGCTTACAGCGGCCAAAAAAAGACCATCTGACCGTAAATGAAAGTTTCAATTAACATAGGCTGAGGGTATATCTCTGTCGGCAAAGCCGACTGATACTTTTTTACTTGTTGTATATTTTTTCACCACCAGACCGGAGGCCTGCTCCGAGCTCTTGTGGCCCGGCCGGCTTGGAAATGAGCCCCGGTAATATCGGTGAGATGTAATGGATGTAGATTACTCTGGCCTCCATGACTATTGCGATAGCAGTTATGCAACTTCAAAACATGTCCCTACGTATCTCCAGCTTCATCGGCGACGAATTACAAAAAAGGCCGCGGGCTATTAAAAAAAAAAAAAAAAACATGCCGCATCTTACACCACATAATGTTGGTCGGGAATGCATCGTTCCTTTAATTCAATTGCTTCGGTCTTCCCAACAAATTCAGTGACATGGTAGATGGGCGATCCAGGATGCATATCTCACAGTCACATTTAGCTTGAACATTTGCGATAGTTACAAGATAAGAGGAGATTGCCACAGCTCGGCAGACCTCACCATTGTGCCACTCAACCTAATAAATAACGTGTTATGGTCCCCCGTCACTTCTCTTAGCTTTTGTAATCTTCCATTGATCGTTTCCGTTAACAGACCACCCGAAATCGTAACATAGGTTACGGTCAGAGGATCGGCATACTTTTCTGAACTATGGAAAAGCTGATTCAGAGAATTTACCAATCACCGCTTCAGAGAGAGAGAGAGTGCTGCCCCCATTCCCTCAGATCCTCGGGTAGCTAAGGGTATTTTCCGGGACATCATCACAGCTGAGGCCGTGCGAAACGTACCTGCTGGTCAACTACGAAAATTAGAACCAAATTTCGTAGCAGAGGCGATGGGACCAGCAAATGAGCGTGATGAATTTCGTCGTACGAAACCGGAAGACCCAAGAGCTAGGGAAATTAATTTTGTAGCCAACAGACTATTAGGCGAGCCTAAGCGGAATAAGTGACAAGACCACCCGATGCAATGTAACATTGGTGCAGAATTAAGTAAGTTTTGGGCGACGGTTAAATCACTCTGAAATTCGGAAAGAAGGATGATAGAACGGCTGTTACTTTCAACGGTGTGAAAGTGAACGATCCAAAGAGAGGCGCGTGTTATTTTAACGGGCAGTTCATAGAGCACCCACATCTCAGCCGAGGAGGTAGTACCACAATTTACGATAAGCAATGTTACAGTTGTCGTACGAAAAGCAAAATCATCCAAAGCGTTGGGCCAATACGGAATCTTATCGGGGTAAGCGACTGGATGAACCAAGAGTTGAATATTTGACCAACTCGAGAGTAATATGGCGAAAAAGAGCCCTCTCAGCCGAGGAGATACTACCACAATTTACGATGAGCGATGTTGCTGATCTCATTCGATACGCAAAATCATCCGAAGCGTTGGTTACACACGGAATCTCATCGGTGTAATGCTTAAGCAACTGGATGAATCCAGTGTTTTGTATTTGACAAGTGTCATAAATTGATGTTTCGCTACCCGCATTGTATCAGAACCCTGAGCATAAGACGAGTTTACCCACTAAGCTCGGATCGGGATGAAATTTTTTCACAGATAGATCTCGTCACCCTGATCACAAATATAAAAAACATTTGTTGCGGAAGTCCATATTTTCCCGAGATATGGGCCTCTGAAGTTACGAAAATTCACTTGTGCCCGAATTTAGCTCCTGTCCATAGGAGAACGTCTTAAATCCCCGGCTGAAGGCCGGCTATACATTTTTAAATAAAATGTTGTTCGCGTAGTGCGTAATCTCGACTTGTTCCGAACCCTAGATGCCAGCAGAGGCGAATCGTAAAGGGCGAATTCCCTTTTGTTACCAGTAAAGGAACACCACTATTTCGGTGAGCCAAATATGTGATCGTATCAAAGTTTACTTTAACCATAAGGCTAAGGATATGAGCATCCCATAATTAGCTCCCCTATTTGTGGGACTTGGGTATGTGCATAGACAAGCAAGCACCAATATTTTGCTTTCGCAATTAGCCACACATTTTATTTACATAAATTGCCATTGATAATTGTCATTGATTAGCAACGCTGTTATTATAACAGTTTATCGTTAAATCAGTCAGTCGGCTACAACAAAACATTGGCTATTATTTCGCAATACAATAACACATCGATACGAACAATTTAGATGCTGCTGCCGATGAGAAATACAAAGAAGCTACACACAGCCTCCCAATGGCCGAGATAGAATTTGATTTTATGCCATACAAAGCGTTTTATTCATTCATTGGACATTAAAAGCGGCACTAGAAGAAGGAGCAACCAACCAACCAACCACTTAGCTAATAAATATTACTCACATTCGAATAGCACCACCACCGCCAGCACAAATGGCCAAATGTCTAGTGGGTGGGGGTGATATTTCAGTTCATAAATGTTGTGGCAATCTTATTTTGGTTCACATCATCTTCATGATCGCAGCTATGAAAGGCTTGCGGGATGCTAAAACTCTTTCCATGGAATTTTCAAACTCATGATAATGTTGTGGACAATGAAAGTGGCATAGGCGTGTGAAATTCGGAAGCCCGTCATTGATAGCATCAATGGTTTCCCAATACACTTGTCTTGCCTTTTGTCTATTCGAATCGAATCGAACGCTGATGATTTACTCAAAGCAGCAGCCGCAAAAAGCCGAAAGGGTTAGAGCAAAATTGTTAATTTCATGCTTATCTTTTGAGAAATTCTGAAATATTTTGTTGTTGTTGTTAGTGTTATAGCAATTGGTGCCAGTTTGCGTTTAGGGGATGCTAGTTCTGGGAATTGTCGGATAATTGTATTGTCTTTTGGAGACAATACATTATTTACACAATTGATTACACTGTGCAACAAAATGGAGGTGAAAGTCTGGGGAACGGAAAATTCCTCTTGGGGAAGAAAGGCCTTGGTGAGTATATTAAGAACCCCGATGGACAGATCCGCCGTGAGTCGAACTTCCGCGTTATGGCGTGATGAAATTTCTGCTGAAGACCCTGTAAGGCATCTGAAATTAGCGTTATATGTATCTTAGTCCACTGTTGGTTTAGCTTATTTTTGAGATGACATGTCTTCAGTCAAATCGAATGAGGATTATTTTCGTAGAGCACCTCCACCTTCTAACTCGCTTCCTTCAATGTCCTTTTCGTCCTTTATTTTAAGAGCCGCTATAAAAGTACCACAAGATGACGTTTTCAGCTTCAAAATGTTCTGCAAAAATGTCGCTCAAAAAATTTTAGGTACATTGAAGGAAGCGAGTTAGAAGGTCGAAGTGCTCTACCAAAATAATCCTCATTCGATTTGACTGAATACATGTCATCTCAAAAATAAGCTAAAGCAGCAGTGAACAAAGTTAAAACGCTAATAACGTGGAAGTTCGACTCACGGTGGATCTGTCTTTCGGGGTTCTTAATATACTCACCAAGGGCTTTCATCTCCAAAAGGAATTAGCTCTTCCTCAAAATTTCTGTTCACAGTGTTATTTATTTTATTTGGAAATTTTGTAAAAATGAAGCCTATGGCTATACAAAAAACCAAAATAGGTGTATTGGACCGAAATGAAGTATTAAAAGATCCATATTTTTGAAAAAGTAATAACATTTTCGTCGGTTCAAAACAATCCTCGGCATTTACTGAAAAATTTTGAACTTTTGTGAACGAAGTACCAGAATGTGTAGACCGATCTAAACCTTCTTGGAACTTGATGTAGGTTTGAAAGAAATTTTACGATGTTTAAATCGGATTTAGCCAAATCGGATACTCAATTAGTAAATGAGCGTTCTCATCAGTTTTCGCTGGTGCCGACAGGGTTTTATACAGATTTTGTGACATTATTTCAGAAAATATAGACTTGTGTCGAAAAAATTGTACCATCGTAATGGGAGAGGCGAGGAAAACATGCTGCAAAAATATTCAAAAAACTTTTGCCGACAATTTTGAAATTTTGCGCAGAAGGTACCCAAACGATTGATCATATAAGGTCCATATTCGAACCTACTCTATGTCTGGAAAAAATATTACAACATAAACCTTTTACCAGAAATCCTAAATATCCTAAATATATAGAAAATTTCCAAAGAGGTTATTCTATTTATAAAAAATGGAGGGGTCTATTATTAATAGAAAAACTACTAAATGATCTTCCATACCACTTATTGGACACCTCTTAGAGGGTTGTCTGTCTATAGAACACCTCCTGAAGGGGCTACTATGAAAAGAAAACTATTAAGTGGGTCTTTTATGTCCACAAGACGTTCGAAAGTGGTATTCTATCTATAGAAAATCTCCAGAAGGAGGGATCTATCTATAGACAATCTCTTAAAGGGGACTTCTGTTTATATAAAGCCTCATATACATAGGTATCTTATATATACAGAAACCCTCAAAAAGTGGTTTCCTACCTAAAGAAGGTGATTTCTATATACAGAAGACCTCCCAAAAGGGGTCTTCTGTCTATAGAAAGCCTCCAAAAGTAGTCCTCTATCTGTAGAAGATCTTAAAAAAGGCGGATTCTGTCTATAGAATACCTTCAAAAAGGGTCATCTACCTATAGAAGATTTCCCACAGGGCACTTCTATCTATGGAAGACTTTCAAAATGGGTTGTCTACCTGTAGAAGTCCTCCAAAAGGGACCCTTCTATCTATAGAAGACCTAAAATAAGTCTCCTTTCTAAATAAAACCTCCCAATGAGAACTTTTATGTATAGAAAACCACCAAAAGGCCTATACTACATATCGAAGACCTCCAAAAAGACTTATCTGTCTATAGAAGATTTTCCAAATGGGACTTTTATTAATAGAAGACCCCCCAAAGGGGATTTCTATCTATAAAATACCTCCAAAAGGGGTCCTATATTTATACAAGATTTTCGAATGGAGACTGCCATCTAAAAGGGGTCCTCTATCTATGGAAGACCTCCCCAACGGGACTTCTTTCTGTAGAAGACTTCTATACATCGATTTCTATCCATCGAAGACCACGGAAAAGGTTCTTTTATCTATAGACGACCTCCAGATGGGATCTTTTACTTATAGGGATATCGAGCGAAAAGGAGAGAGGAGAAACGTCTTTTCCGCAGGAAAAAGGAAGAGATGGAAAAGCGGGATTGTGAAAAAAATTGAGATGTATGTGAGCCAGAATGAAGTCCGAAAAGTCTACCAAAAAGTGAAGCATCAAACTGATGGCTTGGTACAGGCACATCCTCCTGTAGAGACCAGCAAGGTAATCTAGTAACAGATACAGATAGCGTGCTCAGGATATGGAAGAAAATTTCTCCAATCTGTTGGTATCCAATAGTAGCGATGACGATGATACTACAGATCCAATCCCAGAAGATGGTATAGAATGTATACCGTCCGGTCAAGATGAGGTAAAAACAGCAATACACCGGCTGACGAATAATAAGGCAGCAGGAGCCGATGGCTTACCAGCCGAGCTGTTCAAAACCGGAGGCGACACACTGATAAGGTGTATTCATCAGCTAGTTAGCACCATCTGGCAGGAAGAAAGAGTACCCGACGATTGGAACCTGAGCATCCTGTGTCCCGTCCATAAGAAAGAAGATAAGACCTAATGCTCCAACTATAGGGGCATAAGTCTACTCCCGATTGCCTACAAGATCGTGTCAGGGATATTGTGCGAACGACTAAAGCCCATGGTCAACGAGATAATTGGGCCATACCAATGCGGTTTTAGACCTGGCAAGTCCACCATTGACCAGATATTTATCCTGCGGCAAATCCTGGAGAAGACCCAAGAGATGCAGATCGACACCTACCACCTTTTTGTCGATTATAAAGCAGCCTTCGACAGCCCACTACTGTATTTCAGGCCGAAGAATTTTGTACCAAAAGAGGTTTCAGGCAAGGAGGCAGCCACCCGTGCGATCCATTCAACATCCTGCTGGAAAAGGTTATTCAAGAGGCAAACGTCAAAAGAAGTGGCACAATCTACACCAATAGCCACATGTTACTTGCTTATGCTGATGATATAGACATCACGGAACGATCAGTAAAATAAGTAACAGATACCTTTATGAAGGTCGAAGGAGCATCTGCTAAAGTGGGTCTGGCTGTAAACGGCGGGAAGACTAAATTGATGGTGTCGACGCGCAATGCGTCCATAAAGATCGGGCCAACTGTTGACGTTGGTTCCTATAATTTTGAGGTAGTAAAAGACTTCGTCTACCTCGGCACCGCCGTAAACACAACTAACGACATCAGTTGTGAAATAAAAAGAAGAATTGTATTGGCTAACAGATGCTACTTTGGCTTAAGTAAGCAGTTTAAAAACAAAGCCACATCTCGTCAAACAAAAATAACGCTTTACAAAACACTGATACTACCCGTGCTGATGTATGGTTCCGAAGCCTGGGTACTTGCGCAAGAAGATAAGGCAGTGCTTGGTATGTTTGAGAGAAAAATTCTTCGAATGATCTACGGACCAATCTGCGTTGACGATGAATATCGACGTCGCATGAACCACGAGCTGTATCTGCTATACAACGACATCAATATAGTTAAACGTATTGAGATGCAACGATTGCGTTGGCTAGGCCATATCATAAGAATGAGCGATGATGAACCCGCTAAAAAGGCGTATTAATATGAGCCGCTTGGCGGTGCACGCAGAATTGGCAGGCCAAAGAATAGATGGCGCAAACAAGTGGATGAAGAGATGACAAGGCGCGGTATTCAAGAAAGAGAAGCAATAGACAGAGAGAAATGGAGATCTTTTCATAGTTCGCCCTATAGAACAAATGTTCTGTAATGGGCCACCTAAGTAAGTAAGTAAGACCTCCCAAAGGACTTTAAAAGGGGTCTGTTACCGGTAGAAGATTTCCCAAATGGAATTTCTATCTACAGAAGACCTCCACAGGGGTCCTATATCTATAGGAGATGTTCCAAAGAGGTTATAGAAGTCCTCCCAAACGGACCTTTTATCTATAGAAGACCTTCAAAAGGCATGTACTATCCACAGAAGACCTCCCAAAGGGGAATTCTATCTATAGAACACCTCACAAAGGGAACTTCTATTTATGGAAGACCTCCCAAAGGGGTCTTCTGTTAGTATAAGTCCTCCTAAAAAGGACCTATAGAAGACCTTCAAAAGGCATATAATACCTACAGAAGACCTTATAAAAGGGTATCTGTCCATAGAAGTCTTCCCAAAAGGGTCTTTTGTCTATAGAAGATCTTCAAAGACATTTACTACCTATAGAAGTCCTCCTAAAGGGGTCTTGTATCTATAGAAGACCTCCTAAAGGGGTATCTGTCCATAGAAGTTTTCCCAAAGGGGTCTTTTGTCCATAGAAGACCTTCAAAAGGCATTTACTACCTATAGAAGTCCTCCCTAAGGGTCTTCCCAAAGGGGTCTTTTGTCCATAGAAGACCTTCAAATGACATTTACTACCTATAGAAGTCCTCCCAAAGGGGTTTCTGTCCATAGAAGACCTCCCTAAAGGACCTTCAATCTATAGAAGACCACCAAAGAGGTCTTCTGTTCATCGAATCCTCCTTAAATGACCTTCAAAAAGGGTCCTTTATCTATAGGACATCATCCAAAGGGGACTTCTATGTATAGAAGACCTTCAATGGGGGGGTTTTCTACCTGTGGAAGATCTGTCAAAGGGGTCTTCTGTTTATAGAAGTCCTCCTAAAGGGACCTTTTATCTATAGAAGACCTTAACAAGTAAAAAATTATCGGCGGCTTTGCCGACAGAGATATACCCTCAGCCTGTGTGTAATACTGGTTGTACCGGCTGTACATTTCCAAAGGATCTTCAAACAGAAGGTGCACACCGATAGTGCCCATCTTCGAAATTAAACAAAGTTTGGAAAAATATTACGGAAGCCAAATTTTGGACCAAATCGGCTGATCCGATCGAGAGTTATCGTGCATAGGGGTTTTTATAACTTTCGGGCTATTTTTTCAGGACGAATGGATTTACGCCCTAAAAAACTTGTACCGTCGTAATGGCAGCAGCGAATGCAATTTGTTATAATAGAGATCAAAGTAATTCGAGCGAAGGCCGTAAACTGCATTTTTTTGAAATTTTGTGCGGGAGGTACCCGATGGAGTTGACATATGGAGTACATATTCGAACCTGATCTATGTCTTGCAGAAATATTACGATGTTGAAAGTATGGACCAAATCCGATACTCTCCTCCTGAGGTATCGTGGGCACAAGTTTTCCGAACATTTTTGAACTTTTGTGGGGGAGGTACCGGAAGGAGTGGACCGATATAACTTATCTTCGAACCTAAACTAAGTTTGGACAATATATTACAAAGGCCAAATTTTGGACCGAATCGACAGATCCGTTCGAGAGTTATCTTGCGCTCTACCCATTACACACGGTGTCAAAGGGATTTTATGCAACTTTCAAGTTATTTTCTCAGGAAGTGTGGACTTGCCCCTGATGAAACTTGTACCGTCGTATAGGGGGCAGTGAATACAAGTTGCTACAACAAAAATCAAAGCGATTCGAGAGCAGTCGCTAAACTGAACTTATCCGAAATTTTGTGTGGGAGGTACCCGAAGGAGTGGAACGATTGAGTCCATATTGGAACCTTATCTAAGTCTGGTAGACGTTTCACGATGTGCAAAGTATGGACCAAATCGGTTACTCCCTTCAAGAGTTATCTCACGCACAAATTTTCCGAACATTTTCGAACTTTTGTGGGGGAGGTACCGGAAGGAGTGGACCGATGTTGCTCATCTTCGAACTTAAACTAAGTTTGGGCAAAATATTACGAAAGCCAAAATTTGAACTGAATCGGTTCATCCGTTCGAAAGTTATCGTGCGCTCCAGCCAGCAGGACAGACAGACAGACGGACATGGCTAGATCGACTCCAAATTGTCTGAAACACATTTCGTCCAAACATACTTGGGGTCTAAAACCATTATTTCGATGAGGCACATTTTCATCGTATCAAAGTGTATATACCCTCCTTAGCCTAAAGGCTGAGGGTATAAAAAGTCAGATAATCAGGTCTTTTGTCCATAGAAGACCTTTAAAAGACATTTACTACCTATAGAAGTCCTACCAAAGGGTCTTCCCAAAGGGGTCTTTTGTCCCTAGAAGACCTTCAAATGACATTTACTACCTATAGAAGTCCTCCCAAAGGGGTTTCTGTCCATAGAAGACCTCCCTAAAGGACCTTCAGTCTATAGAAGACCACCAAAGAGTTCTTCTGTTCATCGAATCCTCCTTAAAGGACCTTCAAAAAGGGTCCTTTATCTATAGGACATCATCCAAAGGGGACTTCTATCTATAGAAGTCCTTTAATGGGGGATTTTCTCCCTGTAGAAGATCTGCCAAAGGGGTCTTCTACTCATAGAAGACCTCCCAAAGGGGTCTTCTGTTTATAGAAGTCCTCCTAAAGGGACCTTTTATCTATAGAAGACCTTCAAAAGTCATATAATATCTACAGAAGACCTCATATTAAAGGGTATCTGCCCATAGAAGTCTTCCCAAAGCGGTCTTTTGTTCATAGAAGACCTTCAAAAGACATTTACTACCTATAGAAGTCCTCCTAAAGGAGACTTGTATCTATAGAAGACCTCCCAAAGGGGTTTCTGTCCATAGAAGTCCCCCCAAAGGGGTCTTCATTCCATAGAAGTCCTCCCTAAGGGACCTTCAATCTATAGAAGACCACAAAAGACGTCTTCTGTTACTCAAATCCTCCTTAAAGGACCTTGAAAAAGGGTCCTTTATCTATAGGACATCTTCCAAAGGGGACTTCTACCTGTGGAAGATCTGCCAAAGGGGTCTTCTACTCATAAAAGTCCTCCCAAACAGACCTATAGAAGACCTCTTAAATGGGTCTTCTGTTCATAGAAGGCCTCACAAAGGGACCTTCTACCTACAGAAGACCTTCAAAAGGCAACTACTACCTATAAAAGTCCTCCCAAAGGGGTCTTGTATCTATAGAAGACCTCGCAAAGGGGTATCTGTCCATAGAATTCCTCCCAGAACCGTCTTCTGTCCATAGAAGTCCTCCGTAAGGGACCTTCTATTTAAAGAAGACCTTCAGAAGACACCTGCTGCCTATAGAAGACCTCCCAATAAGGTTTTCTTTTTATAGAAGACCTCCCTATGGGAGTGTTCTGGCTATAAAAGTCCTCCTATCTTCTATCTACAGAAACCTTCAATAGGCATCTACTTCCTATAGAAGACCATCCAAAGGGGAATTATATATAAAGAACACCTCCCAAAGGGAACTTCTACTTATTCAAGACCTCCCAAAGGGACCTTCTATCTATAGAAGACCTTCAAAAGGTATGTACTACCTATAGAAAACCTCTCAATGCGATCTTGTATCTATAGAAGACCTCTTAATGGGGTCTTCTGTCCATAGAAGTCCTCTCAAAGGGACCTTCTACCTATAGAATACCGTTAAAAGACTTGTACTACCTATAGAAAACCTCCCAAAGAGGACTTCTATGTATATAAGACCATCCAATAAGGTCTTCTGCCTATAGAAATCCTTCCAAAGGCAACTTCAATCTATAGAAGTCCACCGAAGCCTCTTCTGCCCATAGAATTCCTCCTAAAGGGGAATTCTATCTGTAGAACACTTCCCAAAAGGGAACTTCTATTTATAGAAAACCTCCCAAAGGGGTCTTCTGTTCATAGAAGTCCTCAGAAAGGGACTTCAAAAGGAATCTACTACCTGTAGAAGACCTCCTAAATGGGACTTCTATATATAGAAGACCTCCCAATGTCGTCTTCTGTCTATAGAAATCCTCCCAAAGGGTCCTTCAATCTATAGAAGATCACCAAAGGTCGTCTACTACCTGTAGAAGACCTCCCAAAGGAACCTTCTATCTACAGAAAACTTCAGAAGGCATCTACTTTCTACAGAAGACCATTCAAAGGGGAAATCTATCTAAAGAACACCTCCAAGGGAACTTCTACTTATAGAAGATCTCCCAAAGGAACCTTCTATCTACAGAAGACCTTCAAAAGGTATCTACCACCTATAGAAAACCTTTCAATGCGGTCTTGTATCTATAGAAGACCTATCAATGGGGTCTTCTTTTCCTAGAAGTCCTCCCAAAGGGACCTTCTATCTATAGAAGGGTTTCAAAAACATATACTTCCTGTAGAAGACCTCCGAAAGGGCCTTCCATGTACAGAAGACCTTCCAATGAGGTCTGCTGTCTATAGAAGTCCTCCCAAAGTTGTCTCTGTCCATAGAAGTTCTCCCAAAGGGACCTTCTACCTATAGAAGACCTTCAAAATACATTTACTACCCAAAGAAGACCTCCCAAATGGATCTTCAATCTGTAGAAGAAGACCACCAAAGCCGTCTTCTGTCCATAGAATTTCTCATAAAGTGGAATTCTATCTATAGAACACCTCCCAAAGGGAACTTCTATTTATACAGAAGAGATATTGTTGGAGCAATCATATTTTTAGAACAAAATAGTGTATTTTAAAAATCTGAAAATATATATTGTTGTTTCAACCATATATTTTGTGTCAGGAACCATAATGACACAATATATATTGTTGGACCAACAATAAATATTTTCAAATTTTTAAAATACACTATTTTGTTCTTAAAATATGATTGCTCCAACAATATCTCTTCTCTGTGTGTAGAAGAACTCCCGAAGAGGTCTTCTGTTCATACCTATAGAAGAGCAGCCAATTGGATCTTTTGCCTATAGAAGATCTCCCAAATGGTCTCTGCCTATAGAAGACATCCCAATGGGGTCTTATGTCCCCAAAAGTTCTTCTAAGGTTACCTTCTATCTGTAGAAGACCAACAAAGGGCGTCTACTGCCTATAGAAGACCTCCCAATGGGGTCTTCTGTTTATAGAAGATCTCTCAATGGGGTCTTGTGCCTATAGAATTTCTCCCAAAGTACCATAAATCTATAGAAGACCACCGAAGGACGTCTACTACCTTTAGAAGGCTTCCGCAGGGATCCTCTATCTATACAGGAGCTCCCAAAGGGATTTTCTGTTTATAGAAGTCCTCTCAAATTGAGCTTCTATCTATAGAAGACCACCAAAGGACGTCTACTACCTATAGATGGCTTGCACAAGGGTCCTCTATTTATAGAAGACCTCCCAAGGGGGTCTTTTGTCCATAGAAAACCACGCAAAGAGATTTTCTATATATAGAAGACCTCCCAAACAAAATCTTCTGAGTATAAAAACCCCTGAAGGCATTTTCTGTATATAGCAGAAGACCTCCTTATAAGGTCTTCTGCCTATATAAGTCCTCCCAAAGGGAACTTCTATCTATTAAAGGCTACAAAAAGGGGTGTATTACCTATAGAAGATCACCAAAATTAGTCCTGAATCTATAGAAGACCTCACAAAGAAGTCGTCTGTCCACAGAAGTCATTCCAAAGGGATCTACTATCCAAGGAAGTCCTCCATAAGGCGTATACCACCTATAGAAGACCTGCAAAACCTATGTAACTTTTTTCTATTAGCTTTTCTAGCACCATATATTTGGGTGGCTTCTTGGAAATGTGGTTTCCAAACTTTCGGGCAAATCAAATTGGATAAAAGAAAATTACTAACCCATATTAGCTGTGTTCCTTTACTTACCTAAGGTTACCATTTGTTACCATTTTTAACCTGCAAAGCGTTCCTTAACCCCAAAAAGTGGTAAAACTGGCAGCAATTTTTAAGAGAGTGAGAGAGGAGAGAGAGCACATATGCTTTTCTCTTCTACCACAGGCTACCACAGGGGTGCCAAGTTGGTGGTTTTCCCGCTACTTGTGGTGATTTTTGACGTACAAAAACCACTGTTTTAGCAGGAATGTCAACTGTTTTAAGGTAAAAATCGCTACAGACCTTTGGTGCGTATGTGGCTGTAGCGATTTTTAACTCGGAACAATTGGCATTCCTGGGCTACCAGACAAATTTCTGCAGGTAAAAAATGGTAGAACTGATTTTTCGACTTTTGTTTGACGATTATTCCACAATGAAGAAAAACATTGAACGAAAAACAGAAGAAAAAGTCGAAAGCTGACAAAACAAAATTAAAAACTTTGAAATAAAAGTAGAAAATTGACTTTTAATGTTTATTTTTAACATTGCTACCAGATCTACCATTTTTCCGTTCCTTTACTTTTGTGAAAAAAATTTTTCATGAGAGAGCAATTTTGAGCAATTTTGACACTTTTCTCTTTTACCAATTTTACCATTAAAAAAGTAAAGGAACAAAGCTATTATTTCAACAATTTAACTAGATATGGTGGTTGTGTCAGCGCAAGATTTGCCAAAATAATCTTCAAACTATATTTGTCGGCAATTAAAAGAAACTGGCGACTTGGCTTACAATGGGGAATCATTCAAAATAAAAAAATCATTTTTTTGAAATTCAACGAAAAAGTCTCCAAACAATGGTAAACGGCTATAGCGCTGATCAATCATCATTTCAATCATAAATATTTGGGGCATTATTATCAATTAGATGCTGCTCTGTAGCGCAATTAGCACAGTTTTATTGAGGCATCAAAACACACACTCACTCACACATACACACAGACTCACAAAACCAACAACCGGCCGTGAGAACAAAATTCCAGGAAAACAAATCTACAATTCAAAAGAGTTGCTCTCGGATTCAATCAATCGTTTGATTGTTATAATCAATGATCAATGGACGGACAGACGACGGTGGTGTATAATGCAACCAAACTCCCCTCCCCCAATAAAATACATAAATATTTGGTTATCACCATAAAATTGTTAAAAAACAACAACAACTCGCACTTTGTCGCTCCAACAACACCAAAAAACGTTTAACTTTTCTACATTCCTCTAAACATCTGGACGGACACTGCTTATGGCGTTTGATGATGTGAGCCATGATGGGACTGACTGACTTGTGGAACCAAAAGATTAGGCCAACAACAAACAACAAAACTAGCCGCTTTAACGACTTTGCTAACAAAACAATTGTTGTGTTGTTTATTTATGTTTGGCGTTGTTGCTTAGCTGTCATTGTTGTTGTTGTTGTTTTTAATCAACCATAAATATTGCGCCTGTGCAAATGGTCGGTTACTTTGCTGGGCCCCGCTCTCTCCCTCTTCAACTCTGGCTCTATTATGAATGGTTAAAAAGCTGGGTCATAATAATGATGTTTGGCTTCGTCGGCATTTTTTGTTTTTTTTTTTTTCGTTGCAGAAGCAAACGAAGTTGTGAAGGATTCCATTTTTTATGATATTTGATTTGTCTTGATTTCTTTAATAGTAAATTAGCACCTTTGGTCAGTAAAATAAAACAAAACGAGGAACGAGAAACAAAACTCAAAACAGCATCTTCTTTATAATGATGAGAAAATATTTTATAGATGGCTTAATTTTTTTCTAAAAAAAAAACAACAACAACAAAGAGTTTTATCAACTCTTTCGTAGAGAGTGAGGAGAGTTACACTTTATTGTATGATTATGTAAGAGAATGTGGGACTGGCTTAGGGACGGAATCTGATGCTGGTCATAGCTACAGTGGCTACAATTTATAAAGTTTCCAGGTGACTCTTTCTCGGTGATCATGACTTTGATGATCATTCCAAAAAAGTATGCATTCCAAAAAAGTATCTCCTCCATTTGTACAAGCATTGCTGAGTGGTAACGGACGCATCCACTGTTTACTTTAATCAATACAGGAGGGCTTACTATCCGCCAAATTAGCCCAGGGTGCCGATTATATAAATAGATTACCACAGTGACTTTTGTTCGCTGTTCTGCACAATGGCTTCGCCTTCTTGTCCCACACAGAGGCTTCGGCTTTCTGTCCCACAGAGAGACTTCGTTTTCTTCACCTTCCAAAGAGGACTTCTGTCTATAGAAGACATCTAAAATAGGCCTTCCATCTATAGAACACCTCCCAAAGGGGACTTCTACCTTTAGAGGGCCTCCGAAAGGGGATTTCTATCTATACACACAGAAAAAAGCCTCTCTAACATATGTCCCAAACATAACAAACAAATATATGTTTGGGTGCAAATAAATTATATGTTTGGATGCAAACAAATTATATGGTTGGGTGCAAACAAATACAAACCCAAAAGCCACAAAAAAAAACAAACACATGCACCAGTGGGCGCTTTCTGAGAGCAAGGGAGCGTAAATGTCAATGTGAAACACATTGAAATGTATGCTCACTTGCTCTCAGCACATTTATAAATCGTGGTGTTTTATTGAAAGGCATACAAACAAGTAAAAAAGTATCAGTCGGCTTTGCCGACAGAGGTATACCCTCAGCATGTGTATATTGAAACAATTTGTTCCCAAAATACGTATGTATTTAGGGAGTTTTAAAAAAATTGGGCGTTTGAACCGACAAAAATGTTGATTAGGATTAAAGATCAAAAGTTTTGCGGAGGAGATACTAAAAGGAATGGATCGACATTGACCGTTATGGAAGTGGATCTCCAGCCAAAACATATGGTGTCATAGGGGGTTTTTACACTCTTCGGGCTGTTTACTCAAGAAGTATGGACTTGCCCCTAAAAAAACTTTTAATATCGTAATTGAGGCAGCGAATGCAAGTTGCTTCAACAAAAATCAAAGTGATTCGATATCAGGTCTTAAAGTGAACTTATCCGAAAATTTTGTGTGGGAGGTACCGGATGGAGTGGACAAATATAGTCCATATTTGAACCTGATCTATATCTGGTAGATATATTAGGATGTGTAAAGTATAGACCAATTCGGCCACTCCCTTCAAGAGTTACCGTACGAACAATTTTTCCGAACATTTTTGAACTTTTGTGGGGAAGGTACCCGAAGGAGTGGACCGATATGGCTTATCTTCATACTTAAACTATGTTTTCTCAGGAAGTATGGACTTGCCCCTGATGAAACTTGTACCGTCGTATGTAGGGCAGTGAATACAAGTTGCTAAAACAAAAATCAAAGCGATTCGAGAGATGCCCCTAAACTGAACTTTTCCGAAATTTTGTGTGGGAGGTACCCGAAGGAGTGGACCTATTGAGACCATATTGGAACCTCATATTACTCTAGTAGAAAGTTTACGCTATACAAAGTATGGACCAAAGCGGTCACTCCCTTCAAGGGTTATCGTGCGCACAAACTTTCCGAACATTTTCGAACTTTTGTGGGGGAGGTATCGGAAGGAGTGGACCGATGTAGCTCATCTTCGAACTTAAACTAAGTTTGGACAAAATATTACGGAAGCCGAATTTAAGACCAAATCCGCTTATCCGTTCGAGAGTTATCATGCACACCACTCCTTCAGGTACCTCCCCACAAAAGTTCAAAAATGTTCGGAAAAATTTTGCGCACGATAACTCTTGAAGGGAGTAACCGATTTGGTCCATACTTTGCACATCGTAAAAATTCGAACAGATTTAGATGAGATTTCAATATGAACTGAACCGGTCCACTCCATCGGTTACATCCCACACAAAAGTTCGGAAAAGTTCAGTTAAGGACCTGCTTTCGAATCGCTTTGACAACTTTTGACAACAACTTGTATTCACTGCCCCCCATACAAGTTTCATCAGGGGCAAGTCCGTACTTCCTGAGAAAATAGCCTGAAATTTGCCAAAAAACCTATGACCCCGTGTGTAGAGGTTGGAGCGCAAGATAACTCTCGAACGGATCTGGCGATTCGGTCCAAAGTTTGGCCCTCGTAATATTTTGTTCAAACTTAGTTTAAGTTCAAAGATAAGCCATATTGTTTCACTCCTCTTGTTACCTCCCCCACAAATGTTAAAAAATGTCCCGAAAAAGTATGCGCACGATAACTCTTGAAGGGAGTGACCGATTTGGTCCATACTTTACACATTCTTATATATCTACCAGATAAAGATCAGGTTCGAATATGGATTATGGATTTGTTCACTCCTTCGGGTACATCCCACACACACTTTCGGATATGTCCACTTTAAGACCTTTGTTTTTCATTGAACCAACTTGCATTTGCTGCCTCATTTACGACGGTAAAAGTTTTTTCAGGGGCAAGTCCATACTTCTTGAGCAAACAACCCGAATGGTGTAAACCATCCCCCCACCCCCCTCACCCTATGGCACCATATGTAGTGTCAGGAGAGCACGATAACTCTCGAACTCATCAGAAATTTGGTCACAAATTCGACCTTCGTCATATTTTGTCCAAACTTAGTTTCGGTTCAAAGATGGGCAACAGCGGTCCACAACTTCCGGTACTTCCCACCAATATTTAAAAATGTCACTAAAATGTTAGACACGATATCTTTATGGTCTGTTCGAAGATCCTTTGGAAATGTATACCGATGCTGTTTGTCGTGGTCCTGTTTACAGCGATATTATGTTTTCCGTGGACAAGTCCATGCTTCCTGGCATACAGGTTCAAAATTTATACGATGACCCACTTAAATGACTAGTGGACGCGATATTTATCGAAAATATATTACTTACTTACTTAGCTCAAAGATGTCAATATTATAAGATAGGAAAAGTCAATTTTTAAAAATTAACTGCAGGTGGAGTTACCTCTGTTGCTACGATATCATAGCAACATTCTGTTAAACGAAAACTGTTACTCATTGGAATATTGACAAGAAAAACATTAAAACTCAAATTTTACGGCGTTGACTTTTGTTTTTTTATTAAATAAAAAATAGTGAAGAAACAAATTATAGCCACAAAACACAACGTTAATGTTTTCTGCCGCGAGAAATGCGAATCAAAAACGATTGGCATTGCTGTTATAAATTCCAGTGAGTTGTGTAGCCATCTGAAACCAAAATGTGGAACTATTAGCATATGTTTTTGGAAAATGCATTTGTTCGAGTCTTTATTGCTATACGTCTTTGCTTAGCTGGCCCATTGCAGAACATTTGTTCTCAGATCTCAAATTCTCTCTGTTTTTCGCGTCGCTTTCTGGAATACCGCGCCTTTTCATTTCTTCATCCACTTGTATGCTCCATCGAAGTTTAGGCTTGCCGATTCTGCGTGCACCCCCATGTGGCACGCCTTTTTAGCGGGTTCATCATCGCTCATTCTTATGATATGGCCTAGCCAACGCAATCGTTGCATCTCGATACGTTTAACTATATTCATGTCTTTGTATAGCTGATATAAAGGGTGTTTTTTTAAGCCCGATAGAACTTGAAATTGTAAAAAATAACACAAACAATTAAATTGTAATCAAATTTTTTTTTTTATTCGAAAGATCAATACGTGACATTAACATTTGAAAATGATTTCGGGCATATGGGCACCGCGGCTGTTCTTGACGAAGTGCATTCTGGACGTCCAATTTTTTCGAGCACTGCTGGCCGTATGTCACGAATACCACGAACAATGCTGGCCTCCAAGGCATCAATTGTTGCTGGTTTATCAGCATAAACCAGTGACTTCACGTAGCCCCACAGGAAATAATCGACAGGTGTCAAATCGGACGACCTCCAATTGACAGGTCCACTTCTCGAAATCAACTTATCGCCAAATTTTGATTTCAATAAGTCGATGGTTGCGTTCGCCGTATGGCACGTAGCGCCATCCTGTTTAAACCACATCTCCTCCGGATCTATGTCATCCATATTTTCAAACAAAAAAATCATTGATCATGGTGCGGTAACGATCTCCATTGACCGTAACGCCAGCTCCGGCCTCATTTTTGAAGAAATAAGGTCCGATGATGCCACCAGCGTGAAAACCGCACCATACGGTGCATTTTTCTGGATGTAATGGAGTCTGTGGATTGGTCTCACTCCATATGCGGCAATTTTGCTTACTAACAAACCCGTTAAGCCAAAAAAAAAAAGTTCTATCTAGCTTAAAAAACACCCTGTAGTTCGTGGTTCATACGACGTCGATATTCACCGTCAACGCAAATCGGCCCGTAGATATTTCGAAGAATTTTCCTATCAAACACACCAAGCACTGCTTTATCTGCTTGCGCAAGTACCCATGCTTCGGAGCCATACATTAGCACGGGTAGTATCAGCGTTTTGTATAGTGTAATTTTTTTTGACGAGATGTGGCTTTGTTTTTAAATTGCTTACTTAGACCATAGTAGCATCTGTTGGCCAATACAATTCTTCTTCTTATTTCACAACTGATGTTGTTTGTTGCGTTTATGGCAGTGCCGAGGTAGACGAAGTCCTTAACTACCTCAAAATTATAGGTACCAACATCCAAAGTTGGTCCGAGCTCTATGGACGCTTTGCGCGTCGACACCATTATTTTGTTCTTTTCGCCGTTTACCGCCAGACCCACTTTCGCAGATTCTGCTTCGACCTTCCTAAAGGAATCAGTTACTTCCTTTACTGATCGTCCCATGATGTCTATGTCATCAGTATAAGTAAGTAACATGTGGCTATTGGTGTAAATTGTGCTATTTCTTTTGACATTTGCATCTCGTATTACCTTTTCCAGCAAAATGTTGAATAGGTCACACTGTCTGTCTCCATGTCTGAAACCTCTTTTGGTACTGAACTGTTCGGAGAGGTTCTTTCCAATTTTAACTAATGACCTAGTGTCTGCTAAAGTCATCTTACAAAGCCGGATGAGATTTGCGGGGATACCAAATTCAGACATTGCATGGAATACCTTTGGTCGGAGGGGACTGTTGAATGCTGCTTTTTAATCGACAAAAAGGTGGTAGGTGTCGATCTGCATCTCTTGGGTCTTCTCCAGGATTTGCCGCAGGGTAAATATCTGGTCAATGGTGGACTTGCCAGGTCTAAAGCCGCATTGGTATGGTCCAATTATCTCGTTGACCATAGGCTTTAGTCGTTCGCACAATATCCCTGACACGATCTTGTACGCAATAGGGAGTAGACTTATGCCCCTATAGTTAGAGCATACAGTCTTATCTCCCTTCTTGTGGACGGGGCACAGGATACTCAGGTTCCAATCGTCGGGTACTCGTTCTTCCTGCCAGATGGTGCTAACTAGCTGATGAATACACCTTATCAGCGTGTCGCCTCCGGTTTTGAACAGCTCGGCTGGTAAGCCATCGGCCCCTGCTGCCTTATTATTCTTCAGCCGATTTATTGCTGTCTTTACCTCATCATGGCTGGGCGGTATACATTCAATACCATCTTCTGGGATTGGGACTGTGGTATCTTCGTCGTCTTCGCTGCTATTGGATACCAACAGATTTGAAAAATATTCTTTCCATTTCCTGAGTACACTATCTGTATCAGTTACCAAATTACCTTGCTGGTCTCTACAGGAGGATGTGCCTGTACCAAAGCCATCAGTTTGATGCTTGACTCTTTGGTAGAATTTTCGGACTTCATTCTGGCTCCTGTACATCTCGATTTTTTCACACTCCCGCTTTTCCATCTCTCTCTTTTTCCTGCGGAAAAGACGTTTCTCCTCTCTCCTTTTCTCCCTGTATCTCTCTCGTGCGCTACGCGTTGCTACGGATTGTAAAGTAGCCTTATATGCCGCATTTTTCTCTTCGGTGGCAGCACGACACTCCTCATCATACCATGGATTCCTTGGTGGAGGTCTCTGGTATCCAAGTATGGATTTTGCGGCTGTTTGCATGGAGTGGGCAATGCTTTGCCATTGCGCTGATATGTTATCGGGATGAGGAGTGCTTTGATTAAGCAATTGGGCTAGTTGAGTGGAATATGCTGTGGTTATCTGTTGTGATTGCAGCTTACCGATGTCTAATTTTCGTGTTGTGTCTGTTCGTACTTTGTTTGCTACGTTTAAGCGGGTGCGTACCTTTGCTGCAACAAGGTAGTGGTCCGAATCAATGTTTGCGCCTCGGAACGATCGTACATCCAACACGCTCGATATCTTCCATCTGTCACAACATGATCAATTTGGTTTCTTGTTTTCTGATCTGGAGACAGCCAGGTGCCCTTATGAATATCGAGATGATTAAATCTGGTACTGCTAACTACCATGTTTTTTGCAGCTGCAAAGTCTATCAGCCTCATACCATTGTGAGATGTTTCACTGTGGAGACTGAATTTCCCGACTGTTGGGCCAAAGATATTCTCCTTTCCAATTTTGGCATTAAAATCGCCTAGAATGATTTTAATGTCATGGACAGGGCAACGGTCATATGTTTCTTCTAAGCGCTCGTAAGATATATCTTTGGTCTGTTCGTCCTTTTCTTCAGTGGGGGCATGAGCGCAAATAAAGCTGATGTTGAAGAATTTAGCTTTTATTTGAATTGCAGCATGTCTTTCATTCACTGGGGTGAAGCTGGATACCAGATGTTTTAGTCTCCGACTAACTACGAATCCACAACCAAACTCATGCTTTACGTCATGGCAGCTATAATACAGTGCGTCACCTTTAGGTGTTGTTGTGACGCCTTTCCCAATCCATCGTATTTCCTGTATGGCAGTAATATCGGTCTTGTACTTTTCAAGTACGTCTGCCAATGCGAAGACTGCACCTTCTCTATACAGAGTGCGAACATTCCAGGTGCAGATTCGCAGATCATGGTCCTTAAAACGTTTGCGGGGTTCGTCAACTTTAGAGGGGTTTGTTGTTCTTTTCTTTCGTTTTTTCATAGTAGGCTGTTTTTTCTAGGGGAGGGTTACTAACCCGACGCCCAAACCCAAGTTTTTAACGTTCTTATGGGTGAACGCGCGGCACATGTTAGCTCACTACCTTTAACGGGTGTTAAAGGCAGTTCCCCAGGTGACACCACTGGGAGGTCAGTGTCCACTTGAGATGAAAGAGGGACCGAGATAAATCCTGGGCTTTGCCATGTTAAAACCGGTCAGGACCGTTGCTTGGTATCTTCCATCCCCTACGTCACCCCCGATTGAGCCCATACTGGAGCTTTATTTAACTCTGGTAGAAATTTCACGATGTGCAAAATATGGAGCAAATCGGTTACTCCCTTCAAAAGTTATCGTCCCCACAAATTTTCCGAACATTTTCGAACTTTTGTGGGGGAGGTACCGGAAGGAGTGGACCGATATAACCCATCTTCGAACTTAAACTAAGTTTGGACAAAATTTTGCAAAAGCAAATTTTGAACCGAATCGTTTGATCCGTTCGAGAGTTATCGTGCGCTCCAGCCAGACAGACAGACGGACGGACATGGCTATATCAACTCCAAATTGTCTGAAACGGATTTCGTCCAAACACACTTGGGGTCTAAAACCATAGCTCTGTTCCAGAACTAACAAGTTTTTACAATTTTTACCACTTTTACACATTTTGCGTTCCCGTACACAAAATTTATATGAAAATCGTTTACGACTTTTACAACTTTTACGACTTTTACAACTTTTACCACTTTATAAAGTACGGGAACAGGCCACATTATTTCGATGAGGCACATTTTGCCCGTATGAAAGTGTATATACGATCGTTAGCATAAATGTTGAGGGTATAAAAATTTACCTCCTCCATTCGAAGAAGCATTGCTGAGTGGTAACTGTTTACTGTAATCAATACAGGAGGGCTTAATATCCGACAAATTTATCCAGGGTGCCAATTATATACATAGATTACCGCGGTGACATTTGTTTACCGTTCCGCACAATGGCTTCGTCTTCTTGTCCCACACAGAGGCTTCGGTTCGTGTCCCACACTGAGACTTCGATTTCTTCATCTTCCAAAGGGGAATTATGTCTATAAAAGACATCTAAAAGATGTCTTCCATCTATAGAACACCTCCAAAAGGGGCCTTCTACCTTTAGAAGACCTCCAAAAGGGGATTTGGTGGCCGAACCGAATACGAAATGCTGAACTATTGACGTCGCCAATCAAATTGCAGCTCCCGTTGAGGTTTGTGAACGGAAATGGCGCTGGATACGAAGACCTGTAGAAAACATTGCTCGTCAAGCGCTTCGGTGGAATCCCCAGGGAAGAGACCGACGTGTTGGTGCGCCAGCGACGTCAATCAAGCATCGCACAACAGAGTTCGATACAAAAGAATGGTTGAGGCGCTATGCTCCACAGGGAGTGAAGGATAACAGAAGAAGAAGAAAAGGGGATTTCTATCTATAGAAGACCTCTAAAAGGGTCCTTCTGTATATGCAAGAATTTCCAAAGGGGACTTCTATTTATAAAAGACCTCCAAAAGAGTTATTCTACCTGTAGAAGAACTCCCAAAGGAGACTTTTATCTATAGAATACCTCCCAAAGGAGATTTCTATCTATAGAAGAGCTTCAAAAGGATCCCTCTACCTGTACAAATCTCCCAAAGAAGACTTCTATCTGTAAAAGACCTCCGAAAAGGGGATTTCTATTTAAAGAAGACATTCCAAAGGGGACTATATAGAAGATAGACAAACACCAAAGGGGTCTTCTGTTTATAGGTTAGGTTAGGTTAAAGAACGCGCAGCTCTTAAGTAGATAACTACTCCACTTAAAGACCTTGTGATCCATTGTGTTCATCTTCTGTTTATATAAGGCTTCGGCTTCCCGTCCCACACAGAGACTTCGAACTCTTGTACCACACAGGAACGTCGGTTCCATGTTCGTTGTTGTTGTTGTAACAACATATGATTGTATATTCCTTTTCCAGCTTAATGCTGCTCTAGCTCTATCTCCAGTTATAGGAATGTGGCTTCTTCGATGGGTTGTAAACACAAAACTTCTAGAGTTAGTTGAGTAGGCTTGGCAGGGTAGTTGAAAAGGTGCATTTGCCTTGCGGGCCTATATTGCATTCTGGACAGATGTTTTGCAAGATGTCATAAATTCTTGTCCTATAGGAATTTAGGCGGCTGTGTCATTCGAAACGTAATTGAGCCAAAGCTACTGTGGTTTGTCGTGACAGCTGATGTTATTTAGCTGCGATAGATGTGGGGTGTACTCCGAGGTCCGCATTCATAAGATAGTAGATTATGTTGATAGAGATAAGTCTCACAGTAACAACCGAGTAAATACTGCAGCCAGAGCATACCTTGTTGTTGCCGTACCTGAAGAATCTTTGACTCCTCATGCAGATATTGCATTGAATAATTGAATGAAGGGAGGCACCCTGTTGTAGTTTTCTGGATGGCATTCTAACAGGTTTCAATACTGTTCCACCGCGCTGAACTTATATTCGCTGACCACACTGGCTCAACATAGCTTACCCCAGTCCGACCTATCACGTTATATGTGGTCAATAAGGTTTCTTTGTCTGCAATCCAAGTGTTGCCGACTAGGGACTTGATGACCTTGTCGAAAATAGCTGTGACATGTACGAATTACGTAAATATACTGTCGAAGAATACCCCAAATATCATCACGACATTCAACTCTGTACTTATCTCCGCAGTCTATGTAGTGAACCGAGTGGCCATTAACTTAGTGGCGGTTAGTGGTTGGTAAGATCGATCAAATAACAAATGACACTAGGGAAGCTGTCTCAAGCGTACGTAACGATCTCGATGCCGTCTGGAGGGGAGGAGGCAAACGTAGAGGTTGAACACCAACACCAACAGTGTTCCATTGCACGGCTTGTTCTGGTTGAGTTCTCGCATAATATTTGTGGATATTGCATGCAGCATTGATGTAGGGATGTGCTGATGATCCGCAAATGGATAGCTATTTCTGATGCTGGGGAGGAGTAAAACCTCAAGAGCCTACGACAAAAGCGAAATCGATTCACCTTTGCTCCATCCATCCTAGCCTGGCTTCAGTAGCAGCCCCATCCTACCCATTTCCAGACTTCGGGCACGATGTGTGTGGCTACCGACAGATTGAGAGCTTTCGTAAGATACTCAACTCTCGGCTTAACCGGCGGTTTCAGCATTACTATTGGGGTGGTTTCTCCTCGGCAATACACTTCCCTTCGCCCTGTCATTTCTGTGGTGTTAGACAATTTGTCGTTTAAAAAACGTTGGCATCTCTTCGAATAAGCCAGCGTAATGTGTCTGAGGTCCTATCTTCCTTTGTCAGGGTTCGAGAGTGACTTAACATTAAATCCGGCTTCAATATTGCGACTCTTCAGATCATCTAGCCACTTCTTCCGCATGTGCTTACCGACAAACATATTAACTTCTAGGGTTGGCTCGACAAAGCTCATCGCGCTCATTTGCTAGTCCCGCCGCCTCTGCTTAAGAAATTTGGTCTGACTTTGGATATTCGAGCCATATAGCGTGCAGCTGCAGTTGTGTTGATGTCCCGGAACGCCCTCTCTGCTTCCCGAACATCAGAAGAGTTACTTAAACTAGGCTGATTAGCTTTCTCATGATTGGTGGAAGTGTGGCACTCGGATGTGATGAAGTCGGGCGTTCTGTTGATTGAGATGATTATGGAGTGATGGTCTGCCCAAGACAAACAACGGGTTGCCAGGTGTCGTCATTTGTCGGACCAGGTGACACGATGGTTACGTCTGACGAACTGAACGTAGACCGTTCAAAACGTAGAGCTATCATTACCTAGGCTGACTCTAAGTGCTGTTGAGTTCAGAACAAGATGTTTACTGGCTTGTAAACAATATCTAAAAAAAAAACATTCTTGTGGTCCTCGTTCTTTATTATTTTTCAAATTTGCAAAAAAAAAAGAACTATACCAACCATTTTTTATGATAAAACTTCTGTTCCACCGCAGTCTCGTTCGTTGAGATTATGTATTAGAAACTGGTCTCTTGTTACAAATTAGTAAATGTCTATTGTAAAAAAAAGATTTTTCTGTCGTACTTTTATGTTTTGTTCTACCTTTCGAATGTTAATAAAACCAAGATTAATGAGCTTGATGTCAATATTTATATTTTATTTATTGCATATTATTTCCAATATTTCGAAATTACATTGAATTTCAACTTCAGGGATTTTTTTCTGTCGATTACACTGTGCAACATTTTTAATGTGATCTTGTGCAAACAATTCGAACTGATGATTTTTTGAAAGTACAGACCCAAACGACAAGAAACCTTAGTTGGGTTTTGTTGTGTCAGATCCAGCTCGGATTTTATGGTTAACATGGTTAAATATTGAGTTTTTAAAGAAATTCGGCGCTATATCTGGGAAACCAATGCGAATCTTCTTCTGACCTCTGAAGCATATTTGTAGGTAAGGACAAGCATAAAATATTTGGAGAAATAATGAACTCGAAAAACTGCATTTATTGGCTCAAATTTCAAAATATATGCAAAAATTCCGCAATTTTTATACATTTCGCACCGTATTTCCACAGCCGTTAATTTTTTCTGAATATTTTCTTTTGGAAAAATATTCCCTGAAGTAAGCATTTTAGAGTTTCAGAATGTTCTAAAGAGTTGTTGAGAACTTTATTTGGAAGATTTTTGCAAAAGGTTACTTGGTTCAACTCCCAATAGTTTAGCCCATACTGACCAGAATTTCAGCAGATAAGTTCTTGTAGTACAGGGCTACAATATTGCTAAAGACAGCAAGGCCAAATTCCTATTCGTTTCTGAGATAAAGGCCTGATAAATGCAAAAACGTGTAGATTTAGCCCGGTTTAGATGAGGCTTTAAAATCCGAACTGGATCTGACAGGACAAAACCCTACTAGGGATTTTGTAGTCTAAATATGTATTTTCAAAAAATTCATACTAGAAGTTGTTTGCATTTTCAGTGTTGCTGCATAGTGCTACTCTTTGAATTGTATTTTGGGAATTATGGATACACATTTGTAGAAATGTTCCTTTTTCCTGCTTTGACAAAGGACTTTGTGACGACAAACGAAATCAAAAAAAAAAAAAAAAAAAAAAAAAAACTGATCGGAAACAGATTCTCTTCTTCGTCAAAATCTCAACAAGAATCAGTCGGCTTTGCGGACAGGAATATACCCTGAGTCTGTGTGAACTGAAATTTTCATCTATGGGCAGATCCAATATGAATAGATCCAAAGACAACCAAAATCCTTTAACCCAAAGCTATGTATTAGGAGATTTTCAGAATTGTGTAGTCATTTTCGGACGTATGAACTTGGCGACAAAATGTGGATTATATAATTGATCACAAGTGTTGCGGAGAAGGTACCTGAAGAAATGGACCGGACTGACATAGTTCATTTTGAAAGTAGATTTTATTTTGGAAGTCATTCCTTTTAAAATATTTTGCTCCCACCAATCATTTCAGTTCGTCACAGAATATTTTTCAGTTTTTTTTTTTTTCAGGAAATATGGACTTGCCCACGAAAAACACAATACCGTTTTAAACACAACGAATACCTTCAGTAAACATTTCTAAAGATCCTCGAACAGACCTTAAACTGCATTTAACAACTATTTTGATGGTTTTACATTTGATGGTTCTTTACAGCTTTCGGGCCATTTTCTCTGAAAGTGTGGACTTGCCCCTTGTACTGTAGTAATAGTGGCCCCGAGAACACTTGTTGCAAAAAAGGAACGCGTTTCCAGAGAGGTCTTTTTATTTATTAATTTATTTATATCATATTTTTACTTATAACTAAATTATTAGCAAAAAGGAAGTGAAGCCATGACTACTTAGGTCTTCAGCTTACACTTATCCACTTATTTATTGTCGAGAGAGGTCTTAAACTGCACATCTCTGAACATTTTTGAAATACTGTGTGGAAGGTTACCGAAAGAATGGATTGATATGGTCCATCTTCGAAGTTGTTCAAAATTTGGACAAAATGAAACGAAGGCCAAATTTTGGACCGATCTGTTCGAGAATCACCGTGTCCTCCACCAAGACGTACGAACATAACTAAGTCGACTTCAAGTTTTCTGAAACAGATTTCTTCCAAACACACTTTGGCCCTAAAACCATTATTTCGATGAGGATTATTTTGACTAAAGGCTGAGAGTATAAAAAATGTAGATTGGGAAACATTTTGTTCATGGATTTTTGATAAAAGAATGTATACATGTATTGATCTTGGATTGGACGCCAGAATTTCATTTTAAAAGAATTCAAGACTGGTTGCCAGAGTTTTCCTAGTTCCTAATCAATTTATGAGAAGATCCACGATCGGAAACCAGAATTTCTATAAGAGAAGTCCGACGATTGGACGCCAAAATAGTCTATTTATATGCACGATTGGGCAATAGAATTCGTCATTTACATACCCGCGATTAGGTGCTAGAATTTCATGACTGATAGACTCACTATTGCTCAGAATATTTTTGTATCAAGAAAACCACTATCGGCCTTCAGAAATTCTTTGTGATAAGATCTACGATTGGACACCAAAATATCTTTAGGGAAATAACGATAGTTGGTTTCTTTATGACAATAAAAACGATTGGACACCTGAACTTCCGAAACTGAAAAATTGACCATACTGGATTGGAAAATTGAAGCCTGAAACAAGGGGAAATTGGCCAAAAAATCTTACGCCATTTTAATTAAAAAATAGTAATGAAAATTATTTCCCGAAATGAAATCCTGGCTACGTCCCTGATGCCGTCGTTTGGGATTAGTTCTGGGGTATCTTCATCGACGCCCATATTCAATACCAAAAGTTTGATTAAATGTCCCTTCAAAATCTTCAGTACGCTCTCCGTATCAGTTACCAAGTTACCTTCATCATTTTAGCAGGATAATGTGCCTGCACCATACCCTTCAGACCGGTGTTTTACACTTTCCGGACTTCATTCTGACTCCTGAACAACTTGAGTTTCTCACGGTCACGTTTTTTCTGGAGAAGGAGTGTCGTCTTCCAGCATGTGGGTAAGTTGAGCGTAATAGAATTGTGATATCTGTTGTGTTTGCGGCTTCTCGACATCCAGCTCCGTCCTGTATTATAACACACTTTTGGCGCAACATTTTGACGAGGGCGCACCCTACTGCTACAAGGAAATGCTCCGATTCCACTGGCAGAATGCCTTTCCACTATCACAATATGATCGATCTCGTTTCTGGTTTTTTCATGTAGGGACCTCCCTGTGTTGTGGTCACGGCTTTGGAACCTGGTGCTGCTCACTACTATGTTTTTGTTTGCAGCTACAAAATCGATCGGTGTCGGACGTTGGCTTGTGAAGGCTCAACTGCCCTACCGTAGGATATTTTCCCTCGCATATATCTGTGGACTGTTCATCTTTCTCTTCGTACAGGTGGTGGGTGCAGATGACACTGACGTTAAAGAACTTTCCTCATGTTTCCTTTAATGGCTATAATACCGTGCGTAATCGTTTGTGATCGATTTCATTCCATCGTACTACTCAAACTGCACCTACTCTGTAAAGAGTATGGACATTCCCGGGGCAGTTTCGCAAATCATGGTCCTTAGACAGTTTGAGGGTTTCGTCAACTTTAGGGGTTTGTTATACCCTCAGCATTTATGCTAACGAGGATATATACACTTTCATACGGGCAAAATGTGCCTCATCGAAATAATGGTTTTAGATCCCAAGTATGTTTGGACGAAATGTCCGTCCGCCTGTCTGTCTGGCTGGCTCGTGCGCACGATAACTCTCGAATGGATCAACCGATTAGGTCCAAAATTTGGCTTTCGTAATTTTTGCCCAAACTTAGTTTAAGTTCGAAGATGGGCTATATCGGTCCACTCTTTCGGGTACCTCCCCCACAAAAGTTCGAAAATGTTCGGAAAATTTATGCGCACGATAACTCTTGAAGGGAGTAACCGATGTGGTCCATACTTTGCACATCGTGAAATTTCTACTAGACTTAGATGAGGTTCCAACAAGGACTCAATCGGTCCACTCCTTCGGGTACCTCCCACACAAAATTTCAGAAAAGTTCAGTTTAGGGTCATCTATCGAATCGCTGTGATTTTTGCTTTAGTAACTTGTATTCACTGCCCCCATACTACGGCATAAATTTCATCAGGGGCAAGTCCATACTTCCTGAGAAAATAGCCTGAATGTTGGAAAAAACCCTATGACACCGTGTGAGGTGGTTGGAGCGCAAGATAACTCTCGAACGGATCTGCTGATTCGGTCCACAATTTGGTCTTTGTAATATTTTGCCCAAACTTAGTTTAAGTTCGAAGATGTCGCTCCACTCCTTCCGGTACCTCCCCCACAAAAGTTCAAAAATGTTCGGTAAATTGTTCGTACGGTAACTCTTGAGGGGAGTTGCCGAATTGGTCCATACTTTACAGATCCTAATATATCTACCAGATATAGATCAGGTTCAAATAAAGACTATATTTGCCCACTCCATCCGGTACCTCCCACACAAAATTTCGGATAAGTTCACTTTAAGACCTGATATGGAATTACTTTGATTTTTGTTGAAGCTACTTGCATTCGCTGCCTCAATTGCGATGGTAAAAGTTTTTTCAGGGACAAGTCCATACTTCTTGACCAAACAGCCCGAAGGGTGTAAAAACCCCCTATGGTACCATGTGAAGTGGCTGGAGATCCATTCTCTTTAGTATCTTCTCCGCAAAGCTTTTGGTCTTTAATCCTAATCAACATTTCTGTAGGTTCAAACGCCCAACATTTTTAAAACCCCCTAAATACATGCGTTTTTTGGGAAAAATTGTTTCAATATACACAGGCTGAGGGTATATCTCTGCCGGCAAAGCCGACTGATACTTTTTTACTTGTTGGTTTTTTTAAGTAAAATATACAAAAACCAGAGACGCGGGCGCCGGGGAGCGCGGGAGCGCGGGTCACCATGGCCGTCTCAAGCTACGTCCGTGCTTGGTTGTAGTGCAGAAGGTAGCTTGATAACATTACATTGTAATGGGTCATTTTCCTCAGTCGGCTGCCAAGTTCGTCTTGGGCCGTATCAAGTGAATGAGTATACTTCACTTGGAGTAGCTAAGAACATCGAGTGGTTTGGAAGTCTATACGGTGTTCAGCCTTTGCTATAGACACCTGTGTTATAACCAATTCTTATTCACTGCATTATAAACAAATACACATCCAATTTAATTTCACTGTGTCAGTAGTATATGTCCATAGAAAAGAAAAACTATGAGTCTTCTTTAAATTCACACTCCCATTTATTTGAACAAATTCTCCGTCTCTCGTCACAACTTCTTTTGTTTTCGTTTTTCTACTATTTCTATTCTCATGATTAGACTTTATGATTGTGTAAAACAAATAAAAAATCTGTTGTCTTCAGCAAAAATTTCATGATTTCGTCTTTGGTTGTGATATTTTGTTTTCTTTTTTTCTTTCGTTGATTTTTTTTTTTTTTTTTTGATTAAAACTTTTATGGTTTTATTGCTGATGAGCTGTCTGAACGGATAATTCATACTGCTAGTCTTTATGTGCTGTGTTATTTAGTTTCTATCCTCACTCGCTTCGGTTAATAATCAGTAAAGGGGCAGGAAAAGCGGAGGTTTCGTATCATCAATTGATGATGATATAAAATGATTATGATTCAGTAGTAGGGCTGTAGGCAGTATGTGAGTCGTTGTTTTTGGTGTTGCTTATATTTTATTTTGATTTGCTTTATTTTTTTCTGTGGGGAGAGGAGAGATAGGAGACTGTAAATTTCCAAACATGCGCGTGCAATAAAGAAATTCATCAATTGATTGACTCGATAAAAGTCGCATTAAATCCTTTAATAAAAATACATTTTAGGTACACATTGCGACGATACCTTTTTGTGTGGAGACATTTAGCTGTGGGATTATCGGAAAAAAGTGTTAACGGCATGCTTTTTTGATGTCGTAATGAATACACGTTGTTTTATAAATCTGTCAAAAATTATAGATTTCGAACTTCTGCGTTTCTCAAAGTTGAGATAATAATCGAGAAAATGTTAAAGGTTTAACAAGTTAAAAAGTGTTTGTAGACAGAGTTAGATCGGAAAACTTCTAAACTCCCTACCAAGAGGTTTCCTTATAATATATGAAGAATTATGAATTTTGTTCATGAAGATTATGTTGATTAAATCCGCCGGGGAAATAAGTAGTTGCGGGCTAACCTACAAATTTACCAGGGAAACATTCAAAACTTCTAATGTCGAACATATGGGCCCAAAGCTCTCTGTCAAGTGTTTGGAATTAATAAAAAAGACAATGAAAAATTGACATCATCATCAGTCATGATTTTCGCAGTCGACAAAATACTTCAATTCATAAATAATTTTAGCAGTAATATAAGACCAGATAAAACAACAACAAACAAAGGGTGGATATAACATTTCATTACACTTGTCTTTTAAAAAATAATTTGTTCAATGATAGCACAGACGGACAGGAGGATGGGAACACACATCCCAATAAAACAATACAAAGCCTATTACAGAACGTTTAACAGAGGATAAGGATGATAAAAAAACAACAAATGGAAAAGGGGTGGTTATGATTTTCAAATTAAGCAGCGCATCCTTACAAAGCTAATTGAGTGTGTTGTGAAAAAAGACTAAGGGGGTGAGTGCGTGGCAGATACAGATTCCAATACGGCCTTATGAAGAGCATCGAAATAGGAAAAAACAGGCTTTCGCATCAAAATATGTTTTGACAACTTTAATCATTCCGGAAAAAATGATGTTCGTTGGCAATACAAACAAGTGGTAACATTTTATTGCTTAATAATAAACATAGGGCTGCATAGCTGGTGCTATACCAGCTAGGAAACAACTGGGAACTGTGGCAGCAGAGCAGCCACAGTAGCAGCAACAAAATCATCAGGGTATTCCTTTTTTATTTTGGGCATAACAATTTGCCCATATTTCACGGCATGACAAGGGGTTTGTACTGGCGTGTTGGGGAAGCGTTGCAAGTGTGATATGCCAGCCAAAGAAGTGGTTGCTGAAATCTCAAGGGAATGTCTGACACAAAAAGATGAACAGATTGTTTTTTTTGCGAGGCTCATCTATTTTTTGTCGATGATACCAGCTATTCTTCCCTTGGTTTGACAATTTATTTTCTACACAAAAAGGTAATGTTTAGATGATTAATAAAAAAATAACAACGCTTGAATTTGTTGGTGTTTATGATACGGCATTTTTGTTGTGAGAGAGAAAGCAGAATTCGTGTTTATATATTATACGATTCGATATAGGATTCTAGGATTATTTACAACAAGTGTAATAACGATGCATTTCTTATATTTAGGGAAACGAGTAAAAATTTATCAGTCGCCAGTGCCTATTCGAACCTGATCTGTGTCTGGATGAAATATCAGAGAAACGAATTTTGGACCAAATCAGTTGATACGTTCGATAGTTATCGTCTGCACCTTTTTAGCGAAAGGTTTTGAAGTTGTGTGGAGGGGGGTACCGGAAGGTGTGGCCGGAAATGACCCATCTTTGAACTTAATTTAAGTTTGAACAAGTAAAAACGGCGTTAAGTTCGGCCGGGCCGAACTTGTTATACCCTCCACCACAAGTTGTATTGAAGTAAAATGGAATAATTTGTTTCCTTTCGTGTATGAAGAAGACTTAATACTAAATTTCAGCAATTTCGGTAAAACAATGTGAGGCACCATTCTATGGGGGCTATTTCAAAACGTCGATCTATACCGACAAATTTCTGACGGAAAGTTTTTAGGCTCAAAGAAGACTAAATACCAAATTTCCTATATTTCGGTAAGAGAATGTGGCTAAAACTTAAAAACTACCGAAAATGAAGAAGTACGCTTCTATGGGGATATAGGAAGACGTGGACCTATACTGATAATACTCTTCTGGAATCTTTTATAACTCTTGGAAGACGAAATAACGAATTTCAGCCATTTCGGTTGGATATTGTCGTCACAATCTTCAGTATTACGAAAATCGGGAGGTACCGTTCTATGGGGGCTATATCGAAACGTGGACCTATACCGACGAATTTTAGTCAGAAATGGGGCAATATGAAAGCGTGGACCTGTACAGACATATTTCTGGCGAACAGTTTTATATAACATTGAAGACTAAATACCAAAATTCAGCCATTTTGGTGGAATATTGAAGGCACAACCTTCAAAATACGAAAAATCGGGAGGTACCTTTTAATGGGGGCTATATGGAGGCGTGAACCTATACCGACAAATTTAAAGGGGAATTTTGAGTACCCCCAACGAAGTCTAAATACCAGCCATTCAGCCATTTCGGTGTGATAATGAAGCTAAAACCTTCAAAATACCGAAAATCGGGAGGTACCGTTCCATGGGACTATATGAAGGCATGGACCGATACCGACAAAGTTCTGGGGGAAAGTTTTATACCACCAACGTAGCCTAAGTACTAAATTTCAGCCATTTAGGTGTGATAATGAAGCTAAAACCTTAAAAATACCGAAAATCGGGAGGTACCGTTCTATGGGGGCTATATGAAGGTGTAGACCGATACCGACAAAATTCTGGGGGAAAGTTTTATACCCCTAAAGAAGACTACGTACCAAATTTCAGCCATTTTGGTAGGATAATGAAGCTAAAACCTTAAAAATACCGAAAATCGGGAGGTACCGTTCTATGGGGGCTATGAACGTGTGGACAAAATTCTGGGGGAAAGTTTTATACCCCTAAAGAAGCCTACGTACCAAATTTCAGGCATTTTGGTAGGATAATGAAGCTAAAACCTTAAGAATACCGAAAACCGGGGGTACCGTTCTATGGGGACTATATGAAGGTGTAGACCGATACAGACAAAATTCTGGGGGAAAGTTTTATACCCCTAAAGAAGACTACGTACCAAATTTCAGCCATTTCGGTGTGATAATGAAGCTAAAACCTTCAAAATACCGAAAATCGGGAGGTACCGTTCTATGGGGGCTATATGAAGGTGTAGACCGATACAGACAAAATTCTGGGGGAAAGTTTTATACCCCTAAAGAAGACTACGTACCAAATTTCAGCCATTTTGGTAGGATAATGAAGCTAAAACCTTAAAAATACCGAAAATCGGGAGGTACCGTTCTATGGGGGCTATGAACGTGTGGACAAAATTCTGGGGGAAAGTTTTATACCCCTCAAGAAGCCTACGTACCAAATTTCAGGCATTTTGGTAGGATAATGAAGCTAAAACCTTAAGAATACCGAAAACCGGGGGTACCGTTCTATGGGGACTATATGAAGGTGTAGACCGATACAGACAAAATTCTGGGGGAAAGTTTTATACCCCTAAAGAAGACTACGTACCAAATTTCAGCCATTTCGGTGTGATAATGAAGCTAAAACCTTCAAAATACCGAAAATCGGGAGGTACCGTTCTATGGGGGCTATATGAAGGTGTAGACCGATACAGACAAAATTCTGGGGGAAAGTTTTATACCCCTAAAGAAGACTACGTACCAAATTTCAGCCATTTTGGTAGGATAATAAAGCTAAAACCTTCAAAATACCGAAAATCGGGAGGTACCGTTCTATGGGGGATATATGAAGGTGTGGACCGATACCGACAAAATTCTGGAGGAAAGTTTTATACCCCTGAAGAAGACTACGTACCAAATTTCAGCCATTTTGGTAGGATAATGAAGCTAAAACCTTAAAAATAACGAAAATCGGGAGGTACCGTTCTATGGGGGCTCTATGAAGGTGTGGACCGATACCGACAAAATTCTGGGGGAAAGTTTTATACCCCTGAAGAAGACTACGTACCAAATTTCAGCCATTTTGGTAGGATAATGAAGCTAAAACCTTAAAAATTCCGATAATCAGGAGGTACCGTTCTATGGGGGCTATATGAAGGTGTAGACCGATACCGACAAAATTCTGGGGGAAAGTTTTATACCCCTGAAGAAGACTACGTACCAAATTTCAGCCATTTTGGTAGGATAATGAAGCTAAAACCTTAAAAATACCGAAAACCGGGAGGTACCGTTCTATGGGGGCTATATCAAAACGTGGACCGATATATCCCAGTTTCAATACCAACCATCCTGCAAGTAATAAAAACTTCTGTACCAAATGTTGACTCTCTATCTTTAAAGTTGCGAGCTGTATCTTGCTTTCATATAAAATTTTATGCTGATCAATAATATATATACTTTATAGGGTCTCCGACGAATATTTCGATGTGTTACAAACGGAATGACAAATTTAATTATACCCTCCATATGGTGGGGGGTATACAAAATAATACGAAACATACTTTGGACGGAATCTGTGAATATCGGTGGATATATTCCGCCGATAAATAGTTGTACTCCAGGTAATAGGTCTAAATTTTCGGCGCTTTTGGAAGGTCTTAACCGTCTGGTCTGGGTCATCATAAGTCGTGGCGTTCGGTGCTTGAATACGTCCAGAAGGGTATAGTGCTGGCTGAGCAGATTGATAGCTCTTCGTTTTGCACAGTCAATGAGGACGCTCCTACCAGAACTAGCAGAGAGTGTTACAGTTCTCTAGACATAACCATCGTGTTACCTGGTCTGACAAATGACGTCACCTGGCAACCCGTCTTTTCCATTGGATCAGACCATCTCTCCATAATTGTCTCCATCAGCAGACCACCCGGTTTCATCACCTCTGAACGCCGCACATTCGTCATTCATGGGAAATCTGATTGGCCGAGTTTCAGAGAGTTCACCAATCAACGCTTCAGAGACTTACCCAATCCTTCTGATGTTCGAGTAGCAGAAAGAACGTTCCGAGACATCATCAATGCTGCAGCCGCTCGCCATATACCTGCTGGTCGAATACCTGAAGTAAGACCAAATTTCCCAGCAGAGGCGACGGGATTAGCAAATGAGCGTGATGAGCTTCGTCGAGCCAACCCCAATGACCCCAGAGTCAGGGAGCTGACTGGAAGTTAACAGGCTGGTCGGCGAAAATAAGCGGAACAAGTGGTTAAATCATCTGAAGAGTTGCAACATTGGGGCCGGTATAAGCAAATTGTGGACAACAGTTAAGTCACTCTCGAACCCCGGAAGGAGGGATGACAGAACCTCAGTCACGTTTGGCGACGTTACGTTGACTGACCCGAAGAGGTGTGCAAGTTACTTCAATCGACTGTTTGTCGATCACCCCGAGAGTGACAGGGCGAAGAGAAGAGTGTTACGTCGCATTAGATCTCTTCCTGCCGAGGATGAACCACCACAGTTTTCAGTAGATGATGTTGCGAATGCCATCAGGAACGCTAAATCATCCAAAGCGTTGGGCCCTGACGGAATTTCGATGGTAATGTTGAAACAGCTGGATGAGCCAGAGTAGAGTATCAAACTAAAGTTCTCAACCTGTCGCTAGCCACCCTTATTGAAGCCAGGTAAGGATGTCAGCAAAGGTGAATCGTACAGGCCGATTTTCGTTTTTGTCACCTGTAGCGAGGACCCTTGAGGCCTTAGTCCTCCCCAGCATTAGAAATAGCTATCAAATTGCCGATCATCAACATGGATTCCGTAAGCAGCACAGCACGACAACAGCGCTGCACGCCATCTCCACACATATTTGTCGAGGACTCAACCAGGAACGGCCGTGTGATAGAACAGTGATGGTGGCGCTTGACTTATCAAAAGCTTTTGATACTGTCAAGCACTCCACGCTGTTCGAGGACATCGAGCAGACAACCCTCCTGCCAAGTCTGAAACGTTGGATAATCAACTATATCTGTGGTCGCCAGTCGTATGTGGAATTCAGGAACAAGAAATCCAAGCCCCGTAGAGTGAAACAGGGAGTTCCCCAAGTTTCCTGTATTCCGCCCCCTCCAGACGGCATTGAGATCGTAACGTATGCGAATGATTGTACGATCCTGGCGTCAGGTACCTACCCTGACAACATCTGTGAGAGATTGAACTCCTATTTAACCGATCTTACCACCTTTTTCCACGCGAGGAATATGCAGATATCCGCCACTTAATCGACGGCCACTCTGTTCACCACATGGACGGCGCAGTATAGAAGAGAGTTGAATTTCAGGGTCGATGGTAACAGAATTCCGACCACAAACTGCCCCAAAATTCTAGGGGTCACATTCGACACCACTTTCACGTCGTCCGCGCATGCCACAGCTATCTGTGATAATCTGAAATGTATGAACAAGGTCCTAAAGTCCCTAGCCGGCAGCACTTGGGGTGCAGATAAAGAAACCTTGTTGACCACGTATAAAGCAATAGGTCGGTCTGTGGTAAGCTATGCGGCGCCAGTTTGGTCCCCGAATTTATGTGACACGCAGTGGGATAAGATTCAAATTTGTCAGAACGCCGCCCTGAGAACAACAATAGGGTGCGTTCTCAAATCTACAGTGGACCATCTACATGAGGAGGCAAAGATTTTTCCAGTACAACAACATAATGAGATGCCATCATTGCAGTACTTACTCGGGTGTTACCGTGAGAGCCATCCAATCACCATATGCTGGCCACCGATATACCCAGGCATATCAAGAAGGATTTTCATGCTCTAGAGACGACGGTTCAACAATATAGGAGAGAACCTCTAGATCAACAGGCATATCAGGCAGGTTTGAACAGCATTCACACGGACACAGTTGTTAGGACCATAAGCAATTATTGTGTGAATGCAGTCATCGGAGCACATCCCCCATCTATCGCAGCTGAAGAGCGTCAGCTGCCACGACAAACCAGAGTAGTTTTGGCTCAATTACGCTCGGGATATTGCAGTCGCCTAAATTCCTATTGGGCGGGAATCGATCGCACAGTGCCATCTGCCAGTATGCGGCATGGGCCCGCACCTACTCATCTAACTCAAGTGGATCTGTGGTTACATTCCATCGAACTAACCAACGTACTGGAACTGGAGATAGACCCAGAGCCAGATTGAACAGGAGAACGAACATACAAACATAATAATAAAACACAGTTACAACAACAACAACCCTAATCAATTTGGATTGGACACCATACCCAGGCATGTCAGGAGGGATCTTCATGATCTAGAAAGAGAGGTCCAACGTTACATAAAAGAACCTCTAGATCAACAATCCTATAAAGCAGGATGCAGTCGCAGATGCCATAAACAACTATCGTAAGAATGCGCTCCTCGGACCAAACATATTTGGGGTCTAAAACCATTATTTCAGTGGGGCACAGAGTGAATTAGACTGATCATTAGACTGATTCCTTCTTCTTAACAGCCATTGGATTGGACCTTAGTGGTCTGTAAGACACTTTAACACTTTAAATTTTTCATTGGGAATTTCTTTTTTTGTTCCATAGATTTTTTACCTCGTCATCCCCCTCAGTCTAGTATTTTTCCAATAGATTATCTTCTTAGGTTTTTTACCCGCACGCTTAAGTTCGCTTAGGCATTCGATTTTATTGTGGTTTATCTGAAATATCTTCTCTTTTTATAACTTCTTCATCTTGAGCTTCATGTCAGTTTAGCACATTAATCCAGTAAATGATCCCCATTAATTCTACCTAAAACAAGGGACTTTCCAAAAAAATCGCCCTGGATAAAGAGACAAGCCCGCACACATCCACCGAACGACCCAAATTAGCAGCCTCAGCTACCTGTAACACACAACGTCGTTAGGCATTAAACGACGTATTAAATTAATAATCCCATAGTTTAAATAAAATATCTCAGATCAAATATTTACTACGGATTAAAAAGTTTAAAATTAACTTATAACGAAAATCGTGTAAACATTTTGTTTCAACATAAGGATTGTTTTTCTTAATATTCCGTATTAAAATTAATCTCATGGACAATTTTCGTCTTTTTTTTTTTGGAAATTTAATGTAGGCAAAAGAAACACCAGCACAACCACCAGCAACATAGATGGCAAAAATCCCAAAAGGAGGAGACAACAAACAAACAATTATGCATAATTTTCCAATTAACAACAAGTTAATGTCATGTTTGTTGTTGTTGATAGCCTCGTAACATTTTTTGTTTTGCCTTCTGTCATCGCAAGAGCCTTTTTTACAGATGCCTGTAACTTGATTTGTTATCAACCCCCTGTTTGTCGGGTAATTTTAACACCCATAATCCCTTATGATTAATTATGAACTGACTTGACTGGCTGGTTGGCTGGCTGACTGACTGACTTGTTTACAAACTGAGATGAGTTGGGCTGTTGTTGGATGTTGAATGAAAACCTGTAGCCACCAAACAACACACTGACACTTTACAGCAACACCATCACAGCAGAGGCAGCAAAACAGCAGCATCCGAAGTTGATAATCTCAGTTAATCTAAAGTTTTTGCAATAAACACATGTTAACCGTAAAATAATGAAACAATCAGAAGAAACGTTAGTGAAAGTGAATTGTCAGTACAACAGGGTGGGTAAAGGTTGATGTGTATATTGGGGTATATATATTAGAGTGTCCAAAAAACGTATTTTTTTAAAACATTTTTTTCAATTTTTTTTCATTCGATTCATTCAGGTTGGCTAAAAGATGATATGTATATTAGGGTATGTACATTAGGGTGTCCCAAAAAACGTATATTTTTAAAACATTTTTTCAATTTGTTTTCATTAGATTCAAGCCCCCTAAAGAATTTATGGTCCAATCGATGAAAAATGTTTACCAGTTCATTGTTGTGGCTAAAACCCGAAGTCTACACAAATTTCGGAAAATCAGATCAGATATATAGGGCCAAAAAAAAACCTAAAATCGGCCGATTTTCACATTTTTTTTTTTTTTTGTATGATTTGTATTTAGACAATTTTCCCATACAAATTACTATGGAAACAAAGATTAATCCCTCTGGTGGCACTGATTCACGATAACCGATCGCCATAAAATTTCATAGATAGTTTTTGGACCAAATGGAAAAGTTTAGGGGGTAGGACTTTAATTTTTTTTTTTGGTTGCCCTAGTGTACATACCCCCAAAGAAAAGTTGTGCCCTGCGTTATGTGTCTGATATTAGTTCGCTTTTGGAGGACAATAATCGTCTGGTGATAGACGACGTCAACAAAGAGGCTCCTACGAGGATTAGAGAATATTGCCACAGCCGGTCTAATAAATGACATGTCCTGCCAGCCGTAATTTCGATTGGCTCAGGCCATCTTCCGATCATGCTCTCGGTTAAAAGAACATGGCCGAACTTTTCTGAACCATGAAAAGCTGATTGGAAAGTGTTCAGAGCATTTACTTTTCACCTCATCTTAAGGAATGAATCTCGGGGGTAACTGAGTGAATTTTGCGGGTTATCATCATCCCAGCTGCTGCCCTTCGTTACATACCTGCTGGTCGCATACCCGAAATTAGAACGAATGTCCAAGCAGAGGCGACTGGACTAGCAAATATGTGTGATGGGCTGCGTCGTACGTACCCTGAAGACCCAGCACGGTGCTCTTGAATCAAATTTAAATGGGAGGTGCTTACACCTGGGAAGTTTTTGCGGATTCAGAAACTACAATGTCCATAGATGAGAAAAATCGAAAAACAAAAAAAAAAAAATCGCCTGAGCGCTTTTTAAATAAATCGCGATTCAAGTTGACATTTTTAGGGGTTGTTTAGGTTTTTGCAATTTTGCTTTGAAACCGCAAGTCCTATCAAAATGGGAATAAAGAAAATGTTGTAGCGATTACAATTTCCTACAAGATTGACCTTAATGATATTTTCGTAGGTTTTACAACTTTTGAGATATAGAAATTGAAATTGGGACAATTCAAATTCAATTCAATTCTGTATCGTCTCCTTAAAAAACAATGTAATGACTGCAATTTCCCAACTTAAACTTATATATCTAAAAAAATGGTACAACCTGGGAAAAATAACATAAGCCAGTCTTGTAGAGAATTTTCACAGCTATAAGATTTTCTCACGTCCCATGCCGATAAGACTTGCCGTATTCAAGCAAATTCGCGAAACTCCAACAAAAAAATCTAAAAATGTAAACTGAGCTTCTTTATCTCAAAAATGGTACAGCCTGAGAACAAATCATAAACGTCAATCCTGTAGAGAATTTTCACAGCTACAACATTTTCCTTTACTCCATTTCGATTGGACTTGCGGTTTCCAAGTAAAATCGTGAAAACCTAAAAAAACACCTAAAAATGTGAATTTTGACCGCGATTTATTTAAAAATCCCTACAGCGATTTTTTCTTGTTTTTGGATTTTTCTCATCTATGAACATTGTTGTTTCAGAATTCACAAAAACTTCCCCTCTGTAAGCGGTTTTCATTAAAAGTTAGTTAAGGCGCACCCTTCATGACATTGTCTTATAAGGGGGCGATACAGTCAGTGCATTGTCCCAATTTGAACTTCAATATCTCAAAAATGGTAAAACCTACGAAAATACCGTTAAAGTCAATCTTGTAAAGAATTTTCATAGCTACAACATTTTTTTCAGTCTCATTTTGATAGGACTTGCAGTTTCTAAGCAAAATTGTGAAAACCTAAACCTGAAAAAAGCGCTCCGGCGATTTTTTTTTGTTTTTTGATTTATCTCATCTATGAACATTGTAGTTTCAGAATCCGCAAAAACTTCCCAGGTGTAAGCACCTTCCATTTAAATTTGATTCAAGAGCACCGTCTGTCTGGCTGGAGCGCACGATAACTCTCGAACGGATCAACCGATTCGGACCAAACTTTGGTTTTCGTAATATTTTATCCAAAATTAGTTTAAGTTCGAAGATGGGTTATATCGGTCCACTCCTTCCGGTACCTCCCCCACAAAAGTTCGAAAATGTTCGGAAAATTTGTGCGCACGATAACTCTTGAAGGGAGTAACCGATTTGGACCATATTTTGCACATTGTGAAATTTCTACCAGACTTAGATGAGGTTCCATCATGGACTCAATTGGTCCACTTCTTCGGGTACCTCCGACACAAAATTTCGGAAAAGTTCAGTTTAGGACCTGCTCTCGAATCGCTTTGATTTTTGTTGTAGCAACTTGTATTCGCTGTCCCCCATACGACGGTACAAGTTTCATAAGGGGCAAGTCCATACTTCTTGAGAAAATAGCCTGAAAGTTGGAAAAACCCCTATGACACCATGTGTAGTGGTTGGAGGGCAAGATAATTCTCGAATTGATATGCTGATTCCGTCCAAAATTTGGCCTTCGTAATATTGTGTCCAAACTTACTTTAAGTTCGAAGATAAGCCATATCGGTCCACTCCTTCAGGTACCTCCCCCACAAAAGTTAAAAAATGTTCGGAAAAATTGTACGCACGATAACTCTTGAAGGGAATGACCGATTTGATCCACACTTTGCACATCCTAATATATCTACCAGATATAGACCAGGTTAGAATACTGACTATATTTGTCCACTCCTTCGGTTACCTCCCACAAAAGTTTTGGATAAATTCACTGTAAGACCTGCTCTCGAATCACTTTGATTTTTGTTGAAGCAACTTGCATTCGCTGCCTCAATTACGGCAGTAAAAGTTTTTTTCAGGGGCAAGTCCATACTTCTTGAGAAAACAACCCGAAAGTTGTAAAAAGTCCCTATGGCACCATATGTAGTGGCTGGGGAGCTCGAACCGAATACTGCGTTCGTCCACACTTTGGATATTGTAATATTTCTTCCAATATTAGATGAAATTCGAAGGTGGTGCTTATAGGTCCACTCCTTCCGGTATCTCCCCCACAAAAGTTCGAAAATATTCGTTAAAATGGTATGCTCGATTTCTCATAGACGTAGCAACCGATTTGGTCCAAACTGTGGATCTCTAAATATTGTCGAAACTTAGTTTATGTTCAAATTTGGGCTCTATCTGTCCAATCCTTGTGTTACTAGTGACCTGTTTACAGCGATATTATGTTTTTCGTTGGCTAGTGTGATAAAGAGCCCTATCTATCGATATCCCCGCAAGCTTTAATCCTATCCATTTTATTGTCAGTTCAAACGCCCAATATTTTGAAAACCCCTCTAAATCCATAAGTTTTTTTTTTGGGAAAAAGTAGGCTGAGGGTATATCTCTGTCGGCAAAGCCGACTAATACTTTTTACTTATTCCTTTTTAGTTTAGAATATTTTATGGTAGAGGGTAAAAGCAGTTCGTACCGGCCGAAATAATTGTTTTAGACCCAAAGTATGTTTGAACAAATTTCGTTTCAGACAATTTGGAGTCGATTTAGCCCTGTCCGTCCGTCTGTCTGGCTGGTGCGCACGATAACTCTCGAAGGGTTCAACCGATTCGAATCAAATTTTGCACATCGTAAAAACTTAGTTTAAGTTCGCAGAAGAGCCATATCGGTCAACTCCTTCGGGTACCTCCCCCACAAAAGTGCAAAATTGTTCTGTAAAATGGTGTAAACGATAACTCTCGAACGGAGCAGTCACTTTGGGCTAAACTTTGCATATTGTATTATTCCTTCTAGATATAAAACGGTATCGATCCACTCCTTCGGATACCTCCCACGCAAAATTCGGAAAATGTCAAGTTTACCATTATCAAAGGAAGTATGGACTTGCCCAAAAAAAAAATGTACCGTCGTAAAACGTGACGCAAGGACAACTTGCTAAAAAATCTCAAAACAACCGCAGGGGAGCCTTGCGTCCCGCTTTACGACGGTACAATTTTTTATTTTTTTGGGGCATGTTCATACTTCCTGTGATAGTGGCCTAAAAGCTTCAAGAAACCATAACATTGTGCGGTTACAATGGCAAATCCGCAAGATAACTCACCAAAGGAGTTTCTGATTGGTCCAAACATTGCACATCGTATTATTTCATCCAGTCATGTATCAGATTGGAATATGGAATATATCGGTCCCGTCTTTCGAGTACCTTCAACACAATATTTGGGAAAAGTGCAGTTTGAGGGCTCGGTACCTACCGTTTAAATTTTATACATATATGTACATATGTTATTTATTTTATATATTGCGTTTGCTTCTTCTTTTGTCAGAAATTGATGACATATCTTCATCAGCACAGCTTGCTGATACTTTCTTACTTGTTATTTGTTCATCATAGTAATAGGTGTCACCGTGGTGCAATGGTATGCACGCCCGCCTTGCACGCAGAAAGTCGGGGGTTTGATTCCCCTGCCAGGCAACATCAAAACATTTTTCAACGGTGGCAAAAAACCCTCGGTAATGTTGGTGACATTTTCTGAGTATTCCAGCCTTGAAAAACTTATCCACAAGTGGTGTCATAGACACGCCGTTCGGACTCGGCGAATAAATATGAATCAGGGTGCACTCATTGATATGAGAGAAGTCCCCTTGTCCCGTATGGGATGTTGTGGAACAATGTTTGTTAGTAATAGATCAGCATACACTGGGACAGTGTGATCATCATCAATCTCTGTCCCTAATACGTATAAAAATCCTTCTGTAAGTTGTTTTGTGCTGTTTCTTGGATTACATATTCATCACCTTAAACTTGGCCCCTAAATTTTTTATCTTTTCAATTTTTGTTGAAACAATAGAGCCAGAGAAAAGTTAATATTATCTAAGATCCTCTATTACTACTTCATTGTTAATAGTCCCAGACAGATGTCTGTCATTTTGTTGGGTAATTAATAACTCAATGACATATCCTTTGACATTGAAAGTGAAGAAGGAACAAACAAAAACATGAACCATAGTGCACGTGCCAGGCCCATTGTCTCAAAGGGGGAGAACTAAAAGAAAAAAGAAGTGTGACAAATTTTGTTACAAAAATATTTATTGATAAATATTTTTGCTAAAATAATGTCATCAGCAATTAAAAACATCACAGTGAGACTTACTGGTCGGCTGTTAAGCAAGCAGCAAGCCACCCAAGAGAGGTGACCTTCATGGGCAAACAAGAAAACAACAAACGTACAACCAGTTACTGTCAGTCTTACGAATGAGAGAGAGAGAGTGAGTAGAAAAGCCATGACCTTAACCATGGTTTAGTAAGCAAGGTTTACATTACCGATCAACGGGAGAGTAGAGCGAGAGATTGTTGTCACAGAAAATGCAGAGCAGATTGTCAACAGCTCCACCCCGTTGTGTTGTCAAATGTTTTGAAAACACAGATTGAGGCCAATAACTCAAGGACATGGATTGGACTTTGAAGATTTTTGCAAAAGGAGTCAAATATAAAATGTGACACGCGTGCATTTTCGTCCACCCCCACAGAGAACATTGAAATAAAACGAAAAACAAAGGCCTTTTGCCTTTATCTCCCATTACGAATTTTAAATTCCAAATTGACGTTAATTGTATAAAACGCCCAAAGAATAGAATAGAAAGTGTGGCACATTGTGGAGCTCAACGGGAAGTGACCTCGTGTCATAATTAGTAATTAATATTGTTGGATGGATTTGAAAAGTGATTTTGATTTTTCAGTCAAGGTTGTGGAGAATGAAGATCGTTTTTTAACGGAGACAATCATTTATCACTTCTCTCAAATACACTTTGCAAATTTGTTGTTAGTTTTCAATTTACCACCCACCAGGATAAGGCGAGGGACACATCTGTTTCTTAACAAAAGGATAATGGCCATAATGTCATGATGATATTAATATGGGTGACATAAAAAAACAAACAATTGAAAGAGTTGGAGGGAGGGAAAAAGAGCGAGAAAGTATAAAATGATTACATTTCATAGTCCCTTTGTTAATTGTTTTCCTTTATTCCGCACACAATCATCAACACCTCACAAAAAGGGGTTTCCTGTGGGCTGTAATCTGGCAATGTTAGACAACAGCCATAAATTTACATTTAATTAGCACAACGAAAACAAACAAAACACTTATGGAACCTTTTTTTGAGATTTTTATTTGGCAAGGATGGGGTTAGGTACTTTACTCTTTGCCAGTTCTACTTTGATTGTGGTGGTTGCTTGGCTTGATGCTCAGGAACATCAGCAACGCAAAAAGGGGTTAATTGGTTTGGTTGTCTGTTTGAATTGTAAGCCATCAAGTCAGGTTATAAATTGTTGTCGTTCTGCCTTTTTTTTATGAGATTACACATAAGTTACAATTTTTATGGTGATAATCGTTTTAATATTCTCTGCTGAGAATGGAGCTAAAATCAAAAGGATAATTGAATTGTACTACAAGTCTCCTGTAACTTATGTAGTCATACCTTAGTTCATATTTCGCATTCTTGGCAAAATTTGTACCTCATATCGTCCATGTGATTGCTATTCTTGAGGAAGTCCTTCCTGAGATAATGACAACATAATTGGTGAGCATGATGGCTCTCGAAGAGAACAACCCATTTGATCGATATATTGTACCTCGAAATATTTCTAACATAAATCAATATGGAAGATGAACTATGTTCGTCCATCCCTTGGGTCCCTCATCCACAAAAACTCAAAATGTTTGGTTAAATGGGACCTGAATAGGCGATTTGACCCCAAACATTGACTTTTGTAATATTTATACCTTCAACTTTTAGATTAACGAAGATACACATACCCGACGAAAATACATTCACAATAGGATTCTGACTTTTTCACCTTTTTTTCTCAAAAATGATTTCCTGTAACGGGAATGAATTAACTTCTGCCTACTTATGACTAAAAAAACTTTTATTCAACTTAAGTATTAACAAGTAAAAAGTCGTTAAGTTCGGCCGGCCCGACTTTTTATACCCTCCACCATAAAATAGTCTTAATTAAAATGGAATAATTAGGGTTCTTTCACAATTTTAGGTGGAACAACTTTTCGACAATGGATAGAATCCTACTGCCTCCAACTATTGCTTAAATTACACTGTGAACACAAATGTTGGGGCAGAGATAATTCCTTTTATAGATGAAAGCCTTTGGTGTGTGTATATTAAAAACTCCGAAGGACAGATGCGCCGTGAGTCGAACTTCCGCGTTATGGCGTGATGGCAAGAGACCCTGTAAGCCATCATGAATTAGCATTATTTCTTTGTTTGTTGTTTTTGTACAGCACTTAAGCAACAGTGAACAAATATATAACGCTAATTCCTGATGGCCCACAGGGTCTCTAACAAAAATTTCATCTCGCCATAACGCGGAAGTTTGACTCACGGCGGATCTGTCCTTCGGGGTTCATAATATACTCACCAACGCCTTTCTTCCCCAAGAGGAATTTTCCGTGCCCCAGACTTTCACCTCCATTTTGTTGCACAGTGTTATCTAATCTAAAAAAATGTGTTTAGCTAGGTGAAAGCTACCACCTACGGGGCTATATCAAAGAGTCAACCTATCTTTAATTTTTTTGACGGAAAAGTTTTATAGCTGCAGGGAACTTCAAGAGTCAAATTGAGGGTAGTTTCATCAAAACAATGTAGACCCTCAAAAATGGACCCATGTTGACGAATTTTAGTGAAGAAATTTCGTGACCACTGAAAATTCCCGAAAATCGGGAGGTACAGTTATATGGGAGGATATACCAAAACATGGACCTATATTGACGATTATTTTTGAATAGACAAAATTGTAGCTAAAATTTTCAAAATACCCATCATTACAGCTAGTTTGGTTAAAAATCGCAGCTAAAATTCTCAAAATACGAAAAATTGGGAGATAACGTTATATGGGGCTACACCAAAACATGGACCTATGTTGACGATGTTTCATTGGAGATGTTTTATGACCACTGAGAACATCAAATCTCAAATTACAGCTATTTCGGTTAAAAACTGTAGCCAAAATTCTCAAAAAACCGAAAATCGGGAGGTACCGTTATATGGGGGCTATACCAAAACATGGACCTATGTTGACGATGTTTCGTGGAGAGGTTTTATGACTACTGAGAACCTCAAATGTCAAATTACAGCTAGTTTGGTTAAAAATTTTAACTAGAATGCTCAAAATAATGAAAATCGGGAGGTACGGTTATAAGGGGGCCATACCAAAACATGGACCTATGTTGGCGATGTTTGGTGGAGATATTTCATGACCACTCAGAACCTCAAATGTCAAATTCCAGATAGTTTGGTTACAAATTGTGGCTAAAATTCTCAAAATACCGAAAAGCGGGAGGTACCGTTATATGGGGGCTATACCAAAACATGGACCTATGTTGACGATGTTTGGTGGAGATATTTCATGACCACTGAGAACCCCAAATGGCAAATTGCAGGTAGTTCGGTTAAAAATTGTGGCTAAAATTCTCAAAATACCGAAAATCGTTATATGGGGACTATACCAAAACATGGACCTATGCCCATATCCTTTGGGATATAAGTTTGTTGATCACTAGAAACTCTAAGTGCCAAATTATAGCTAATTCGGTCTGCAAATGTGGCGAAGAACGTCAAAATACATTAAATCCGGAGGTACCGTTATATGGGGGCTATACCAAAGAGTGGACCGATATAGCCCATCTCCGAACTTGACCTGCCTATGGAAAAAAGAAATAAGTGCAGTTTAGTGACACCTCACGAATCGTTATGATTTTTTTGTAACAGAATGTTCGTGCGGCCCCCGTTACGTCATTGTAATTTTTTTCGAGGGAAAGTCCATAGTTCCCGAGATAATGTCGCATAACCTCAAAAAAACGCTGCACTATGTCGCGAGTTCAAATAAACGGTGGCCAAATATAAAAGGAGTTGGCGTTGTCAGATGGATTTTGGTATAAATACTTATAGTTCACTGACAATGTCGAGAGCAACAAATTGGGAAGGTCGGTCCACGTTTTGGGATAGTCCCCATGCAACGGCACTTCTTAATGTTTCGGTATTGGTTGAATTTTGAGATGCGGGGATTTCACTTTACATAAAACTTTTCCGATAAAAATTATGGACATAGGTCCACGTTTTGATATAGACCCCATATAACGGTATCTCCCGATTTTCGGAATTTTGAAAATTTTACATATGTATGTTTCATGATACGCCGAAATTTTGCATTGAGGGTTCCCAATGAATCAAAAAACTTTTCTGATATAAATTATGTACATATGTAGGTCCCCGTTTTGATATAGCTCCAATAGAACTGCCCGATTTTCGTTATTTCCAAGGTTTTAGCCACATTAAACAACCAATGTAGCTGATATGTGGTATTCAGTCTACGCCAGGTCTCGCGAAATATTTTTACAGAGAATTGTTGGCATTGGTTCACGTTTTGATATAACCCCCGTGGAACGGTACCGCTCAATTTTCGGGTTTTTAAGGTTTTAGCCATATTATCAAAATTACAGAAATTTGGTGTTCAGTCTTTATATATTTTTGTGAGTTTATTGAAAATTTGGCTTTCGTAATATTTTGTCCAAACTTAGTTTAAGTTCGGAAAGATTACTCTTGAACGGAATAACCGAAAGATTAGCCATATCGGTCTACTCCGTCAGGTGCCTCCCCCACAAAAGTTCAAAATGTTCAGAAAAATTGTGCACACGATAACTCCATACTTGGTCCATACTTTACACATCCTAAAATATCTATCAGATATAGATCAGGTTCGAATATGGATTATATGTATTTGTCAACCCCTTCGGGTGGGTACCTCCCACACAAAATTTTGGATAAATTCACTTTAAGACCTGCTCTCGAATCACTTTGATTTTTGTTGAAACAACTTGCATTCGCTGCCTCAATTACGACAGTAAAAGTTTTTGTCAGGGGCAAGTCCATACTTCTTGAGAAAAGAGCCAGAAAGTTGTAAAAAACCCCTATGGCACCATATGTAGTGTCTGGAAGGCTCGAACCGTGTGATAGTGTGATAAAAAAAGCCATAACGATATCCCCTCAATTTTTTGAGCTTTAATCCTATCCATACTTTTGTCGGTGAATACGGCCAACATTTTGAAAACCCCCCTAAATACATAAGTTTTTTGGGGGAAAAAAAAGTATTTCTATCCACACAGGCTGAGGGTATATCTCTGTCGGCAAAGCCGACTGATACTTTTTACTTGTTTCCATAGTAATTTGAATGGGGCTAAATGTGCACTTTCCCCAAAAATGGTCCAATCGATGTAAAAAAAAGTTTACCAGTTCATTGCGTTGTAGCTAAAAACGAATCCAATAAAAATTTTGTGAGAATCGGATCGGATTTTTATCCGATTTTCAAATACATATTGCCATATTTGGCCGATTTTGAGCCCTATATATACTCTAAAATTCAACAAGATGCCACACAAAAATGCGTAATTTTCAACAGCTTTGTTGTTGTAAGATTTTATGCATATTGCGTTTAAACCTCTACACATTTTGTGTTGCGATTTTAGACAACAATTGTATTATTGTAATTTTACGAACTTTTGTGTGTAAATTTCAGCAAATTTATGCTTAATTCTTGAATGTGTTTATTAAAAATGCATTTTCCATATGTTGTGAAAAATCACTTATTTTTATAAAAAAAAAAAACTTAATTGATTTATTACTTAAGTAATAGATAATCGATCAAAGCGCGAACGCGTGTTGTTGTTATTTTATTTATTTTTTTTTTTTTTTTTGCAATACACACATTTTGTTGTACGAGGATGAGTTGCCTACAGTTTGTGCATAAAATAAAATAAATCTTTCGCACCGCGTTATGTTTGTAGTTAAGCACTTTGTGTTGAATTTTAAACATATTCTGTGGAAATTGTGGTTTTTGCAATGCTTTATATTTTAAATTAAGCATTTTTTTTTACAAATTGCACTATACTTTGCTAATTATTACGCACCTAAAAAATAATCAACAAAAATCATAATGATTTTTATGGCAATTTTCAACAAATAATTTATCAAATAGAACATTGGTGGCGTTTATTTAATTGGGATAGCTGTTACAATTTTGATTTTTCAAAATAGTCTGGCTTAATCCCTTTTGTTGTTTTAAAATTTAAAACAACAAGTTTATTAGTGGAGAAGGTTTGGCATTGTTCGCCAAGAGGTAAGGCAAGGAAGACTAGTTTCGATCCACGCCACTGGATCTCATCAGTTCCCTTTGTTTCTTGTTTGTGGATATTCTCCACCGAAGTTATTTTTCAATAACTTCTTCAACAATTTATCAAAATCCGATTTTTTTGTAGAGTCACAAGCTGGGGGAATATCTTTATCGGCAAAGTTGACTTAACTTTTTGACTTGATGCTAGGTTATACGGCCCCGACATTTTTGCTGTAAATAAATAATAGATCACTTAAATTAGGGTTTTCATTATTTTGCTACTAGAGTCTGAATTATGGGAGGTTTCTCGCAAAAAAAGTTATATTATGACTTTATCCGAGGGTGATTTATAAAAGTACCTTTATACATTTTGTTTTTAATTTTTTAATTATTTCCATTAATAAGTGTCAATAAATATCTTTTAAATTGGTATTCAAATTAAAAAATATTGACTTATGCCTTGATTAGCTGAAGGAAGTAAGCTATGGAAATGCCGACGGCATTTTGAAATTTTTATTTATTTTTTTTTTCTTTTTTTTTTTTTGTACTGAGTAATTTTTTTATTATTTTTCCAATTTTTGTTTTCCCTTTTCCCAAAATTAAAAGAATCCAATGTTTTTTTTTAATTTTTGAAATTTTTGTTTATTTGAAATTTTTATTTATTTATTTATTTTTTTTTTGTACTGAGTAATTTTTTTCTTATTATTTTTCCCCCTTTTTGTTTTTTCCCTTTTCCCAAATTAAAAGATTTTAAGTATTTTTTTTTTTAATTTTTGAAATTTTTTATTTAAGGTATAAATTTGTTTTCTTAATTCTAAAAAAAAAAACTTAAAACTAAAATTTGTTTAAATTTTTCAGACTATTTACAATTAAAATAAATTAACAATTATTTTTCAAAAAATTTAAAATTCGTTTAAAATCAAATACAAAAAACATTAATTTGAAAATGGAGATTTGTACAATTTTTGATTTGATTTTTGTTTTGTTTTCGATTTCCTAGTTGTAGCACCACGATCACAATGAGAATTATTCTTTGTTGTTGTTTTTTTTTGTTTAGAGAGACTGCATGCAGTACTCTTTTTGGGGGGAAGCGGGAGGGATTGAAAACTCTTGGTAATCACTTTGCTTAAGCCTCAGTCTTGTAGGGTTTGAAGAGTTTGGGTTTGGGATCCGATACCAAGCCACTGGTTTGGGCTGGTGGTGGAGACATTGAGGAGGCAGGACGTTTGGTGGCGGCCGAGGGCATCAGGAGTCCAGCTGATGAGGGAGCGGCCGAGAAGTGTAGGCTGTTGTTGGAGGAAGAGCAGGAGTTGTTGTCGTGGGCTTGCAACAAGGGTAGTTGGATGGGTTGTTGGTGTTGGAGGGCAGGACGCAATGGGCTAAGGCTGCGGTCGAATACTTTGGTGTGATCCGAACCGGCGGGACTCAATGACAAGGTGGAGGAGTGTGGTGAGGAGGATGATTGTAAATCCAAGGGAGGTGTTTGGGTTTTGTTGGCATAGCCGGCAGGAGCGGCAGCAGTTGGGGGCATCACACCAAGCATGGCAGCTGGATAGGCAGCGGCGGCAGCAGCAGCAGCCATGGGAGCGGCGGCGGCCATGTGTGGTGGCATGGCATGACCTAAGTGGGGATGGGGAGCAGCGTGGGTGGGACGGCTGGGCAAGTGGTAGGGTGTGTAGCGGTATTGTCCATAAGGATTGTGGCCATGAACTGGCATGGTGGGCATGGCAGAGGCCAACATGGGATTGGCGGCGGCAGCTGGATAGGGAGCATAGGGCATACCCACACTGTTGGCGGCGGCTTGCAAGATGGAGGCGGCAAAAGCGGGATCGGAGTAGACAGCAGCATAAGGCCAGGCAACGGCAATGCGTTGACGCTTGTCCTTCATGCGGCGGTTTTGGAACCACACCTTGATGGTGGACTCGGGCAAATTCAATTGGGCAGCCAATTCGCAGCGGCGTGGGCGGGAAACATAGTTTTCCTTGTAGAATTCCTTTTCCAAGCGGGCCAATTGATCGCGGGTGAAGGCGGTACGATAACGGCGTACTGAGGGATCAGCGGGAATTTCGCAAGAGTTGTTGCGGCTACCATTCAATGAGGTATCGGGGCTTGAAAGGCATTCTAAAATGGAACAAGAGGTAAAGGAATCATAAGTAAATTGTCACTCAAAGGAGGGGAAGTTTTTGAAAGAAGATTTCCAAATTTTCTTTGAAAGGGAAAATCTTTTTTCTTGAATGGGAAAACTTACCAGTAGGAGATGGTGGTGGAGTTTGAGGTTTGCCGTATTGGCCGGACATTAGGTCCACAACCAATGGCTTTTGATCGTTGCTGTCGTGATGATGATTGTGATGGTTTTCCATGGTGTATGATCTGTATCCTTGCATGGTGTGTGTGTGTGGGTTGTTGTTGTATTTTTTAATTAATTAATTGATTTGTTGTTGTTTTTAATGCGTTGACACTGTTTCACTTTTTTAGTTCAAATCACTAATCGCTTGTTCTCTTTTGCATTTATTTTTTAATTGTTTTTCTCTTTTGGAATAAATTTCTTTTAAATGTTTTTTTTTTCTTTTTATTCTCAAAATTGTTAATAATATTTTATAATTATTATTTTGTATTTTTAAATCTCTTGTTTTTTGTGCTGATGATGTTGTTTGTTAGAAAGCTACAGCTCAAGTGTGCCTTTCTCAGTCAACTGAGGGTGTTTTTATACCCGTCTCCTGGCTGCGGAGCACGAGGAGAGGTTAAACAAGAAGTTAAAGGCGTGCTCTTGTGTGGCTAACAAGGGAAATTACCACACATACACACGCACACACAGCTAAAGATATGCACCACCATATGCCATGACTGTCTGTCTGTGTGCCTGGCCTGGCTGGCTGTGGGTTCATCATCATTGACCAATAAGCAACAACAATTATCCAAGGAGAGGTATACAAATTGACTTGTCACTTGTAGTAATTGCCCACAGGCCTGCACACACACACACTCTTGCACTCTCTTTTGCCTTTTGGCCCATTTACATCTCCTGTGTAAGAGAATTGTAATAATGAAGTGTAAATTTGAGAGACCAGTGGGTGGTTTTGTACAATTTTTCTCCAAAAGATTTGCAAGAGAGTTTTAACACACTCTCTTTAAATCTCTGCTAACTATGTGGCTGCTATTCCGCTGGCTGGATATTTGGCTGGCTGGGTGGGTGTGTATTCATTTCTCAATTATTTTGGTACTAAACGCAGATGATAATGTGGCAATGACAGCGATTACGATGTTAGAACAATGGTTATAAAAAACCTCACTCGCCATGCATAGCCAAGCAGCAGCAGCAACACAGCACCATCACCCACCAGTAGATACAGATTTCTTAGGGCTTTGATGATGGCCAATATGGTCTTGTTGTTGTTGTTCTTACAACCGCCGTTTTGTTGTTGTTATGTTGCCTCTGCCGTTTGCTGTTTTACGAATTCCAGGAAAAACCATTATGATTCGTTAAAAATAAGGAGGCACCACAAAATTAAAACAACAGCAGCAACAACAACAACACAAAGTGGGCATTAGCAACCAAAAAAATTTGAAATTGTTTTATTTGCCTTAAATCCCCGTCACGACAGCAACAGCAACAACAACAACAGCATTTACAGGAGTCATATAAAACCATAACATTTACAATAATAAAATAAATTATGGCCAAAAATTAAGAATGTCTAATTTTTTTTCAGGGCATTATTAACAGCAACACTGGGGGACTGAAACAGAAACAGTTAGTTGGATTAGTAACACTTATTTTAGATATTATGGATTCGATAGGGAAGTCAATGCCTTGAAAGACAAGTAGTTTTTTTTGTCAAATAATTTGCAACTCCATTTTCCACGGTGCAGTGCAAGTAAAAAAAATTTGTGCCTATAGGTAGGTATGCGGATTATTATTAGCTCTGATGGAGAGAATTATGGAACAGTAGTAATACATTACATTTAAAAATTAAAATTGATATTTTTATTAAATGGGAAGAAAGTGTAAAAGAAGAATCTGAACATTTTTACTACGATAACAATTTTTACTTTATGGTATCGATAAAAATAGTAAAAATTAGTGGATTCTTACAGTTCTGGAAAAGACCAATTAATAATATATCGTCTGCTCCGTCGGAAAAGGTCGTAAGTCCCTCACAATAAATTTTTCAGGAGGAAGAAAAAACATTCCAGCGCTTTCAGTATTAAAAATTTTATTATGGTGGTAAAGGCAGTATTTTTCGTTTATTTATTCCGCTTCAATACCTGTACTTTGTTTGGTAAAATTCCGTCGCGTTTGGGAGATAATTGGATGTCTTTGGACTTACGACCTTTTCCTTGTACAGTTTTGTATTTTTGTAGGGACTTACGACCTTTTCCTACAATTTACGGACGTTTTTAAAATAAAATATTTATACTTTACGAAACAATGTGGAAAGGGTATTATAAGTTTTTTTGTCCAATATTGGAGTAACATCGCGAAGTATTCGTCGTAGACCCCCTCCCCTGACAATATTTTTATATCTTGACGAGATAAAGCGATCCAGGGTAAGTGTACCAATAGTCGGCACTTTAAGAGTTTGCCTAACTTCAATCCTTCGCCATTCCGAGACAATTTGATCAAATGCAATGAAATAAAGCTTATTGGCTTCGAAATTTAGTTTACTTTCCGATGACATAAAGAAATGTTGAATTATTTCTTTTAAAACTTGTGAAATTTGCGAATTTGTTAGAATAGTGCTTTTTTGCTAGTAGTCGGCACCATTTTCCAATAGTCGGCATAACATGTTCCAATAGTCGGCACCTTGTGTTTTAGTATATAAATGTTCTTTTTGATTATTTTAAATAACAAAAAGGCATACTTTTACACAAATAATACATATTTTAACAGATATTGCTTTTAAAAAGTAAATAAAATAACGATTTTGTTAACATTTGGAATTCATTTAAAATTGTTCGTTTTAGATTTGTTTTAAACATAAACTAAATTGTTTGAAAGGTCAATAGTATCTGCAGTATTAGTTCATATTCCAAATAATTGTGCATCATAAAAGTAGGGAATTGTAAATTCATTGCTTAAATAAATTAGTTGGTGCTATTGTCGTCAACTATTACCCAATTGCCGGCATGACACAAATGTACGCACTTCAAACCATGCCTAAAATCACTAAAAAGTCATTATTTTAATCAAACTATTTTTAATAATTAGACTTTAAAATATGAGTTTAAAATTTTTGTACAATTTAAAGCTAAAAATAACGGACAAATCGCGTGTTTTCAGTCTCATGCCGACTTCTGGCAAACTATACATTTTGTTGTCCCTAAAGTCGGCATCGGCAAAAATTCCAGAATTAAAATAATTTTTTAATAATTTGTTTTTCTAAAGTGTTCTTTTGACTATTCTCTACGAACACAACAACAATTTTGTATTTTTTTTTTTAATTTTAATATAATTACAGACATTATTATGTTGACGTCTCCACTAATTTTTTCTTAAGAGACATGCATTTTCGGTTGTGGTGAAAAGCACCTACCACCAAAAAGTTAAATTCCGATATAATAAGTGGTCTTAGCTCAATGAAATTTTACACAGAGTTAGCTGACAATATTGCTGAAACATTTTTAAGATCATTTTCATATTTTGTTATAGTAATTATGAGTTATTTGAACTCAAATACGAAAGGTGCCGACTACTGGTACATGCCGGAGTTAGGAGCACTTACCCCATTAACAATTGTAATAAAAATCCAGACCTCAATTTTGCACCGATTGTCACGAAATTTTGTGGAGAGGTCGGGTTCCGATCGGAAGTGACCCCATTAGATGTTGGTTATGATTGAAAGGTGTGAAATTGACCAAACCTACAATTTTTACCCGACTTTGTAGCTGTCCTGTAGATCGCAGTAATATTCCGATCGGAGAGAAATTTTAAGAATGATTTGAGTTTTAAGACAAAGAATAAGCTTGCAATTTAACATGGTGATGAGATAATTATTAGCGGGTTTAATGGACCAAATCTTTTTTGTGAAATCTTATATATAAAAGGCAATTTGTTTATGTTTGTATATTCCGCATAGACTCAAAAACGGTAGAATCAATTTTTTTTGAAAATGTCAGAGAAAATACAAGGAACAGCCGAGGTGAAAATAGGCTTTATATTTTTTGAATTTCGGAGGGGCGGGTGCTGTTTTTTAAAAAATGATTTTTTGCAAAAGTTGTGAAGGTATCGGTCAGAAAATTAATTTGCAAGGCAACGGTTGTTGAATCTCCGACACTAAGTACTTATTCCATGTAATTTTCAGATTATGCACAGGGATGTCCCTTGGTGGAAGTAGGCTATATATTTTGTTGAATTTCGGAGGAGCGGGTACGGGCACAGGTGTACCCTATTTTTTAAATGCGCTATATATAAAACTTACGAACTATTCCGTTTCCCCAATCCTGGGTATATATTTTAGCAATAAGAGCCGACCAGAGTAAAATTCGAAGTCGGTATAACCATGACCATCTGTCCGTCTTTTGAAACTAAGATACATCTCTCAAATTTTAAGATAGATCTTCGTGATTTGGTATAGAAGTTTCTATTATTTCTAGGATGTTTGGTATTGACGCCTTCATATAGCCCCCATAGAACGGTACCTCCCGATTTCCGGTATTTTGAAGGTGTGGCCTCAATATTCCTCCGAAATGGCTGAAATTTGGTATTTATTCCTCGTTTCGGGTATAAAACTTCCTGCGTTTAGGAAGTTCATCATCAGAGCTTTCAGAATCACCGTGAAAACCATAGGGAACTACACCCATGACACCATCGTCTAATTCCATTCCAAATTCATACTGCCTTTGTTAGCAAAAACATGACGTCTTCTTAGCTTAATAACATTTCAATCAATTATAATTTTAGAATCATTTATTAATATAAACATTGCACTTACCCGTCCGTTAGAAGGTATTACTTTATTGAATTCAGAATACAAACTAATCTCGTTATGTGAATAAATGTCCCTAGAGAAACCACAAATTACAAGTTGACAAAGTTAAGTAAGATATACGACAGTAAAGCAGTAAAAATTTTGATTTTTTTTTTTTAAATTTTCAATATATGAGGTATTTGAACACATACAGCATCCCAATTTTTATCAATGAAAAGGCCAGAAGTCCATCTTTCATAATCAGTTCGCTTATAGGGGAAAATAGATTTCAAATGTAAGTTTTCGTTGCAATATAAAAGTAATCTCATTTTTGTTCAAAAGTTTGGTCCACAGGCCCCGCCAAATATCATCCGATTATCATCCAAAGGTGTGGGCTAGTTCTTTACATTGTGCCCCAACCATGGATAACGTTAAACATTATATCTGAACTACATTAGCTGTAGTATTCTTTTAAAGTATACATTTTCCTGTGGACTTACGTCCTTTTCATACTCAAATTTGTACGTTTTGTGGACTTACGACCTTTTCCGACAAGGGCAAAACATATAGAAAAACGCGACATACTACCATTTTCTTTGTAGCATACGACGTGTTTTGACTTGTACTATCATCCTGTAACAAAAACGCGATTTCCCAAAAAAGTGGACTTACGACCTTTTCCGACGGAACAGACGATATGTATGTATAACATAATAAAAAAAAACATCGATATAAAGGGTGTCCAAAATCAAGGCATTTTAAATTTAATGCAATGGTGAGCAAAATAGGAAAAGAGAAAATTTAAGGGAGAATTAATATTTATTTTTCATGTTGTTTCATTACATATTTAAACATTTTTAAGCACTATTGTTACCTAAAATCGTTCTACAAATAAATTATTAAAGAATTATTACAAAAAATACTTAAAAATAGGTACTTCGAACTCAAAAAGTTCGAAGACGATTTTTGGGGAAAATTGCAATATTTTCTTGGATATTTTTATCTGAGGATACAGTTCCCATCAGAAACTATCCCCATGTAGTCTTTTGTCTGAACAAAATACATATTTGTTAAGTTGTATTTTTTTGGCATTTTATATTGAGTTTCTGAGTAACCACACTCGATTCGAACATACTCGATGAGAAAGTTCCATCGTCTATGTCTTCATTAGTCTATGCTACAATACAAAAATATAACATTAATTTCGGACACCATTTTTTTAAATCATTATTTATTTTAAAGGATAGCTAAAAACATATAAGCAAACGGTATTTAGAGAACTATTCATAACGATATTTAATGTCCTTTGAAGTCTAGTCTTTTCATCTCTATTTTATTTACAAATTGCATGTCCAGAATATTTGTGATCCAGTTGATCCTTTATTTTTGGTGCAAGCAAAAGTAATGTTCTATGGAATTATTATTAGACATTTAACGTTTTTTTATATTAGCCCTACAAGTCTTCAAGTCAGAAGCTCTACTGGTCTTCTCACAAAAATCTACTGATCTTCTCATCTTGTCTTTTGTGAGATGTCATCTTTGTCTTCTGTTAAAGGACCTGTTGGACTGCTATGAAGGACATTATGTTCGCTATGGGAAATCTAAGTGATATAAAATGGAAGTCAACTTCGGGGGGTAGAAAATTGATGTTGGGAATGAAAGCGCTTATGGAATATATTAAAAACTCCAAAGGACCCATAGCAGAAGTTTCTGATGCTTCAGTAAGTAGTTTTATGTCTTTGTTTGGCGATACTGTTTCATCATTTTGAGATGAATGTTTTCAGATAAATGGAATGAATAATCCTTTGTAGATTATTTTGTGCTTTTAGCTCAGTTCCTTTCATGACCTTCTTGTTCTTGAACTGAAAACTAAACACAAGATCAGATTTTCTTCATGAAAAAATATACAGAAATGTTCCTCCGAAAATTTTGGTAAGGACATCAAAATCGATCGTTTTTTAAATCGAACATTTTCATTAGCTTATTTTAAAGAACAGGTAGAATAAAATATGTTTCAAAAACTTCGAGTCGATCGGACAAAAATTAGCTGAGATATGAGTGTTAAAAAGAAAAAAATCATTCTGATTTGTATGTACCATCGATGTCTGAAACGCGGTTTTCTTAAAATTACATTTTGGAATGCAGGGCCCACTGTAGCTCGAAAATGGATGATCCGATCTTCATATGTTTTTGTGGGATTATTATACATAGTAAAAGTTTGTACTTAAGCGAGAGACTTTTTTAAAAAAGGCGAAAAAACTATCAATTTTTTTAATTAAAATCTAAATGTTAATTTTGACAGTTCACAATTTTTTCAAAAGTGGATATTTTTTAATTCCATTTCGCTTAAGTACAAGTTTATTGGTCCTTAATAATCCCACAAAAAATATGCTAATCGGTTTATTCGTTTTCGAGCTAAAATGAGTACCTCAAACTGCATTAGTAAAGACAGTGTTTCGTAGGCGGCCATTTGTCAGGAAACTGTGCAATATTTTTCAAAAAAAAAAATCCAAAAGTAGCTGATAAAGTGGCCATAACCTCTTAACTTTCAAATATTTTTTGTCCTTTTTATGACCAAAAACGTAATTTTATTAAAGCCAAAAATTGAAATGTTGTCATTTTCTGCCCACCATTTCCTTAAAATCTTATATTTTTTTACAAAATCGATCGATGAATGACTTGATTTTGATGTCCTTGTTAAGCCCATACAAAATATATGATAAACGCTTTAATAAAAACAGGGTTTCGTAGACGGCCATTTGCACAAAACTTCTTAATATTGTTCCACAAAAATTTCAGAAAGCAGATTAAGTTATGCCCTTTCAGATGAAGGGAAAAATCATGAAAAAGGGTTTTTGTTTATTATTATTTTTGACCCTTAGGCTCTCGAAGAATTCTAAATTGTTGGCATATATCTGTTTTAAAACCTGGTCATGAATTGCTTATAATTTTTACTGCATGTAGTCCTTTTGATTTCTATTGTCCCTTCATTTTCACATAGTCTTGTGTCAGACTATGAACATTTTCATGAGAATGTTTTGATCTCCATCACCTCTCCTCTCTCCAAAAACTTAAAAAATTTTCATGTTGTATTTTCAATGTCTGGCACATGAGATATTTTCTCACGAAGAAAAGTTCATCCCAGAATATTCTCGTGCTTGTATTTTGTTGCTTTTTTCCAATGTAAGATTCAGTAGAAACAATATAGATATGGATTTTACTTCATATTTATCTTCCGAAGTTAAGTATTATATTCGAACGGATGTCCTTTATAAAGAATATGTTAGGAAAAACCAATAGATTGGCGTATATGGGCCCTAATATACGGAAAAGTTAATATTTGTGCACATTTTATTAGATTACAGCAGTACAGGAATTTACACTCGGAGTCGACCCGGAGTCGGAGTCGCGAAAAAAATTTGTCTGGAGTCGGAGTCGACCCAAAAGTACCTCGGCTCCAAAACCCTGATTACAATACATTTCCAGATTTTTTTTGGCAATTTTCGGGATTTTTATTAATTTGTATTAATGATTGTACGATTGTACGTTTTCTTGAAATATGTTGTATAAATCTACGAACAATTACGAAAATGTTAAGAGAGGGAAAATGTTGGTATAGAGATTCGAATAATTACTATGTTCTCTTATTATTTTTTTTTTTTAAATTTATCAATAATTTTTTTTCTGTATACCAGTGTGAAACAATTGTCATTTTTCAAAAAAAAAAAAAAAAAAAACAAAATAATAATAAATAAATAAAATGTACATTTATTACGATTTGTTTCCCTATTTTGTTAAACAACTTGAAAACTTCTATATTTTTCAATTTTGAAACTGGTTTAGCAACTTCGTAGCCACGTGTCATATTTTAATGAGTTTTTATTTAATTTTACTCATAATGAGTCCCAATAGAAACCTCACGAACAATATGATTACAAATATTTCAAACTGTTTTGTGCGGAAAGTTTATTTAAATTGAATAAACGATACTTTAGTCCTTAGTAGGCAAAAATTCATTCAATCATTAATTTTTGAAAAAATACATCACCCTATTGGTGACATGTCGACAATTGATACACTATGATTTCAAAAACACCAACTCAAAATACATAAATATAAGAACTGTCCGAACTCCTCTACCAGAAGATAATTATGTTAAAGAACTTTTTTTTTAAAAAAAAACCTGTTTTTATGTACTTCCTCAACCTCGTATGAGTTGGGTAAAAGTTTAAGGGCCATTATTACATGTGTTCTTTTACTATCTGATGAATTTGAAAATGCAAAATAAACTAATTTGGAGGCATTAAAAATATAATTTTCACATTGAAAGTTAATGACTAGAAGCTCCTCCTTGAAATTTAATCATCACTTTTAACTTTAAGTTAACCGGAACGCTATAAATCTGTTCGGTAAATCCAAACTATAACAAAAGAAAACTTATAATAATGGGGGTAAATGTCATTATTAAGGAATGTACATCCAATTCATATAAATTTTATAATAATTGCATTTAAACTTTTATCCAACCACCAATGTATGAAAAAATTAATCTTTTTTATTTCTCCTACAAATTTTACTTTCGAAGATTTAAGATTGAGGAAGTAAGATATCGATATGTTCCTTTCTTTTGCTAATTGATCATGTTTTCTTTAATAAATATACATACACCCTACAAAAATGCAGTTTTGGCTAAATCGTTGGGTTTTTTACAGCAACAACTGCACTGTGTGGCTCCTTGGTGACAAAATAACCATAATTATACAAATTTATTTTAATCTAATACGTATATTTAATAAAATTAAAGAAATTCAATTTTCGCAACACAGAAAAGTATACATACACCCCAAGGAAATACGAGTATTATCGTAAAATTAATGGAAATAGTAGCAAAATTTATACATTTTTTAGTTTTGGCGAATGTCTATGGGTGTCTGAGATATATTTTAGAGAAAAGAAAATAATTTTTGGGGGTCAAATGCCGTTCTTTAGGGTCAAAATTCTTATATACCTCGTTAAAGCTGACCCTTGCTTAATTTTTTGCGTTTTTAGGTATTGTACTTTATAAAAAAGCACAAAATTCGTATCGGATGGCAAATTTTGGGACCCTAGAAAGCTTTGAAGTTGTTTTCGTGCATAATATACCTTCCTTAACGTCGATAAATGCACGTTTTCCCTCAGCTTTCTCAGGAAGTGAATAGATTCCGCGGAAATCTTGGTGCAAATTACATATAGATGGCCTTGAATTGCCTTGTAATATTGTGGGATACAATCAGTGTTGCCGAATTTGACGATTTATTGTCATTTTGACGATTTTTTGGACCAAAATTGAAAAATGACGATTTGACGATTTTATGGTCTAAAATGACGATTTTTCAGTAAGCCAGAAATGCATTAGATAAAAGACGATAACTACATTTTGACACAAATTTTACGAAAGGCTTTTAAGGAAAACTCGATTTTCGAGCTGTTTTAATGTTTTATAGCAATTTTTTGACGGATTACCCCACATTCAAATTCCATCAGCTGAAAATTTTCGTTTAGTTTGGTTAATGGATGAAAATCTTCCTTAAAATGTTTTCGAGATAAAATATCTATTATATGTATGTATATATTTTGTTGTAAAACATATGAATCCAGCTTTATTAACTTCCTACTAATGCCCTCTCTAAGTTGTCAGCCAGTTTTGAATGATTTTTTTTTATCGATTTACGACACGTGTACCGACAAACATTGACAGCCACAATCAAGCGATATTGAAGCTAAGCTGTCATTCAAAATGACCATGTGTACCCAGCTTTACCATGCTGCATTACTGCAAACTCGATAACCATAGAAAAACCATCATCTTCTGAGAGCTGTTCTTTTAGCGGTATTTAAGTGATATTGGGTAAGATTTATTGCTGAGTGTTGTATATCTTATGTTGTCAGTCTCATTTACAAAAATATCAGCGAAAAATCGCATTAAACGGTAGCCAAACTGAGTTTTGGACCATGTTGACGATTTTTTGACGATTTCCCAAATTTTGTTGACGATTTGACGACTTTTTTGACAATTTCCGATCAAAAACTGTTGGCAACGCTGGATACAATCCTTGGGCATCAATTGACTCAGAAATGTACAATTATACGAAACGTTTCGGGCCTATTTCATGCTTTTTTGGTAGTGCTTATATTTTGTTGCTTTAAAAGCTTTGGGAACAGGTTTGTAACAAAATATGTCACATTTCTGATTCAATTAATGCCAAAGGATTGTATCAGACCATAGTACAAGGCAATTCAATGCATTTTGTATGTAATTTGCGCCAGGAATTCCGCGGAAAATATTAACTTCCTGAGAAATTTGAGGAAAAACGTGCATTAATCGACGTCCAGGAAGGAATATTTTGCTCAATAAGAACTCCAAAGCTTTCTTGGGTCTCAAGATTTGCAATATGAAACTAATTTTGTGCTTTTTAGAAAGTACAATACCTAAAAACGCAGAGAGTTAAGCAAGGGTCAGCTTTAATGTGCTATACAAGAAGTCCGACCTTAAATAACGGCGTAAAACCGTCAAAAATGATTTGTTTTCTCTAAAATATATCTGAGACACCCAGATACATTCGCCAAAACTAAAAAATTTATAAATTTTGCTACTAATTCCATAAATTTTACGATAATGCTCGTATTTCCTTGGGGTGTATGTATACTTTTCTGTGTTGTGAAAATTGAATTTCTTTAATTGTATTAAATATACGTATTAGATTAATATTAATTTGTGTAATTATGGTTATTTTGTCACCAAGGGGCCACACAGTGCAGTTGTTGCTGTAAAAAATCCAACGATTTAGCCTAAACTGCATTTTTGTAGGGTGTATGTATACTTTTCTGTGTCACTGTAGATCTAATTTAATTTAGTCGTACTCCTAACATTCTGTTGGCTTATTTCCCACTTCATTAGGGGATATTATTTGAATTGCAATTAGTAATTAAATTTTTCACTTTTAAATATAAATTTATGTATTTTTTTATATTTCCCTTTTCTAGTTTTAAAATAAAATAAGAGATTAAGTTGAATTGCATTACAAATAAAACAATATACAAGAAATGTATTGCAAAAACCAAAATTGTAGAAAATTGCATATTAATTGTTGGTTTATGGCAACGAATTCTGCAAAAACTAGACGGGTTTTTGTTACAATTTCTTGCTATTAGTTCTCAAAACAATATTCTGTCAAACTATCCAAATTTTATTTTCATTTTATAACAAATACATTCTAAAATTTTGAACGATTTTCACCGTAACATACGCTTTTCCTATTGCGACACCCTGTGGTACAATGAAGATGAATCCTAAAATGTTAAAACAATCTAAATAAAGTATTTAATATTTTGGGTCCTTTAAGAGATGTTACTTTCTCTGAAGCAGCCTCTCCCATATTTCACGATTCCATAGATTAATATAAGAAAATCTGTTATAAAGGTTGAAATTTCCCACACTTATATTGAGTAAGATGTACTTTAATTTAATATTTGTATACTTTAGGGGAACTTTCCCATGTGATTACCCACTTATTTATTTAGTAGCACTATGATTAGCATTATGTTATGATCGCTCTAGCTTAGTTTGATGATTCTCAATGAGATAATTAAGTAGAAATATTAAGTCGTGAGGTTTGTTCCTAGTTGTTGTTTTTTTTTCTAGAAGTAACGTTATTGAAATGTTGAGCAGAATGTGATCATAAAAATGTCGCATGGAAAAATAAAAGAATAATTAGAAATTGCTCCTCTAAAGAAACATTTAGATGGGAAATATTTAAATTTGTCATATTCCATTTAATTATTTTAAATACGAATTGCTAGCTATGTATGTCAACTATTTTTGTGAAATAGATTTTGGGAAATATTCACCACTTTCGAACAACGCTATTAAGATTTTATTTCCAATTTTTCCACTTGTTTGAAAAAAAAAAATTAAAAACCCTAATTATAGTAAACAGAATGATGTCATAAAATTTGTAAAATGTTAATGAACGCTTAACGGTAGAAATATCGATGCAAATCAGATTGCCAAACTCAACGCAATCCCAAAACGTCTGCAGAAAATTCTTACTGATTTGCTGTCTTTTCAAGTTTTCTCCCTATTAATTAAATCTCGGGTTCAACTGTCAAAAAAAAAGATTGTTTTTAAAATCGATGGTTATTAAACGATGGGGTTTAAAATCGAATAAAAACAGACGCTATTCACACGGACTTATGCAAGGCATTCGATAAAGTTAATCATAACTTACTGCTTATGCAACTTAATAGGATAGGTTTCATTCGAATTTAAAAACCATCGTTTATAATTGTTGTCAATTTCATCACATGTGTGACAGTTAAAAGGTTAAACTGTTATTTATCTGAAAGAATGTGAAAATATTTCGTCACTTCGTCGATATATGGGAGCAGAATCTCCGGCGATATGCATTGAATAAAACTTGCGCAAATGCAAAAATATTGCGTTCTCCCGACTCTGTCCGTTTAATACGAAATATTATTTTCATATTCACGAAATATTAGTGAAATTGTAGAAACATTCCTCGATCTAGAAATATTATTGGATTAACGTTTAAGTTTTATCAAACATGGTGAATAAAGCCTATGGTGATCTTGGTTTCATGAAGGGCTGGAGAAAGGGTTCTCCGACCCTTTTGTTACTAAGCTACTATATGTATCTTTCGTTCGTAGTGTACTCGAATATGGTGCAGAAATCTGGGACCGAACCTATAAACGGCATACATTTTCGCCGACAAATCATTTTATTGATCCAAACATAAAGATTTTGTAAGAAATAAAGGGCTTTGGCAAAACTTGCAGTACAGCTTCGCATCGTTGAGTCGTGGATTTAATTAAATTACGAATAATGTAAATGGGTATGCTTTCCTACGCTGAAATGACCGTCTGGAAGAGATCGCGATTGTTGGTATAAGTTCTGGTTTCAATTTAGCAGATTCTCTGTGGGATTTAAATATGGGGATTGGGCAAATATTGATATTACAGTGCCTGCAATAATTATTTTGACAAGATTGAACAAAATGATGTGTTTGATTTTTTACCGGTTTAGTCTTCTACAAAAATATGAAAAAATATTATGAATAATCCTTTACTAGGGTACTTAAATTAGTAATAAATTTTATCAATTCATATATACGCTTTTTCTTTTGTAATGGAAATAAAATTTCACTGCGTGACATAAGTATTTTGACAAAATTACTCTATTGATTTTTAGACCTCAACAATTAAAAATGTCTTATTTATATTTTTGATTATAAGCAGTTACGGTAAAAAATAATATATTTCACACACATCTGTACCATTATGCACCCATTTACGGATCGATATTTCAACTATTATCCATATATTCAAGAGATTTATCATTAAACAACATTTTCGATGTTTTTCTCCCATTATCTCGGACTATTTTGCGGATTTCGACTTTTTTATGTGAGTAAGAACATTTTTTTCTCTTACAAATGTGATATTTGAAGAAGATAACTTGAAGTTTGAACCCGAAATACGGTTCAAACATGCCCCACAAAATTCAGCTTTACCATAGTAACAGTGTTCTGCATAACACTTCGATCAGTTTACTACCATGTTGTTATGAAAGATTGTTCAAAATATTCATTATAGTCCACAGCATTAACGATAAAAATCAAATATCCCAGTATTTTGAATGGTTGTTACTATGATTCTGATGTCTGGGAGCATTTAGGCATGAAAATAGCATCAGAAGGACATTTATATCATAAAGATACCCAACTTTTTGATGGTTTTTTGACACAAGTTTACTGAAAAGTGTATTTTAAGAAAAATTATTTTCAATTATATTTTTATTGTGTGGTGTAAATGATTTTTTGAAAATCTAATTGAACATTTTTGTAGTTATGCCTTATCAACCGAGTGGAATAGCAAAATATGACTTCAAATTAATTTTTTTAATGTCTCCCCCATTATTATAAGTCTTCTTTTGTTAAAGTTTCGGTTTAACGAACAGATTTGTAGCGTTCCGGCGAACTTAAAGTTTAAAGTGATGATTCAATTTCAAGGAGGAGCATCTTGGCATTAACTCTCAATATAAAAATTATATTTTTAATGCCTCCAAATTGGTTTGTTGTTTTGCGTTTTCAAATCCATCAGATAGTAAAAGAACACAAATAATAGTGGCCCCTAGTCTTGTTTTGACATCAATATTTACCCGAGAGCAACTTCTGTAATTTCACATTTTCTGCCCAGATCGTGCATATTTACAGCGTTTTCAGTATTTTTCATATTATTTAGTATTTTTATAAATAGATAACTGCAGCAATTTCTAATCATTAGCTACAGATGTGTTAAACTTTTACAAAAAACTACTTATGGTTAAGAATGAAGACCGTGAGTGTCCATTCCCAACAAATTTTAAACAGAAAATGTGTATTAAGGTCTTGGAATATGATGAAAATCGATGTTAGAGCTCCAAAAATATTCTTTTCATTTTCTCATTAATGGAGTAAAAAGTGCCGTTATGATGCATATGTGAAACAAGTTAGATATTGAAAATATCGGCTACTATATACTCCACACGTCCACAAAAATAAAATGTACAATTCTTATCCTATCGATAGATATAAAGGTATTTGTAGGCAAAATTGGTTGGTTCTAATCACATGAACCGGAGTGTATATTGTATACTTCATCAAATCAGTTTCGAAACAATGGATTTAATCTACTCTATTCATCATGGTAGAACAAGAAAAGGTAACAGCAATACCCAGCTGACTTAACTGGGCTGTAATGTTAGTGTCAAATTCCATATGACATTTTTTATATTTATTTCTATGTTCGATGTATATTCGGGATATATATTTTTTGAAGAAAAATATATTCATCAGAAAACAACTATTTCTCATAAAGACATCTTCATATAAATGACAAGTGACCTCCTCCAAGTCCGAACGACGTGCCGCACACTTAAACACCGCTTATAGAGGCGGTGCAACATTTGTTAATATGGTGTGGCATTTTGATAAGTTTGAAAAAATAAAGCCCTAATAAATATGTGGTTTTTGATTTCAAAAACAAGACATTGAAACAACTTCTCCTTTTTCAATGAATTTCCAGCGACATCAAACATATTTGCAGGAATTATACTTTCTGCGAGAAATAATGCATTTAGTGGAATGATATGGAAACATTCAAATTGAAAATCTAACGAGTTTTCATTCATGTTTTCCAAAATATTCAATCAAATGTAAAAGAATATAAGTTTTTTAAATTCCAATAATTTATAGACATTTCCTTATTTTGTTTACATTTATATTTGACACTAACGTTACAAACAAAAATAAATTCCTATGTGGTTGTTGTTGAGTTGTATTTGTTGTAGTACTTACTTTACCTGGTTTGTCTACCACGTCTATTCATAAGGAAATCATTGAAGATTGGATTTTTATAAGGACCCGAATGTGACAATTTAACTAAAATGTGACTTATAGAAACGTAATTGTAACGTTTTACACACAATACACTATCTATGTATGTATGTGTGAAGAGATGGATCATAATTATGGACAATGATTATAGTTAGTTCTATACTACTACAAAATTCCAGCATTTTAAACGTATGGTGTGTACCACTTTTTTCATTTCTTAAAAATGCCATTCATTAATTTTTTCTAATTAAAAAACTCCCATTTTCATAGCATCTGCCACTGTTTGATGATGGTGATGGTTCTTGCTTTACTTTTTTCCCATTTCCCATTCTTTCCCTTCATTCCCAGTGTGTGTATCCAACAAATTTTGTATTCATAGCCTCGTAACAAGGCAATCATCCATCCATTTCACTCTTGCACGCCTGGCATTGAAAACCTGCGAGTGTGAAAGGGAAACAACATCGAAGGAAACAACAACAAAAACATTTAATAATGGGGAATTGTTGTTATTATCACTTTGTTGGCTGTTTTGGGGGTGTGTGTGAGTGTTTGATTTCTTTTTCAACCATGAATTGGGTGTGGTGCCCAATTTGGCTACAACTCTCATTTTGTGATGGAATGAGTTGGGGGTGTAAAGAGCTTAACTTAACTTGATGTTGTTGTCTATATAAAGAAGAAAAAGAAGAAGCAGCGGCCATTATTATACCTTTTTAGTATTGTATTTATTTTAGTGGTGGAGTTTAGTATTTGCTTGATGTTGGTGTTGCTGTATTTTGTGTTGTTGTTGGTTATTGTATACTGTTTTTGTTTTCTTCTTCGTATTTCATTATTTCATTAAATGGCTTATCTTTTATCCATCTGGAGCTAATGTTGTATGCTACTCTCTGGATGTCTTACAGTTAGGGAAATTATTTTAGCATAAGGAACGGAACACGAGTCTGAAAAAGAAGTTTCTCTTTGACATAAGGGAGGTAATTTAATATTGGCGAGTATTTTTTATAGGGAACCATAGACGGTTGACACATTTTCTATAGACGCAATACTTTTTGAAGTTATTTTATTAGTTGATGATCTCCTAATGATATTTTATAGACAGTAGACCTTCTACAATCATGTATAGAGAGAACCTCTGAAGGTCAACCACAGACAAAAGGCCTTCTAAAATTATCAATAGTGGATTACAATTGCTGAGGCCACATCCAAAAAACACAAATTAAATCAGTGCATTATGCTCTGCCTTTTTGGGGTTCCTGTTGGATAGACTCGTTGGCTCCACTCGTTGACTTCTTAAACAAAATAAACGTGGATTTTTGGACTTCCTACGCTAAATAAACATGGATTTTAAAAGATTTTTCTGGACATCCTATGCTAAATAAAATTGGATTTTTTAACGAATTTTTGATGGACTTCCTGAGTTAAATAAACGTGGATTTTTTACAAAATTGTTGCTGGACTTCCTGAGCTAAATAACCGTGTATTTTTAGAGAATTTTTGCTTGACTTCCAGAGGTAAATAAACGAGGATTGTTTTTAAGGACTTGCTGAGCTTAATAAACGTGGATTTTAAAAGCATTTTTGCTGGACTTCCTGAGCTAAATAATCGTAGATTTTTTAAAGAATTTTTGCTGGACTTTCTGAGCTAAATAAACGATTTTTTTTAAAGAATTTTTGCTGGACTTCCTGAGCTAAATAAAAGTGAATTTGCTCAAGAATTTTTATGGACTTCCAGAGCTAATTGAACGTGGATTTTTAAAGAATTTTTGCTGGACTTTCTGGGCTAAATAAATGTGAATTTTTTAAAGATTTTTTTCTGGACTACCTGAGCTAATTGAAAGTGGATTTTTAAAGAATTTTTGCTGGATTTTCTGAGCTAAATAAACGAGGATTTTTTAAAAAAAATTTGCTGGACTTCCTGAGCTGAATAAACGTGGATTTCTTAAAGAATTTTTGCTGGACTTCCTGAGCTGAATAAACGTGGATTTTAAAAGCATTTTTGCTGGACTTCCTGAGCTAACTAATCGTAGATTTTTTAAAGAATTTTAGCTGGACTTTCTGAGCTAAATAAACGAATTTTTTTAAAGAATTTTTGCTCTACTTCCTGAGCTAAATAAAAGTGAATTTGCTCAAGAATTTTTATGGACTTCCAGAGCTAATTGAACGTGGATTTTTAAAGAATTTTTGCTGGACTTTCTGAGCTAAATAAATGTGAATTTTTTAAAGATTTTTTTCTGGACTACCTGAGCTAATTGAACGTGGATTTTTAAAGAATTTTTGCTGGATTTTCTGAGCTAAATAAACGTGGTTTTTTAAAGAATTTTTGCTGGACTTCCTGAGCTAAATAAACGTGGTTTTTTAAAGAATTTTTGCTGGACTTCCTGAGCTAAATAAACGTGGTTTTTTAAAGAATTTTTGCTGGACTTCCTGAGCTAAATAAACGTGGATTTTTGGAAGAATTTTTGCTGGACTTCCTGAGCTGAATAAACGTGGATTTCTTAAAGAATTTTTGCTGGACTTCCTGAGCTGAATAAACGTGGATTTCTTAAAGAATTTTTGCTGGACTTCCTGAGCTGAATAAACGTGGATTTCTTAAAGAATTTTTGCTGGACTTCCTGAGCTGAATAAACGTGGATTTCTTAAAGAATTTTTGCTGGACTTCCTGAGCTGAATAAACGTGGATTTCTTAAAGAATTCTATGTGGTCCTTTCTACTCCTAAAAAATATGGTTGTCTCATGGGCTATAGATAAAGTTGTCTTAGCTTAGGTCCAGACTTTTTTCTAAACCGAAAATATCAAATTAAGCGCTTAAAGTTTGTTGTTTATATCTTTTACTTATATCAATTAATTCTGTTTGTATAATATTTTATTTATTTTATTTGTATATAATTTTAATGATATTTTATTCTGCTATTTTATTAATCCTATATGTATGGAGAAACCAAAATATATTACATGTTCATTTTGTGAATTATTATAAAGATTTGGCTTTATTTCATTCAGACTCAGTAATTTTGCATTTGCCCGGGCAGCAGCAGCAAAAGATAATTTGACTTCCCCATATTTTCATCACATAGCTAAGAGTGATTTTTTACGATGTTACTACTGGTGATGTACAATTTATTTATGTTGTTGTTGTGGGGGTGGGGAGCGATGGAGAAAGTAAACGAAAACTTCATTTTGATGTAGTTTCTGGTTTACTCACATTATTTGGCTTTTAGGGCAATTTAATGAGATTTCTAACAAAGCTAATAATATGGTAGAGACAATGTGTATGTATGTAAATATGTATAAAAATATAAACCCACATCCATATGGAAGTATACATACATCCATAATGAATGTTGCATGAGGCTGTATACATTCGTATGTATGTATCCAGTAGATACATACATATGTGTGTTTGTATATATGTATTAAACGAACCATAATATATGATCAACATCATCAGTAGTCAGAACACAAAATAAGGAGCTTTTTATGCTTGTTTTGGGAAAAAGAAAATGCTCATCATCGGAATGTTTTATTACTTTTGTTAGTTTTAATATTAAATTGTATTTTTATGTCATACATTAATACGCAAGTACATATACATATACCTATATTACTTTTGTGGTTGGTTGTTTTTGTTTTGTTGATGAAATAAGGTATCTTTTCAATTTTGTCTAAATAAATGTTGGTCCACATATGTTTCAGCTTTCCTGAATATAACAGTTCTACATGAGTTAGTTGGCAATGGAAGAACGTTTGTTCTGTATACTAAACGTTCAAGCTACTAGGTCTTCTTCAAACATGATATAGCCAGTGTAACATTTATAATTTGTTCGTTGAACCATGTCACAACATGCAACGAGTGTAAACTAATTTGCCTAATGAATAAAGTTTGAACCGGTTAACCAAATTTCCAAAAAAAAAAATATAATAATTGCTCTGTTCCAGAACCTGCAAGAAGCTAGTATTTTTTACTACGATAACATTTTTTCCTTTATGTTATCGGAAAAAATAGTAAAAAAATAGTAGATTCTTGCAGTTCTGGAACATACCGAATGTATAGGTTTATTTTTAGTTATATGTAGCATTGAATGTCGTCGAGGAGGAAGAATCAAATGTGTTTTGTATGTGAAATAACTTTAACTTTAAATACGTTCTTTTTGCCATTTTAAAAACGGTGTTCATTGTAGTTCGAAAACGAATGGAACGATCTTTATTTATTTTGGTGGTAAAGTACATCAAAGTCTTGTCTTTTAACGTGGATTTTTTTTAATATTTATACCGATTTATACAGAACCATTTTTTCGTCAAAATTACAATGTTAACTTTTTACAGTCCACTATATTTTAAAAATAAAATAAAAAACCGGACACCAAAAATTATTGGTGATTGGTCCATTCGTTTTCGATTTAGAGAGAGGCGGGTTAGAACCCGCTTCAATAAAAGAGTGTAACGTAGGCAGCCATTTGACACAAAACTTATAAATAATTAGTAATAAAAAATAACTAAAATTTATTTTCAACAAAAGAAAATTCCGAAAGTAGCCAAGATGTGTTATTTCAGATGAAACAAGTAAAACGGTATCAGTCGGCTTTGCCGACAGAGATATACCCTCAGCCTGCGTATATTAAAATTTAAAAATTTTGGGCGTTTGAACCGACAAAAATGTTGATTAGGATTAAATATCAAAAGTTTTGCGGAAGAGATACTTAAAGGAATGGATCGACATTGACCATTATGGAAGTGGATCTCCAGCCACTGCATATGGTGCCATAGGGGGTTTTTACACCATTCGGGCTGTTTACTCAAGAAAAAACTTTTACTGTCGTAATTGAGGCAGCGAATGCAAGTTGCTTCAACAAAAATCAAAGTGATTCGAGAACAGGTCTTAAAGTGAATTTATCCAAAATGTTGTCCATCCATATTCAAACCTGATCTATATCTGGTTTATATGTTAGGATGTGTAAAGTATGGGCCAAATCGGTCACTGCCATCAAGAGTTATCATGCGCACAATTTTTCCGAACATATTTGAGCTTTTGTGGGGGAGGTACCTGAAGGAGTGGACCGATATGGCTTATCATAAACTAAGCTTGAACAAAATATTATGAAGGCCACATGTTGGACCGAATCGGCAAATCCGTTCGAGAGTTATCTTGCGCTCCAACAACTACACACGGTGTCACAGGGCTTTTTTTCACCTTTCAGGCTATTTTCTCAGGAAGTATGGACTTGCCCCAGATGAAACTTGTACCGTCGTATGGGGGGCAGTGAAGACAAGTTGCTACAACAAAAATCAAAGTGATTCGAGAGCAGGTCCTAAACTGAATTTTTCAGAAAATTTTGTGTGGGTGTTACTCGAAGGAGTAGTAGAAATCCGGTAGAAATTTCACGATGCGCAAAGTATGGACCAAATCGGTTACTTCTTTCAAGAGTTATCGTGCGCACAAATTTTCCGAACATTTCCGAACTTTTGTTGGGGAGGTACCGGAGGGAGTGGACCGATATAACCCATCTTCGAACTTAAACTAAGTTTCGACTAAATATTACGGAAGAAAAATTTTGGACCGAATCGGTTGATCCGTTCAAGAGTTATTGTGCGCTCCAGCCAGACAGACAGACGGACGGACATGGCTAAATCAACTCCATATTGTCTGAAACACATTTCGTCCAAACATAAGCCTGGTTTGGGGTCTAATACCATTATTTGCCCGTATGAAAGTGTATATACCCTCGTTAGCATAAATGCTGAGGGTATAAAAACTTTTATACAAGTGGTGTCGGGAGACACGCCTATACTATGTAATGTTACACATATGTATGTGATAACTATATTTTGCGTAAGGTTCTTTTCGAATCACCTTATATGTAAAATTTGATATAATCTCAAATAAAAACTCATCATCAGGCATATGAGATTGCTCACTTAATATCAGGGTTCTATTCTCATGCCAGAGAGCATCACATTTCCAACTGTGGCTGAGGTACGCTGAGAGGGTATATTTCAGGGTAATTTAGGTGACACTTCCTGAGTATTTGATAGAGTTGTGTAGTTCCGGAATGAACTAGTTCAAAGAAACTATTCCGGACACGAAACTATTGGAACTATATCCAGCTCTTACATTTATAAAGTTCCTTTAGTTCATATAGTTCCTTTCGTTCTTCTCGGTCCTTTAATTTAACGCCTATGTCGATCTTTCTATGCTGCAATTTATTTATTTTTATTATGTTAATTCATCCACCAAAACCATGAAAACATTTTGGTCTCGGAAAGAAGGAAAGAAAAAGACGGATGAATGAGAAAGATTCGTTGAACTATATCTGACTCGAAACTATTTGTTACTATAGAACTATATTAAGAAACTTGTTCATTATAGGAAATGGAAGTAGAAGGATCGATGCGCTCCAGGAACAAGATTGCACAACTCTAGTATTTGATCCATGTATAACATTTCTACAAGTGGTGTCTTAAGACACACTATTCGGACTCGGTGATAAAAAGCAGGTTTCATATTATTGAGGGAATACGAGGGGTACTAAAAAACCTTCTCGCCTAGGCAACTCGCAGTGTCGGCAGGTGTCATTAGACATTTTTTGGAAAGTTTGACAGTTTTTAGCAAAGCGTACTCAGGTCAGTTTGACATATGACCATGTGTCCATGCGTCCCATAATTTTTCACAACTTTCGACGTGGATAATCACGACAAGAGGGCATCGATCAAACTAAATCTTTGTATGTCGATAAAGGACCATCCTATAGGACTATGAAAAACTGGTTCAATGAATTTATGGACACTCGCTAAAAAACGAAGGTCGTCCAAAAACGGCCGCTGTGCCAGAAAAAAATTAAGCCGTGCGTAAACGGATAATCGAAGATCGCCATGTTATACACCGTGAGATAGAGACATCCTTAGGCATTTATTCCACCAACTAACATTCGATTCAAAAATGGATTTTTCTCGCTAGATTTAGCCAAAATTGGCAAATCGCTCAAAAGGCTCTCGTGGATTAGTGCAAAGAAATTGTGCATAAAAACAATCGCGGTGCTTCAAACGGCATTTATAAGATATTCACAGATGACGAATCTTGGATATATGCTTAGAAGCCCGAAACAAAACAGGAATCGACCGTTTGGGTCTTCGAAAGCGAGCCAAATCCAACCAGAGTTGTTCATTAAAAAATAGACTTTCGAAGCAAATGTTCGCCTGGTTTTTCGGCAATACTGACCGTGTGGCGACTCTACGGCTTGAGAAATGTAGGACGGTTAATTATGAGCATTACACTAGAATATGTTTGCCTGAAGTCTCCTGAGAAATTCAAAAAACGAACAAGAGAAGACGAAACGTTCTGCATCATGACAATGCGAGCTGTCACACATCGATTCAAACCAGCGCCTGTTTGACCGGACAAAACGTGGAATTTATGGGTCATACGCCGTACAGCCCCGACTGGGGATCCAATGACTTCATTTGATTACAGCAAATCAAGAAAAAAGGCGTCGTCAACGATTTTCGTCACCAGAAGATGTTGTAAAAGCGTTCAAAAACCATGTTTTGGAGGTGTGTCAATCAAGCCACTGTAAACAACCCAACACATGGTCATATGTCAAACTGACCTGAGTACGCTTAGGCTAAAAACGTTCAAACTTTCCCAAAAATGTCAAATGACACCTGGCGACACTGCGAGTTTTCTAGGCCAGAAGGTTTTTAGTACCCCTCGTATGCATCGAGGTGCACTCATTGATATGAGGGAAGTTTCCATTGTCCCTTTTGGAATGTTACGCAATAACTGGGACATTTGACTATCAACACCAACAAATTTGGTATTGATTTAAAGCTCAGACGATCTATTTCCATTTACACGATTTTTGCATTGGAATTAATCGAATAAAATCTACTTTACATCATTCTAAAGGAAAAATGTTTACTTTCATTGTCAGGCTTTTCTAGAAGCGGTGATATTAACAGAAGGACTCAGCTCGTCGAGACATTAATTTTGATATACATAAAGGTGGGTCTACGACCATTATTTCGATGTGACTTTTGAGCCAAAACCACACCTATTCCACAAGGTGGACCTAAATGTCCTATTCATTATACCCGCAGCCTTTAGGCTAAAGAGGGTATCTACACTTTCATATGACCAAAATGTGTCTCATCGAAATAATGTATGTTTGGACAAAATCCATTTCAGACTATTTAGAGTCGATTTAGCAATGTCTGTCAGTCTGTCTGTCCGCCTGGCTGGAGCGCACAATAACTTTCGAACGTGTGAACGGATTCGGTCCAAAATTTGGCCCTCGTAATATTTTGTCCAAACTTAGTTTAAGTGCGAAGATGGCCCCTATCGGTCTACTCCTTCCGGGACTATATGTACCATATATGGCGGTCGGAGAGCACGATAACTCTCGAACGGATTAACCGATTTGGTCCAAGATTTGGCAGTCGTAATATTTGCAAAAACTTAAATCAAGTTCTAAGATGGGCCATATCGGTCCACTCCTTTTGGAACCCCCCCACCCACAAAAGTTCAAAACTTTTCGCTAAAATTGTGCGCACGATAACTTTCCAAGGCAGTGACCGATTTGGTCCCTACTTTGCACGTCGTAATATTTCAACCAGACATAGATCAGGTTCGAATATGGACTATATTGGTCAACTTTCCACATAAATTTTCGAAAAAGTGCACTTTAAGACCTCATCTCAAATAGTTTTCATATTTTTTACAACAGGTCCGAACTTCGTAATATTTCTGCGAATCTTAAATAAAGTTCGAAGATCGTGCAAAAGGAGCAACCGATGTGGTCTAAGCTTTGAATCTCGTAATATTTTAGCCAAACTTAGTTTAAGTTCGAAAATGGCCCCTATCGGTCTACTCCTCACCGTACCTCTCTGACAAAAGCTCAAAATTTTTGTTTATTTGAAGCTTAGGACCTGTTCGAGGATCCTTTTTTTAGGTTTTCACGATTTTGCTTGGAAACTGAGAGTCGTATCGTAGTGGGACTAAAGAAAATGTTGTAGCAGTGAAAATTCTCTTTATGACTTTTTCCTAGGATTTACCATTTTTGAGATATTGAAGTACAAATTGGGACAATGGACACTGACTATATCACCTCCTTATAAAGCAATGTCATGCACGGAGCGCCTTAACTAACTTTAAGTGAAAACAGCTTACATCTGGGATGTTTTTATGGATTCTGAAACAGCAATGTTGTTAGATGAGAAAAATTCGAAAACAAGTAAAAATCGATGTAGGGACTTTTAAATAAGTCACGGTCAACGTTCACATTTTTAGGTATATTTTAGGTTTTCGCGATTTAGCTTGGAAGCCGCGATTCGTAGCGTAATGCGACTAATGAAAATTTTGTAGCAGTGAAAACTCTCTTCAAGATTGGCCTTTATGCCTTTTTCCTAGGAAAAAAACCCTAAAAATGTGAACTTTGGCCGCGATTCATTTGAAAATCCCTCCGGCGGTTTTTTTTTTTTATTTTTCTCATCTATGAGCAATGTAGTTTCAGAATCCGCAAAAACTTCCCACCGTGTTTACTATCGAAAGAAATTACTTTCAAAATCAGATCGATTTCCGAAGTGGACCATGCGGTCCATTCCCTCACGCACCTCCACCGCAACTCTTTTCAACTTTCATTTGCAGTTCCTTTTGTCGGCTAGTTCATACGTCCAGAAAGTGCCAAAAAAACCTGAAAACCCCCAAAATATGTAATTCCGTCCGTAGATGAAAGTTTCAATTTACTTGTTTTTTATACCCTCAGCATTTATGCTAACGAGGGTTTATACACTTTCATACGGGCAAAATGTGCCTCATCGAAATAATGGTTTTAGACCCCAAGTATGTTGGGCGAAATGTGTTTCAGACAATTTGGAGTCGATTGAGCAATGTCCGTCCGTCTGTCTGTCTGGCTGGCTGGAGCGCACGATAACTCTCGAACGGATAAACCGATTCGGTTCAAATTTTGGCTTTCGTAATATTTTGCCCAAACATAGTTTAAGTTCGAAGATGGGCTATATCGGTCCACTCGTTCCGGTACCTCCCCCACAAAAGTTCGAAAATGTTCGGAAAATTTGTGCGCACCATAACTCTTGAAGGGAGTAACCGATTTGGCCCATACTTTGCACATCGTGAAACTTCTACCAGACTTAGATGAGGTTTCAATATGGACTCAATCGGCCCACTCCTTCGGGTACCTCCCACACAAAATTTCGGATAAGTTCAGTTTAGGACCTGATCTCGAATCGCTTTGATTTTTGTTGCAGCAACTTGTATTCACTGCCCCTCACGCGACGTTATATAAGTTTCATCAGGGGCAAGTCCATACTTCCTGAGAAAATAGCCTGAAAGGTACAAAAAACCCCTATGATACCGTGGGTAGTGGTTGGAGCGCAAGATAACTCTCGAGCGGATCTGCCGATTCGATCCAAAATGTGACCTTCGTACTATTTTGTGCAAACTTAGTTTAAGTTCAAAAATAAGCCATATAGGTCCTCTCCTTCAGGTACCGCCCCCACAAAACTTCAAAAATGTTCGGAACAATTTTGCGCATGATAACTCTTGAAGAGGGTGACCGACGTAATCCATACTTTGCACATCCTAATATATCTACCAGATATAGATCAGGTTCGAATTTGTCTACTCCTTCTGGTACCTCTCACACAAAATTTCGGATAAGTTCACTTTAAGACCTGCTCTCGAATCACTTTGATTTTTGTTGAAGCGATTTGCATTCGCTACCTAAATTACGACGGTAAAAGTTTTTTCAGGGACAAGTCCATATTTCTTGAGAAAACATATGTGGCGGTCGGAGAGCACGATAACTCTCGAAATGTTCAACCGATTTGGTCCAACATTTGTTCTTCGTCATATATCCAAACTTAGCTTCATGGGCAATACCGGGCAACCACTTTCGGTACTTCTCCCCAATATTTAAAAAATTTCACTAAAATGCTAGGACGATATCACTTGAATGGGGCAACCAATTTGGTCCAAACTTTGGATCTCCTAATATTTTATCAAAATTTAGTTTAACTTCTAAAATTGCCCATATCGGTCCTCCTTAAGGGTACCTGCCCTACAAAAGTTCAACATTTGTGTCTTAGTGCAGTTAATTCCTAATCCACATTTTTGTCGGCAAGTTCAAATGTCCAAAAAGGGCCACAAAATTCTGAGGAGACCTTAAATACATTCGATATGTCCGTAGGTGAGAGTTTCACTTCACGTTGGCTGAGGGTATATATCTGTCGGCAAAGCCGACTGACACTTTTTTAATTGTTTTTTTTTTTTTCTACGATGTTTTGGAAGTTTTCCTAAGGACTACATTTTACCGTAGAATTAGTTTTTGCCCACGACAAAAATTAAATCGCTGTAATCAGGACCACAGGGACAACCTTTGGTAAAAATTTCAAAGTAATCCTCGAACAGCCTTTAAACTGCACTTAAGCGAACATTTTGAATTTTTGTGGGGTATATACTCAAAGAAATAGACCGACATAGCCCACTTTTGGGAGAAATATTACGATGTGTGAAGGTTGGTCACTCCCTTATCTTGTCCAACAGTCAGAAATTACTTTTGGTGACAAATTTCGAACAGTCCTAAAACTGAACATAAGTGCAGATTTTCAACATAAGTAAGGGAGATAGCCGAAGAAGAAATATCACGTTTTGCAAATTTTCGAACAAATGTAGATATCGGATTCACAGGGTATTGTGGTCATTAGTTATTTTTGTTTGCTTTTAAAAATTTTTGTTTCATTAGGTCTGTTCGATATCTTCGCAAGTAAAAAGTACTTGCAAATTCTTGTAAGTACTTGAAACTACTTCTCATTTCTCGTTTACTGAAGACCTGAACAACTTTGTTATCGAACAACACTTTGTAAAAGTTTGTACAAATTTGGTGGAGGGTATTAAAATTTAAAAAAAGCTAAATCAGAACATATGTCAAACTTTTGATTTCCGCTCTTTTTTTTCAACGTTTTCTAAGATAAATGAAATTTTCAATTGCTACTTAAGGTTTAACTACAAGTATTTATATAATTCCGTATAGGTATTAGATAACCTAGTGATATGCGTCATTTATGAAATTCACACCCCCTCTCTTTCCCTTCCTCTAGTAATTACAAATCACCTCCTCCCATTGCATTACATCGTAACCTTGAAACTTCGATCAGCTTGACTAGGAAATATGCAAACTTGCAAAATTTCTATCCACAAATCTGCGTGACGAAATTGTTTATATAAGAAATATGAAAAACAATCAATTTTGTCCCACCCACTCATCCCACCCTCCTCCATCCGTCGGATCACATGTTTCGATATGCTTTCATCCACAATCCTACAACATACCGCCTACTTTCCGTTAATATCCCTTTAAGGATTCTCAAGAAACCGTTTTAATAATTCCAGTGAAATGAGGAAAAATCAACAGCAACAAAAACAACAAACAGAAATATAGGAAATGGCAACAACAACTCCTGCTGCGGACAACAAATGAATTCACTTTAAATTATTCACACAACTAATATTACCATTATTTAGAGCAGCAATCCAAGGACTTTCCCACAAACGGCTTAAATTTAAACCGGTTAAGAAAAAAGAGATCATCAAATAACAACAACAAAAACAACAAAGATGATGGTCATCTAGCTATGGCCAGCTAACCCAATAATTTCCCTTATTATAATATTTGTTTAATGTTGAGGTTCGAGTGTGTGTGTGTCTGTGTGCCCTTTACAATCCTCACATTACAACAAGTCATAAAACCATGAAAAGTGACTGACTAACAATGGTCAACTCAACTCCATCTAACCTAACCCAACCAACCCAATCGCCTTGCCATTGCCTTTAACTGACTGTTGACTATGGCCGGATGGGTAATTTGTGTGTGTATGCTAATCATCTTTAAACATTCGGCTGTTTAGCCTTTTTCGCCCTGACGAGTTAAATATAACAGCACAAGTATCCGGAAGGATAAACGCAGCAACAACAACAACATCGGCCACAATTGAGAATAGAGTTGTAACTGCATTCGCAGGTAATCCAACACTTTCGCATTTCTGCTTAGTTTTACGGATATGTCTTCATCTTTAACTCTAACTTTAACTAAGTGACTGTTAGTTTGACTAGCTGGCTGGCAAATATCCTGTTTTGTTGTTGTTGTGCAAGGATATAGAGGGTAATATACTTGTGTGTATTTCTATGGTTGTTGGGTAAACGGGGTATATTGCCAGCGAGTTAACTAACTAGTTAATATTTGCCATACACACATTTGTTTTAACGAGGTGGGTACATAAATTATGGCAAATAATTGTGAAACACTCAATAAGGAGGTCCTTTATACTGTAGAGGGCTCCTACGGAAGTCTTTTTCCTTATAGAGGACTTCTGCGGAGGTCTTCTATTTTACAGAGGCCTCATACGGAGATATTCTATTCTATAGAAGCCTCCTACGCAGATTTTCTATGCTATAGAAGCGTCCTACGGAGGTCTCCTATGTTATAGAAACCTCCTACGGAGGTCTTCTTTGCTATAGAAGCCTTCTACGGAGGTATTCTATGCAATAGAAGCCTACTACGGAGGTCTTCTGTGCTATAGAAACCTCTTACAGAGGTCTTCTATGCTATAGAAGCCTCCTACGGAGGTCTTCTATGCTGTATAGGCCTCCTACGGAGATCTTCTATGCTATAGAAGCCTTCTAAGGAGGTCCTCTATGCTATAGAAGACTTCTACGGAAGTCGTCTATGCTGTAGGGGCTTCCTACGGAGGTCTTCTATGCTATAGAAGCCCCCTACGGAGGTCTTCTATGCTATAGAAAACTCCTACGGAGGACTTCTATGCCATAGAAACCTCCTACGGAGCACTTCTATTTTATAGAAGCCTTCTACGGAGGTCTTCTATTCTAAAGAAGCCTCCTACGGAGGTCTTCTATTCTATGGAAGCCTCCTACGGAGGTCTTATATTCTATGGAAGCCTCCTACGGAGGTCTTCTATTCTATGGAAGCCTCCTACGGAGCACTTCCATTCTATAGAAGCCTCCTACGAAGCACTTCTATTCTACAGAAGACTCCTACGGAGCACTTCTATTCTATAGAAGCCTTCTACGGAGCACTTCTTCTCCTACGGAAGTCTTCTATTCTATAGAAGCCTCCTACAGAGGTCTTCTATTCTATAGAAGCCTTCTACGGAGCACATCTATTCTAAAGAAGCCTTCTATGGAGGTCTTCTATTCTCTAGAAGCCTACGGAGCACTTCTATTCTGTAGAAGACTCCTACGGAGGTCTTCTATTCTATAGAAGCCTCCTACGGACGTCTTTTATTCTATAGAAGCCTCCTACGGACGTCTTCTATTCTATAGAAGCCTCCTACGGACGTCTTCTATTCTATAGAAGCCTGCTACGGACGTCTTCTATTCTATAGAAGCCTCCTACGGAGGTCTTCTATTCTATAGAAGCCTCCTACGAAGCTCTCCTATTCTATAGACACCTCCTACGGAACTCTTATATTCTATAGACGCCTTCTACGGAGCTCTTCTATTCTATAGAAGCCTACTACGGAGGTCTTCTATGTTATAGAAGCCTTCTACGGAGGTCTTCTATGCTGTAGGGGCCTCCTACGGAGGTCTTCTATTCTATAGAAGCCTCCTACGGAGGTCTTCTATTCTATAGAAGCCTCCTACGGAGGTCTTCTATTCTATAGAAGCCTCCTACGGAGGTCTTCTATTCTATAGAAGCCTCCTACGGAGGTCTTCTATTCTATAGAAGCCTCCTACGGAGGTCTTCTATTCTATAGAAGCCTCCTACGGAGGTCTTCTATTCTATAGAAGCCTCCACCGGAGGTCTTCTATTCTATAGAAGCCTCCACCGGAGGTCTTCTATTCTATAGAAGCCTCCACCGGAGGTCTTCTATTCTATAGAAGCCTCCTACGAAGGTCTTCTATTCTATAGAAGCCTCCTATGGAGGTCTTCTATTCTATAGAAGCCTCCTATGGAGGTCTTCTATTCTATAGAAGCCTCTTGGGGAGGTCCTCTGTGCTATAGAAGCCTCCTACGGAGGTCGTCTATTTTAAAGACGCCTCCTACGAAGCTCTCCTATTCTATAGACGCCTCCTATGGTGCTCTTATATTCTATAGACGTCTTCTACGGAGCTCTTCTACTCTATAGAAGCCTCCTACGTAGGTCTTCTATTCTATAGAAGCCTACTAAGGGTCTCTTCTTATACATTAAAGCCCCCTATGGAGGTCTCCTATTCTATAGAGGCCGACTCCGAACGTCTTCTATTCTATAAAATCCTCCCACCTAGATCTCTTATTTTCTAGAAGCCTCATACGGAGGTCTTCAATTCTCTAGAAGCCTCATACCGAGGTCTTCTATTCTATAGAAGCCTCCTTCGGAGGTCTCCTATTCTATAGAAGCCTCCTACGGAGGTCTTCTATTCTATAGAAGCCTCCTACGGAGGTCTTCTATTTTATAGAAGCCTCCTTCGGAGGTCTCCTATTCTATAGAAGCCTCCTACGGAGGTCTTCTATTCTATAGAAGCCTCCTACGGAGGTCTTCTATTCTATAGAAGCCTCCTGCGGAGCTCTTCTATTCTATAGAAGCCTCCTGCGGAGCTCTTCTATTCTATAGAAGCCTCCTATGGAGGTCTTCTATTCTATAGAAGCCTCCTTCGGAGGTCTCCTATTCTATAGAAGCCTCCTATGGAGGTCTTCTATTCTATAGAAGCCTCCTATGGAGGTCTTCTATTCTATAGAAGCCTCCTACGTAGGTCTTCTATTCTATAGAAGCCTACTAAGGGTCTCTTCTTATACATTAAAGCCCCCTATGGAGGTCTCCTATTCTATAGAGGCCGACTCCGAACGTCTTCTATTCTATAAAATCCTCCCACCTAGATCTCTTATTTTCTAGAAGCCTCATACGGAGGTCTTCAATTCACTAGAAGCCTCATACCGAGGTCTTCTATTCTATAGAAGCCTCCTTCGGAGGTCTCCTATTCTATAGAAGCCTCCTATGGAGGTCTTCTATTCTATAGAAGCCTCCTATGGAGGTCTTCTATTCTATCGAAGCCTCCTATGGAGGTCTTCTATTCTATAGAAGGCTCCTACGGAGGTCTTCTATTCTATAGAAGCCTGCCACGGAGCTCGTCTATTTTATAGACGCCTCCTATTCTATAGACGCCGACTATGGTGCTCTTATATTCTATAGACGTCTTCTACGGAGCTCTACTATTCTATAGAAGCCTCGTACGGAGGTCTTCTATTCTACAGAAGCCTCCTACGGAGGTCTTCTATTCTATAGAAGCCTCCTACGGAGGTCTCCTATTCTATAGAAGCCTCCTACGGAGGTCTTCTATTCTATAGAAGCCTCCTACGGAGGTCTCCTATTCTATAGAAGCCTCCTACGGAGGTCTTCTATTCTATAGAAGCCTCCTACGGAGGTCTTCTATTCTATAGAAGCCTCCTACGGAGGTCTTCTATTCTATAGAAGCCTCCTGCGGAGCTCTTCTATTCTATAGAAGCCTCCTACGGAGCTCTTCTATTCTATAGAAGCCTCCTACGGAACTCTTCCATTCTATAGCAGCCTACTACGGAGGTCTTCTATGTTATAGAAGCCTTCTACGGAGGTCTTCTATGCTGTAGGGGCCTACTACGGAGGTCTTCTATTCTATAGAAGCCTCCTACGGAGGTCTTCTATTCTATAGAAGCCTCCTACGGAGGTCTTCTATTCTATAGAAGCCTCCTACGGAGGTCTTCTATTCTATAGAAGCCTCCTACGGAGGTCTTCTATTCTATAGAAGCCTCCTACGGAGGTCTTCTATTCTATAGAAGCCTCCTACGGAAGTCTTCTATTCTATAGAAGCCTCCTACGGAGGTCTTCTATTCTATAGAAGCCTCCTACGGAGGTCTTCTATTCTATAGAAGCCTCCTACGGAGGTCTTCTATTCTATAGAAGCCTCCTGCGGAGGTCTTCTATTCTATACAGGCCTCCTATGGTGCTCTTATATTCTATAGACGTCTTCTACGGAGCTCTTCTATTCTATAGAAGCCTCCTACGGAACTATTATATTCTATAGAAGCCTATTACGGAGCTCTTCTTTTCTATAGAAGCCTCCTACGGAGCTCTTCTATTCTATAGAAGCATTCTACAGAGGCCTTCTATTCTATAGAAGGCTCCGATGGAGGTCTTCTATTCTACAGAAGCCTCTTACGGAGGTTCTCTATGCTATAGAAGCCTCCTACGGAGATATTCTATGCTACAGAAGCCTCTCACGGAGGTCTTCTATGCTGTAGAAGCCTGTTGGGGAGGTCTTCTCTGCTATAGAAGCCTCCTACGGAGCTCTTCTATTCTATAGTAGCCTCCTACGGAGCTCTTTTATTCTATAGAATCCTTCTACGGAGCTCTTCTATTTTATAGAAGCCTCCTACGGAGCTCTTATATTCTATAGAGGCCTCCTACGGAGCTCCTCTATTCTATAGACGCCTCCTTCGGAGCTCTTCTATTCTATAGAAGCCTCCTATGGAGGTCTTCTATTCTATAGAAGCCTCCTACGGTGGTCTTCCATTCTATAGAAGCCTCCTACTGAGGTCTTCTATTCTACGGAACTCTTATATTCTATAGAAGCCTACTACGGAGGCCTTCTATTCTATAGAAGCCTCCTATGGAGGTCTTCTATAGGAGCCTCCTGTTCAAATTAATATTCACTAATCCTATTTCCCAACTGCCTACGTTCACCTCGTTAGCAACAATACAACCAATTCACCCAAGCACTATACCCACACACAGACAAATACTCAAACCTATCCTCACCTCGTTCATTGTGAAAAGAAGAAACTACAAGACAACGAATAATAACGAAAAGACAAGCGAAAATATTCTGCATGATTAGAAAGTGAAAACGAAAGGGGATTAAAAGTGTTAGCTGGCTTAGCTGCCCAGTTACCTCCGCCTATGCCAAACGCTTAACGACAGACTATGTCAACGCTGCTGCTTAATCCGTTTCCCATAAGCAGTGTTATTATTAGTTAATTTTCTTCCTTTCGTGTCTCGAAGTTCAGAGTTAGATTTTATTGCAGCATCTTGAACAATCGATTACACAAACAACAAACAATGCCCAACGCGAAGGACACCACCACTCACAGCAACAACACCAACGCTACGACATACATAAATGTAGATCACTTTCCGGACATTGGTGGTGTTGTTGTTGTTTCCTGTTATGTCTTTATGGAGTTATGCGGAATTTTATTGTTTTCATTATGGAAATTGGGTGAAATGGTTAAAGGAAGCGGACGGACGGACAGAACAGAAAGGGCAAAAATATATGACATATTTGCTCTTTCTTCCCTTTCCCTTTCTTTTCTATTTTTCCTTGCTTGGGCATTTTTGCTGACCACATTGTCGTAGACCGGTAACGATACTTTCATTTTAACTGCCCGTCCGTCCGTTGGTCCCTTAAACCTTTTACTGTCACTGCCTTTACTTAGCGTAATCGGTTCTCTATTATATTTTCGTGGATTTATTTGATTTTACAACCAGGATCAAGTCATTGTTGTCCGGCTTGTCAATGGCGCGGCCGCTGTTTCAATGTCATCCGCGTTGCTCTAATTTCTGCTCTGACCTGACCATTATTGACACTGCTCTAATTTTTCGTTAATCCGCTTAGATTAACTCAACAAAAACGGATTGTAATTGTTGTAATCCATAGATTAAAGGATTTAGCTATGCCTACACATGCCTGTGCCTCAGTCTGACTTGACGAAACACGGTCACACCCACTCCGCAACAAAGTTAAGTCAATATTTTGCGTTTAACGTCGTCGTAACATTGCCCAGTTTGTGCTCAGCTGATCTTTGGCTGGTTATGAAATTTTGTGAAATCTTGTGCCAATTTGTTTGGAAACTATTATCCGCCAGACTGACTTAGTGAGGAGGATTTAACATAACAAGATTTAAGAAGAAGATTTTTCGAACATAATCTGTAGAGATTTGAAACTTAATCTAGAGATAATTCCTCGAGTTGGCTAATATTCCGTTATAAGTTTTGTGGAAATAGATTAACGCTCGCGCAAGATGTTGTCAATACTCATCAGCGGTGATTATAAAAACCGGAAAAGAATTTCTTGAAAATCATTGAAAGTTAGTTTGGGATTAGATTATTTTGAGGAGAAGTTTCCTATGTTATGGAGATTGGAATTTATCGAGGATTATTTGGATTTGTTCTAATTTCGATCGAGTGAATGGGTAAAGGAATATAAAACCTTTGGTCAATGACATAATTGGATAATATGAATGGAGATTTGGAGCAGCAATTACACCATTGACCCAGTCGTCAATCAAAAGAAATAGAAACAGATCGCCTTTTCAACAACTACAACATTGATTTCGACAGACATTTCCTGAGCATTTCACCCATGTAAAACTGCTCCACAGTGTTATTGGTAAATATGTATGTCGTTCGGACTGGGCGATAAAAAGCAAGTCCCATATCATGTAGCCAATATGAATCAGGGTGTACTTATTTTAGGAATGTTCATGAAAAATATGTGCGGTATACTCTACAAATTATGTTCATGCCCTTTATGTAGTTTACTATCTGTTTCTAGAAGTATATACGGAACCTGACACTTAATCTGATTGTTAAGCACATGATCTGTAATCTTTACACATACCAGGTTACACATACTATGATGTGTAAACAATAGCTTTTCAAGAAGATGTCGAAAAATATTTAGCTTAGTGTTAGTATCGAGCCTTTTCTGGGTTGGAATCAGAGGTGGTCTGTCAGAAAGTGTGAAATACATATTCTGTCCGACCTTCTTAAGGTCTTCAATAGACAGAAGTTCTTCTAATGGACTTCTAAAAACAGAAAATTTTCTAAAGGTCTTCTAGAGAAGAAGATCTCTTTAAAGCATTCTATAAACAGATAACGTTCTTAAAGCCGTCTGTAGACAGAAGACCTTTATAAGGTCTTAAAGTGCTCTGTAGACAGAAGACCTTCCAAGGGTCTTCTATAGACCGAATACTTTCTAAGAGTCTTCTATAGAGGTCTAAAGGTTTTCTAAAAACAGAAACCTTCTAAAGGTCTTCTATAGACCGAAGACCTTCTAAAGGTCTTCTATAGACCGAACAACTTCTAAAGGTCTTCTAAAAACGGAGTGCCTTCTAAAGGACTTCTATAGACCGAATAACTTCTAAAGTTCTTCTATAGGCAGAAACAGAAGACCTTCTAAAGGTATTCTGAAAACTGAAGACATTCTAACGGTTCTCCAAAAACAGAAGACCTTTTAAAGGTCTTCTATAGACCGAAGACCTTCTAAACGTCTTCTATAGGCAGAACGACTAATACAGGTCTTCTATAGACAGAAGACCTTCTAAAGGTCTTCTAAAAACAGAAGACCTTCCAAAGGTCTTCTATAGACCGAAGATCTTCTAAAGGTTCTCTAAAAATAGAATACTTTTTAAAGGTCTTCTATAGACCGAAGACCTTCTAAACGTCTTCTATAGGCAGAACGACTTATAAAGGTCTTCTATAGACAGAAGACCTTCTAAAGGTCTTCTAAAAACAGAAGACCATCTAAAGGTCTTCTAAAACAGAAGACCTTCTAAAGGTCTTCTATAGACCGAAGTCCTTTAAAAGGTTCTCTAAAAACAGAACACCTTTTAAAGGTCTTCTATAGACTGAAGACCTTCTAAACGTCTTCTATAGGCATAAGGACTAATACAGGTCTTCTATAGACAGAAGATCTTCTAAAGGTCTTCTAAAAACAGAAGACCTTCCAAAGGTCTTCTATAGACCGAAGACCTTCTAAAGGTTCTCTAAAAACACAATACCTTTTAAAGGTCTTCTATAGACCGAAGACCTTCTTAAAGCCTTCTATAGACCGAAAACCTTCTAAAGGTCTTCTATAGACAGAAGACCTTCTAAAGGTCTTCTAAAAACAGAAGACCATCTAAAGGTCTTCTAAAACAGAAGACCTTCTAAAGGTTCTCTAAAAACCGAATACCTTTTAAAGGTCTTCTATAGACCGAAGACCTTCTTAAAGACTTCTATAAAAACAGAATACCTTTTAAAGGTCTTCTATAGATCGAAGACCTTTTAAACGTCTTCTATAGGCAGAACGACTAATAAAGGTCTTCTATTGACAGAAGACCTTCTAATTGTCTTCTAAAAACAGAAGACCATCTAAAGGTCTTCTAAAACAGAAGACCGTCCAAAGGTCTTCTATAGACTGAAGACCTTCTAAAGGTTCTCTAAAAACAGAATACGTTTTAAAGGGGTTCTATAGACCGAAGACCTTCTTAAATTCTTCTATAGACCGAAGACCTTCTAAACGTCTTCTATGTGCAGAACGACTAATAAAGGTCTCCTGTAGACAGAATACCTTCTAAAGGTCTTCCAAAAACAGAAGACCATCTAAAGGTCTTCTAAAACAGAAGACCTTCCAAAGGTCTGCTATAGACCGAAGACCTTCTAAAGGTTCTCTAAAAACAGAATACCTTTTAAAGGTCTTCTATAGACCGAAGACCTTTCAAAAGTCTTCTATAGACGGAAGACCTTCTTAAAGTCTTCTATAGACCGAAGACCTTCTAAATGTCTTCTATAGGCAGAACGACTAATAAAGGTCTTCTAAAACAGAAGACCTTCCAAAGGTCTTCTATAGACCGAAGACCTTCTAAACGTCTTCTATAGGCAGAATGACTAATTAAGGCCTTCTATAGACAGAAGACCATCTAAAGGTCTTCTAAAACAGAAGGCCTTCTTAAGGTCTTCTAAAACAGAAGATCTTCTAAAGGTCTTCTGTAGACCGAAGACCTTCTAAAGGTCTTCTAAAACAGAAGACCTTTTAAAGACCTTCTAAACGTTTTCTGTATACAGAAGACCATCTAAAGGTCTTCTAAAAACAGAAGGCCTTCTAAAGGTCTTCTAGTACAGGAGACCATCTAAAGGTCTCCTAAAAACAGAAAACGTTTTAAAGTTATTTTGAAAACAGAAGACTTTCTAAAGGTCCTCCATGGACCGAAGTCTTTCTAAAGGTCGTTAAACAGAAGACCTTCTACAAGTCTTCTAAAAACAGAAGTCATTCTAAAGGTCTACTATAGACCGAAGACCTTCTATAAGTCTTTTATATACTAAAAGCTGAAGACCTTCTGAAGGTATTCTATGGACCGAACACTTTTTAAAAGACTTCTATAGACCGAAGACCTTCTAAAGGTCTTCTATGGACCGAAAACCTAAAGGTCTTCTAAAAACGGAAAGCCTTCTAAAGGACTTTTATAGACCGAAGACCTTCTACTGGTCTTCTATAGCCCGAAGACCTTCTAAAGGTCTTCTGAAAACAGAAGACATTCTAAAGGTCTTCTATAGACCGAACACCTTCTTAAAGTCTTAAATAGACGGAGGACCTTCTAAACGTCATATATAGGCAGAACGACTAATAAAGGTCTTCTATAGACAGAAGACCTTCTAAAGGTCTTCTAAAAACAGAAGACCTTCTAAACGTCTTCTATAGACAGGAAATCTTCTTAAGTCTTCTATAGACAGAAGATTTCTATATTTCTTCACACCATAGTTGTTTATGGCATCTGCGACTGCATCTAGTCAATGCCATTCAATCCTGCTTAATAGACTTGCCGATATAAGAGATCTCTCCTCTCCTTCTAGACTATGAAGATCCCTCCTGACATGCCTGTTGCAATTCTCAGGGCGAAATTCTGACAGCGATATACTTATGTTCGCGGACCACACTGGCGCCACATAGGTTCCTGCAGACCGACCTATCGCTTTATATGTGGTCAAAAAGATTTCTTTGTCTACACCCCAAGTGCTGCCGGCTAGGGTCTTGAGGATCATGTTCCTATATCTCTGCTTGTCGCAGATAGACGTGGCATGCTTCCGAACGTTACGTTTAGAATCTTTGGGTGGTTAGTGGTCGGAATTTTGCTTCCATCGATCTGGATATTAAACTCTGTGCTACCCTGTGGTAAACAGAGTGGTCGTAGATTTAGTGGCGGATATTTGCATATTTCTCGCGGAAAAAGTGGGGTAAGATCAGTCAAATTGGAGTTCTGCCTTTCATATATTATATCAGCGAAGGTAACTGATGTGAAGATCGTACAATCATCCGCATATGTTACGATCTCAATGCCATTTAGAGGTAGAGATTAAACAGTTCGGGATATGTCACCCCGTCTTAAGCTTGAACTTCCTGTTTCATTCCGAGAGGCTTCGACTTCATGTTCCCGAATCCCACGTACGCCAGGCATCCACACATTTAGTTGCCTATCCACCGTCACCAACACTGCCCTATCGCACGGTTTGCTCTAGTTGAGTCCTCGATCGTGCTGCTTACGGAACCTCTGCTGATGATCGGAAACTGAATAGCTATTTCTGACGCCGACAATAGCGAAGTCGGTCTGTACGCTTCAACGTTACTGGCAACCTGTCTTGGCTTCATCTGCCCATTTTCCAGACTTCGGGAACAATGTGGGTGGATAGAGACAGGTTGGGAACTTTGGTGAAATACTCGACTCCCGGGTCATCCAGTCACTAGGCTCGTCAGCTCATTTGCTAAATCCGTCGTTTCTGCTGGGAAATTTGATCTCACTTCGGGTATTCGACCAGCAGGCATCTGACGAGCGGCTGCATCAGTTATGATGTTTCGGAACGTCATCTCTTCAACCCGAACATTGGAAGGGTTGGACAGATCTCTGAAGCGGTGATTAGTGAACTCTTTGAAACTAGGCAAATTAGCTTTCCCATGATTGATGAAAGTGCGATGATCAGAGGTGAAGAAATTATGATGGAGACAATTATGGGGAGATGGTCTGACCCAAGAGAACCGGCAGGTTGTCCGGGGACGTCATTTGTCAGACTAGGTGATCCGATGCTTATATCTGGCGAACTGTGACACTCTCCGCTAATTCTGGCAGGGGCGTCCTCTTTAACCGTACAAAACGTTGAGCTATAAATCTGTTCTGCCCGCACTATAGCCCTCTGTAGTGGGATTCTCTTACTTATTTTTTGAGTTACCGACAAAAATCGGTAAAATTAAAACACTAACAAGGTGCTCTTGAAGCAACTTTTAATGGAAGGTGCTTACACCTGGGAAGTTTTTGCGGATTCTAAAACTACAATGTTCATAGATGAGAAGAACCAAAACAACAAAAAAATCGCCGGAGCGCTGTTTAAAAAAATCGCGATTCAAGTTCACATTTATGGTTTTTTTAGGTTTTCACGATTTTGCTGGGAAAGTGCAAGTCCTATCGAAATGAGACTTGAGATTGACCTTTATAATAATTTTGTAGGTTTTACCGTTATTGAGATATAGAAGTCCCAGTTGGTACAATGCATTGACTGTATCGCTACCTTATAAAACAATGTCATACATGGTGCGTCTTAACTAACTTTAAGTGAAAACCGCTTACACCTGCGAAATTTTTCAGATTCTGAAACAGCAATGTTCATAGATGAGAAAAAATCCAAAAGCAACAAAAAATCGCTGGAGGGATTTTTTAATAAATCGCGGTCAATGTTCACATTTTTTATTTTTATTTTTTTTAGGTTTTCGCGATTTTGCATGGAAACCGCAAGTCCTATCGAAATGAGACTAAAGAAACTGTTGTAGCAGTGAAAATTCTGTTCAAGATTGACCTGCATAGTATTTTCCTAGATTTCACCGTTTTTGAGATATAAAAGTTCAGATCAATCATTCAGATTTTTTTCTCAGGTCTTCAGGATTTTGCTTGAAAATCGGAAGTCCTATCGGGATGGCAATAAAGAAAATGTTGTAGCTGTGAAAATTCCCTACAAGATTGGCTTTCGTGTCTTTTTCCTAGGTTGTACCATTTTTGGTACAAGTTTAAGTTGGGAAATTGCAGTCATGACACTGTTTTATAAGAAGACGATACAGTCCCAATTTGAACTTCTATTTCTCAAAAACGGTTAAACCTACGAAAATACCATAAAGTTCAATATTGTAGAGAATTTTCAGAGCTACAACATTTGCTTTCGTCCCATGTCGATAGTACTTGCGGCTTCCAAACAAAATCGTGAAAACTTAAAAACTCTTAAAATTTCCGACTTGAATCGCGATTTAATTAAAAAGAGCTCCGGCGTTTTTTTTATTTTTTTTTTATTTTTCTCGTCTATGAACACTGTAGTTTCAAAATCCGCAAAAGCTTCCCAGACGTAAGCACCTTCCATTTAAAGCGGCTTCAAGACCACCGTGCAAAGTTAAGAATGAAAATTTCAAATAAATGGTGATAACACTCGGTAGACATTTTATTCGTCGCTAAGTTAACGACCGAAATTATATGCATTTCAATTTTACCTATTTTTATCGGTAACTCAAAAAATGAGTTAGAAAATCGCACAACTGGTCGTTGGGGAGAACCACATACCACAACTCATGATGAGCCTTCCAAAAGTGGGCTAATGTTGGGCCTATAACATCGAGTACAGCTATTTATCGGCGGGATGTATGTAAACGTTGAGCAACCTACCTTGGCAGTTCCACACCTAACTGCTACCTCCATACATTACATGTAAGGGTCATTAGAGCCAGGCTCAAGCGAGATTGATCTGTGTTGAACAGACTGGTGCAATAATAAAGCTAATCCGCCACCTCCACATCTGGTGTGATTCTTCCTCAGTATGTTATATCCATTACTACGCTTTTAGCTGTGATGTGATGAAAATTAGTGGAAGCCCCACATCAAATTTATAGTGCAATCTTCCTTGGGAATTACATACGAGTATGTATGTATTTGTTTAATTTTTTGTTTCGAATGTAAAAGAGGGAAGAAAATGAATCTGTAACTTCCTCTACCAAAGCCGATCAGGATACTTTCTTTTCCATCATTCCAAACGTCAACCTTCAAATTCCATAAGTATGCCTCTAGAACTCAAGGACAGTAAGGGGTTCTTACAACCTGGCGTCTAAAATATTTTACACTTCTTTAAGGTTTTATTGCGGTAAGGAGAACTCAAGTTATTCTTTTTTCCAAACTTGAGTTTATTGCTTTCACAAGAAACCCAAACCTAACCTCTTTCTTTTCAAATATCATCAAACTATTATAAAATATTGTCACATGAACTTCGACAAGGACATGTCACGTCAATGTTAATCTCGAGTTAAAGACAAAAAGAAAATACCACGAATTCGCCAACTTCCAGCAGAAGGCAGTGACGCCTAGAAACCAGAAAAAGGGTTTAACACTTTCGCTAAAAGTTAAATTAACGTTAAACGGACAGCCAATCCTTTGGCCCACCAACCAACGGACCGGTCGGTCGGTCCTTGGCGACAAATATGGAAATTAACGGAAAAAGTAATTAAGTCATTTCGTCCACTTCCATGGAAATCGCACATTTCCCTTCGTAATTGATTTCAAAAAAGCAACAAGGGCGCGAGTAGAGAAGTTGTCTCCTTACGAACATGGCCCAATAAAAATAAATTGTAGCAAAAAACACAAAGACGACCCAGAGGTTTTATTGGTTTAGGAGGGCGGCTTATTGTTTTTTGTTTGTTTTATTTCGGCTCATTTCTGCAGGACAGGTATGGTGCACAGAGCTCTCAATGTCATTATTATGACAGGCCAGAGGAATTTTTGGGAAAAAATGCATATTTGTAAAAAAATTAGAGCAGGACACAATTAACTAGAGCGTAGCGTTAAGGATGTCTTTAGCGGATTCCAAGTAAAACAGCCTGGCCCTGTCCTAAAACAAAACTCCGAATTTTGTTCGCCGCTAAACAATGGTGCGAAAACAAAAAACTTGATCTACTTTCTTGTTACAGTTTTGGTCCTCAAAACGACAGGACAAATTCCGCGAATATTGTCGCTGTTTTTCTCGCTGACCGTTCGGCTATTGTCAATAAAAAGGCACACAAAAAGGAAAAATTAGTTCAGAAAAAATCAAGAAAATTCGGTCAAGCGTAAACATTAGAATAATAAATAGCGCGAGGTCATTGCCGGCCGGGCCTGGCCGGCCATAAAAAGGAAACAGAGCAGAGCCACACAAGGAAACGAAAGGAAGAAATTAGACCGGCCATAAAACGAGACACAAAAAAATTGATCTACTTTCCTAATACAAGGAGAGCATCTTTTTTGTAGGAAACGAAAAACTAAGGCACAAAAAAGATACAACGGACAGACGGACATGCATGCACACACACGGAGACCATATCCGCAAATTATAATTTTTATGACCGCCTTTTGACAAAAATCTGAACCAATAAAAATTCCATGGGCGCGACAACAACAAATACAACAATGCTTAAAAATGTTGCTCTGCATAATTGTCACAATGTTTTTCCTCCAATAAAATTTTTACCTAGGCCTCGACGGCCACGGCGGACAGACACGCCAACAAATATGTAAAACAATGCAAAAAATGTTCTAATTTTTAGAAACAATTTTAAAAATTCTAAAACTAAAACAAGGCCATGTGGACGGACAAAAGATGACAATGTCATTGTTTAGTGACAGCAGCGAAAAATGACCTGCTTTTCGACGATAATTAGTGCGCGATAATCACTGCCGTGGCTCGTTTTAACACGAAATCCATCCCAAAAATAGGAAAAAATTATTTGTGTGTGTGTTTTGTTCACAGCATCATAAAAAAGGACTGCATTTTTGCTGACGAAGACAAAAAAATCGGTTCACGAAATACAAAAAATCTTCACTAAACAATGGCAGATAATAATTAGGTGATATAGTTTTTTTCTTCTTCCTTTCTTGGACATCTTTATCTTCTTGTGGCAGCTACTCGAAAAGCCACGCATTTAGCATGCGTGCGCCTCATAAAAAGGTGAAGGCGTTTTTTCAAAGATTTTTTGAATTGTCTGGTTTTTTTGATCCTCTCGCGGCGGAGTGGTTTGTTGAACCAATAAAAAGTGAGAACGAGAGCAGGGCAAATGGAAAAAAGGTCGCGAGTGTGCGCGTGTGTAAAAAAGGGGTTAAAACGGCAAAGGTTTTTTACTGCAATGAAGAGAGCAATGATGGGTGAGACATTAAAAAACAGGTGTTTAACATGAGGACACCGGATTTATAGGGATATATAAATAAATAATTTTTCAATCGAAACAACAATTGTTGTTTTTAAATCTCAATGATTGTATGTTCGAATTATTTACATATTTATTTTAATGTTAGTTATTTAATTCCAAGCCTTTCCTATAGTCCGACTTGGCTGGTAATGTTTTATTACAACTCGAAAAGAGAATTAATTGAAATATGACTCTAAAAATGACCTTCGCTTTAATAATGCAAAACAAAAATGATTTAGCATGAACCAGGCTGGGATTCGAACCTGGGACTCCGACAACCAAGTGACACTGTTGCCGGCGTCTTAGCGTTCTAAGCCACCAACAACTTGTCAAAGATTCCGATGACAAATATTGATGATCAAATCTTCTGATACAGAAGGACAAATATAAATAAAGGTGGAAAAAAGCTGCCTTAGTATTTGTAATAAAGCATTGAGAAATAGGGTTACCAGCCAAGCCGGACTATAGGAAAGGGTTGGAATTAAATAACTAACATCCAAATAAATAATTCGAATATACAATTTTCGAATGATTTGTGATATAAATGCTAGTTTCCAAGCTTAGCCTTCGTCCACCCACTAAAATAACATTCTAATATGCCTGATGATCGGTCTAACCATCGGTGACACGTAGCATAATGATTGAATGTGTGGGATTTCTGTGGATTCCTAATATTGCAATGTACCTCTTAGGTCATAAACAGCTCAACTCGAAAAGAGAATTAATTCAAATATCAATCTAAAAATGGTCTTAGTCTTAATTAGGCAAAACAAAAAAAGGAAAGTTTTAAAAGTTTGTGGGGAAGTACCTAAAGGAGTGGACCGATATGGCTCATCTTCAAACTTAAAGAACGTTTCGACAATATATTACGAAGGCAAACTTTTAGGACAAATCGACTGATCCGTTCGTGGTTTATCGTGCACTTCTGCCACTACACATGGACCATTCGGACCATTTTCTCAGGAAGCATGGACTTGCCCTTGAAAAACCTTGTACCGTCGTTAAGGGGGCAGAAGTATGTACAACACTATTTAAAGTATGAAAGTTTTGATCTTTTGGGCGGAAGTAGTCGAAGGAGTGGACCGATATGATTCACCTTCGAATCTAAGCTACGTTTGGACATGCGAAAACTTGGATCTAATATTGCAATATTTTTGTTAGAATGTTTTTAGGTCACTAGGATCCATTGATAAACATTTCAATTCCATATATTATCTATAAGTATTTTAGTCACACCTTCCCTTGTAAATTCAAAAAAAAAAAAAACAATGGGGACCATTCTATAGTCAGCCATCTTGGCTTTTATATCAAAATAGCAAATACCCGCTACTTCGTATGCGGAAAGGGCATAAAATATATATGACTCTGTTCTGTTGTATTAAAACCTATTTTAAATACCAACATTTAATCGATTTAATTCCAAAAAAAACATATCTGCCGTATCGCACCCCTACACAGCTACCATATTTTTATTTCGGATTTCCAGAACTACGACCTCATATCACAGACATACACCAACCGCGGCTCATATTGCAAATTTCAGACTTGACTTCTGGTTTTACTCCTTCACTTACACAGCATTCCCTCCCAATACGAATTTCCAAACACTAAACTTTCTCTCACCCCTTCACAACAACAATAACGCACATTCACAATTCAAGGTTCCAAATTTCAGCACTATTCGTTAATTCAAATCCAAATTGTACTATATTTAGTACTTTTCGTACACTTTTAGTTCGAATTTCCAAAAACCTGTCTTTGTTACTCTCCATCAGTGACCCCTCATTCCAAATTTCAGGATTCCAGCTTGTACAAAATTTAGTACTTTTTGTACACTAAAAGGTCGACCTTCCAAAAACCTTTCATTATTACCTTTCATCAGTGACCTTCATTCCAAATTTCAGTATTCCAGCTCTATCCGTTCACCCAAATCCAAATTTTACTAAATTTAGTACTTTTCGTGCACTCACAGTTCGAATTTCCAAAACCTTTTCTTTGTTACTCTCCACCAGTGACCCTCATTCCAAATTTTAGGACTCCAGCTCAATCCGTTCACCGAAATCCAAATTGTACTAAATTTAGTACCATTTAGTACTTTTCGTACCCTTATAGTTCGAATTTCCAAAAACCTTTCATCGCTTCTCTCCATCAGTGACCCTCATTCCAAATTTCAAGATTCTAGTTCTATCCGTTCACCTAAATCCAAATAGTACTAAATTGAGTACCATTTAGTACTTTTCGTACACTAATAGGTAGAATTTCCTAAAACCTTTCTTTGTTACTCTCCATTAGTAACTCCATTTCAAATTTCAGGATTCCAGCTCTATCCGTTCACCCAAGTCCAAATTGTACTAAATTTAGTACCATTTAGTACTTTTCGTACTCTTATAGTTCGAATTTCCAAAAACCTTTCATCGTTATTCTTCATCAGCGACTCTTATATCAAATTTCGGGATTCCATCTCTATCCGTTTACCGAAATCCAAATTGCACTAAATTTAGTACCATTTAGTACTTTTCGTACCCTTATAGTTCGAATTTCCAAAAACCTTTCATCATTACTCTTCATCAGTGACCTTCATTCCAAATTTCAGGATTCCTGCTCTATCTGTTCACCCAAATCTAAATTGTACTAAATTTAGTACCCTTTTGTACTTTTCGTACACTTATAGTTCGAATTCCCAAAAACCCTTTGGTTCATCTTTCTAGCTCTCCGTCAGTTACCCTCATTCCAAATTTCAGAATTCTAGCTCTTACCGTTTGCCTAATACAAAGGGTACCATATTTAGTACCTTTTAGTACTTTTCGTACACTTCTAGGTCGAATTTCCAAAAACCCAGCCTTATCTCACCCCTACACCCCAACAGCAACCTACACCCAAAATTTCAACTTTCTAGCTTCAGCGGTTTCGTCTGGGCGCTGATGAATCAGTCAGTCAATCAGTCAGTCAGTCACTCACCTCACTACTCTTTTATATATATAGATGACATAGGACTAACTGAACCAAAATAATTACAGACCCTGGAAATCAAAATATTTTCATAAATGTACATCGATTTTCATAAATATACAGAAGACTGGTGTTAACTCAAAGGGGGAAAAAATCTATGTCTGATTTTTGTATGCCTCACCCCCTAAAGTGCTTAGTTTTGTTATACCCTTAGCATTTATGGGTTATATACACTTTCATACGGGCAAAATGTGCCTCATCGAAATAATGGTTTTAGACCCCAAGTATGTTCGGACGAAATGTGTTTCAGACAATTTGGAGTCGATTGAGCAATGTCCGTCCGTCTGTCTGGCTGGCTGGAGCGCACGATAACTCTCAAACGGATAAACCGATTCTGTTCAAATTTTGGCTTTCGTACACACCTTCGGGTACCTCCCACACAAAAATTCGGAAAAGTTCAGTTTAGGGCCATCACACGTATCGCTTCATTTTAGCAGCTTGTATTCACTGCCCCCCATACGACGGTACAAGTTTCATTTGCGGCAAGTCCATACTTCCTGAGAAAATAGCATGAAAGTTGTAAAAACCCTATGACACCGTGTGAGGTGGTTGGAGTGCAAGATAACTCTAGAACGGATCTGCCGATTCGTCCCAAAATTTGGCCTTAATAATATGTTGTCCAAACATAGTTTAAGTTCGAAGATATGCCATATTGGTCCACTCCTTCAAGAACCTCCCCCACAAAAATTCAAAAATGTTAGGAAAAATTGTTCGTACGGTAACTCTTGAAGGGAGTGGCCGAATTGGTCCATACTTTACACATCCTAATATATCTACCAGATATAGATTAGGTTTTAATAGGGACTATATTTGTCCACTCCATCCGGTATCTCCCACACAAAATTTCGGATAAGTCCACTTTAAGACCTGCTATCGAATTACTTTGATTTTTGTTGAAGCAACTTGCATTCGCTGCCTCAATTACGATGGTAAAATTTTTTTCAGGGCAAGTCGATACTTCTTGAGCAAACCGCCCGAAGTGTGTAAAAGCCCCCTATGGCACCATATGTAGTGGCTGGAGATCGTCTTCCATAATGGTCAATGTAGATCCATTCCTTTAAGTATCTCCTCCGCAAAACTTTTGATCTTTAATCCTAATCAAAATTTTTGTCGGTTCATACATCCAAAATTTTTAAAACCCCCTAAACACATACGTTTTTTGGGAAAAAATTTTCTCAGTATACACAGGCTGAGGAAATATCTCTGTCAGCAAAGCTAACAGATACTTTTTTACTTGTTTTGTTAGGTTTTCGCTATTTTGCTTGAATACGGCAAGTCTTATCGGATCTTATAGCTGTGAAAATTCTCTACAAGATGGACCTTTATGATTTTTTCCTAGGTTTTACCATTTTTGAGATATAGAAGTTCCAATTGGGACAATGTACTGACTGTATCGTCTCCTTATAAAACAATGTCATGAAGGGTGCACCTTAACTAACTTTAATGTTCATAGATGAGAAAACTCCAAGAAGAAGAAAAAATCGCTGGAAGGATTTTAAAATAAATAGCGATCAAAGGTCACATTTATAGGTTTATTTTAGGTTTTCAGGATTTTGCTTGGAAACGGCAAGTCCTATCGAAATGGGACTAAAGAAAATGTTGTAGCCTTTTCAAAACCGACTGGGCTTCCGGTTGGTTTCCAAGCAAAATCGAGAAAACCTAAAATAAACCTAAACAGGCGAAACATGCATATCGCATAGGGGTGGTTGTGTGGGTGCGAATCTTCGGCTTTCCTTTTTCACTTGGAAAAATAAACGGTCATTAAGCTCCATTCCAACGAGAAATTAATTGAAAAAGTAACAGTTTTCATTTAAAGTTAGTTAAGGTGCACCATGTATGACATTGTTTTATAAGGAGGCGATACAGTCACTAAAAAATGGTAAAACCTAAGAAAAAGTCGTCAATCTTGTAGAGAATTTCCATTGCTACAATATTTTCTCTAATCCCATTTCGATAGAGCCTGCGAATTCCAAGCAAAATTGTTATAACCTAAAAAACCCCTAAAAGTGCGGACTTTGACCGCGATTTATTTGAAAATCCCTCCGAGTTTTTTTTGGGTTTTTTAATTTTTCTCAACTATAAACATTGTAGTTGCAGAATCCGCAAACACTTCCCAAGTGTAAGCACCATTCATTTAAAGTTAGTTAAGGCGGACCGTGGTAACATCCTATAGACCAATCGGAATTGATCAACAACATAATCTTACTTATTAACATAGATAAATTTTATTGTAAACATAACGTTTTGTTCCTTAAGCCGAACTAAGAATAGATCATCTTGGACTTTCGATCGCAATTTTGGTCTTCCTTGGGGAATATGATATCAAATTGCTCGTATTTATATGCCTTTCTAGCGGGGCATCTTTATCCATACTACTGACATGACCCAGCCAACGCAATCGTTGTAACTCGATGCGTTTCTATATTGATGTTGGACGGTTGGTACAGTTCGTGGTTGATATATCGGTATTCACCGTTAACGCATATTGGTCCATAAATCATTCAAATTTTTCTCTCAAACACATCGAGTTCTGCCTCATCTGCTTCGGATCCATACATTAGAACGGGTAGTGTTAGAATGTGGTAATATTTGTGTGACGAGAGGTGGTTTTGCTTTTAAACGATTAATTTCGACCGAAGTGCAGTAATAAGCACTTCCGCCTTGCACTCAGAAGGTCTGCGATTCCCTGACCAGAACATCAACATTTTCGACGGTGACAAATTCCCTCAGGGTAATGCTGGCTTACATTTTCTGACTATTTCAGTCATGAATGACTTCTCTACAAGTGGTGTCGTAAGACACACCGTTCGGACTCAGACTAGCCCCCATAACATTGACCCAATACCCTTCGGGAATGTTGTGGGAACATATGCTCCTTTTAACCGATGATGCCGATGTCCTCTGCGTATGTTAGTAGGATTATTTTTATTGTATATTGCTTATGTACACACTTGCGACTCGTATGACCTTTTCCAGCAATAAGTCACACGATAGACTCTCACCTTGTCTGAAACCTCGCACTGTAGTTGGCACGAACCGTCTTGTTTTCTTTCTAGTGCACAGGACATAGTAGACTGAGGATCCAATCGTAGGGTATGTCTTCCCCCAGCCAAATTTTTGCAAAGAAACTGATGCATCAGTCGCCACCGGCCTTAAACAGTTCGTCAGGCAGCGAGCCCATTAGTTCATCCTGCTGCCTTATTGTTCTTCAGTGGTAAATATTCAATGTCGTCGCTTGGAATTGTCGTTTGGAATTGGTTCTGGGGTATCTTCATCGCCGCCCATACTCGATACCAAAGGTTTCATCAAGTGCTCTTTCCAGATCCTCAGTACGCTATCTGCATCAGTTAACAGGCTACCTTCATCATCTTTACAGTACGGACTTCATTCTGGCTTCTGAACATCTTGAGTGACTCATGCTCACTATGCGGCTCGTTTATGAAGATTACCTTTAAGTCGTATATAAAGACTCCCCTATCAGCACTTCTATAAAGACTACATTTACCTCATCTACAAAGACTCTCTTTAGCTCGTCTATAAGGACTCCCTTCAGCTCGTCTATAAAGACTCCTTTAGTTCGTTTATAAAGACTCATTTTAGCTTGTCTATAAAGACTCCCTTCAGCTCGTCTATAATAGTCTATAAATACCACCTTCAGCTCGTCTATAAAGACTCTTCTGCTCATCTTCAAAGACTACCTCCAGCTCGTCTATAAAGACTCACTTCAGTTCGTCTATAAAGACTACCTTCAGCTCGTCTATAGAGACTCCCTCCAGCTCGTCTATAAATACCACCTTCAGCTCGTCTATAAAGACTCTCCTGTTCATCTACAAAGACTACCTCCAGCTCGTCTATAAAGACTCACTTCAGTTCGTCTATACAGACTACCTTTTGCTGGTCTATAAAGACTACATCCAGCTCGTCTGTAAAGACTACCTTTAGCTCGTATATAAGAACTACCTTCAGCTTGTCTATAAGGACTCCTTTAGACTCCTTTAGCTCGTCTACAAAGATTACCATTAGCTCGTCTATATATACCACCTTCAGCTCGTCTATAAAGACTCTTCTGCTCATCTACAAAGACTACCTCCAGCTCGTCTATAAAGACTCACTTCAGTTCGTCTATAAAGACTACCTTCAGCTCGTCTATAGAGACTCCCTCCAGCTCGTCTGTAAAGACTACCTCCAGATCGTTTATAGAGACTCCATTCAGCTCGTCTATAAATACCACCTTCAGCTCGTCTATAAAGACTCTCCTGTTCATCTACAAAGACTACCTCCAGCTCGTCTATAAAGACTCACTTCAGTTCGTCTATAAAGACTACCTTCAGCTCGTCTATAGAGACTCCCTCCAGCTCGTCTGTAAAGACTACCTTTAACTTGTCTATAAAGACTACCTTCAGCTTGTCTATAAAGACTACTTTAAGCTCGTCTATAGAGACTCCATTCAGCTCGTCTATAAATACCACCTTCAGCTCGTCTATAAAGACTCTCCTGCTCATCTACTATAAAGACTCCCTTTAGCGTGTCTATAAAGACTACCACGTCTATAAAGACTCCCTTCATCCCACTTATAGAGACAGTCTTCAGCTCGTCTATAACGACTACCTTTAGCTCGTCTATAAAGACTACCTTCAGCTTGTCTATAAGGACTCCTTTAGCTCGTCTACAAAGTCTACCATTAGCTCGTCTATAGAGACTCCATTCAGCTCGTCTATAAATACCACCTTCAGCTCGTCTATAAAAACTCTCCTGCTCATCTTCAAAGACTACCTCCAGCTCGTCTATAAAGACTCACTTCAGTTCGTCTATAAAGACTATCTTCAGCTCGTCTATAGAGACTCGCTCCAGCTCGTCTGTAAAGACTACCTTTAGCTTGTCTATAAAGACTCTTCTGCTCTTCTTCAAAGACAACCTCCAGCTCGTCTATAAAGACTCACTTCAGTTCGTCTATAAAGACTCCATTCAGCTCGTCTATAAACACACCTTCAGTTCGTCTATTAAGACTCTTCTGCTCATCTTCAAAGACTACCTCCAGCTCGTCTATAAAGACTCACTTCAGTTCGTCTATAAAGACTACCTTAAGCATGTCTATAAAGACTACCTTTAGCTCGTCTATAGAGACTCCATTCAGCTCGTCTATAAATACCACCTTCAGCTCGTCTATAAAAACTCTCCTGCTCATCTTCAAAGACTACCTCCAGCTCGTCTATAAAGACTCACTTCAGTTCGTCTATAAAGACTATCTTCAGCTCGTCTATAGACACTCGCTCCAGCTCGTCTGTAAAGACTACCTTTAGCTTGTCTATAAAGACTCTTCTGCTCTTCTTCAAAGACAACCTCCAGCTCGTCTATAAAGACTCACTTCAGTTCGTCTATAAAGACTCCATTCAGCTCGTCTATAAACACACCTTCAGCTCGTCTATTAAGACTCTTCTGCTCATCTTCAAAGACTACCTCCAGCTCGTCTATAAAGACTCACTTCAGTTCGTCTGTAAAGACTACCTTCAGCTCGTCTATAGGGACTCCCTCCAGCTCGTCTGTAAAGACTACCTCCAGATCGTCTATAGAGACTCCATTCAGCTCGTCTATAAATTACACCTTCAGCTCGTCTATAAAGACTCAAGCTCGTCTATAAAGACTCACTTCAGTTCGTCTATAGATACTTCCTCCAGCTCGTCTATAGAGACTCCCTCCAGCTCGTCTGTAAAGACTACCTTTAGCTTGTCTATAAAGACTACCTTCAGCTCGTCTATAGAGACTCCCTCCAGCTCGTCTATAAAGACTCCTTTAGCTCGTATACAAAGACTACCTTTAGCTCGTCTATAGATACTCCATTCAGCTCGTCTATAAACACCACTTTCAGCTCGTCTTTAAAGACTCTCCTGCTTATCTACAAAGACTACCTGCAGCTCGTATATAAAGACTCACTTCAGTTCGTCTATACAGACTACCTTTAGCTGGTCTACAAAGACTACCTCCAGCTCGTCTGTTGAATATGTATTGTTGATATCATGCCGATACCCAATGGCTTCCCTTCTTGAGTTTTAATAATTTTGTGATCAGCAGTCATAATTTCCCAACATTAACACTTAATCAAGCTGAAGCCTGGCTAACAATTTGCACAACATTAACACATACTAATGTGGATGGATAACTTAACCAAAAGTCAGGTCAATTTTTTTATTCCCAACCACATTGACCATCTGTGGGTGGCCATAACTATTTCAACAAATTAGAGACAATTTTTCTCAAGACAAAATCAAACAAAAAGTTGATAATTTGACAAAATTGTCGAAATGTTGAAATGATAGGAAGACATACCAAGGAGAGGGAGGTAGATAGAAAGAGAAAAAAGATCAGCAAAATGATCCATCCTATGGCTGACTGATGGTTGTTGTTGACAAACAAATACAACACCCCCTCTACAACAAAAACATGTAAAACAAACAACTAGGAAGTAAAAACAACAACACTAAGAAAGGAGACATACAAAATAGGGAGTAGTTCTTTAGTGAAATTGAATTGAGCCATGACAAAAACATGAAGAAGAAAAAACAAACACCCACACAAACACATGAAGATACTTGAAACAAGACAACCAACAGACAGACACATTGACAGTCAAAGCAAAGCAGCTAAACATAGCCAAGACAAGGAAACTCCTTAAATGTGCCGACACCAAAACGAACAACAACAACAAGCACACCAACCGTAACCGTAACGACTCAATTTGTCTAAAGATGGCATTTAGCGAAGGGCCCCTGGGGTTTTGTTGCTCTGGCAAAAGACGACGACAACGAAGCGCTACTTTGTTGGGTTTGACAAATTTGTCCTGCTTGCAGAAACAGGAGTAATAAACCAAAATATTATGAAAACTCCTGCTGTTCCAACAAAGAGCGAACCGACCGACCGACCTGCAGAGTTCTACGATTTTTTGTGGTCGGATCCCTCTTGGCATAAACAACAAGCAAACAAGGTATGCACTCCATTTGTCCGCAAACCAAGAAAGAAAGAAAGAGCGAGAGCGAAAAAGAAATAGTTGACAAGAAGAATGAAGAAATTGGCCACGACGATGCTGCGCGTTGTGGTGTGGTGACGCTACTGCTACCAATTTTTGTGGATTTCCAACAGAGATTGGCAGTTGCAAATTGTGTCCTTTGTGGGTGTCCCTACAAGGACTATTTGTGTGTGCTTCTCTTCGGTTGGATCTCACTGGGCATAGCAAAATGATTGTTTCTCCCTTTGGGCTACACTGAGAGCTTCGAATGTTTTTGTCACACAATTTGTAATGCTCTTCGAGTGAGTTCATCTTTGTTTTGGCCTTTTTGGATATCAATTGTTGGTGGCGTTGTTGTTGTTCTGTTCTCTGCGGCATCTGAAAAGTAGTATCTTTGCGGTTACAATTCCTTCCCTTACCAGCCGATCTTAGCAAATATTTACCACGAATAATTTGTAACGCTTTGGCTGGCATAACTAAAACGTTGACAAAACATTGATATCTCCATTGGCCAGGATTTAAAGGAATCCAAACTAAAAAAAAAAAACCAACCATATCAAAATAAATTGACTACTTCTTCGCTGACATAGCGTGATGTTGTAATACCTGTGGCGTTTGGAAAATATTTGTTGCAGTTTGTCAAATATTGTGACCAAAAGTCAGCTTGTGATCTTTGATACCCACCTTTTTATTTTTTTTATGAAAGAGGGAAACTTTAGGTTTCTTGTTGAGTTGATCATCGGGAATCTGGTCAGTAAGAAAATAGGATTTGAACGGAATAGCTTACTTGCGGCATAAATGACTTTCAAATATTAGATGGGTCGGTTTAATTGACATTTTTGCTGGGAAAAAAATTGTCCCGAATAAAATTTACAAGATTTCACATTTGACAACATAGGTAACCTTTAGTAACAATTGCTACCGAACTCTCTCACTCATTCTCTTTCAGAAAGGGTAGATAAAATCACCCTTTCTTTTAGAGAGGGTCTATAAAAGCACCCTTTAATTGAGAAAGTGTCTATAGATCAGGGGAGACCAACAAAAACAATCGAAACGAAAACATGTGTGAATGTATGAGTGAAAACACAACATCCAAATAATGGGCCTGTTCGATAACTTCGAAAGTCAAAAGTATTTGAAACTACTTGCAAGTACTTCTCTTTTACTGAACAAGTTTGTTATCGAACAGCATTTTGTAAAAGTTTGTACAAATTTGTACAAACTTTTGAGTTATGAGGGAGAAAAGCAAATGCAAAGACAACTCAGTGGGATCGCTGAGTATAATGTCTTTGCAAAAAAGCGCAGCCCTGGTATAGAGGCACACTTCCTTTCAGAAAGGGTCGAATGAAGCACCCTTTCTTTCAGAGAGGGTCTATAAAAGCACACTTCCTTTCAGAAAGTGTCTAAAGAGGCACACTTCCTTTCAGAAGGGACGATAAAAGCACTATTTTTTCAGAGACGGTCTCTAGAAGCACCCTTTCTTTCAGAGAGGGTCTATAGAAGCACCCTTTATTCCAGAGAGGGTCTATAGAAGCACACTTTCTTTCAGAGAGGGTCTATAGAAGCACCATATCTTTCAGAGAGGGTCTATAGAGGCACCCTTTCATTCAGAGAGGGTCTATAGAAACACCCTTTCTTCCAGAAAGTGTCTATATATACACCCTTTCTTTTAGAAAGTGTCTATAGAGGCAAACTTCCTTTCAGAAAGGGTCGATAGAAGCATCCTTTTTTCAGAGAGGGTCTATAGAAGCACCCTTTCGTTCAGAAAGTGTCTATAGAGGCATCCTTTCTTTCAGAGAGGGTCTATAGATACACCCTTTCTTACAGAAGCCCCCTTTCTTTCAGAAAGGGTCATAGATACACCCTTTTTTTCAGAAAGTGTCTATAGAAGCACCCTTTCTTTCAAAAAGGGTCATAGATACACCCTTTCTTTCAGAAGGGTTATAGATACGCCCTTTCTTTCAAAAAGTGTCTATAGAGGCACCCTTTCTTTCAGAGAGGGCCTATAGATACGCCCTTTCTTTCAGAGTTGGTCTATAGAATCAACCCTTTCTTTCAGAAGGGAATATAGATACACCCTTTCTTTCAGAGAGGGTCTATAGATACACCCTTTCTTTCAGAGAGGGTCTGTAAAAGCACCCCTTCTTTCAGAAAGTGTCTATAGAGGCACAATTCCTCTCAGAAAGGGTCGATAAAAGCACCGTTTCTTTCAGAGGGCCTATAGAAGCACCGTTTCTTTCAGAGAGGGCCTATAGAAGCACCCTTTCTTTCAAGGAGAGTTTATAGAAGTGCTCTTTCTTTAAGAGAGGATCTATAGAAGCACCTTCTCCTGCAAAATGGGTCTATAGAAGATCCCTTTCTTTCAGAAATTGTCTATAGAGGCACACTTCCTTTCAGAAATTGTCTATAGAGGCACAATTCCTCTCAGAAAGGGTCGATAGAAGCACCCTTTCTTTCAGAGAGGGTCTATAGAAGCACCCTTTCTTTCAGAGAGGGTCTATAGAAGCACCCTTTCTTTCAGAGAGGGTCTATAGAAGCACCCTTTCTTTCAGAGAGTGTCTATAGAAGCACCCTTTCTTTCAGAGAAGGTCTATAGAAGCACCCTTTCTTTCGGAGAGGGTCTGTAGAAGCACCCTTTCTTTCAGAAAGGGTCTATAGAAGCACCCTTTCTTTCAGAGAGGGTCTATAGAAGCACTCTTTCTTTCAGAGAGGGTCTATAGAAGCACCCTTTCTTTCAGAGAGGGTCTATAGAAGCACCCTTTCTTTCAGAGAGGGTCTATAGAAGCACCCTTTCTCTCAGAGAGGGTCCATAGAAGCACCCTTTCTTTCAGATTGGCTCTATAGAAGCACCATTCGATTCAGAGAGGGTCTATAGAAGCACCCTTTCTTTCAGAATGGGTCTATAGAAGAACTTTTCTTTCAGAAAAAGTCGATAGAAGCACCCTTTCTTTCAGAAAGTGTCTATAGAAGCACCCTTGCCTTCAGAAAGTGTCTATAGAGGCACCCTTTCTTTCAGGGATGGTCTTTAGAAACACCCTTTCTTTCAGAAAGTGTCTATAGAGGCACACTTCCTTTCAGAAAGGGTCGATAGAAGCACCCTTTCTATCTCTATTGAATCACCCTTTTTCAGAGAGGGTCGATAGAAGCACCCTTTCTATGTCTATTGAATCACCCTATTTCAGAGAGCGTCGATAGAATCACCATTTCTATGTCTATTGAATCACCTTTTTTCAGAGAGGGCCGATAGAAGCACCCTTTCTTTCAGAGAGGGTCGATAGAAGGACCCTTTCTTTCAGGAAGGGTCTATAGAAGCACCCTTTAATTCAGAGAGGGTCTATAGAAGCACCCTTTCTTTCAGAAATGTTCGATAGAAGCACCCTTTCCTTCAGCAAGTGTCTATAGAGGCACCCTTTCCTTTAGAAAGTGTCTATAGAGGCTCCCTTTCTTTCAGAGACGATCAATAGAAGCACCCTTTCTTTCAGAGAGGATCTATAGAAGCACCCTTTCTTTCACAAAGGGTCTATAGACACCCTTCTGTGGATGGAAACCTCTTAAGTGGATCTTCTATAGATGAAAGATCTCTCAAAGGGGCCTTCCATAGACGGAAGGCATCTTAAAGGGCTCTTCTATAGACGGAAGATCTCTAAAAGGGTTCTTCTAGATATGGAATATCTCTTAAATGGGTGTTCTGTAGATGGAAGATCTCTTAAAGGGATCTTCTATAGATAGAAGACCTCTTAAAAGGGTCTTCTATAGGTGGAAGACCTCTTAACGGTTCTTCTATAGATGGAAGATCTCTTAAAGGGGTCTTCTATATATGGAAGATCTCCTAAAGAGGTCTTCTATAGATTGAAGACCTCTTAAAGTGGTTTGCTATAAATGGAAGAGCTCTTAAAGGGGTCTTGCATAGATGGAAGACCTTCTAAAGAGGTCTTCTATAGATTGACGACTGCCACTGGGTACCTTCTGATGGCAAAAGGGAATTATCTTCATGAGGAAGTGAAGATCAGTACCTGTTCGTGTTCTGTAAGATCAGTTAATAGCAAAGCGAAGCCTCAGTTCGTTTTGGCCTCGAGTTAACAACACGCTATCCAACACTAGATCTAATTTCCCAGCCAACCCACTCAAATGTTTCCCGATTTTTTTGTTTGGGCACAAAGATACCATATCCAGACAACTGAAATTCTGTACTTACAAAAACAAATCAATACCTATAAGAAATTCAACAAAAGTCCACTATTTTTATTTTGTTTTTATATTTTTTAATTTTAATAAAAAATAATCAATTATTAATTATTCTTATTTGTTATAAATATGTAATTATAATAAATATGGAAACATTGTTTTTATTTAAAAATTTGAATGGTAGTAAAAGGTAAGTAAGTATACTGAAAAAATACCATACCTGTTTATGTCGTCACCAACCATAACCGAAATAAACGTGTTCTTGTTGAAATGTCGCCAAAAAATACGAGGCGCCTAGAAAAGTTAAAAAAGTAGCAAGTATCCCGTCAGAAAATAAAATTTTACATCTGGTAACTTTGCGCAAAAACTGGTTGAAAAATTATACCTGGCAACTCCGTACAAAAATTTTCCCGAAAATCTGGCAACATCCCTGCTCAATTTTGTGAAAAGCGCCTAAAAGTATGCTTTAAAATTTGAAAATTCAGTCACGGCATTGCCAGATGCAAATTTTGTTTATTTTTTGCGGGATACTTGCTGCTTTTTCTGCATTTCTGGGCGCCAGGTATTTTTGTAAAATTTTGGAAGAAAAACACGTTTTTTCTCAAACTGTGGTGACGTCACAACCAGAAAATTTGTCATATTCAACGTCCGTCCATCTGTCACTACTTTGGTTAAACCAAACCATACCAAGCTATTTGGGGGACACAGAGAAGACTTCCATCCAGTCATGTTTCAAACATTAGGCGTCAGTCTTTTATGGAATTCACACATGCATATGTTCCCATACACATCCTTGAAAGGACACGGAAGACTTCTCTCATATCAATGATATGGGACCTACTTGTTATCGCCGAGTCCGAACGGCGTGTCTTTTACATGGCTGGAATACCCAGGAAATGTCGTCCACATTGCACTGAGGGATACTTTACCACCGTTGGAAAGTATGATGTTTTTTCCGGCCTGGGAATCGAACCTTTGCACCACGGAGGCACTTTGTGGGGTTCACAGTGCAGTTTTTCCATATAAAGAATATGAGAATATTCCCAGCTAAGTCCACTGCCACACTGTTCATCACATGGACGGCTGAAATGATGTAGATGGCAGATTTGAAGGTCTTTTAAACGATTTTTCTATACATTGAAGACTTTTTAAATGGATCTTCTGTAGATGGAAGACCGCTTAAAGGGATCTTCTATAGATGGAAGATCTCTTAAAGGGGTCTTCTATAGGCGGAAGACATCTTAAAGAGGTCTTCAATAGACGGAAGATCTCTTAAAGGGGTCTTCTATATATGGAATATCTCTTAAATGTATCTTCTGTAGATGTAAGACCGCTTAAAGGGATCTTCTATAGATGGAAGATCTCTTAAATGGGTCTTCTATAGGCGGAAGACATCTTAAAGAGGTCTTCAATAGACGGAAGATTTCTTAAAGGTTCTTCTATAGAAGAAACATCTCTTAAAGGGGTCTTCTATAGATGAAAGATATCTTGAGTGGAGTATTCCCCCATTGGCTCAACTTCATTTATTACCCTCTATTACAGAGAGTAATTGCCTTCTTTTAGCTTTTATATTTTTTTATTTTAATAAAAAATAATTGTTTATTAATTATTCTTATTTTTTATAAATATGTAATTATAATAAATATGAAAACAATTGTTTTTAATAACCTCGCCAAAAAATACCAGGCGCCTAGAAAAGTTAAAAAAAGTAGCAAGTATCCCGTCAGAAAATACAATTTTACATCTGGCAACTTTGCTAAAAAAATGGTTGAAAAAATGTACCTGGCAACTCCGTACAAAATTTTTCCGAAAATCTGGCAACACCTCTGCTACATTTTGTGAAAAACGCCTAAAAGTATGCTTTAAAATTTGAGATTTCAGTCACGGTATTGCCAGATGCAAATTTTGTTTACTTTTTGGCGGGATACGTCCGTCCATCTGTCACCACTTTGGTTAAAATTAAACACAGTTTCAGTTAATAGGTACTTGCATTTTTTTTTTTAACAATTCCTGAGTTAAGTATTTATTATTCATATTTATTTAAAAAAAAAACAAAACAATTACAGCCCATTTTTCTCTCTTTGTCTTTATGTCAATATACTTAATTATTCTAATTTAAAAATATTTAAAAAATAGCTCTGGGTCCCCGACCAGTACATTTAGATTAGCGTTTATTACCGTCATTATCACCATAATCTACGTAAATATGTATGTTGATTTGTTGGATGTTTTTATTACCCTCCACCATAGGATGGGGGTATATTAAGTTTGTCACTACGTTTGTAACTACTCGAAATAATCATTGTAGACCCCACAAACTATATATTGGTCTGTTCCTTTACTTTTAAAAATGGTAAAACCGGCAAAAGTAGCAAAAGTTGTAAACTGCTACCATACGAATTGTATGGTCTCTGAAGTAAAGGGACGCTTTCCGAGTTAAAAGTGGTAAAACTTGAAGATTCTTGCACGTAAAGGAACAGGGCTATATATTCTTGATCAGCGTGCAATTCTACATCGATATAGCCATGTCCGTCCGTTTGTCCGTCTGTGGAAATCACTCTAGCGTCCGAACGGATTGACGTAGGTGGATGAAATTTTGGGAAAATTTATTATTTGTACGTAGGACTTTTGGTATTGAAAGCGGGCTATGTAAGTCCACGCTTTCTTATAGCCCTCATACAAAATAACGCGTGACGCGTCGTCGTTTTAAGGAATTTTTAAGATATTTGTCCCATTTTACCACCGAATTGGTTGTAATTTAGTATTTTGTGTCTCCGGAGGCCAAAAAACATTCCTACCAAGTTGGTTTATATAGGTCCACGTTTTGGTATAGCCCCCATATAACGGCCCATATAAGGTACGCGTCATTTTAATATATTTTTAATGTATTAGTCCCATTTGACAACAGAATCGGTTGCAAGTTTGTATTTTATGTTTCCAGAGGCTAAGAAACATTTCTACCATAAAATGTTTATATAGGTCCACGTTTTGATATAGCCCCCATAGGACGATATCTCCCGATTTTCGGTATTTTGAAGGTTTTGGCTTCATCACACCGAGATGGCTGAAATTTGGTATTTAGTCTTCGATCAGGGTATAAAACTCCAAAACTTTCTTTATGTTGTTGGGAAAATTACAACAAAAATAATTTTTTTATAAAGGGACATGGTAGAATGATAAAAGGTAGTCGCATCTGTCAAATTTATATAAATACAAACCTGTATGTCTGTACGGGAGCGTGTCACATACAGAACAACAACAATACGGCATGACATTTCACAACAAAAACAAAATATAGTTTGTTTATATTTTGAAATACATACATATGTATGTAAAAAAACCTTTATACGTACTTTTTGTGAAAATAAAAAAAGAAAAAACCAAAACAAATCATTGTTTTGTATTTTTGAAGCTGGCGCGTCATCGGATATGGAGACCAAGTGCTGAAAGATGGGCTATGAACACTTAGAATGAAAGACACAAACTGATTTCCTGGTGCAAAATATGTTCTATGTTGGCATGCTATTTGTTTGGCATGTGGAACATAGAACGGGAATTATATGAAGACAAGAGCCGAATACTTCGCTTTCCTTAAAATACTGCAAATAGTCCCCATCAAAATCTCTTGAAGAAATCCTGTTTGGCTCTCCTCAAGAAATCTTTAGCAAATTACGTTCGTTATCTTTGTTTTTTTTCGTACCTACTGTAAATATTAACGTTAATTATATTGAACACCAAAACACCATAGTTTTTATATCCTTTTTGGGACGTGTAAGTACGATAATTATTGTCATAATTTTTATATCCTAAAAATCTTTAAAGAAAATCTATTTTTGGTCCCTTTCAACCTCCAGGAATATACGTTTATTATGCATATTGGTCCTCCTTTTGAACTTTAAGCAAACGAAGGTACTATAAACACATGCATATCGACGCCTCCAAACAATAGTATGCTAAGTCGACTTAGCATGTTTTCAAGTTCTTTACATTTTTATATTTAACGTCCTTTAACTTAAATTCTGTCAAATTTTGGTAATAATCGGACAATCCGAACAGAAGTTATAAACAAATATTTACTTAGCATAGTACTGAAGGTCAAAGAAATTTCCAAACTTTTAGAGCTTGTCCTGCAAAACTCCCTGTTCAGAATTAGCAAACTATTATTTGGAGGTGTCGATCATCCTTTAACTTAAATTCTGTCAAATTTTGGTAATGATCGGTCAATCCGAACTGAAGTTATAAACAAATATTGACTTAGCATAGTACAGAAGTTAAAAAAATGTCCACACTTTGAGAGCTTCTCCTGCGAAACTCACTTTTTAGACTTAGCATACTATTATTTGGAGGTGTCGATATGTACCTATGTTTGGACGAAATCGGTTTCAGAAAATTTGGAATCGGTTTAGACGTGTATGTCCATCCGCCTGTCTTTCTGGAACGCGCGGGAACCTAATGTTTTCACCAAGCTTAGTTTAAATTCGTAGATCGCTCTACTCCTTCCGGTACCTTCCCCAGAAAAGTTTAAACATTTTCGCTAAAATGGTTTGCACAATTAATCTCGATGAGAGCAGCCGATTTGGTCTATGCTTTGCACATCGTAATATTTATTCCAGACGTAGATAAGGATCCAATATGGCCTATATCGGTCCATTCCTTGGGGTACCTCCCACACAATATTTCAAAATTATTCTCAAATGTGCCGGTGAAGGACATGCGTCGGATTGTTTTGAAATCTTTACAGCAGGTAGTCCTCGTGGCTTATATTACGGTGTACAATGAGTAGATTGATCCATTTGGTCCAAAGTTTACACATCGTAATACGGCTTTCATACTTACTTCAAATTTGAAAGTGGATATCATATATGTACAAGTACAAACTTTTTTCCTGTTCTCGGATAAAATTCTAAAGTTTATTTATCATAGTTTTTGAAGTTCTTACTACAATAGTATTACATTCTGTTTGGGAAGTACATTCTCCTCGAGATGATAGTTGCAAAAAACTACACATATAAACCAGAATTATCTCTCTTTATCCATTGGAATAACCTTGGCTGGAACGCTAATAACTATCGAGCGGAATAACCGATATTTCTTCCAAACTTGGTTTTTATTCGAAGATGGTCCAAATAAGTCCATGTTTTGGTTTAGCTCCCCATAAACGCTCACTCCGGATTTTAGGTATTTTGAAGATTTTAGCCACATCAGAACTAGGTTTACTTCTTTTATTTGTGTCACAGACTGAGCAAAGCCGACAATAAGCACTTCCGCTCGTCGCTAATAAATTTTTCGCTCCTTGGAACATTTATAAATTAAACAATTCCGTCACAATTCTATTTGTTATATGAATATAAGCTATTTTTCAATTATTTAACTATTCGATTTGATGTTTGATGTATATATGTATTTTATAATGACAAATGTCGTTTTGTATGTGTTTGTGTACAATGTTTACCATGTCAAACAACATCAGTTTGACAATGAATGTACTTCAAATTCAAAACATGAAAAAAATTTAAATCAGCTGTTAGCATGAAATTACCTTTCTTGTTATACCATGATAAAGGGATTTGACTTTTCATATTCGATCAGCTGGTGTGATACCACTACCTGGTAGTTCTGCCATGGGTATACATCTATTTTTACGAATAGAACGCACTCTATTCTCGTCTGTGCAGCAAAAGAAAAACAGCTGTTTGTGTTGTCCGCAATATAAATTACGAAAACAGCAGAAAACGAATGAAAAATAAAATAAAGTGACAGTTACTATGCATAACATGTTTAAAATATACCGTGTATAAACGCTTTAAGGTATTTTGCATTGTACTGTAGAGTAAACGAACAACATCTAGTAACAATTTGTACACATTTTGAGTAAGCCCCGTTTGCACTTAACCGGATTTAATAAACCCATCGGGTTTCAAATGTCAATTCCATAGCACAAACGTCAAATAAATCCTCATACAGTAGGTTATCCCGGCAAAAAGCTTTAGTGCAAACGGCGTTTTAATTAGTCTTTACGCATAATCGAGGTATAATTTTAATTTATATTTACTGCTTTTATTCGTCCATTCCATTACCATTTTGTTTCTACTAGGTATTTCTTTCCATTTATGTCATGTTCACACGAGCGTTTCAATTACGTTGTTCGCCTGTCGAACGACGTACACGAATTAACCCGTTTCCACGACACCATTCGTAATTAACAAAAACATAAACAAAATTTCCTTCATTTTTGTTTCCTTGTTTTCGCGAAAATTTGAACCGAAAACAATAAAATATACATTAAATGAATAGGAAAAGCAATGGACTTTCCTTCAAATGTATCTTTTATATTTAACTACACACATTTCATTCATTTTTTCCATAAATTCTGAATAATTTTGTATTTTCAATATATTTTTATATGTTTCTATATTTTCAAAATTAAAGAGAGAGAGACATGTCAAAACAACGTTTGTGTATACAGACTTTCAGTTGTTTGTTTCCTTTTTGTTTCTGATTTTTTTCGCGATTTTGAACTATTGGATAAGAAATGTGTGTGGAAATAAGAAGAAAACACAACCTTCTTCCTTCTGCATCTATATAAAATGTTTAGTTCATTAATTTTCATTCATCTTTTTACTTTTTTCTAAAAAATTGTGTGTTTTCAACAAAATTTTCAATTTTGAATTTAGACATGTCATAATTAATTTTTTCGATAAATTCTCTATTTGTTAGGGATGGGACATACTTATTCGTCGTTCAGAGAGTATTTCTAATCGAACAACGTAGAAAAATTGTCGTTCGTTCATAGAATTTTGTGTGGGGAAATAAGTAATTTATTTGTAGTTATGGGTTGAATAACGAATAGAGAACGAACGACGTACCGTGGAAACGGGCTATAATAAAACGTTACGTTACAATTCAAATTTTTAAATTAACGGAAATTAAACTAAATTAACTTAAACCTATCAGTTACATTCGTAACAATAAATTACGTAAACAACAGAAAACGAATGAAAAATAAAATATTGCCGTGCAGAAGGAATTACATATGAGTGAAAAAAGTGACAGTTGATATGCATAACATGTGTAAAACATAACGTGTAGAAACACTCTAAGGTATTTTGCATTGTACTGTAGAGTAAACGAACAACATCTAGTAACAATTTGTACACATTTTGAGTAAACCCCGTTTGCACTTAACCGGATTTAATAAACCCAATGGGTTTCAAATGTCAATTCCATAGCACAAACGTCAAATAAATCCTCATACAGTAGGTTATCCCGGCAAAAAGCTTTAGTGCAAACGGCGTTTTAACTAGTCTTTACGTATAATCGAGGTATAATTTTAATTTATATTGACTGCTTTTATTCGTCCATTCCATTACCATTTTGTTTCTACTAGGTATTTCTTTCAATTTAGCCACGTACGTTACGTTGTCAACTAATCACAAGATAACATATGCTGGCAATTGCATAGTTGTATTTTCTCGCACTTTTTTCAGACAGACAACGCTGTCTTTATTTACGTGTCACCACCTGAAGAAATTAGTAACAAAAACATCTACAATTTTCAAATAAATTCAATAATTTACTAAAAAAACTGCAACATATATTTAATTATTCAGCAAAATGGTAGATGAATGTACCAAAAAGACATTGAGTAGCATACCATTGCTACAAACGAGAGCTGGCCCACGCGACAAAGATATATGGGTGCAACGTTTGAAGGAAGAATATTTGGCCTTAATTAAGGTAACAATTTATCAAATAAAAATTCAAATGCATAATTTAAATAAATTCTATGTTTTGTAGTATGTTCAAAACAATAAAGAAAACGGCTCTGATTGGTTTCATTTGGAATCGAATAAAGAAGGCACCAAATGGTTTGGCAAATGTTGGTATATGCATAATCTTCTGAAATATGAGTTTGATGTGGAATTTGATGTAAGTTGGATAGATGCAATTTATGATTTTGTTAATGTTTGTTAATATGGTCTTTGTTTTTTTTTAGATACCAGTAACGTATCCTGTAACAGCTCCTGAAATAGCCTTACCCGAACTGGATGGTAAAACTGCCAAAATGTATCGTGGTGGTAAAATTTGTTTAACAGATCACTTTAAGCCATTGTGGGCAAGAAATGTTCCCAAATTTGGTATTGCTCATGCCATGGCGTTGGGGGTAAGTTTGAATGAATATAAGAAAAAATAGAAAAGTAGTGATATTTTAAGGAAAAGACTCATACGACCGTTTCCACTTGTTTTGAAACTTCAAACGCACATGAGTCTTGTACTCCTAATCACAACATGGGAGTCCAAATTTCCTTAAACATTTAAAAAGTCATACGTCTACCAATAGCGCGACAAAGCTCGAAGGGTGTAGCCGTTCCGGTCCATTCTTTTAATATCAGAATTATTTTTTTTTTCTAAATTCACAAAAGTTTATAACATTTTGATGGTGCATTGTCCTATTTGTTTGCGTTTTGTGCTTATTTACGATGCCATAGTAATGAAATATTTGAAAGACTTTGGAATTGCTAGGCTTCCACCACAAAACATGTACCAGAGACAGGTCAGGACAACTGGAAACTATACCTGTCTCTGGTAAAAATTTCGTAACAATTTGCGTGGTGTCCTTAAACGTAACCTCATCTCAAGTACCAGATTTCTAAAAATATTTGGAAGGCAAAATTTTTTATTATCGATTTTAAAAAAAGCCGATTTGGTCCATACTTTGCACATTATGAAATTTCTGCTAGACTTAGATGAGGTTCCAATATGGACTCAATCGGTAAACTCCTTCGAGTACCTCCCACACAAAATTTCGGAAAAGTTCAGTTTAGGACCTGGTCTCGAATCGCTTTGATTTTTGTTTACGCATGTTGTATTCGCTGTCCTCTATACGACGCTGTCAGTTTCATTAGGGGCAAGTCCATACTTCCTGAGAAAATAGCCTGAAAGTTACAAAAAACCCTATGACACCGTGTGTAGAGGTTGGAGCGCAAGGTAACTCTCGAACGGATCTGCCGATTCGGTCCAAAATTTGGCTTTCGTAATATTTTGTCCAAACTTAGTTCAAGTTCAAAGATGGATTATATCGGTCCACTCCTTCCGGTACCTCCCCCACAAAAGTTCGAAAATGTTCGGAAAATTTGTGCGTATAATAACTCTTGAAGGGAGTAACCGATTTGGTGCATATTTTGCACGTTATGAAATTTCTACCAGACGTAGATGAGGTTCCAATATGGACCTGCTCTCGAATCGCCTTGGTTTTTGTTGTAACATCTTGTATTTACTGTCCCCTATACGAAGGTACATGTTTTCTCAGGGTCAAGTCCATAATTCCTGAAAAAATAGCCTGAAAGTTGAAAAACAAACCCTATGACACCATGTTTATGTGTGGAAGCGCAAGATAATTCTCGAACGGATATGCCGATTCCGGCCAAAATTTGGCCTTCGTAATATTGTTTCCAAACTTAGTTTAAGTTCGTAGATAAGCCATATCGGTCCACTCCTTCAGGTACCTACCCCACAAAAGTTCAAAAATATTCGGAAAAATTGTGCGCACGATAACTCTTGATGGGAGTGACCGATGTGGTCCATACTTTACACATTCTCATAATATCTACCAGAATATGGACTATATTTGTCCACTCCATCCCGTACCTCCCACACAAAATTTTGGATAAGTTCACTTTAAGACCTGCTATTGATTTTTGTTGAAGCAACTTACATTCGCTGCCTCAATTACGATGGTAAAAGTTGTTTCAGGGGCAAGTCCATGCTTCTTGAGAAAACAGCCCGAAGGTTGTAAAAATCCCCTGTGGCACCCCCATGGTCTATGTCGGTCCATTCCTTTAATCCTAATCAACATTTTTGTCGGTTCATTCGACCAAAATTTTGAAACCCCCTAAATACATAAGTTTTTTGTGAAAAAAGTGTTTCAATTTGCACAGGCTGAGGGTATATCTCTGATACTTTTTTACTTGTTTAATGATTTTTTTTATAAACGATTTTAAAAGATTTTTTGAAGTACCTTCGGAGCAAAATTTTAGATTTTTAAAAGAAATTTTCTAAAAACATGGATTTTTGACAGGATTTCTATAAGACCGTTTCAAGCACCCTCAGAGCCATAATCGTGCTTTTTTAAAAGAATTTTTAAGCACCCTCAGATCCATAATTTTTAAAATATTTTTTTTCAAGCTAGGACTGTTTTTCAGTATTGTGATATTAATCTCTTAAAGTTTTGAATTTCAATTAAATAAATTTAAAAATAAACACTTTTACTCACTACGTGTTTTTTTTACTATTTTTAGTTGGCTCCCTGGTTGGCGGTGGAAATTCCCGATTTGATAGAAAAGGGCATTATTACCTACAAGGATAAGTAAGCACAGTACGTTCCACGCGGCAATCAACACCGAGAAACAATATTTATTCATATTCATAACTACCCTAAAATCGATAAGAAAAACTCCATGAAATCTTGTTTTTTTATGTTAACCTTTTGTAGGTTTTCAATGCATGTTTGCTTTTGTTGTTTTATTCATATTTAAATAGTTTTATCCTCTGGTTGAAAAAAAATGAAAATTATTTTGTAAATATTTCAGCTGGGAATAGTTAGAAAAAAAGAAACAAAATAAAGAAGAAAAAAACAATAAAGACCAAATTTTTGAAAAAATGTTGAATTTGATTTTTATATAACTTTTCTTTAAATGTTTAAAAACGAAAAAATATAATAACATAACAATGTTTCTTTTGAAATATAAAAAAAAAATTAAAAAAAAAGAAAAACAATGGCATATTTCTTTGCATAAGAAAAAATTTAGAATTAATTTGTTAAAAATAAAAAAGATTAATAAATTGAAAAATCCATTATTTTCGTATTATTCAAATTATTCATTTGAGTATTTTTTTTTATTTAAATTAAATTATTTGTTCTGCGCACAACCATTATGGTGTGTTTAAGAAATTAAGAAAAAAAAAAAACTGTAAATTAAATGGAGAGGTTACTTGGTAATTGTGGGAGGGAGGGCGGTAAATATTTTTGTTAAATTACTTAAATTATTTTTGTTTTATAATTGTTATTTGTTGGCTTTATTTTTTGGTATTTCTTATATTTGGAGGGTTTGGCGAAAACAGAAAAGAAAAAACAAACAAAATTTTTTAATCCTCTTTGTTTTTAGAAAATCCAAAGGATTTGTTGTATATGTATGTAGAACGTTTGTTTGTTTGTATAAAACTCTACAAAAACAAACAAATAAACTTTAAAATTAATTAACAAAAATTTTGGCAAATTAAAGAAAATAAACAATTTTGGGAAATGTCAAGTATTCTGTTATAGGGAGATAGGGAGGCTGGGAGAGGGGGGTGTGGTTAAAGTTTTAAAACCTGGGCTGGCTGGCTGGCTGTTGCTGCTGCTTCCAGTAGTTGTGGTTTTATTTTGTAGATATCAAGGTTGTTTATGATTAGAAAACAATTCACATCATAGTTGATATTTTCATTACCACAAAAGCTGAGTTGGTTTTAATGTCGAAGACTGAATTTTATGGAATTTCAAAATGTGTGTGCGTGTGGCAAAATATTGCTAGCGGACATTGCTGTAAGTAGAAGAAAAGAAGGTAGAATGTGTTAATGTATAGATTACATATAGAGAGAAGTAAATGAGTAATGATTTGTAAAAATAGGCGTGATGTATTAGCACTGGCGAATAACGAATTTGAATTGAAATTTTATATTATGATTAAACAAGTAAAAAAGTATCAGTCGGCTTTGCCGAAAGAGATATACCCTCAGCTTGTGTATATTGAAAAAATTTTTTTCCCAAAATACGTCTGTATTTAGGGGGTTTTAAAAATGTTGGGCGTTTGAACCGACAAAAATGTTGATTAGGATTAAAGATCAAAAGTTTTGCGGAGGAGATACTAAAAGGAATGGATCAACATTGACCGTTATGGAAGTGGATCTCCAGGCACAACATATGGTGCGATAGGGGGTTTTTACACTCTTCGGGCTGTTTGCTCAAGAAGTATGGACTTGCCCCTAAAAAACTTTTACCATCGTAATTGAGGCAGCGAATGCAAGTTGCTTCAACAAAAATCAAAGTGATTCGGTATTTGGTCTTAAAGTGAACTTATCCGAAATTTTTTGTGTGAGGTACCGGATGGAGTGGACAAATATAGTCCGTATTTGAACCTGATCTATATTTGGTAGATATATTAGGATGTGTAAAGTGTAGACCAATTCGGCCACTCCCTTCAAGAGTTACCGTACGAACAATTTTTCCGAACATTTTTGAATTTTTGTGGGGGAGGTACCGGAAGGAGTGGACCGATGTAGCTCATCTTCGAACTTAAACTAAGTTTGGGCAAAATATTACGGAAGCCAAAATTTGAACCGAATCCGTTCATCCGTTCGAGAGTTATCTTGCGCTCCAACCACCTCACACGGTGTCATAGGGGTTTTTGGCAACTTTCAGGCTATTTTCTCAGGAAGTATGGACTTGCCCCTGATGAAACTTGTAACGTCGTAGGGAGGGCAGTGAATACAAGTTGCTAAAACAAAAATCAAAGCGATTCGAGAGATGGCCCTAAACTGAACTTTTCCGAAATTTTGTGTGGGAGGTACACGAAGGAGTGGACCTATTGAGACCATATAAAAACCTCATATTCCTCTGGTAGAAAGTTTACGCTATACAAAGTATGGACCAAATCGGTCACTCCCTTTAACAGTTATCGTGCGCACAAACTTTCCGAACATTTTCGAACTTTTGTGGGGGAGGTACCGGAAGGAGTGGACCGATGTAGCTCATCTTCGAACTTAAACTAAGTTTGGGCAAAATATTACGGAAGCCAAAATTTGAACCGAATCCGTTCATCCGTTCGAGAGTTATCGTGCGCTCCAGCCAGCAGGACAGACAGACAGACAGACGGACGGACATGGCTAGATCGACTCCAAATTGTCTGAAACACATTTCGTCCAAACATACTTGGGGTCTAAAACAATTATTTCTATGAGGCACATTTTCATCGTATCAAAGTGTATATACCCTCCTTAGCCTAAAGGCTGAGGGTATAAAAAATAAATAAATTATAAAAATTAGAAAAATATTTAAAGATATTTGCCAATTAGGGTGACCTCCACAGAGGTTATCTATAACATTTGCTGTCAAATTTTTAATTTAAATTTGACAGCCTATGTACTTATATTTCTGCAATAGATGGCCGCTTTAGATTATACTGAAGTTTAAGATTGAAATAATTTCGATAGAGTTAACGATTTACAGTAGTTCAGAATCGTCATTTCCTGGTCAAAATTCGAACGGAAAAAGATATTTTCATTATTTAATTACACAATCAGGGGCCTATTACGACATTCGATTCGATCGAGTATTTGCTAGTGAATGAAAAAAATCGCACTATGAAAACCTAATCGCACCACCAACCGCCATTTACTAAGGTAGAGCAATCCGTCACAACAATGTCAAAAAGTTTTACAAAAATAATTTTGTACATTTTTCAAGCACAACTTCATTCTGGAATTCACCGTGTATCCATTTCACATCACACATGCACTTCACCTGTGAAAGCAATTGAAGTTTTGTATTTCACGTGAAAAGAGCTTTCATATTTCACGAAAGAACTTTTGAAAGCTTAATTACAGCTTTCACACTTTATCATTACTTACTAACTTACTTAGCTGGCCCATTACAGAACATTTGTTCCATAGACCGAACTAAGAAAAGATCTCCATTACTCTCTGTTTTTCGCTTCGCTTTTTGGAATACCGCGCCTTTTCATTTCTTCATCCACTTGTATGCTCCATCGAAGCTTAGGCCTGCCGATTCTGCGTGCACCGCCATGTGGCATGTATTCATACGCCTTTTTAGCGGGTTCATTATCGCTAATTCTCATGATATGGCCTAGCCAACGCAATCGTTGCATCTCGATACGTTTAACTATATTCATGTCTTTGTATAGCTGATATAGCTCGTGGTTCATACGACGTCTATATTCACCGTCAACGCATATCGGCCCGTAGATCTTTCGAAGAATTTTCCTCTCAAACACACCAAGCACTGCCTTAGCTGCTTGCGCAAGTACCCATGCTTCGGAGCCATACATTAGCACGGGTAGTATGAGCGTTTTGTATAGTGTTATTTTTGTTTGACGAGATGTGGCTTTGTTTTTAAACTGCTTACTTAAACCATAGTAGCATCTGTTGGCCAATACAATTCTTTTTCTTATTTCACAACTGATGTTGTTTGTTGTGTTTATGGTAGTGCCGAGGTAGACGAAGTCTTTAACTACCTCAAAATTGTAGGTACCAACTTCCACAGTTGATCCGAGCTCTATGGACGCTTTGCGCGTAGACACCATCAATTTGGTCTTTTCGCCGTTTACCGCCAGATCCACTTTCGCAGATTCTGCTTCGACCTTCCTAAAGGTATCAGTTACTTCATTTCCTTCCATCAGCATAAGCAAGTAACATGTGGCTATTGGTGTAAATTGTGCCATTTCTTTTGACATTTGCATCTCGTATTACCCTTTCCAGCAAAATGTTGAATAGGTCACACGAAAGGCTGTCTCCTTGTCTGAAACCTCTTTTGGTACAAAATTCTTCGGAGAGGTTCTTTCCAATTTTAACTGAGGACCTAGTATCAGTTAAAGTCATCTTACAAATCCGGATGAGCTTTGCGGGGATACCAAATTAAGACATTGCATGGAATACCTTTGATCGGAGGGGACTGTCGAATGCTGCTTTATAATCGACAAAAAGTGTGTCGATCTGCATCTCTTGGGTCTTCTCTAGGATTTGCCGCAGGGTAAATATCTAGTCTATGGTGGACTTGCCAGGTCTAAAGCCACATTGGTATCATCCAATTATTTCGTTGACCATTGGCTTTAGTCGTTCGCACAATATCCCTGACACTATCTTATAGGCAATAGGGAGAAGACTTATGTCCCTATAGTTGGAGCATACAGTCTTATCTCCTTTCTTGTGGACGGGACATAGGATGCTCAGGTTCCAATCGTCGGGTACGCGTTCTTCTTGCCTTATCAGCGCGTCGCCTCCGGTTTTAAACAGCTCGGCTGGTAAGCCATCGGCTCCTGCTGCTTTATTATTCTTCAGCCGGTTGATTGCTGTTTTTACCTCATCTTGGCCGGGCGGTATACATTCTATACCATCTTCTGGGATTGGATCTGTGGTATCATCGTCTTCGCTACTATTGGATACCAGCAGATTGGAGAAATGTTCTTTCCATATCCTGAGCACGCTATCTGCATCTGTTACGTAACGCACAAGAGAGATATCGGGAGAAAAGGAGAGAAGAGAAACGTCTTTTCCGCAAGAAAAAGAGAGAAATGGAAAAGCGGGAGTGTGAAAAAATCGAAATGTACAGGAGTCAGAATGAAGTCCGAAAATTCTACCGAAGAGTGAAACATCAAACAGATGGCTTTGGTACAGGCACATCCTCCTGAAGAGACCAGCAAGGTGTGGATTTTGCGGCTGTTTGCATGGAGTGGGCAATATGTTGCCATTGTGTTGTTATGCTATCGGGACAAGGAGTGCTCGCGTTAAGCAATTGGGCTAGTTGAGTGGAATATGCTGTGGCTATCTGTTGTGTTTGCAGCCTATCGATGTCCAACTTCCGCGTTGTGTCTGTTCGTGCTTTATTTGCAACGTTCAGACGGGCAACAAGGTAGTGTTCCGAATCAATGTTTGCGCCTCGGAACGATCGTACATCCAACACGCTGGATGAATGTCTTCCATCTATCACAACATCATCAATTTGATTACTTGTTCTTTGATCTGCAGACAGCCAGGTGCCCTTATGAATATCGAGATGATTAAATCTGGTACTGCTAACTACCATGTTTTTTGCAGCTGCAAAGTCTATCAGCCTCATACCATTGTCAGATGTTTCACTGTGGAGACTGAATTTCCCGACTGTTGGGCCAAAGATATTTTCCTTTCCAATTTTGGCGTTAAAATCGCCTAGAATGATTTTAATGTCATGGGCAGGGCAACGGTCATATGTTTCTTCTATCTTTGGTCTGTTCGTCCTTTTCTTCAGTGGGAGCATGAGCGCAAAATAAAGTTAATGTTGAAGAATTTAGCTTTTATTCGAATTGCAGCAAGTCTTTCATTCACTGGAGTGAAGCTGGATACCAGATGTTTTAGTCTCCGACTAACTACAAATCCGCAACCAAACTCATGCTTTACGTCATGTCAGCTATAATACAGTGCGTCACCTTTAGGTTGTTGTTGTGACGCCTTTCCCAATCCATCGTATTTCCTGTATGACAGTAATATCGGCCTTGTACTTTTCAAGTACGTCTGCCAATGCGAAGACTGCACATTCTCTATAAAGAGTGCGAACATTCCAGGTGAAGATTCGTAGATCATGGTCCTTGAAACGTTTGCGGGGTTCGTCAACTTTAGAGGGGTTTGTTTTTCTTTTGTTTTTTCATAGTAGGCTGTTTTTTCTAGGGGAGGGTTACTAACCCGACGCCCAAACCCAAGTTTTAACGTTCTTATGGGTGAACGCGCGGCACATGTTAGCTCACTACCTTTAACGGGTGTTAAAGGCAGTTCCCCAGGTGACACCATGGGGAGGTCAGTGTCCACTAGAGATGAAAGAGGGACCAAGATAAATCCTGGGCTTTGCCATGTTAAAACCGGTCAGGACCGTTGCTTGGTATCTTCCATCCCCTACTTCACCCTACGGGTACCTCCCACACAAATTTTCGGGCAAGTTCAGTTTAGGACCTGCTCTCGAATTGCTTCGAATTTTATTAAAATAACTAGTATTCACTGCACCCCATACGACGGTACAAGTTTCATTAGGGGCAAGTTCATACTTCCTGAGAAAATAACGTGAAAGGTGCACAAAAACCCTATGACACCGTCTGTAGTGGTTGAAGCGCAAGATAACTCTCGAACGGATCCGCCGATTCTGTCCAAATTTTGGCTTTCGTAATATTTTCTCCAAACATAGTTTAAGTTCGAAGATAAGCCATATCGGTCCAATCCTTCAGTTACCTCCCCCACAAAAATTCAGAAATGTTCGGAAAAATTGTGCGCACGATAACTCTTGAAGTGAGTGACCGATGTAATCCATACTTTGCACATCCTAATACATCTACCAGATATAGATCAGATTCGAATATGGACTATATTTGTCTACTCCTTCTGGTACCTCTCACACTCGATTTCGGATAAGTTCTCTTTAGTACCTGTTCTCGAATCACTTTAATTTTTGTGGAAGCGATTTGCATTCGCTACCTCCATTACGACGGTAAAATTTTTTTCAGGGGCAAGTCCATATTTCTTAGAAAAACAGCCCTAAAGGTGTAAAAATCCCTATGTCACCATATGTGGCTGTCGGAGAGAGAGAGCACGATAATTCTCGAACTGTTCAACCGATTTGGTCCAACATTTGGACTTCGTCATATTATATCCAAACTTAGTTTCATGGGGCAATACCGGTCCAACTTCCTGTGCCTCCCCCACAAAGGTTCAACATTTGTGCCTTAGTGCAGTTAATTCCTAATACACATTTTTGTCGGCAAGTTCAAATGTCCAAAAAGGGCCACAAAATTCTGAAGAGACCTTAAATACATTCGATCTGTCCGTAGGTGAAAGTTTCACTTGAAATTGGCTGAGGGTATATATCTGTCGTCAAAGCCGACTGATACTTTTTTACTTGTTTCTGTTCAAAGTGGTTGATCTCTAGATGACTTGTCGATTTATAACCAACCATTTTATCAACTGGTTGATAAAAGTCCGACAGGGAAGTAAAAAAATCAAATCTTTCACATTACCAATACAGAATCGAGAGAGTCACCCTGGTTCTCTCTTCAGAATCCAAGTACTTCGGCATTATTTTTAAATATGAAAATCGTTTCTAACAAACAACATAACGTCCAATATATAATGAAACTTACCTTAGCTGACGACTGACTGTAGAGTCTTTGTGCCATTTTCATTATTCAGAAGAAGGTTTTTGCTGTTGCTGCTGCTGCTGTTGTTGTTGTTGCTGTGTAGATTGTAACCAATTATCACTCCATATGGCACTTAAACCGCCAAATAAATTGAACATGGGCATGTTATCAGAATCATTTAAGCCACCGTCACTGCCATTATTGTTTGATGTTGTTGTTGTGATGTTGTTTTCACCATAAGTTGCTGTTGAAGTAGCAACCACTGGAGCAGAAGTGGAAACTGCACTGGGCAAGGGGTTTAATGTTTCCGCATTTAAGGGATATTGTTGGCTATTGGCATAATGAATAAAAGAAGACGATGACGAAGATGATGGAACAAATATATCATCGGCCACACTTGAATGACTAGATGTTGGTAAATTGCCAACACCATTTGCCAAAAAAGGGGTCCATGATGCAGGAGATGGAGTAGACCAATTGTTATTAAGTGTTGTATTGTAATTCATAAATTGTTGTTGCTGCTGCTGTTGTTGCAATAAAAATTGTTGTTCCAAATGTTGCAGTCTAATCATTTCATGGGCCTTTATAGCTCTTAACTTGGCAGCAATATCAAAATCATGTTGTTGTTGCTGCTGCTGCTGTTGTTGTTGTTGTTGTGCGGCAGCATTGGCAGCAGCTATTTGCTGTATTGTTTGACGAGCTGTTAACAAATCATTTAAACCAAAATTAGGACGACTGTGCAAATCATAGGCTAAGCTAGGTGGTGGTGGTGGTACTGTTATTGCTGAAGTAGTTGTTATGGTTGTATTCAATGGCCTCGGTAGTTGTAATGTTATGGCACTGTTCATTGTCTCCCAGGCGGGAGTTGAAGAGGGTGATTTCCGGGATCCAATTGGGCCCAGATCAGCCTTAGGTATTTCGGAATTTTCAACTCTAGCAAACGGTGGTGGAGGTGGTGTAGATGATGCAGTTGAAGGCTGAGACATGGAATCATATATCAAATCATTATTGAGCAATGACGTTGAGTTCGAATTGGAATTTCCACTATTGGCGGCAGATTGGGCATTGGCAAATTGCTGAGTCTGTTGTAGAACATCACTGAATGTTATGTGACTGCTGTAGTCCCAAGGCGACAAAACATCTTGATGAAATGTCTGATCATTGTGGTCATTGGCCGCTGCTGCCATTTGTGAGTAAACAGAATTGACATGGCTAATACTGTTATTGCCATGTGAAGGGAATTTAAGAGAATTCGAGGCTCTACTTTTCGTTTTGCGTTCAAAGCGTTTAGTTGTGCTGTTCCATTGAACCTGTTGCGGTAGAGGCGGTAATGAACGGGAGGACGAAGAAGATGTTGATGCCGAAGAACAGGAAGATGTGGTGGGTGAGGTATTTTGAGTAGTCTGTTTTCGTCTTTCACGTCCTGGTGTTTTACCCAGTTTTCGGCCATTAGTTGATTCCTTGGCAATGGGTGTCTGCTGATTTGTTATTTCGGTCATAGGCATTACTAAAGGCGTGCTAACTTTATTTGCAGACACAGCAGAAGGCGGAGAAACTGATGATGCCATAAAGACTGGGGGAGGTGTTTTAACTTGACGTGTTGATACTGTTTCCACTGGAGTAGTAGTTGTTGTAGACGAATCCAAGGACTTTCTTTGTTCTTTAGATGTTACAGCACTAGGTTCGGGCGGACTAGTTGAATTTTTACATGTTGTAGTTTTTGTTAGGGGCAGTTTCTCCTTCTTCACCTCTTCCTTGGGTGATTTGGGTTCTTCATCCACACTTTTGGTGGGTTGTTTTTCGGCCACTTTGGTTGGTTTTTTGGAAATTTGTGCTTTTTTCACATCTTCATCCATTTTCTCCACCAATGATTTTTCACTAAATTTATTTTTACAATTTTTTTGATCGTTTGCCACCACCGCTGTGTTGGAGTTTGTTGCTGTTGTAAGTGGTGTTGGTGCGACAACAGCATCCTTGCTTCTATTCATCTTGTTGGCTTTCCTCAATGACTTTGTACCAAAAGTCCAATTAACCATTTCGGCTAGGGTCATATTGGGTAAGGCAGAAAAGGAACTTGTCGTCGAAGATGTTACCACCGCCTCGCCATTGGTTAATCTTTGATTTTTGGAATTGATGTTACGCTTTTTCAAACCACTTTTGTTTTTCAATGTCACGTCCACATCCGTCGTGCTGTTCTCATTGTTATTTTGACGCATGGCTATGTTTCGCAAATTAAATGTTGGATGTATTTGACCCTTTTCCCGGGCACCATACAACGCCGCCTGGGTATACATAATGTTACCATAGTCTATGTGAACGGCAATAAGTACCAGGACAAATGTTATTATAAGCATAATAATGCTGGCATTGCGTATCTTTTCTTCCCATGGCGGACGTGGTAGCAAAGCTGCACATTGTTCCATGCCCTTGGTGGGCAATTGGGCAACCAACACATAATTTACGGGATAGGTGAGGTTTGTTCTGAGGGAGAGGACTTTTGTAATGCGAGTGGCTGTGAAATCTGTTTGAAACTGAATTTCTATTGTCTTCGATGAGTTGGCCTTTAGTTGAAAACCTTTACAGTCCATTATTTGAAAACCATAACCCCTGCAGGGTTGATCACCAATCAAAAAGCCATCAATCCAAATTGGTAGTTCACCCGAATTGCGAGCTGTAAAAACACGTCGAGAAATTACCTGGGGGCGGGGACGAGTAGATTATAAAATTAGGTGGATTCAAAGGTGTTAATATAAGAAAAATCTCACCTGAGGATGTGCCACCACAGTTTGTTTATCCTCCCTGGGTGAACATGCAGTGTTCAATTGTTGTTCTGAAATTTCGAATAGCAATGGTGTTTGTGAGCCTGGTTTTCGATTTCCCAAACGAAATTGTGAATGCACAGCCTTGGCACTAATCCATGTGCCCTCATACAATGTCAAATTATTGCGTATGTGTAGCAGTGTACAATAGTTACCCGTAGATGAGGCTTGGAAAGTTATAGGCACACGAATTGAAGTTAACCCCGGTATTAGTATTGGTTTCTTGGGTGCTGGACTGACCAAGGAAAACACCGCCTTATCGGTTAAATAGCAGGAGGGTGTTAAAATGATCACCTCCAAGGGCAAAGAGATTTGGGTTTCCTTCGCCAACTTTGGATCAGCCAGCGAGTAGTCAATGAGTATAGGTTTATCTGATGGATTTGAAATTTTCACCTCAAATACTTGCGTTTTATTAACTTCAACTGTGGGTATTATCTGCCTAGTGGGTATCAGTTGGGGCCATTGTATTTCAATCATAAGATTCAATTGAAAATCCTGTTTTTCTTTGGTTGTCATGGTAAAATCCAAACTTTGAAAATAAGATTTAAAATGACGATACAGCTCGGTACGTCGTCGCAGCTCAACCTCATCGAAGTGTGGCATATTAAGAATTTTATCAACTTGTGAACTGACCGGAAATGTAATGGATTCATCGGTATGTTGGGGAATGTAACAACGATTTCCACATAATGCTGAAGGTTCAAAATAGATACGACCTACAGTTGTCACAGAATTTGGGGCAATTAATGAACCCTGAGAACTCTTGTCGATGAATCTTAGGCCTGGATCGCTAAAATTTATATGCTTCATGTGTATGGCATGGCTGAAGGTGGAACGTATGCTCAGTTCGGAAGAACACATTTTACCCTGAAAAAGAAAAATAACAATTAAATGTTGTTGGAAAAATGTAATTACAAAAAAGTCCCGTTTAAGGCCCGGAACAGTATTATACTTATTAAAAAGTGTAGTCCTATTGAGAATAATGATATGGGAACAATGTACGCCATCACTTGTAGAGAACTTTTACAGGGCGGAAAGATATATGTATAACTTTCTAAGGGGCTAACCACTCTTGAAAATATAGGGTCTATAGAAGAGCCCTTCCCTTCAGAAAGGATCCATAGAAGCATCCTTTCTTTCTGGAAGGGTCCAAAGAAGCAACCTTTCTTTCTGGAAGGGTCGAAAGAAGCAACCTTTCTTTCTTGAAGGGTCGAAAGAAGCACCCTTTCTTTCTGGAAGGGTCGAAAGAAGCACCCTTTCTTTCTGGAAGGGTCGAAAGAAGCACCCTTTATTTCTGGAAGGGTCCAAAGAAGCACCCTTTCTTTCTGGAAGGGTCCAAAGAAGCACCTCTTCTTTCTGGAAGGGTCCAAAGAAGCACCCTCTATTTCTATACGGGTCCAAAGAACCACCCTTTCTTTCAGAAAGATTATACAAAAGCATCCTATCTTCCACAAAGGGTCTATAGAAGTACCCTTTCTTTCAGAAAGTATCCATAGATGCACCCTTTCCTTCAGAAAAGGTCTATAGAAGCACCCTATCTTTCAGAAAGGGTCTAAAGAAGCACTTTTTCTTTCAGAAAGGGTCTATAGAAGCACCCGTTCCTTCTAAAGGGTTCTTTCAGAAAGGGTCTATAGAAGCAAACGTTTTTTCAGAAAGGGTCTATAGAAGCACCCGTTCTTTCAGAAAGGGTCCATAGAAGCACCCGTTCTTTCAGAAAGGGTCTATAGAACTACCCGTTCCTTCAGAAATGGTCTATAGAAGCACCCGTTCTTTCAGAAAGCGTCTATAGAACTACCCGTTCCTTCAGAAAGGGTCTATAGAATCACCAGTTCTTTCACAAAAGGTCTATAGAAGCAACCGTTCTTTTTAGAAAGGGTCTATACAAGCACCCGTTCGTTCAGATATGGTTTATAGAAGCACCTTTTCTATCAGATAGGATTTATAGAAGCACCGTTTCTTTCAGAAAGGGTCTATAGAAGCACCCTTTTTTTCGGAAAGGGTCTATAGAAGCACCCTTTCTTTCGGAAAGGGTCTATAGAAGCACCCTTTCTTTCGGAAAGGGTCTATAGAAGCACCCTTTCTTTCGGAAAGGGTCTATAGAAGCACCCTTTCTTTCGGAAAAGGTCTATAGAAGAACCCTTTCTTTCGGAAAAGGTCTATAGAAGCACCCTTTCTTTCGGAAAAGGTCTATAGAAGAACCCTTTCTTTCGGAACCGCACCCGAAAGGGTCTATAGAAGCACCCTTTCTTTCGGAAAAGGTCTATAGAAGAACCCTTTCTTTCGGAAAAGGTCTATAGAAGAACCCTTTCTTTCGGAAAAGGTCTATAGAAGAACCCTTTCTTTCGGAAAAGGTCTATAGAAGCACCCTTTCTTTCGGAAAGGGTCTATAGAAGCACCCTTTCTTTCGGAAAGGGTCTATAGAAGCACCCTTTCTTTCGGAAAGGGTCTATAGAAGCACCCTTTCTTTCGGAAAGGGTCTGTAGAAGCACCCTTTCTTTCGGAAAGGGTCTATAGAAGCACCCATTCTTTCGGAAAGGGTCTATAGAAGCACCCTTTCTTTCGGAAAGGGTCTATAGAAGCACCCTTTCTTTCGGAAAGGGTCTATAGAAGCACCCTTTCTTTCGGAAAGGGTCTATAGAAGCACCCTTTCTTTCGGAAAGGGTCTATAGAAGCACCCTTTCTTTCGGAAAGGGTCTATAGAAGCACCCTTTCTTTCGGAAAGGGTCTATAGAAGCACCCTTTCTTTCGGAAAGGGTCTATAGAAACACCCTTTCTTTCGGAAAGGGTCTATAGAAGCACCCTTTCTTCCGGAAAGGGTCTATAGAAGCACCCTTTCTTTCGGAAAGGGTCTATAGAAACACCCTTTCTTCCGGAAAGGGTCTATAGAAGCACCCTTTCTTTCGGATAGGGTCTATAGAAGCACCCTTTCTTTCGGAAAGGGTCTATAGAAGCACCCTTTCTTTCGGAAAGGGTCTATAGAAGCACCCTTTCTTTCGGAAAGGGTCTATAGAAGCACCCTTTCTTTCGGAAAGGGTCTATAGAAGCACCCTTTCTTTCGGAAAGGGTCTATAGAAGCACCCTTTCTTTCGGAAAGGGTCTATAGAAGGACCCTTTCTTTCGGAAAGGGTCTATAGAAGCACCCTTTCTTTCGGAAAGGGTCTATAGAAGCATCCTTTCTTTCGGAAAGGGTCTATAGAAGCACCCTTTCTTTCGGAAAGGGTCTATAGAAGCACCCTTTCTTTCGGAAAGGGTCTATAGAAGCACCCTTTCTTTCGGAAAGGGTCTATAGAAGCACCCTTTCTTTCGGAAAGGGTCTATAGAAGTACCCTTTCTTTCGGAAAGGGTCTATAGAAGTACCCTTTCTTTCGGAAAGGGTCTATAGAAGTACCCTTTCTTTCGGAAAGGGTCTATAGAAGTACCCTTTCTTTCGGAAAGGGTCTATAGAAGCACCCTTTCTTTCGGAAAGGGTCTATAGAATCACCCTTTCTTTCGGAAAGGGTCTATAGAAGCACCCTTTCTTTCGGAAAGGGTCTATAGAAGCACCCTTTCTTTCGGAAAGGGTCTATAGAAGCACCCTTTCTTTCGGAAAGGGTCTATAGAAGCACCCTTTCTTTCGGAAAGGGTCTATAGAAGCACCCTTTCTTTCCGAAAGGGTCTATTGAAGCACCCTTTCTTTCGGAAAGGGTCTATAGAAGCACCGTTTCTTTCCGAAAGGGTCTATTGAAGCACCCTTTCTTTCAGAAAGGGTCTATAGAAGCACCCTTTCTTTCGGAAAGGGTATATAGATGTACCCGTTCTTTCAGAAAGGGTCTATAGAAGCACCCTTTCTTTCGGAAAGGGTCTATAGAAGCACCCTTTCTTTCGGAAAGGGTCTATAGAAGCACCCTTTCTTTCGGAAAGGGTCTATAGAAGCACCCTTTCTTTCGGAAAGGGTCTATAGAAGCACCCTTTCTTTCGGAAAGGGTCTATAGAAGCACCCTTTCTTTCGGAAAGGGTCTATAGAAGCACCCTTTCTTTCGGAAAGGGTCTATAGAAGCACCCTTTCTTTCGGAAAGGGTCTAAAGAAGCACCCTTTCTTTCGGAAAGGGTCTAAAGAAGCACCCTTTCTTTCGGAAAGGGTCTATAGAAGCCCCCTTTCATTCGGAAAGGGTCTATAGAAGCACCCTTTCTTTCGGAAAGGGTCTATAGAAGCACCCTTTCTTTCGGAAAGGGTCTATAGAAGCACCCTTTCTTTCGGAAAGGGTCTATAGAAGCACCCTTTCTTTCGGAAAGGGTCTATAGAAGCACCCTTTCTTTCGGAAAGGGTCTATAGAAGCACCCTTTCTTTCGGAAAGGGTCTATAGAAGCACCCTTTCTTTCGGAAAGGGTCTATAGAAGCACCCTTTCTTTCGGAAAGGGTCTATAGAAGCACCCTTTCTTTCGGAAAGGGTCTATAGAAGCACCCTTTCTTTCGGAAAGGGTCTATAGAAGCACCCTTTCTTTCGGAAAGGGTCTATAGAAGCACCCTTTCTTTCTGAAAGGGTCTATAGAAGCACCCTTTCTTTCGGAAAGGGTCTATGGAAGCACCTTTCTTTCGGAAAGGGTCTATAGAAGCACCCTTTTTTTCGGAAAGGGTCTATAGAAGCACCCTTTCTTTCGGAAAGGGTCTATAGAAGCACCCTTTCTTTCGGAAAGGGTCTATAGAAGCACCCTTTCTTTCGGAAAGGGTCTATAGAAGCACCCTTTCTTTCGGAAAGGGTCTATAGAAGCACCCTTTCTTTCGGAAAGGGTCTATAGAAGCACCCTTTCTTTCGGAAAGGGTCTAAAGAAGCACCCTTTCTTTCGGAAAGGGTCTAAAGAAGCACCCTTTCCTTCGGAAAGGGTCTATAGAAGCATCCTTTCTTTCGGAAAGGGTCTATAGAAGCACCCTTCCTTTCGGAAAGGGTCTATAGAAGCACCCTTCCTTTCGGAAAGGGTCTATAGAAGCACCCTTCCTTTCGGAAAGGGTCTATAGAAGCACCCTTCCTTTCGGAAAGGGTCTATAGAAGCACCCTTCCTTTCGGAAAGGGTCTATAGAAGCACCCTTCCTTTCGGAAAGGGTCTATAGAAGCACCCTTCCTTTCGGAAAGGGTCTATAGAAGCACCCTTTCTTTCGGAAAGGGTCTACAGAAGCACCCTTTCTTTCGGAAAGGGTCTATAGAAGCCCCCTTTCTTTCGGAAAGGGTCTATAGAAGCACCCTTTCTTTCGGAAAGGGTCTATAGAAGCACCCTTTCTTTCGGAAAGGGTCTATAGAAGCACCCTTTCTTTCGGAAAGGGTCTAAAGAAGCACCCTTTCCTTCGGAAAGGGTCTATAGAAGCATCCTTTCTTTCGGAAAGGGTCTATAGAAGCACCCTTTCTTTCGGAAAGGGTCTATAGAAGCCCCCTTTCTTTCGGAAAGGGTCTATAGAAGCACCCTTTCTTTCGGAAAGGGTCTATAGAAGCACCCTTCCTTTCGAAAAGGGTCTATAGAAGCACCCTTTCTTTCGGAAAGGGTCTATAGAAGCACCCTTTCTTTCGGAAAGGGTCTACAGAAGCACCCTATCTTTCGGAAAGGGTCTATAGAAGCACCCGTTCTTTCGGAAAGGGTCTATAGAAGCACCGTTTCTTTCGGAAAGGGTCTATAGAAGCACCCTTTCTTTCGGAAAGGGTCTATAGAAGCCCCCTTTCTTTCGGAAAGGGTCTATAGAAGCACCCTTTCTTTCGGAAAGGGTCTATAGAAGCCCCCTTTCTTTCGGAAAGGGTCTATAGAAGCACCCTTTCTTTCGGAAAGGGTCTATAGAAGCACCCTTTCTTTCGGAAAGGGTCTATAGAAGCACCCTTTCTTTCGGAAAGGGTCTATAGAAGCACCCCTTCTTTCGGAAAGGGTCTATAGAAGCACCCTTTCTTTCGGAAAGGGTCTATAGAAGCACCCCTTCTTTCGGAAAGGGTCTATAGAAGCACCCTTTCTTTCGGAAAGGGTCTATAGAAGCACCCTTTCTTTCGGAAAGGGTCTATAGAAGCACCCTTTCTTTCGAAAAGGGTCTATAGAAGCAAATTTTCTTTCGGAAAGGGTCTATAGAAGCACCCTTTCTGTCGGAAAGGGTCTATAGAAGCACCCTTTCTTTCGGAAAGAGCCTATAGAGGCACCCGTTCTTTCAGAAAGGGTCTATAGAGGCACCCGTTCTTTCAGAAAGGGTCTATAGAAGCACCCGTTCTTTCAGAAAGGGTCTATAGAAGCACCCCTTCTTTCAGAAAGGGTCTATAGAAGCACCCGTTCTTTCAGAAAGGGTCTACAGAAGCACCCGTTCTTTCAGAAAGGGTCTATAGAAGCACCCGTTCTTTCAGAAAGGCTCTATAGAAGCACCCGTTCTTTCGGAAAGGGTCTATAGAAGCACCCTTTCTTTCGGAAAGGGTCTATAGAAGCACCCTTTCTTTCGGAAAGGGTCTATAGAAGCACCCTTTCTTTCGTAAAGGGTCTATAGAAGCACCCTTTCTTTCGGAAAGGGTATATAGAAGCACCCTTTCTTTCGGAAAGGGTATATAGAAGCACCCTTTCTTTCGGAAAGGGTCTATAGAAGCACCCTTTCTTTCAGAAAGGGTCTATAGGAGCACCCGTTTCTTCAGAAAGGGTCTATAGAAGCACCCGTTCCTTCAGAAAGGGTCTGTAGAAGCACCAGTTCTTTCAGAAAGGGTCTATAGAAGCACGCTTTTATTCAGCAAGGGTCTAATGAAGCACACTTTCTTTCAGAAAGGGTCTATAGAAGCACCCTTTCTTTCAGAAATGGCATGGATATAGAAGCTCCCTTCCTCTATAGAAGGAATCTTCCTTTCGGAAAGGTTGTATAGAAGCACCCGTTCTTTCATAAAGGGTCTATAAAAGCACCCGTTTTTTCAGAAAGGGTTTATATAAGCACCCGTTCCTTCAGAAAGAATCTATAGAAGCACCCTTTCTAAGCACCCTTTCTTTCAGAAATGGTCTATAGAAGCACGATCTTAATGATATTAATAACGTCTGGAGGGGGTGAAATACAGAAAAGATAGAGTTTAAAAACTGATATCACCCCTCCTTGTCAAACTCGCCCGTTTCACTCGACGTAGCTTCGACTTATTGTTCCTTAATTTCATGTACGACTGGCGTCAACATTAAATATAATTGATTATTCAACGTTTCAAACATGGCTGGAGGATAGTCTGTTCGATGTCTTCAAACAGCGTGGACCCATGACAGTATCAAAGGCTTTTGATAATCCGAGCTCCACCAACACTGTACTGTCGCACTTGTTCTGGTCGTTTCCTCGACTAATATGTGTGAAGATGACGTGCAGCTCTGCGGTAGTACTGTGCTGCTTACGAAAACCATGCTGATGAGCCGCAACTGGATAACTGGGGGGAGTAAAGCCTCAAGAGTCATTGCTAACTGCATTGCGGACTGTATGAGTCAGATTTGCTGACATCCTTAGTTTTTCAAAAGATCATCTGTGGTTTCCCACAGAATTTTGAAGCTCATATATGGATAGGTCCTTTATAAGACCATATGAAGGTCTACCACCTCTTAATACTAAACAGCTTTGTCCTTAATGGGAAAAAGTGACCTATGGATGGTACATTTACGCTTTGTCGGTAAACACAAGCTATACTACCTATGGCATACATTTTCAACTCCTTTGAAAACTAACCTTAAAACTGAACAATGAAAAAGTGTATCTCTTCACTTACCGGAAAACAATTGGCAAAATGCAACTTCTCCTGATCCACCTCCAATTTGCCAAAGACAATGTTGAACTTGATGTCTATTGTTATGTTTTCATATGTTGTCGCTATGTTAAGATAGGCTGTACTTAACTCTGTATATGGCAGCAAATTAACCTCAAATACGGCTATATCACCTTCTTCCAATATTGAATTCAACTTGTAATCACTCTTCTCCAAATCTACAGTATAGTCGTTACTTTTATTTATTTCGCTCGCCGGTATTGAGCCAGCAAATTTCACCACATAATAGATACCCGAGGTTTTTTGAAAATCCCAATTGTTCAGCTTTATCGGTATTGAATTGCGGTTTTGTAAAATAATAAAACCTTTGTGTGAGAACTCACGAAAAGGTACGGAACTTAGTTGTATTTCTTTGGTATAAACTGAATTATTTGAGCGCCATAACGATAACGTTTGCGTTGTGACAAACAAACGTGTTGAACTTATAACAATGGGTATTTGGAAATTTGTTATATTCGTGTAAACATAAATGGCAGTCTTATAATTTCTCATTAGATCTTTGAGATCTTCCTGTTGTTGTTGTTGTTGTTGCTTTTGTTCTTCTTGTAGCTGTTGTTGCTTTTGCATGGCTAATCTAAAAGCCACAATTAAATCCAATGTATGACCTGGTTGTAAAACCACAACATTTTCTTCTTCCACTTCGTTTTCTTTACTCTTTAAGGGTTGCAGGTATAAGTTTAGCTTAGAGCTTTCATTAAGTTCTGTCGTTATATTATAAAATAGCAACGGGACTTGAAAATCATTGCGCAGCATTATGTGCCGTTGTTTTTGTAGATTTTCACTTATGTGTAATGCCACATCATTATCGTCAGCTGGCCTTTGTGTTGGTGATAATATTTCCTGATCCAAAATTAGTGTTGAATTTCGATCATAGTGCAAGGAGCCTTTAAAGATATGAGCCCGTATTATAAGCTCCACATTGTGATATGTATGTACCGCCGATGCCGATGTCGTGTGTTTAAGTATTAATTTTAGTTTTTCATTTAAATAAGTGACTGGCTCAATAATTTCTCTTGGATCTATGGCAATTGTGGAGATATCTATATTACGTCTTTCACTGTCACCATCAGCATCTTTTGAGGCCATCATTACCCCCTTAATGGATGTAAGTGATTCAAATTCCAAATTATTTATATCCAATTGATTTTTGGAGTGCCTTAGAAAGAGTTTTTGTTTAAGGGGTTTTATTGTTGCGTGATCCAGCTGTTGCTGATCATCATCAATGGTAATATAACCAAAATCTATGAGAGGATTGACAGCATACAAGCCATACTCGGATAATATTTCAAATTCAACTGGCACCACCAATACTTGTTCTTTTGTGGAGGATGGCGATGATGATGATGATGAACTTGAGGTGGTCTCATCGCCATCATCATTATGAGCATAGTTGCTACTACCTTCATTGTGCGGTTCTGCAATTTTTATACGTATATAGGCAGAATGATTACCCGCTGTATAACCTTGAAAACGTATACGTATTATGGGTTTCGTACTATATGGGGGTATTTCCCATAGACCTTGTGGTCCTTCTGCATCTCCACTTGGTAATTCTAGTTGGAATTGACCTCCGCTGCTGTAAATCTGAAAAAAAAACGGAAGATATTATTTCAATATCAGTAAGGCATTGAAAAGTAAAATTAAATAAGGAATACTATGATATGTATGGAATTAGTATCTTCTTCGTGATTGTATTTAAAAGGTACCAGCAAGGATACAAGGGATTATATGTTTTTATCTATTCAAATACAATAACCTAGCCCATAGGGTCATAATAACCGGTTTCAAAAACCTCTATACATTAACTACTCTTTTAACATAAATGTTACAATCGGATATGTTCTGAGACACACTTCACCTCTCACTTCACGTCTCAAGCATTTTGTTCACCCAATTTACGCTTATTTTCAGAGTATTTTATGAACGGACTATCGCGTACTCTTCTTTTTAAATACCCTAATAAATCTTAGCCCCAAGAAATTTGCAAAAAAAAAATAGGAGTAAATGGGGGTGAACAAAATACTTGAGGCGTGAAGTAAGAGGTGATTTGTGTCTCAGAACGTAACCGATTATTTTTACACTACACCACACTGTGGTAAGGGGTATTATGTCTTTGTGCATTTGTATGTAACATACAAAAGGAAACGAAATAGACCCATAGTTCCTTTTAGGGATATACATATAATCACTTTCTGAGTCGATTTATGCATGTCCGTCCGTCCGTCCGTCTGTCCATGTATTTTTGTTCGCAACGTACAGGTCGCATTTTTTGTCTGATTCAGCTGAAAATTGGGGACTACAATTTTTTTAGCCATAGGAAGAACGCTATTGCTTTTGGTGAAAATCGGTTCACATTTGGATATAGCTCCCGTATATATTTTCGCCCGATTTCACGTATTTGCTGCACCAAACACGCTACATACGTCCGATTTTGATGAAAGTTGGAATGTGTGACTAAATTCGGTCTAGAAATAAATGTGCCAAATTATATCGAAATCGGTTTAGATTTGGATATAGCTCCCGTATATATTTTCGCCCGATTTCACGTATTTGCTGCACCAAACACGCTATATACGTCCAATTTTGATGAAATTTTGAATGTGTGACTAAATTCGGTCTACAAATAAGTGTGCCAAATTATATCGAAATCGGCTCACATTTGGATATAGCTCCCATATATATTTTCGGCCGATTTCACGAATTTTCACGCTGTGTATGTCCGATTTCGATGAAATTTGGAATGTTTGACTGAATTCGGTCTAGAAATAAATGTGCCAAATTATATGCATTTCGGTTTAGATTTGGATATAGCTCCCATATATATTTTCGCCCGATTTCACGTATTTGCTGCACCAAACACGCTTTATACGTCCGATTTTGATGAAATTTGGAATGTTTGACTGAATTCGGTCTAGAAATAAGTGTCCCAAATTATATCGAAATCGGTTCAGATTTGGATATAGCTCAATGTACTCATTATAAACTTATACGAGGGCAGATTGTAGCCATCAGAAGGGAGCTGAGTTATTCAGAAGACTTAAGCCTCAGAGGGTCGGATTGCAGGGCCGATTCATGATTGCAGAATTAATAAGTATTATTTAGTCGGTGAAATATCTCAAGGCGGCTTTCAGTTTATTGATTCAGAAACCGATGAATCAATCAGCCACCGATATGCTACTACGGTCGAACATACTTAAAGCTAACTTATCCATGGAAGACCTGACCTCAAACCGAAGCGTGATGAGTTTCGCCATATGAACCCTGAAGACCCAGAAGATAAAGAACTTACTCTTGAACCACACGACTTGGTAACCACTGACCACCATACTTTTTTTGAACCATGGAAAAGCTGATTGGCAAGGATTTAAACAATTTACCAATGACCTCTTTACAGAGCTGCCCATTTCCTCAAATCATCGGGTAGCTGAGAACATTTTGCGGGACAATCTGTTGATCGAATACCGAAATTAGACCAAATTTCCCAGTAGAGGCGATAGGTAGTGTTGGGCAATTGAACGACCTAGTTCACAATCTAGTTCATTGGACACCGGTCGTTTGTATGAACAAAATGCGTATAATTAATATCTCACGTTAGTTTGTATGATGTTACTCATACGTTATTGAACGAACTAGTTCACTGTCCTAGTTCGTTCAATTGCCCAACTCTAGCGATGGGACTAGAAAATGAGCGTCATACGAAACCTGAAGACGCGCACATAAGGGGGAAAAGTGGATAAACAACCTGACACAATGCACAAAATTGCATCAGGATTGAGCAAATGGTGGGCAACGTCTCAAAAACTCTCGAATCCGCGATTTAAGGATAATACTTTTAAGGGCGTGATAGTGACTGATCCAAAGAGGTGCTCATGTTATTAGCCAATTTATAGAGAACTGCAAGAGTAGTAGGGCGAAGATGAATGTTGTACGTCGTATAAAAGCACTGTCAGCCGATTAGGTAGCACCACAATTTGCAATGGGCCATGTTGCAGACATCATCCGAAATCATTCAAGGCGTTGGGCCCGCACGAAATCTCAATGGTACATGACAAGCCCCCTCAATTTGTTGTTAGCCACACACCCAAATCGTATCAGAAGCGTGGGAAGTTGGCAGGATGTTCCCGCCGTTGGTGTTTGATTCCAACCACAAACTACCTTAAGACTGTGGGTATAACGTTCGATAGCATGCCACAGCTATTTGCGACAAGATCAATAGTGGAAACAAGGTCATCAAGTTGCCGGCAAATAAACCTTTTTTGACATCTTACAAAGTATAAGGCCATTCTGTGATCTTCTTCAGGCTAGGGTGTCCAAAACCGAAACCGGTTAACCGGTTTTGAGTTACAAAACCGAAACCGGTTTTCGCCAAAAACGTCATTTTCGGTTAACCGAAAAAACCGGTTATTTGTGTCGGTTAACCGGTTTTAAAAAAGTAGTAATATTTTTAAAATTTCATTACAATTGTATTCCTGAAAGTAAACTAAACATAACTAACAAAAGGTACGGCTAAATTATAAATGTCAGATACCTTTAAACTTGAAAATATTTAGTGTAAAATGGCACAACTCCAATATAGTTCAATTGAACGATCTATGAAAATACTGCGTATACGTAATATCACACGGTTGTTTGAATGACGTTATTCATACGTTTTTGAATTATTACAGTAAACTAAGAACTTGTCGAATTTAAGGTTGTAAAGGGTAACTTTAACAAAGTACATTTTGATTCCGGCACGATAACTTGAGGTTCTCACTGCAAGAAGGAGAATCCAGACTTAATAAAATGTAAGATTAATTCCTTTGTTACACAATCGTATATTTGTAAGGGCTTTTTCTATTCTTAGAGCACAATTTCTGACTTATGTTTGCTGTCTCCACTTTAAGGTTGAATGTTAAATAACAAGGATATTATCAGATAATTATATAATAAAGAATTAGTTATACTTAATTTACCCCTTGCCGCACATTTTTAATCAAATAGTTATCAATTATGAGCAATTTTGTACCTATTTTACAAAACCGGTTTAAACCGGTTAACCGGTTTTGAAAATTTTTGAAAACCGAAAACCGGTTTTTGAAAAAACTGAAAATTTCGGTTAACCGAAAACCGTTTTGTTTGGAAAAACCGGTTTTTTGGACACCCTACTTCAGGCCCACTTAGATGAGGCCCAAAAGGCAGACGACCCTTTTAATGAGATATTCTATAGATTGAAGGCCTCTTATAGGGGTCTATTATGGATGGAAGACCTCTTATTGGGGTCTTTAGTAGATGGAAGATATCTTAAAGGCGTCTTCTATAGATGCAGGACCTCTTAAAAAGACCTATAAATGAAAGAACTCTTAAAGGGGTTCCGCTATGTTGGAAGAACTCTCAAAGAAGGTTTTTACAGTGGTCTTCTTCTTCAGAAGGAAGACCTCTTAAAGAAGGTACAAAAGGCAGACCACCTTTTAATGTGGTATTCTATAGATGGAAACCTCTTAAATGGATCTTCTATAGATTGAAGCCATATTAAAGGGTCTTCTGTAGATGTAAGAAGTTTTAACGGGGTCTTCTATAGATGTAAAACCTCTTAAAGGGGTCTTCTATAGATAAAAGACCTCTTAAAGGGTATTCTACAGATAGAAGAGCTATTAAACAGGTATCATATAGATGTAATACCTCTTATATGGGGTCTTCTATTGATGAAAGACCTCTTAAAGGGTATTTTATAGATAGAAGGGCTCTTAAAGAGGTATTCTATAGATAAAGGACATCTTAAAGGGGGTTTCTTTATATTGAAGGGTCTTCTATAGATTGAAGACCTCTTAAACAGCCTTCCCCAAAGATTGAAGATCTCTTAAAGGGGTCCTTTATAGGTGGAAGAAGTCGAAAGGCAGGCTTTTTGTAGAGGTCTTCTTCAGATCCAAGTCCTCTTAAAGAAGGATCAAAAGTTATTCTATTGATGGAAGATCTCTTACTCTTAAATTGATCTTCTGTAGATGGAAGACATCTTTAGGGGGTCTTCTATAGATGAAATACCTCTTAAATGGGGTCTTCTATAGATGGAAGACCTCTTAAAGGGATCTTCTATAGATTCAAGACCTCTTAAAGAGGGTCTTCTATAAATGAAAGACCCCTTTAATGTGTTTTCTATATGTGGAAGAACTCGCAAAGAAGGCTTTTAAGAGGTCTTCATAAACTCTTGACTGTAATGACTGACTTGTGCCGTTGGAAGCCTCCAAAGAATCTTCTATATTTTGAAAACCTACTTAAGTGTTCTTCTATAGATTCAAGACCTCTTGAAAGGGGTCTTCCAAAATCAGAAATAGGGACAAGGTCATCAAGTCTCTAGCGGGATCACATGCGGTGCTGACAAAATAAACTTGTTCATCTCTAACGAAGCAATATACCGTTCTATGCGGCGCCAATTTGGTAAGGAAATCATAGCGGTACTCAGTGGATTAGGACTTCACGACACACTGGTTTAAGTGCCCAGTTAAACCCACTTATTTATCTCCCTATTATTCGTGGAAGCAGCCAGTCCAGTTTGCAGATTAGGTTTAATTTGAACACAGAGTAACCTGAACCAGATAATTGAAAATATATTCAAACGAACATATTTGCGTCGCTACAACAAAAACAATAAGTCGAAAAGAATTGACTCCAAATTGTCTAAGGCAAATTAGGTTTTAACACATACCGTTATTTCGGATTCACCGACATATTATTTTGACATATCCAAGTGCATATACCCTCTTTAACAGGGTATACAAATTATAAGATAAAATTGCCAATATAGAATACAATTTGATATTATATATATTCCCGCTTGAAGTTTTCCTCATGGTGGAGAGCCACACTAAACATATCATCATATTCTTCATTATCACAAACTTTCAGATTTACATACTTATGCGCGCAAGTAAATGTTCATTTATTTTGGGAGATAGGTTGGTTATCACATAGATAACGCTCTCGATAAGTAAGTTTAAAGCAAAAGTAGTGACAGACAAACACAAAACAGCTGAAATGGATAAATGGTGCTGCGATTGTTGGCAGCAATTTTTTAAAAATTCATCTAAAAAAGAAACTTATTGCAGATTCTTCCAAAAATATTCATCTTTGGGAATATAAAATGTAATATATGTATGTATCTTGTACAAGAGCTTCAAAGTTGAAGTTTTTTCGGGTGGTTGGTCTTTGCTGGGAGTTTAACACGTTTACATATGGAAGCATCCAAAAGGGGCCATGGGAAGGATCTTAGCTCTAACTTAAGCAAGCAATCACAACGATCACAACGGAGTACCTAAAAAATATAATCACATATCGATCGAAAAGACAGCTACGAAAGCCGTCAAATTTGCAGCCTTAAAGGTAGAAACACAATGAAATACGCCGCTTTATCACGCTCAGTTTCCTGTAAGAGACTAAAGGCAAAGTACTACCTAATTCAAATTAATTAGGTAGCATTTGAATTAGGTATTACTTGGCCTTTAATCTTCTACATGAAACTGAGCGTGAAAAAAGCGGCGTATTTCATTGTGTTTCTGCCTTCAGACATTTAACCTGACTCAAGCATTTGCTCATTAGTCCTACTACCACTTCAACAAATCCTTTGACAAGAATACCCTATCTAAGATATAATAAGGCATAAGATGAATTTACTGGCTGGACTTAGAAAATTATGAAATTTTGTTAACAGGTAGGTCTATAATAATTTACAAAATATCTTACCTCCAATATCTGCAATGATCTCTCGTGTGGATTATACATATGAATCATGGGCATTAATGTGGCATTTAATGGAGCCTTTATGCCTACCAAAGGCTTTAATCTATACGGACATTCACGTCCTTCTCCCCGCACCATTAGCAATAGCTTGCCAAATGATGTGTGTATGTGTAAATTTGTGCTAACAGCACCATTATCCCGAGGTAAAAAGACCACATCGAATGTTGCATTGCCATCATTAGGAGGCACAGTTTTCGCTTCAAATAAACTACTATAGAACGCTTGTGTTCTACCCGTCGTTACTGAACTTAAATAAACACTGTGATTGCGATTTTGATTGATCAAAGTCACTGTATGTGATTGCACAGTACCCACTGACCATATGCCAAAATCCAATTCTGGCGGCTCAAAACGTAAACGATTCAATAACTCCAAACTAATATCATTGTCCAATTCTTCTTCAATGCCTCCGCCATCACCACCTCCGGCGTCTGTTATATCTTTAAGTGTGGCCGTTGCTGCTGCTGCGGATTGTGTCTCCATGTGATGACCATGTTTTAAAGTGACCGTGTTGCTATTTTCCGAAATCAAAATCTCCACTTCACTGGCAAAACACCACATTGTTGTTGTAAGAAAAGCTAAAACTAGCAATGATAACCACAAACGTTGATAAGAGAACATTGTACGTTTGTCTGTGTGTGTTGTATATATTATTTGGTTGATCTCGGTTGGTTCTTCTGCCTTGTGGTGCTTTATTTATAAACACACGAGAATTCCAAAACGCGAAATTCTATTTCAAAATGTCTGCTACTCCTCCTTTAAAGTATTTTATACGTTTTCTTCTGTTTCTTTCTTCTGTGTCTGATGTCTGTCTGCAGTCGCGCTGTTCCTTTTTATTTCAAAATAAAAACTCACAACACAAACGTTCAAACATACTTCTTGTACTTCTTCTTTCAAGCACAACAGGATGATTTGATTCTTGCCTGCTTCTATCTAACGTTGACAGCCGATGAACCAAAATGATGATGTTTTTGTTCTTCCTTTTTGCGATTTGTTCTTCTGTTTGCTGAGATTGTGTCCGTCGTCGTCGCGTTGGTCTCATTAAGACTTCTATTGGTTGTCGCTTGTAGATTTGTTTATTCTCCTTCTGTTTTTTCCAATTTGTTGTCGACAATTAGCAAATGTTTTTGCATAATGGTCTTTATTTAAACAAATAATTCTTCTGCTTCTTTTACCGTAATACTTATACGTCTTTATCAAAAACACTCTTTGTTTAAGAGTTGCCAATCTGCAGAATAAATTAAAATCAGCTGATTAAATGTAACATTGCAAAAAATGAGGAGAATGCGGGACATTGGAAAAATGTCATTATGACAAGTTATTAGCTTTGTTCCTTTACTTTTTTAATGGTAAAATCATGATAAAATTAAGCTGAAAACACATCGCTGGCGTTTTACGCCACCTTATAAAGCTGAAAACACATCTAACGTTTGTGTAAAGTTTTGTGTCATTTCTAATAGATGAATTAACGACAAAGTGCTGCCAAGTTTAATTTGTTTTTATTCTTCTACCACAAATAACACAAAACTTTACTCAAACGTTGGATGTGTTTTCAGCTTTATAAGGCGGCGTAAACCCCAGCGTCGTGGTTTCTATGCCTCAATTTGTTTGTTATTTTGAATAAATTGTACGAAAACGTAAACAAACATTTTGACATCTTGAAGAATTTTCGGCCAAAATAGAGTTGTTGTGCTACTTAAGGGCTGTTTACACCATCTATCAATGTCATATGAGCTGTCATTTCTTTCAACCATTCGACATTCTCTATGTTTGTCAAAATTGACGTCGTCCATACAACTTTCAATTTGTGCGTTCATACCTACAAGCGTTATTTTCGTATGACATAACCTATAAATATAAAAACAGCTGTTTTGTCATTGTTTACATTTATTGTTGAGTTGCAAATTTGCGCAAATTGTAATTTTTTTGAATGAAAAAGGAATATCTAGCATTTTTGTTGTGATAGAATTGGTTTTTGGGGTTATAGAGGCATTCATGTTTTTGCCACAAAACAATCATTTGCAAGACTGCTTCTTTCGACCAATCGATTTGAAAATAACATAAAAAAACACCATTCCATTTACTTTTTTAAAAGATTTATGTTTTTCAATTTTTTAGAATGCCAGAAAACAGCTGATAAATTTATGTTTACATACGAGAATGCCGTATCAAATAGAGCGCTCCCTAAATGAAAAATTTACATATGTGTTGCCAAATCATTTTGATAGATGAAAATTTTCATAGTGGTCACACTATGTGTACAACATTCGCAGGTAGAAAATTTGACATCTCATACGACATTGATAGATGGTGTAAACAGCCCTTTACGTGACCTATAGTGGGATTCTCTAAAGGCCTCGACACATAAGAAGCATGGCATTATTGCTTAAAGAACAGAACAGAATCAATCGTCGATTGCTTTGCTTGCTTCCCAAATGTTAAATTATAAAGTAATGCCAGAGCCTCCGCATGCGGATTTGCAAAGAGGCTCTGCCATTCCTTTATAATTTGACATTTGGGGAAGCAAGCGACGATTGATTCTGTTCTGGCCTTAAGTCATGTCTGGTAAGTGACAAAAGACCAAGTTAGACCTAATTCAAATGTGATTTTGAAATCTTTTATTAGGTCGAACTTAAGGCCTGCGTACATAAGCTGCCTGATTGCCTTGCTTTCCTGCTTCATTTTTGACATAATAAAAATAAAAGAATAAAGAAGGCCGAGGAAATTTCGAACTGGGTTGCCCTTTTCTTTTTTATTCTTTTATCAGAAGTAAGCAAGGTAAGCATGCAAGGCAGCTTATGTACGCAGGCCTTTAGTCTTTAGTCTTTTCAGCAAGAATGCCATGCTTCTTATGTGTCGATGCCTTAACTCATTTTTTGATTACCTACAAAAATTTTAATTTTTTTTAATTTAATTTATTTGACAAACACAGTAACCCATAGGGCCATGAGCGGTTCCAAAACAGCTATGAAAATTTAAAATGAAAAATATTTCCTTTATACATTTTTTTCATTTGACAGTTTTTTTCTTTATAAAGGTTTTCATTTCACATTTTCATAGAAACAGAATTGAGCCCCAGGAACACTTTGTCTATGGTCAGACTAGCAAGGTTTCTTGAAACCAATTTCTTTGGTTTCTTTTCAAGTTTCGTTGGTGTCCATACACGTTAACGTTAAATTTAAGATTTTTGCTCGTCCTCTTTCTTTTACAATTCGCGTTTGTTGAGAACGTGCTAGTCTAACCATCGATTTTGTGGTAAAATAATGTAAAAGTGGTAAAAATTGTTAAAACTTTTTAGTTCTGGAACACAGCTTATTATGTATTTACACAAGACAGTCTGTCTGCAATTACAACTCTGATTTACTAACACATACATACATTTGTCGGATGATTGAACTGGATAGTGAAGTATGAACTAGATTACTGAACTAGTTCGGTTAAAAGAGCTGAACTATTGAACTATATCTTTCAAATGAACTAGATTGTGCAACTCTAATATGGCGTGATATAGCTATAAGCAAGCCTAAAATCATACACCATTTATATAAACATCATACATCAGTTTAAACTGCAGCTAAGTCAAGGATAACTAAGGATCAAAAGTCCGAAAGAAGAACCCTGTAAAATTCTTGCAGGGACATTTGTAGTACAGCATAAAAATATAGACCTATCATAACCACATATAATAGAAAGGTTAAAACGAAACAAAGATGTTCATCGAAGATGATGCACAAATCGAAAGCCTATGGATACAGAGTGCTGTTGGGGCTATAAAAGCTATTGCATTCTTATGTGATATAATTACACTACCAATATATTTGGTACTACAAAGGCCATGGAAACGCAGGCAAGAATCAAAACGTGTTAAGGCAAAAATTGTCTCAAACGACGAGTCAATAACTTATCGGACAATCGAACCGCCTCGAGATGTTCATATTAAAATGTTGCAGGACAACATAGATACACTTGAAAAGGTTTTCAATTACGTGGCTAAAACGCATTCATCCAAGCGCTGCCTCGGTACACGTCAAATTTTAAGTGAAGAAGATGAAGTGCAGCCGAATGGTAGAATCTTTAAAAAGTACAAGTTGGGTGAATACAAATGGAAAAACTTTAACGAAGCTGAACGTTTAGCTGCAGCTTTTGGACGTGGTTTGCGAGAATGTGGTCAGGAACCTAGAAGAAACATTGCCATTTTTGCTGAGACACGAGCAGAATGGATGATTGCTGCACATGGCTGCTTCAAGCAATCCATGACAATAGTAACCGTCTATGCAACATTAGGGGATGAGGGTGTTGCCCATTGTATAAGTGAAACCGAAGTGACTACAGTAATTACATCCCACGACTTGCTGCCCAAATTTAAATTGTTGTTAGACAAGTGTCCAAACGTCAACACCATAATTTATATGGAAGATCAGTTGCATAAAACGGATACATCGGGTTTTAAGGAAGGCGTACAAATTATTCCATTCTCAAAAGTTACAAGCCAAGGCCAGGAGAGTAAATTCGAGAGCGTTTCTCCAAAGAGCGATGACATTGCCATCATCATGTATACATCTGGTTCAACTGGCACTCCAAAGGGTGTCCTGTTGTCACACAAAAATTGCATTGCAACAATGAAAGGTTTTTGCGATATTGTTCCAATCTATCCCGACGATGTTCTTATTGGTTTTCTTCCCCTGGCACATGTTTTCGAGTTGGTAGCTGAAAGTGTGTGTTTAATGACGGGTGTACCAATTGGTTATTCCACACCACTAACTTTAATTGATACTAGCAGTAGAATTATGAGAGGCTCCAAAGGTGATGCCACCATTTTGAAACCAACTTGTATGACCACTGTCCCACTCATATTAGATCGCATATCGAGGGGAATAATCGACAAAGTTAATTCTGGTTCCGCCTTCAAAAAAGCGCTTTTCCAATTTCTTTACCAATATAAAGTAAAATGGACCCAGAAAGGCTACAACACTCCTTTGATTGATAGATTGATATTTAATAAAGTTGCCAAGTTAATGGGCGGCCGTGTTCGCATTATGATGTCTGGTGGTGCACCACTTTCACCGCACACACACGAACAAATAAAGACTTGTTTGTGCGTTGACGTAATTCAGGGATACGGATTGACGGAAACTACATCTGGAGCTACAGTCATGGATTATCGTGACATGCAGTACGGTCGTGTTGGAGCGCCATTGACAGTTTGCGATATACGTTTAGTCAATTGGGAAGAAGGAGGCTATAGAGTCACCAATAAACCATACCCTCAGGGTGAAGTACTTGTTGGAGGCGAATGCGTTTCTATGGGATACTACAAATTACCAAACAAAACATCAGAAGAGTACTTTGAAGAAGATGGAAAGCGCTGGTTCAAAACAGGCGATATTGGCGAAATGCATCCAGATGGTGTACTTAAAATTATTGATCGCAAAAAGGATTTGGTTAAGTTACAAGCTGGCGAATATGTTTCACTTGGAAAAGTGGAATCCGAACTAAAGACATGTCCCTTGGTTGAAAATATATGTGTATATGGCGATCCAACTAAACAATTCACTGTCGCATTAGTAGTACCCAATCAAAAGCATTTGGAGGAGTTGTCATTACGGCTTGGGCTCAAAGGCAAAACATTTGAAGAACTTTGCTCGAATGTAGACATTGAAAAGGCTGTTATTAAGGAAATAGCGGAACACGCAGGCAAATGTAAATTGCAAAAGTTTGAAGTTCCCGCTGCCATAACACTGTGCAAAGAAGTTTGGTCACCAGATATGGGTCTTGTAACTGCTGCTTTCAAACTAAAACGCAAAGACATCCAAGACAAATATCAGCATGACATAAACCGCATGTACGCTTCATGAAATTGACTAAATAACTAGATGCAGTTTTAGCCGTTTCCAAATACATATGCACTTCGCGAAAAGTTTACCATGTACTATATTTAATCTCCTTACCTCACGGTCCTTACCAATACGGATCACAACAATTTTTCATGCAATGAAAGTTATAGTACAGCAATATAAAAAGACAGAATTATTTATTACTATATGATGAAACAATAATATTGAAACTTTAAATTGTACGCGCACATTCTAAATTCCATACTGTAACTCCAATACTTTATTACGCTTTGTACTTAAATACAAACCAAGATTTTAGTGCAAGTTTCTGCGTGTGGCATAAGACTATTGTCGTGAGGCTTACCGATACATCTATTTAATTTCATAATGGGAACAACAAATCGCAAATATTGCACACAATTTGACACAGTGAGGAATACGCAAATCATGACTTCTTTGTTGGAGAGGTTCTTTTTTGTAAGAGCAGCATTAATATTCAATAGTTTGCTACAGATTCTAAAGTCGTTCAGTGGCTCCTTAAAGTGTTATAGGAGACGGTTACTGGAATATACCAACTTGCATGGAATTTAATATGTATTGCTTGTGTGTTGCTGCAAATTTCTTACGATACTAAAGCTGATTCATTATTTACATTAATATTATTAATTGTTCCTTAAATGATTACTTTATTTTCTATTGTTATTTTAAATGTTATTTGATTTAAATTTTTTAGATAATTGAAAATTAATTGTTAGTTTTTAAGATTTTGGAGTAGTAAATGTATTGTGGTTTCTGGCCCTATGGGCTATGTTCTCATGTATATGAATTAATAAATTAAAATTAAATTTATTTATTAAATAAATAATATGTTAAAGAGTGATATGAACTCCCAAAATAATACTTTGCTATATTAAATATTGTATCATCAATATACCTTTGTATTCTAAGTTGTCAATTGAAAAATAAAATTTATTACTTCCGTTAAAACTTTTAACACAATAACAGGTTATGGGCCTTCCCTTCCGCGTATAATTTTGAATTTTTGTGTGATTTCGCGTATAGCAAAAAAAGGATAATACAATGTCGACCAATTTGCAGTTGGAAAAGCTTCGTGGAAGCGAGAATTTTGAAGATTGGAAATTTGCAGTTGAGGCATATTTTCAAATAAAAGGCCTTTGGAGTTCAGTTCAAGGAACAGAAGAAAAGGAAGGTAAGAAAGTTCAAGCCAAAGCTGAACTGATTTTGTTGGTGGACAAAGCGGTGTATCCCCGCATACGTGAGTGCAAAAGTGCGCAGGAAATATGGACAACATTACAGGGCATATACGAAGATAGCGGTATTGTAAGGAGAGTTGGGCTCATCCAGAAGTTTTGCTCAACCAAATTGAAGGATTGCTCCAGCGTTGAAGTACTCTTCAACGAAAATAATTAATACGACACACAAGCTAAGGTCGGCTGGGCTCAATGTCGACGAAGAATGGATTGGATCTATGCTTCTGGCTGGATTTTTTTCCTTTATTTATTCCGCATGGGAACATAGGGCTTCTACGAGAGAATTCCATCTTATTCTATCATTACATATTAATTTAATATGTTCAAAGTTTATGTTTTGATTTTGTAATTCTTTTAAAATAGTTCTTCTGCAGGTATTTTTTGGTCGTCCTGAACGACGGCTGCCTTGTGGATTCCATTCTAGAGCACTTCTAGCTATGCTCTTTTGAGTCTTTCGCAGTGTATGGCCTATTCATTTTCATTTTCTTCTATTTATTTGAACATTAATTGGCTCCTCATTTGTTATTCTCCAAAGGTCGTCGTTTGTTATTTGGTTTGGCCAGAATATGCGACATAATATTCGAAGACATTTGTTTATGAATGTCTGTAGTCTCTACATTATACTGGACGTCATTTTCCAGGTTTCGCTACCGTACAGGAGGGTGGATTTAACACATAAGTTGAATATTCTTGTTTTAGTTTTTATTGATATTTGCGATGACCGCCATATTTTGTTCATTCTGCCAAATGCAGATCTCGCCTTGTTTAGCCTGATTGTGATGTCATCTTCCACATCACCATTTGCCGACATCATACTTCCTAAATAGCAGAATGATTGTACATATTCTATCTGCTGGTTGTCAATCATTATATGGCTACTCGATGAGTTGTTAATGCGCATAGCTTTTGTTTTTTCAATATTAATTTCCAGTCCCGCTGCTCTAGCCAGTTGGACAAGTTCATTTATTTTGTTCTGCATGTCGCTGAATTTGTGCGACAATAAGCAGATGTCGTCTGCAAAATCGAGATCTTCCAAGTGTCTATTCAGGTTCCAGACAATTCCTCTTTTTTTCGTTACCAGTTTTGACATTATTACGTCCAAAGTAATTGCAAAAAGGAGAGGTCACAAGGGGCAACCTTGTTTTACTCCTGCGTTCGTCTCAAAGTCCTCGCTTCTTGTGCCATTGTGTCGGACATGTAGCTTGGTATTTGCCTACATTGCCTTTATTAGGTTTAAAATCTTTTGAGGTATTCCTCTTTCTTTCAGTGCCGACCATATTGCGCAACACCGGATAGAGTCGAAGGCCTTTTTAAAGTCTACAAAAACCAAGTATAGAGGGGCCGCCATTCAACCGATTGCTCTATTATAATACGAAGAGTATTGGTTTGATCTACGCAATTACGGTGTGGTCTAAAGCCGGCTTGCTCGTCACGCAGTGATTCTTCAACGCATTTGAGTCTGTTGTTTATAATGGTGGCTATTATTTTGTATATAGCATTTAAAAGGGTTATGCCCCTCCAATTATTGCAGTCGGTCCGGTCATTTTTCTTGTGTAATTTTACTATTGCCCCGTTTGTCCATTTGCTGGGAAACTGTTCATTGGACCATGCTTCATATATAAATGGGTACATTATCTCGGCGGATACCACAGGATTTGATTGGTGGAGTTCTGGAGGCATACCATCTTCACCTGGAGCTTTGTTTCTCTTTAGTTTATTTATGACACTAGCAATTTCTTCAATATTTGGATGCTCTACAGATATCCTTTGGTCTACTATTCTGTCATCATCCGTAGCTGGATTTTCTTCTGCGTCGTGTGAGTTTGGGTAGTTGCTTATTTCCATAAAATGTTGTCTCTACCTACGTGTTTGATCTGCCGTATTTGTTCTGGCTGGATTACCCAAGGAATATAAGCCGATGATTATGGGAATCCTAAGTTCCGGTATTAAAATCACGGGAGATTCAATAAAATACAAATTGCTACAAGATGCAATGACGGAATCAACGGATGTGGCATTTGCTAGCAACAAAAAAGTAAGGAAAGCTAGAGGACCTAAATGCTACAGCTGTAATCAGTACGGGCACATTGCTGCAAAATGCCCATGCAAAAATTCAAAAGGCGATTCTATGAAGAAGATAAAGGCAATTCTGGAACGTTTGATTCTGGTGCAAACGCCCATATGTGCTCCAAATCAGAATTTTTCAACGACGACTTTCAAAAAAAAAAAAAAAAAAATTTCTGAAGTAGTTATAGCGAATAATACAAAGATACTTGTGAATGGTGATGGAAATGAGGATATGGTCTCAATGGTTGGAAAGTTCAAGAAGGAAAATGTAACTTTTCAGGACGTCCTGCATGTTCCAAATTTGTGCATTAATTTGCCATCAGTTTCCAAAATCGTTGAAAGCTCGTACGAATTTGTATTCAACAGAATGGGATGTAAAGTTCTGAACAAAGCCGGAGATATCATCGTTACAGGCGAATTGATAGATGGTATGTTTCGAATGAATATTGCCAAGAAAAAATTAAGCTGGGCGAGCTATGGCATAATCGAACTGGACATGTCAATAAAGAAACGTTGAGGAACATGTCTTCAGGTGCTGTTCTAGGTGAGGACTGCGAAATAAGTGATAAAGATTGTGTTTCGTGTTTGAAGGGTTAAAAATCAAAAGCGCCGTTTAAAGATGGTGGAACAGAGCCAATGATATTTTAGGTTTGGTGCACACAGACCTCTGTGGCCCAATGGAAGTTCCTTCAATAAGTGGATCAAAATATATGCTAACATTTATAGACGATTTCTCAAGAAATTGTTTGTATACTTTTTAAAAAGAAAACCGGAAGTTGCAGAAAAGTTCCTGGAGTTCAAGGAATTAGTAGAAAATCAATCGTACAAAAAAATCAAATCCTTAAGAAGTGACAATGGAACGGAATTCTGTAACAAGCAAACGAAGAGAATAATGATTCCAAAATGGAATTGATCATCAAACCACAGTGCCCTATACCCCAGAACAAAATGGGATGGCTGAGAGAATGAATAGGACAATAATAAAGAAAACAAGATGCCTTTTAATCGAATCGAAGGTTAGGTTAGGTTCAGGATGCGTGACTGCCAATGCTGACAGCCACTCCACTCGGAGACCTTGAGGTCCATTGTGATCATCCAGACTATTGTTGTTATTGTTGATTGATGGTGTTTTGTTGTGATGTACTTAGGTGAATCCGGTTATTGTGTTGAGTATATGGTGATTGTGTGCATAATGGAGATGATGATTGTTGCTGGTTAATGTGTTTGTTATTGGTGATTGCTGGTGTTGTTGTTGTGATGTAAATCAGGTTATTGTGTTGAATATATGGTGATTGCATGCATAATGGAGATGATGATTTTTTGCTGGTTAGGGTGTTTGTTATGGTGATGCCAAAGATGATAATGTGAGAGTTCCAATGCTATGTGTTTGGGATATGGTTGGTTATGTAGGGGGTTTGGATAGGAAGGAGAGGGAGAAAATGGAAGTGTACAGAATAGATGAGAGGAGGGAGAAGAAAATACAGTAATTAGTAATGATCAAGAGTAGGAGAAGAGTAAATGAAAGTAAGGAAAATATGGATATAAGTAAATATGTAAATATATGTATACTACATGCTACATACGGATGCAGATTAAGACCGCACTGTACTGCCCCAGAGCCACTTAAGGCTCTTGCAGTACGCTACCAAGATTTTTGGGTCGACAGAGGAAAAGTAGGAAAGAGATTCAATCACGTGTACACCAAAAAGTAAATGCCGTTTGACAATTAGTCTAGGACATTTACATAAAAGGTGCTCAATTGTCTCCGTTTCCTCCTCATCCTCACATAGCCTACAGTACTCAATGCTGTTGCCATCCCACTTGCACGTCATAGATCTAATGCCGCAGTGGCCAGTTATGACTCCTGTGGCGATCCTGATCTCCGACTTGCATAGTGAGAGAAGGGACGCAGTCCTACGCCTCGAGATAGCCGGCCAGATAGACTTTGATACCTTACAACCAGGTACGTCCTGCCATATCCTTTCGGTTTTCTCTGCGTAGAACTGGCTAAGCTTGCCGAGAAAATAGCAAAGCGGGGGTTTGACGTAGTCCTCTACCATAAGGTTAGAGGACTGGGAGCCACGTCTTGCTAATTCGTCAACAATCTCGTTTCCCTCAACATTGCAGTGCCCTGGTACCCAGCATAGCCTAACACGTGAGTTACAAGTTTTTAACAAGGCCCTACAGTTTTGAACAATCCTAGATTTAATAGTATAAGACCTTAGCGCCTTAAGGGCGGCCTGGCTATCTACATAGATTGTGACTGCCCTACCTGTTTCGTCCGTCAGTCCTACTATTAATTCTAAGGCCTTCATTACTGCGAAGACCTCCGCTTGAAAGACACTGCAATTCGTATTAAGCTTGTAAGAGCGTTTAATGTTTAGCTCATTGCAGTACACCCCCGCACCAGTACCTTCGACCATCTTAGAGCCATCAGTAAAGATGGAGAGGCTGTCGGGTAGTGGCCTGCCATGCTCCCATTCACTTCTGGCAGGGATATAGACCTCCGCTACATCAAAGTCCAGCGAAGGCGAGATGTAGTCTGTTTCAGACCCACCGCCACATAGTCCGATCTGACTGCTAAGATGTAAAATGCTAGCATGTCCAGACCCTGAAGTACGCCATAGATTAAACTCCTTGAGCCTCAAGGCACTACGGGATGCTAGATACTGAACAGAAGCATCCAGAGGGTGGATGTTCAGTATTGCACTCAGTGCTGCTTGAGGGGTGCTCTTCATTGCCCCCGTAATAAGAACTGAGGCTGATCTTTGCACACTAGCTAGTCTAGACAAATTTGACTTACTATTCAGGGCCTGCCACCAAACAAGACACCCATAGGTCAGAATGGGGCATACCACTGTCGAGAACAACCAATGTACGACATTTGGTCTCAGACCCCAACTCTTACCTATCGAGTTCTTACAAGAATAGAGTGCAATTAGACCCCTTTTGGTGCGCTCCTCTGTGTTCCTTTTCCATCTAAGTTGATGGTCAAGAATCACACCCAGGTATTTCGCCTCCGTAGAGAGATTCAACTGCACTCCATCTAGTGTTGGTGGTACGAACTCGCTGATCTTTCTTTTCCTAGTAAAGAGCACCAGCTCTGTCTTAGCCGGATTCACACCCAGTCCATTGTTGTGAGCCCAGCGTGAGAGTTTAGCAAGTGCCCTTTGCATTAAATCAGATAATGTGGTTAAGAATTTCCCACTAATCAGGATTACCACATCATCCGCATAAGCAACTACCCTTGTTCCTAAATTGTCGAATTCCAAGAGTATCCCATTTATCACCAGTAGCCAGAGCAAGGGGGATAAGACACCCCCTTGAGGTGTGCCCCTGGTGACAGATCTCCTAATAGAGCTCTCCCCAATATTAGAATTGATCAGTCTGCTTCTAAGCATACTGTCAATCCAATCTATTAAGATAGAGGGGACACCCAGTGATTCTAGAGCGAGATGAATGGATTCGAGCTTCACGTTATTAAAGGCACCCTCTATGTCCAGAAAGGCAGCCAAAGTGAAATTCGAATCCCCCATATTCTTCTCTATACAACCTACGACACAGTGTAGCGCTGTTTCTGTTGATTTACCTTTAATATAAGCATGTTGAGAATTGCTTATGAGGTCACTGCTGAAGAAAGTTCTAATTTCTAAGTCTAACAACCTTTCCAAAGTCTTTAAGAGAAAAGAGGAAAGACTAATCGGCCTATAGTCTTTAGGCAACGAGTGACTTGGTTTCCCAGCTTTGGGAATATAGGTCACTGTCACCTCTTTCCATAGTGCCGGAATGTGCGATAGTAGTAAACATGCCTTAAAAATCTTCTGAAGGATGGTTATCAGCACAGCCGGTGCATTCTGAAGCATCGCTGGAATGACACCATCAGGTCCAGGAGACTTATATGGCTGAAAAGTACTTATCGCCCATGAGATCTTGGGATAGCTTATTAATCTGTTGACAAGAGCCACCTCCTCGGGCGTGCGGTTCCTGCTTTCATACACACTCGGTGCACTCGAGCTGGCATCCTCACTCCCAGGGAAGTGTGTTCCTGTCAGCAGATCTAGAGTCTCCAGAGCGGAGTTAGTCCAGGTACCATCATCCCGTTTGATACTCCCGAAGGGTTTTGGATCCTTCGAGATCACCTTACGGAATCTCGCCGCTGCATTAACCCCTTCTATCGACTCACTAAAGCTTTTCCACGAGTCCCTTTTAGCTTTCCTGATTTCACTCTTATACCGATTGAAACTCTCTTTATAGAGATTCCAGTCGGTATCAGACTTTGTTCTGTTAGCTTTATTATATGCTTTCCTACAACTTTTCCTAAGCTTAGCCAGCTCCTTATTCCACCAAACTGGTTGTGTTCTCCTACCAGGATAAGTTAACGGGCAGGACTTCTCATAGCAACACAGGAGGACACGCGTGAGATCTTCAACTTGGCCATCTATTTCCTCCGTTGTACGTGGTTCGGAGAACTCGCACAACCTCGAGGAAGCAAGGGAGTTGTAGATTTCCCAGCTTGTTCTCCTTGGATTCCTATGAGGTAGTTGCCTTTTACCTCCAAAATGCACTCGAAAGTGTATCGCCCTGTGATCTGAAAAAGAACACTCATTCGATACTCTCCAGTCCATTATGGAAGTATCTTCCATATTCGTAAGAGTGATGTCTAAGACCTCCTCCCTTACCCTATTATGAAAGGTGGCGGTGTCACCCCTGTTGCATACTCTAAGATTATTAACTAAAATAAAATCGAATATGGACTCACCCCTCGTATTGGTGTCTCTGCTTCCCCAGTGAAAGTGGTGAGCATTTGCATCACAGCCCATCACCAATCTGCAGCTGCCCGCCGTCTCCTCCACAAGTTTGCGCACCAATTCGCTAGGTGGGTCGGGTGCCTCATACGGCATATAGACTGAGGCCAAGACTAGAGCCCTACCGGTAACCCCATCCAGTCTCACCACAGTCGTATCACCATCACTGTAATTGTAGAGTTGAATAAGATTTAAACTTTTTCTAGCTACAATACAAGTTCTTACTTTATCTCCATTATTCGCATGGAATAGTGAGAAGTGCTTATTGTTTAGCCCAGAAACCCTATTTTTATACAAATAGGGTTCCTGGACCAAAGCAATATCCACAGCAGAGTCTGTGAGGGAGAGAAGGAGTTCAGCAGCTGCGGCCTTACAGTGGTGCAGATTAATCTGCAACACCTTGAGACCGTGCTGCTGAACAACCTTACTGTGACCCCGAGAACCTGAACCGAAGTCCACCGGACCCGAAGTACAGCACTCCCCCACAGTCTCTGATGTATTCAGCACTCTCACTGTCAATGGTGAAACGCATCACCATGCCGTCTCTCTCTCTGAAGCGCTTCAAAAGCCTCCAGCCGTCTACCGACAGACCCCTATTTTGCTTCCGCAGCATCTTAACAACTCCCCCTGCGTCAGAGTCAGGAGGCGGCACCCACGTAGTGGCCACAATCCTCCTGGGAATCTCCTCCACAGGGACAGCAGCTAGTTTACAGCCTTCCCAGAGGTTACCAGAATCCCCTACTAGCTGGACAAGGAAGTCTCTCGACTCCTCGTCCTGGCAGTAGAGAATTCTGATTCCCCTTTGGATGACTGCTCTGCCGAAGCCGGTCTTGCTGGCGTCAACCTCATCAGAGGTGATGGCCTCTCTCAACAGGCCTTCCACTGCAATCCAGTGGGAATCGCTGATCCTCCCATCCAGATCAGCCTTGTCAATTATCGCCACCCGGAGATTCTCCGGGGCGATCACGCCTTCCCGGTTAACTGGCAACGGGGTCCTGCCCTTGGAAGTCCGTGGGTATGACATTCCTGGGTCGGCTTTACTAGCCTTCCCAGGTTGAGTCCCTTCAGACTTCCCCTGACCGGTCGTCCCTTTTGAGAGCGGTGCCATGTGGTTGCCCGGTCGACGATCCACCACCCTCTTAGCTACAGGATGCGGATCCTCAGAAGATCTGACCCTCTTGACGCATTCCTGCGCAGATGTCTTCGAGTATCCGCTCTGTTTTGAGGTCGATGGTCCGTCATCCGCTGCAACCCCATGGCCACTCACACTGCCAGCACCTCTCTTTACATCAGAAGAATGAGCTCCAGTAGGTGTCGACGACCTTACAGTTGTCTGTTGTCCAGTCAACTGTAAGTTCGTCGCCCCTACTGGATCTACACCCTTCTTTACCCCGGCGGGTTCAGTGGCAGACACTGGCAAGACAGTCGGCATAGGCGGTACCTTTGACGGCTGTCTAACTGGTGGCTGCACTTTACCCTGCACCAACTTCGAAACGGAAGGGACCACTCCAGTGCTTCCCTTACGCTCCGTAGTCTTCGGGGCCAGTGGAGTCGACCTGTCTAATCCTGCCGCGGTCGTCGCAGACGCTCGCAAGGGATTAGAGCAGGTTGACAGCACTGGTTTTGTGGTTCTCCCCATAGAGGTTGCCCTTTTCTCAGCCGCTGAGCTGGAAACTGCAGCCTCCACAGGGGTCGGGATCTGGTCAATTGGCAGGGGGATCCTTTCAAAGTGAGGGTATTTCTTTTCAAAACGCCTCACAAATCTGATCTTCAGGCCAATTTCCCTAAATTCCGACGGGGTCACCTCGGATGGGTTCTTGCCAATAAATCTACGACAGTAGTAGATGGCTCTCCGGTAGTTATACCTGTCCTTCTTCTGCCGAGATTTATTGGCTTTGGTAGAGGGAGACATGGGGGAGGCCGTCGACGTATCCTCCTCCACAGCATCATCCTCAACCAAGGCGTCTTGCCTGTTCAGGGTTGGTTTGTCGGAACCGACCGACAGTTTAGCCCCTGAAGGAGAGGGAGCCTCAACCGTTAGGTTAGAGCTCTCCAAAGCACGAGAGAGAGTAGCGGTGGATGATTGAGATGGGATAATTGTGATATCCATCTCATCATCCTCCCAACTCTCCCAGTCCCATGGAGGGGGGCTCTCCTGACTGAGTCGGAGACTCTCACTGTCCCTCAGGAGCTCGAGCAATTCCCTGCTCTGCTTATTAATTGCGTCACTGACATTGTCCAGAGTCGGTTCGTTGACGTCCCCGCCCAGGGGTTGAGTGTTCGCACGAGGTGCGGCATTGTCCGGGTTCGATGCAAGGGTCGATAATGAAGATGGTTTGGGATTGTTGTTGTGGTTTTGTTTAAAGTTTGAATTATCCATAAGAAATTGACGGTAATGGGGGAGCTGAGTACAGCCATGGCATAGCCCTCCACTACCATGACTGGGGCACTGACTACTCGCTGAGGTGCCCAGGTATCAAGCGAGGCTCCGTACGAATACAGTTGGTACCCTAACTGCAAACCTTGGAACACCGATAGGCACGAGGTCGCATAACACCCCGGTGTTAGGGGATCTCTCAATTACTTTGGTAGGAGATCGCTACCAAATATATGTCACTCAATCCAAGGATACACTTTGACTTTCAGTGCACTAAGTTGGTATCTGACAATGAGTGGATAACCTTTGGTCGATCACAGCCTCCCAGTTCAACACTACAGGAAGTTGAATGAGAGATCTGCGACGTCTAGCCCTCGCATCGCGCCAAGATTGTTATCCCCGGCGAGGGAATCGAATCGAAGCTCGACAAGAAGTTTTGGGCCGAGCTGCAAATACAGCAGTACACCTTATTAATCGAACTCCTTGTAAATCCATCAACAATATTACCCCTGAGGAAGTTGGATGGGCAAAAAGCCCAGTTTGAAATATCTTCAAGTATTTGGATGCAGAGCCGTCATCCATATCACAAAACAAAAGAGAAGGAAGCTAGACAATAAAGGTAAAGAAGTCATATTTGTTGGATACTCAAATCACTCTAAGATTTTACGACCCAATTCGAAATCAGGTCGAGTTGAGTAGAGACGTGAAATTTTTAGATAGTGAATTTAGTAGCAAGATGCAGACAGATGATGTAAAATTTTACATTTTAAGCGGATGTGATTCAGTGGGGGGAAAAATATACTGATAACCCAGATGTCCTGTGCGTTTCAAATTGTAATAGCGCCATCTATAGGACAATAGCAACATATAACCAGCTGACTTCTATGGTCACTTGACAGTTCGGACTAAAGTTTTATTTACATTCTGGACGTCAAGATGGTCTCCGTCGGAAGTTCTGAGATGACATGAGGGAAAAGAAACCTTCTTTTAGTGTAGAAGACAAAAAAATCTTTCCTTTTTATTCGATCTCTCAAGGCAGCCGGAGGTGAGCCATAGAAGGAAGTCATAACCAGTGGTCACCATTTCTACCAAGCAATTGAATTTCATAGAGAAGGAGATCTAGCAACATACCTGAATTCCCATGTGAAACGCAATGGAACTGAATTCGTAATAAAAAAGGCAATACATTTTTTTTTTTGATTGCTTTATTGATCTGTGCTGAAAAATAAAGTATTTAACAATTAAAAGAAACGAGTGCTAATTATTATCAGTCATTTGCTAATAACCATAAGCACTAAACAAACAAGCATAAAGACTATAATTAAATTATTGAAAGTAAAAATAAAATTTTGAATTAAGAAAGAACTATAAAAACTAGAACTGAATTAAGATTTAATAAAAACTCAAATCAAGTGAAATACTTCGAGTACTTGTTGCGGTCTAACTGCCGTCATCGCGCGGGCTCATCTCCCCTGCTGCAACGTTGGACCAACAATTTGTCAACACCTGCCAGCCGCGGTGTCCAGGTATCCTGTCATCATACACATACTTACACACTTACTTTTACACTTACATTTGACTCCTGAACTGACGAACGCACTTTATCTATAAATAAAAGTAAAAAAAAAAAAAGAAAAAAAAATTAACAGATTGGAAAAAGGTAGGCATTTTAGCATAACGTCCCTTATAAAATCCGTTTTGTTGCGGATTAGTCCCTTTCGCCACAGCGTGAGCTCAAGCTAGCCCGATAGGAATCCAAATAAACCTCAGGTGGTAGTGCCCTGATTGGTTGAAATGCCATCCTTCCTGGCTTAAATGTTGCCCCTAGAAAAAAGAAAAAGAAATACACTTTTATTATAGATTTAAACACTTAACTTACCTAAAATATACTTACATTTACTTAACCTATACTTACCTTCCCCAAACGGACATAAAAACCTCTAAGCGGCGCCTGCGGAATTCACCCAGCTGCGAGATCCTGTAAAGAAAGAAATTATTGAAATAAACATGAAATTTAAAGTAATCTATATGAATCTACTAGATGTAAAAGTAATATAAAGCCGTTTCTTAAAGACCCTGTGGGGTATTATATCAAATAAATTCCAATTTTTGTAATGTTTGAAGAAAATTATAAGATGTTGTCATTGGAGTAGAGGGAAGGGGATGAAGGGATAGGAAGGGGAACAAGGATGAAGAGGTAGGTATGGGGCACTTCATTACATTTAAGGTGCTACGGTGGAACCTAGCTTCCAGTGGGAGGGAATATCTCGGCATTTCATCAGCCGAGGTCGTATATGATTCCTAATAACGATATAAGTTGTGGTGCATATCAGGTGTTTGTTTATTTTATTCCTCTTTTTGGGCTTCAATTTTTTTTTTAGTTGTTTTTTTGTTTATAACAGCTCTACATAAAGCCTGGCATGAATGATTATTTTTGCTATTGTGCAACTGTGGTTAGTTGTCAAAAGGACCCCCCCATCCGGCGAGTACTAGCCGCGTATACGCCAGCATGCCAGCAGAGACAACAGACCTCACAAAACAGATTTAGTTCTTCACATTCCGACCCCGCACAGTACAAAATGGCGCCCAGAACGTGGGGCCCAAAAGAGGGAATGTTATGAGTATTAGGGCAATATTAAGTAGGTCGTAGGTCCCGTTAGAGTTCATCTTAGAGGTATTCGGCGGTTGCCACGGTTCCGACTGATATTGTCGATGAGTTAGGATTCTGTAGTAGTACAATCCAGGCCCTAACAAATGATTTGTAGTGTATCAAGGTTAAGAGTCCTGAGGTTGTATGTTATGGGATTTCCTGTAGTACTTAACAGCATATAGGTTCAGTTTCTAGCTATGAATTTATGGAGCATACCAAGGGGTTTCCTGTCCCGATGGAATATTTCTAGTAATGCGTTCGAGTAGCAGGTAGCTCCGCATGGGAATCATTGGCTTAATTCATAGTTAAGTATCTTTTCTCTAGACAGTCTACGGTGGAGACTTAGTTGGTAGTAGTTGTCTATGCATACTAATCGCATCCAACGGTAGAGTGACTGAGATTACATCGCGCAATAGTGAGAAGCAATAGTCCAAGGGTAGCTGACAAAGCTAGTTCTCGGGTCTGTTTTGTTCCATGGATTTGGTTTAGACCTAACCAGTTGTTGGCGAACAGTCACGAGTTCGTTTGTTTTGGGAGTTGCTCCTATTTAATTTCAGAATCATAATGCACCATAACCAGAGTCACTAGGAGGAATTATTATACAAAGTATTAGGAGGATTTGTTTGAATGCTAACTGATACTTACCTATACTCTTCATTTTTGTCCCTGAAGTAGCCCATCCCCAATTACCGATAACATTTGTAGAAGTTTTGCTGAGTTTTAAAATTGGAGTTAGATTATATTACAGGTCGAGGAATTAAAGTGTAGTCATTTCTACAGACTCAATAGGCTTGCAGCGTATGTATGTATTTGTAAGCACGATTTTTCTTCTATTTGGAGTTTTTAAAAAAGTAGTTTAAGGTACAGGCCGGTTGTACATCTGTCCATTCTTTCAGCACCAGGATGGAGACAAGACAGTCATCTAAGCAAAAGGCCAACATGGGTCACGACACCTTAGTAGGTACCACATTTGAAGCAAATCCTTCCGCTATAGGAACAGAGTCTGCTGTGACCGGGGCAGCTGCCTTCCAGACAAACCCTGTAGTAACAGCTACGACCACCATATCCTCCATAGCCCCAGCTTTAGACAGCGATGTGTCGCTTAGCCCGAATAATTTTGACAATACCATACGTTCACCCGACTTCGCCAGCCAGACGGCTCAGAATATCAGGCAAGAGACTCGCCGGGAGAGCGCCGAGCCATGGGGTGAGTCAGGTCCAGTCGATCAATTGCAGCAAATGATAGCATCAGTGAGTTTGGCGCAGGAGCAGTTGAGAAGAAGCATTGAGGAGGTACGGCAGTGGAGACAAGGGCAAAGTAATGGTGCGCCTAGAGTAGGCAGTGATGCAATAGCGTCAAGTTCTCATTACCCTCAACAATGTATGTTCGGAACGGGAGGTCAGGAGCGTCCACAGCCACCACCCCTAGTGCCATGTCCAGGATATCAACATACCGCAGGAACCGCGGCCAACGCTAATGAGGTGGGGTCGCACACAACACAAGCCCATTCAGGGGCAGCAAACGCGCCACCACCGCAGGTCAGCCACAATTTTCCGAGAAGAGACCCCCAGCCGTACCCACCAACCCCAGCCTATCCCGGATACTCGCACTCGACCATTTCTTTTCCAAAGTTTAACCTGAAGAAGTGGGGGGTGAAATTTGATGGCGGCGAAAAAACATTGGATGCGGGAGACTTCATGTTTAGGGTGGAGTCTATGCGCCAAGACCACGATTATCCACACGAGGATCTTGTAAAAGACTTCCCACAGTTGTTGGAAGGAATGGCCCTGGACTGGTATTGGCAGCAACGACGCATAGCCCCATTTCGGTCTTGGAGTGACTTGAGGAACGCCTTCTTGTGTCAATTCCGGCGCTTCGACAATGAGTTTCAGATCCAGAAGAGAATTATGGATCGGAGGCAGCAACCTCAAGAGACGTTTGAGGATTTCTTCAACGCCGTGGTCAAACTTCGGAACCAACAGAGATATCCATACTCGGAGCGAGATCTAGTGGAGATCATGAAAGGGAACCTAAAGTCCTCCTTAGCCGCATTGATATTTCCCATTAAGATCGAGGGATTGAATCATTTCCGTCAGGAAGTGAGGAAAGCGGAGGCAATGATCGCCAGCCAACGTCAAGCTTACCAACAGAGAGCGTATCAATCCCCGAAGGTACACGAGATAGCCTTGGGAGAAGAAGGAGTCAATGTGGGCTTTGAATTGGAGGCCCTAGGTGCAATGCCTAAATACTCCTGTTGGAATTGCAAGAAGAGTGGTCACAGCTACATCGAGTGTTCGATTCCAATAAGTAGGATTTTTTGTTTCAAGTGTGGTCGAGAAGGTGTAGTTACTCCTAAATGCCCCAGGTGTCAGGGAAACTTGTCCAGGAGCGCGTCCAGGGCTGCGGAGACGCGCTCAACCCAAACAGAAACACCGCAGCAATAGGAGCATCAAATCCTTGTCCGCGAACAACCCCCCCAAATCCACCTTGTTCCAATCAGATCACAGTAGTTCAGAACCCAGATCGCTTAGGACAGCACGATTCCCGAGAAGTGAAGTTAAGGGAGATAGTACCCTTACATATAAGGCAACAGAAGTACGAAGAGGCGAGGCTACGTATCATCGGCTACATCTCGCCGAAAATTAAAAGAGCGAGGGAAAGGTATAAGCGTAGGAAGCAATTGCGTCGAGAGATTGCTTCAGCCTGTTTGTACGAGGGCGAAGATGCCAGGTTCTATACCAAAATACGCATAAATGGAGCAGATATCGAAGGATTATTGGACAGTGGCGCCACAGTTACTTGTCTAGGTAGGAATTGCGTTGAGTTTGTAGACAAAGTAGGACTTAAATCACAGCCGTTTTTCTCATTCATAAAAACAGCCGATGGTAGCCCACATAAAATCGTCGGGAAGGTATGTGTTGACATCACCTTTAATAAGAAGACTCATCCCATCGTTTTTTACCTGGTTCCCACTTTGAACCGGTCTCTCTTTTTAGGAGTAGACTTTATGAGGGCGTTCGGTATGTTTGGATCACTTGAGAGCCTCTCCACAAACAATATCAACCTATGCCAAGAAGCGGACGAGAAGACCAATGATGACAATACTGTTCATACCTTATCAGATCCACAACGGCAACGTTTGGAAATGATAATTGCCAAGTTCCCTTGCTTTACTAAGAAAGGCTTGGGACGAACAAAGTCTGAGGTTCATAGCATAGATACCGCCGATGCAGTTCCAGTAAAGAGCAAACACTACCCCGTGTCCCCGGCTGTGCAGAAGTTGATGTTTGCGGAGCTGGATAGGATGCTGGCTTTGGGAGTCATTGAGCCTAGTGACAGTCCTTGGAGTCACCCGGTTACTCTCGTCCGTAGGGGCGAGAAAAACCGGTTATGCCTGGACGCACGAAAGCTCAATGCTCTCACAGTCAAAGACGCCTATCCACTCCCACACATCGAAGGACTGCTCAGTAGATTAGGGGACACCTACTTCATCTCCAGTGTGGATCTTAAAGATGCATTCTGGCAGATACCCTTAGATCCATCCAGTAGAGAAAAGACCGCCTTTACGGTGCCGGGGAGACCGCTTTACCATTTTACGGTAATGCCCTTTGGTTTGTGTAACGCAGCTCAAAGGCTTTGCCGTTTAATGGATAAGGTGGTCCCCTCAGCAATTCGTGATCGGGTTTTTGTCTACCTGGATGATCTATTGATTGTATCTCCAGATTTTGATACCCATATGGAACTGTTGGAGCGCGTATCTACGTTATTAGATGAGCATGGTTTGACAATCAATGTTGCCAAATCCAAATTTTGCTTTAAAGAGCTGCGATACCTAGGATATATTGTTGGTGGAGGGGAGCTCAAGCCAGATCCGAGCAAGGTAGAAACAATCACTCGGTTTTGCTACCCGAAAACGGCGAAACAGGTTCGCAGCTTTACTGGCGCCACCGGATGGTACCGTAGGTTCATCCCCAACTATGCAACCATCGCTGCCCCAATTTTTGAAACCCTAAAGAAAGGGAAAGCTTTCCACTTCTCTGATGAAGCCAAAGCAGCTTTCGACAAACTGAAGAAGGCCTTAGTTACGAGCCCCATTCTCACGCATCCCAATTTCAATAAACCTTTTTACGTTCAGTGTGATGCCTCCGACCTCGGCATGGGAGCAGTTCTGTTCCAAAAGGATGACGAGGGCGGAGAGCATCCCATCGCCTATTTTTCACAAAAGCTAACTTCGGCACAGAAGAATTATTCCGTGACTGAACGGGAGTGCCTGGCAGTAGTAATGGCAATCAAGAAATTCCGCCCCTATATTGAATTAATGCCATTTACCATCATCACGGATCACAGCAGTCTGAAGTGGCTTATGTCACATAAAGACTTGAGTGGCCGCTTAGCTCGCTGGAGTCTACACCTCCAATCTTTCTCCTTTGATATCGAGCACCGACAGGGAAGCAAGAATATAGTTCCCGACACCTTATCCAGGTATGACATGGAAGCCATATCAACGGATCTGAAAGCTTTGATAGATCTGCAATCGACCGCTTTCCAGTCGAAAGACTATAATAATCTTATCGAGACTATTTCAAAGAACAAGGGAAATCTACCCGACATCAAAGTGATCGATGGCTTTGTATACAAGAGGACGAAATGCTATGATGGTATTCCATTAAACGAGGACCTAGCCTGGAAACTTTGGGTTCCGCAAGAATTAACGAGCGACATAATAGAAAAATCCCACTGTCCACCCCAAACCGCTCACGGGGGATTTCATAAGACGTTGAGACGAGTGAGGGAATATTTCTACTGGCCCAATATGACGATCCAAATTAGATCTTTTGTCCAACGTTGTGAAGTCTGCAAGACTACAAAACCAGCCAATATGGCCCTCAAGCCGCCAATGGGGAAGGAACCGGAGGTGGATAGGCCATTCCAACGTATATACGTTGACTTCCTAGGGCCATACCCGCGCTCCAAGGCAGGCCATGCATATATATTTATAGTCTTGGACCACCTGAGCAAATTCGTCCTGTTGAAGCCTTTGGCGAAGGCCAGTTCCAAAAGCATTGTGAAGTTCTTAATCGCAGAAGTTTTCCACAAATTCGGAACACCCGAAACCTTGGTGTCGGATAACGGACAGCAATTCTTGAGCAATGAATTTCAAGACCTGTTAAGGAATTTCGGGGTGACACACTTTAGGACTGCGACTCACTCTCCGCAGGCCAACGCCTCCGAGAGAGTGAATCAGTCGATACTGTCAGCCATTCGCGCCTATCTCAGCGATGGTCATCAAGACTGGGACAAACATTTGTCAGAGATCGAGTCTTCTCTTCGATCCTCTTACCATTCCTCCATAGGTGTCACTCCCTATTTTGCTTTGTTTGGGACTAACATGATTACTCACGGAAGTTTATATGAGGTAGCTCGAAAACTGAAAGCAATCAGTGATCCCGAGGTGGAAGTTGTCCCAACTTCAGTTAAATTGGAATTGGTAAGGGAGAAGATTCGTGAAAATCTACATAGAGCACATGCAGTAAACGAAAGGAAGTATAATATGAGAGTCAGGAATGTACGGTTTATCCCCGGCCAAGAGGTGTACCGCCGAACATTCCAACAAAGCGATTTCAAAAACCAGTTCAACGCCAAACTTGGGCACAAGTTTCAAAAATGCCGCATCGTCAGACCTGTAGGTAACTGTCTATACGAAGTGGAAGATATGAAAGGTAAATCATTAGGAGTCTTCCACATGAAAGACCTAAAGCAGTGAAAAACCTCAAGCTTGAGTAGATCCGTTCTTTCCTAGTATCCCAGAATATATCCTCGGTCATACCACATGGAAGTAGGGTAACATCTCTACGCGTCTTCAAATTCTGGAATTCTCAACTAAACACGAGGGAATTAACCCTCAAGCAATTTCTGAAAGTGTATCACATTCATGCCCTCTTTTCTATTACCAGTGTCATAATACACATTAAAATCCCTTAGGATACAGAATCTATCGACATATTATATAGGTAATATTTTCTTCCTCTAATTTTGTCGAATTTCTTCGGCCGACGATTCGTATAGGGATTGATGATTATCCCCGTTCCCTATTTTCATACATTTGTGAAAACCCCAATAAAAATTATCGAAGCCATATATGTTTTTGGCTTCCATTGAACCTCCCCATTTAAGCCAATTTGTAGATACATTGTTTTACTCATTATTTGTAAGTAAGCCAAGCTTAACCTCATATATATTGTTTTCAAATATACCTATATATATTGTTGTCGTATATAATGGAGATAACTTGCCCTTCGGAATTTATGCCTATGTGAACAACGACACACTCCAGGAAATTCCAGGAGAATCGGTTCAGTAGCTTTGGTAGACGTAATATATGCAGCAAGAAGTAGACGTGATCGAGCATTTGGCCCCACATAAAGTTGGCAATGTCGAACGTGATTTACATACCAATACATTTGTAATTTTTGCGAAATTGTGCGTTTAACAAGAAAAAATAGAGTATATTTAAGATGACGGTGAATAATTTGTTCCAGAAATGCATCGGGGTTAGGAAATAAATATATCAAAAACTTCCAAACGGTTCATTATTTCTGCCAATACGAGTAGCTTTGTTACATGCCACATAATATAATATGTTAATCATTACAAAACGAAGTAAGGTGTATTAATTATGTCGCCAAATACCTGTTGTTATCACAAGTCACTCACATTTCTTGCCCATACTTGACTGATTAAATTATCCCTAAACAGCTTCGAAATGCCGGTTGCTAGTCTCTTTATTTCAAATAATTGCCATGTAACCTTCTGCCCCACAACTTCACCACCAATGAGATTTTTTTTGATAGTTTTGTCGATTTATGTCAACCACCAACTTTTAAAGTTCAGATAAAACTCAGTTGGAAGGATTGAACCTTTTAATTGGTAGCTGTGGCAATATAGGTTCACGTTCGCTTCACCCTCATATGCATTTATTTGACTGAGAAACCGACCAATACACTTATTTTTGTTACGACCCGTGCCTATATTCCTATATGTGCGCCATCTAAAAGTTCTAAAGAAATTTTCTTTTTAAAATATTTTTTTTTTTCATTCAGGTACCTCGTATTCCACGCAGTAATGGAATGCCGTGTCATTTGTGGCCGCCGAATTATGATAACAGTTAACTCAAAAGTTTCTTAATTACCCTCCCCCACATCTAGTAAGAATATTTAGTAACTATGAAATTTACTCACCATAACCGCTTTCCCACCGTAATCCGAAAATTAATTTCTGACACGCCTCGGAACATTCACAAATTCCAACAAGCTAGTAGAGATCGGGTACCTTCAGTTATGCTAACAGCCCATGGATCTTTCGTTGTCACATCTAGTTAAGCTGGTACTAATAGACATTCGCATGGGAAGCGGACACGACTCGAGCGATGGTCCATGATCACAACCGACGTTAAGTCAGACCGCTAGATACAGCCGGAGTCCTGTCAAATAGAATAGAAATAATTAGATAACGTTCGATTGAAAAATGTATAAGAGAATGACTTGTGACAGCTGAAGTAAATGTAATGTACTACTTACCTATCCACCAATATAGTTTGTTGATACGCCCAGTGGCTCATTAAATCCTCAGATTTGAAAAATTTCCATTAATTAGCTCCATATTGGTCATATGCAGGGGCACCCACCTCACACGGAAACAGACATAGGATGATGTCTTGCCAAGCTTATGGATATGTCCTAAAATATACATGTCACATTTTTCTAGAATAAAGTGACCCGATAGATGGCTAATCCTTGGTAAACAAGCTCAAGTAATTAATTTCCGGAATGTGCACTTTTCTTCCCGTAGTCCTAGAAATAAAGAAACTCTAATTACACACCTCTATAACGCCGGATTTAGTTACTTACCGTTGAGAAGAACATCTAGTCTAGGGTAAGGTTTCTCTCCACGTCGGTCATTTCTCCAGCCAATAACACAATCATTCTCCCGGAGGTATTCCCTTGATGGTTTCATATCGTCCGGTGAAGAAAAAAATAAATTTAGCTTTTGGAGGCAAATTAGAATCATCCAAATGCGTGTAGTTAATTTGCTTTTACAAATGAACTTCCTAACGGTGCACGGCTGGGACTAGTCAGCGTACATTCCATTCATGACCTTCCATTGTAGGTTCGACAATGAATGGTGCAGTAATAACCGGTTTAGAGTATTGTTGTGTTACATATACTCTCATGAACGTACCACGCATTCATAAACACACACATAGATCCCTTCTACCACTATAAGGATAGTTGTTGGTTTCAGCCGTCTCGTCTAATGCATTGTCCATTTCGGTGATCAGCACTACACACACATCCAATTTCAGTAATGATTTCCATTTAATTTACGTTAAATTATTCGTATGGCCTTTATGTATGTTTAATTGCGCTTTATACTTTTTATAATACAGCTGAAGCTTTGCAGAATTAATTGGCCCAGAATTATCTTTCTATCAATTAATTTCACTTACTTTAGCTTATATTGGTCTGGCCTTGTGAGAGAACAAATGAGAATGAATTTCTTTTCTATGCCAGGGATATAGATATCAACAGGAATACCGATTTAAAGAAAAGATATTCAGTATTCGGTTTATAACAGGGTGATTCAGAGACTATCTAACTTCCCACTGACACCAAAGAAAAGAACGTTCGAACTGTGTTCTGAATATATACATATGTATCTTTCAAAAAAAAAAAAAAAAACCGCACATTTTTCCCTCCCATCCTTTGACAGGGATGTTTCAAGGATGGTTGGGTTTGTCCTGTGCGTTTCAAATTGTAATAGCGCCATCTATAGGACAATAGCAACATATAACCAGCTGACTTCTATGGTCACTTGACAGTTCGGACTAAAGTTTTATTTACATTCTGGACGTCAAGATGGTCTCCGTCGGAAGTTCTGAGATGACATGAGGGAAAAGAAACCTTCTTTTAGTGTAGAAGACAAAAAAATCTTTCCTTTTTATTCGATCTCTCAAGGCAGCCGGAGGTGAGCCATAGAAGGAAGTCATAACCAGTGGTCACCATTTCTACCAAGCAATTGAATTTCATAGAGAAGGAGATCTAGCAACATACCTGAATTCCCATGTGAAACGCAATGGAACTGAATTCGTAATAAAAAAGGCAATACATTTTTTTTTTTGATTGCTTTATTGATCTGTGCTGAAAAATAAAGTATTTAACAATTAAAAGAAACGAGTGCTAATTATTATCAGTCATTTGCTAATAACCATAAGCACTAAACAAACAAGCATAAAGACTATAATTAAATTATTGAAAGTAAAAATAAAATTTTGAATTAAGAAAGAACTATAAAAACTAGAACTGAATTAAGATTTAATAAAAACTCAAATCAAGTGAAATACTTCGAGTACTTGTTGCGGTCTAACTGCCGTCATCGCGCGGGCTCATCTCCCCTGCTGCAACGTTGGACCAACAATTTGTCAACACCTGCCAGCCGCGGTGTCCAGGTATCCTGTCATCATACACATACTTACACACTTACTTTTACACTTACATTTGACTCCTGAACTGACGAACGCACTTTATCTATAAATAAAAGTAAAAAAAAAAAAAGAAAAAAAAATTAACAGATTGGAAAAAGGTAGGCATTTTAGCATAACGTCCCTTATAAAATCCGTTTTGTTGCGGATTAGTCCCTTTCGCCACAGCGTGAGCTCAAGCTAGCCCGATAGGAATCCAAATAAACCTCAGGTGGTAGTGCCCTGATTGGTTGAAATGCCATCCTTCCTGGCTTAAATGTTGCCCCTAGAAAAAAGAAAAAGAAATACACTTTTATTATAGATTTAAACACTTAACTTACCTAAAATATACTTACATTTACTTAACCTATACTTACCTTCCCCAAACGGACATAAAAACCTCTAAGCGGCGCCTGCGGAATTCACCCAGCTGCGAGATCCTGTAAAGAAAGAAATTATTGAAATAAACATGAAATTTAAAGTAATCTATATGAATCTACTAGATGTAAAAGTAATATAAAGCCGTTTCTTAAAGACCCTGTGGGGTATTATATCAAATAAATTCCAATTTTTGTAATGTTTGAAGAAAATTATAAGATGTTGTCATTGGAGTAGAGGGAAGGGGATGAAGGGATAGGAAGGGGAACAAGGATGAAGAGGTAGGTATGGGGCACTTCATTACATTTAAGGTGCTACGGTGGAACCTAGCTTCCAGTGGGAGGGAATATCTCGGCATTTCATCAGCCGAGGTCGTATATGATTCCTAATAACGATATAAGTTGTGGTGCATATCAGGTGTTTGTTTATTTTATTCCTCTTTTTGGGCTTCAATTTTTTTTTTAGTTGTTTTTTTGTTTATAACAGCTCTACATAAAGCCTGGCATGAATGATTATTTTTGCTATTGTGCAACTGTGGTTAGTTGTCAAAAGGACCCCCCCATCCGGCGAGTACTAGCCGCGTATACGCCAGCATGCCAGCAGAGACAACAGACCTCACAAAACAGATTTAGTTCTTCACATTCCGACCCCGCACAGTACACAGATGCTGAAGAAATCCTACCAGAATTAGATAACGACATTACCATAAGCAATACAAGCTCCGAAGATGCGCATGAGGAAGAAGATTCTGAGTATTACTCTGATGAAACGGATTGCTCGCCATTAGCTGGTATTGATAATGGATCTGATAGAAATTCCGCTGGTCCATCTGGAACTAAAATCACATCACCACCAAATTTAAGACGGTCACTAAGAATTCCAAAGCCTGTAAAAAGACATGAATACGTATACAATGCTAAAGATACAAAGTAAGAACCCAAGACGGTGAAAGAGGCATTAGAAGGAACCTATAAAGAACAATGGAAAAAGGCAATGAACGATGAACTGAAAGCTCTGAATGAAAACAATACCTGGACTCTCACCAATTTACCAGAAGGGAAAAAGCCAATTGACAACAAATGGTGTATTAAGATTTAACGAGACTCAAAAGGTGATATCGAGAGAATTAAGGTAAGGCTTGTTATTAAAGGATACTCTCAGAAGTATGGTGTCGATTATGAGGAAACCTTTTCACCTGTTGTCCGATATTCCTCCATACGTTTGTTACTGAGCTTGGCAGTTCATCACGATTTGGATATTGACCAAATTGTCGTAGTGACTGCTTTCCTTCAAAGTGATTTGGATGAGGAAATATTTATGAAAATTCCTGAAGGACTTCAAAACTCTAATGTCCAATTTACATTAGCAACTTTTTCGTCATTTGGAGCTGTTTCGTCATTTATTTGCTAAAACAGGCAACATTTTGCGTCATTTACCATACAAAAATAAATGACAATAGCTGCGTCATTTATTCTAAACAACGCACGAAAACACCATACTATTATAAGCAGCCCAGTTTTTTTGTCATAAACTACCAAAAAATGCAACTGTTTTATGATGTCTTTGTTTGTTTGTGTGTGTTGTAGAAAAACAAAAATACTCAAACGATGACAAAAGTGAAAATAAATGTTTAAAAACTTGCAAAAATTATGTTTTTTGTTTTTAGAATTATTTAAGTTATTTGATACACATTTGTGCTGTGAAATTCCTATTTCTCTGAATAAATATATTGTGTGCGTGTGTTTGTGTTATTGTATAAGTGTGTATGTGCGATTGTGAGGAAGAAATGAGGAAGAAATTACATACGTAGACGACATCTTGATATTTACAAATAATGAAGAATCCAAACTTTTTATTAAGAAAAGCCTTTCAACAAATTTCAAGATGAAAGATATAGGTCAAGCTCATTATATCTTGGGAATGAGAGAAACTCGATATCGTAAAAATGGGAAGCTTTGGTTGGATCAGGAACTCTACATTCGTAACATTCTGCAGAGGTTCAACATGATAGACTGCAACCCTTTTTCGACGCCGTTAGATGTTAACCAGAAATTGTCAAAGCAGATGTGCCCAACAACAGAAGAAGATATAGAAGAAATGAGAAAAGTTCCATATCAAGAAGCCATTGGAAACTTACTCTATGCAGCACAAGTCAGCCGTCCAGATATTTCTTATGCAGTGGGGGTTTTGTCCAGATACAACAATAACCCTGGAAAAGCACATTGGCAAGCTGTCAAAAGAATTATGAGGTATCTCAAAGGTACTGTTGAATATAAGCTTCAGTTTGAAAAATCAGATAAAGAATATCTAAAGGGATTTTCTGACGCTGATTGAGCTGGTGATCTCGACGAAAGAAAATCGACCTCAGAATATGTCTTCAAAGTGGCGGCATTTCTTGGAATTCAAAAAAGCAAGAGACTACAGCATTGTCAACGACCGAAGCAGAATATATGGCTTTGTCTGCGTGTGTACAAGAAGCCTTATGATTAACATCTTTGTTTTATGAACTGGAAAAAGCATCACCGGTCAAAATTAAATGTGACAATAAAAGCGCGCTATTAATTTAACCGTAAACAGCCTACCATGCCAGATCAAAACATATCGACATTAGACATCATTTCATAAGAGAACTTGTGAAAAATGGAAAGATAAATGTTGAATATCTGTGTACAGAGGATATGGTCGCAGATGCACTTACCAAACCCTTGACAAGATTGAAACATGCTCATTGTTGTGAACTTATGGCATTGGGAGTACAATCTAGTGGGGGTGTTGAAGAGTGATATGAACTCCCAAAATAATACTTTGCTATATTAAATATTGTAACATCAATATATATTTGTATTCTAAGTTTTCAATTGAAAAATAAAATTTATTACTTCCGTTAAAACTTTTAACACAATAACATAATAATAAAATAAATTATTTAATAAATAAATAAAATTAAATAAAAATTTCAACGTCGATGCCAGGAAAGACCCGGTCCACACTACAATGATTTCAATTTAAAAAATTGCATGAAATTAGGCGTTCTTCATGGTTTAATAAGAAAGGTTAGCTATACACAATCTTTGTATGTGTGTGTGCTGTTTGAATAATATACCAAACAATTTTAAAAGCAATCGAATTCAATGGGTTTTAAAATAGTTTTTAGAACATTTGTGTGGAATAAATTTGTCAGCTTTTCATTGAAACAAACATTTTATCATATCCACAACTCGATTATGTTGAAAAACCTTGGCCTTTCATTCATTTTTCGTGTTTTTTTTTATAAAATGCTCAACATTGGTATTGTAAACAAACCCACTTGTTGCTTTTGTGTTTACTAATTTTGATGTTTTAGGAATTCAGGCAAAACAAGGGTTCTATAGATTTTTTCCATTTAAATCTACCTCTTTACCTATACCATGGCGTTCTTGGATCGCGTTCCATACTAAAGTAATTTTAGGAAATTGCTGTTGTGGGGAACTCGATATAAGAACGCCAATTTTAAGAAATTTGTTCAGTGAAATCGCTCTTGTGTCGACCGGGACAAACAAGCAGATGGTTTCTATTCGACTAATATTGTGAAGCAGAGCATCATCCAGCGCCATTTATGTTCAAAGAGAAAAGCAAGTTTTTGAAGTACGAGGACGATTTTCTAGTTCAAAATCGGAAAAATAGTTGCATCCGATCCGATCGAGTATTTGCTCGCGAATGAATGAATAGAAATATGAAAACCTTTTCGCGCCACCTTGCGTTCTAATAAAAGCCTCGGCACATACGGTCCGTTGGTCCCATGGGATCAACATTTTCCATTCCCACGCTTTCCATATTCTCAAGGACGTGGGAACAGCAAAAAATGTGAGATGAAAATTCGAAATTAGTAACACCAAATTATTATAGCATACAGTTGAAATCGAGTGGATTTCGTAAATCTAAACCAAGCATAATACAAAATGCATATTTGCATTGAATTTACGGTTTTTGAATTAGATTAGCAAATTCACAACTCACCTAATTCAACAACCGTGCATTGATTTATGGATTTTTAAGTGAATGGAGTAAAACGTTGGGTGGTGTTGTACTAGTAAGTCCATTTTCTTCAAAATGTGCGAACCTGGGACTCAATTCTTGTTCTATGAAAATTTGAAATGGAAACTTTTATAAAGGGAAAAACGGTCAAATGAAAAAAAATTATAAAGGAAATATTTTTCATTTCAAATTTTCATAGAACAAGAATCCAGCCCCTGGTGTAAGCATTTTTTTAATTAGTCCCAATTTACATTAGGCGAGTTTACTTGCGGCAATTGTCAGTTTGTAGGTGAGAAAGGGTGCTGAGAGGCAAAGGGTTACCATATGCCTCACCTCTCCTACAAAATGACAATTGCCGCAAGTAAACTCGCCCAATGTAAATTGGGACTTAGTAGGCAAACAAATTTTTGGGGTATAAAGTAATAGGAACTTTGGCTTAAATTTCCTTTAGCGGCACCTAAGGTATGAAGACAATTTTTTCACCACAGTTAGCGCTTTCTATTCTTATTCGAAAATACGAATAATTGACAAAAATTTTACAGAAATCGGCCTAGCCGTTCTCATTTTATGAATTACTATACATTTTTTACACCATTTTTATATATATATAGATATATAAATAAATAATTTTATACATTTTTCTAGGACAATTTCATTCCGAAATTATTGCTCAAAGTATTGTTCAAAGACTTCAAGAAATTATTACATTATTTCATTCATAATTTCGTTTTTTTTTTTAATTTTTGCTGTAAAATAAACACCACCATTTTGTTTCTTTTTTCCGCAGTTTAGTTAAGAGTTTCACTCCTTGGCCCACTTCCTTAGGACCACCATTTTTTACCTTCTTATTTCTTATAGTACATTTACGAAATCGAGTGGATTTCAATTGTCAATTCCATAGCGCAAACGTCAATTAAATCCTTATGAAGTGGGTTAACCCGGCAAAAACTCGAATGTAACCGTACTATAAGCAAGGGAATTAACTGTTGATATCGAGTGGATTTCGTAAATATAAACCTAGCACTTATGCTTGGTTTACATTTACGAAATCCACTCGATTTCAACTGTCAAATCCATAGGTTAAACGTCAAATGAAATCCAGATGAGATTTCATTTGACGTTTGATCTATGGAATTGACAGTTGAAATCGAGTGGATTTCATAATGTTCTATGAAGAACACATAGGTTTTCATAGTTCGATTTATTCATTCAAGAAGCAAACACTCGATCGAATGCCAAATACCATAATTAGGCCCCTGCAAGAATCTACACATTTTTACTACGATAACAATTTTTCCTTTATGTTACCAAAAAAAAGATTCTTGGAGTTCCGGAACAAGCCAAGTGATATACAAGATAGTACTATTTTGAAGGTTTAGGAACACAACTATAGTGTTAGAACATGCTTTGGTGTAAATCAAGATATATTTACCAGTGGTGAGATTCTCTAATGGGTACTTTACACGGTATGTTTTTTACATATGAGTTGTCACTTCTCCCATACAAAAGGTATATGCAAAGTGACAACTCATATGTAAAAAACATATCGTGTAAAGTACCCATAACTAATTTTTTGAGTTACCGACAAAAATCGCTAAAAAATAAAACGCAAAATTACAGAACCAATGTTATCTCTGCCCTACCCTGTACAACATCGAACTCCAAATTGGACAAATGGTGATTGAATTTTACTTACTTTGTTCCAGAACTACGACTTTTACACAGTTTACCAGAAAACCCGTTCCCGTACACAAAAAAGTTGTAAAATGTTCACTTCTCTTTAAACAAAAATGGCGCTGAATGACGCTCTCTTTCAAATCTATTTACTCGACAAATTTGAGCGTGTAAAAAATAAGCTCTGTTCCTTTACTTTTTTAATGGTAAGAGTGGTAAAAGAGAAAAGTGTCAAAATTGTTCGAAATTGCTCTCTCATGAACATTTTTACCAGAAAAGTAAAGGAACGGAAAAATTGTAGATCCGGCAGCAATGTGAGAAAAAAACATAAAAAAATCAATTTTCGTCTTTTATTTCACAGTTTTTAATTTAGTGTTGTCAGTGTTCGACTTTTTCTTCGGTTTTTCGTCCATTTTGTGAAATAATCGTCAAACAAAAGTCGAAAAATCAGTTCTGCCATTTTCTACCTGCAGAAATTTTGCTGGTATCCTGTGGTAGAAGAGAAAGCCATTTTCGCTCTCTCTCCCCTCTCACTCTCCTAAAAATTGCTTCCAGTTTTGCCACTTTTCGGCAGGGATGCCAACTGTTCCGAGTTAAAAATCGCTACAGCCACATACGCACCATAGGTCTGTAGCGATTTTTACCTTAAAACAGTTGACATTCCTGCTTAAACGGTGGTTTTTGTACGTCAAAAATCACAAGTAGCGGGAAAAGCACCAACTTGGCACCCCTGCTTTTCGGGGCTAAGGAACGCTTTGCAGGTTAAAAATGGTAACAAATGGTAGCCTCAGGTAAGTAAAGGAACACAGCTATAGTAACATGGATGCCGGCGTCTGATTGGCTGGTACGCCGACTTTGACATTTGTTCCAGCTTTTTTGACGTTTTTCCATTTTTGCGTTACCGAACTTTTTGAAAAAACTTTTGTGTGGCAACAATTTTTTTCTCTTTCTCTCTTTTACGATTTTTACTATTAAAAAGTACAGGAACAAAGCATATATTTACAAATATGCAAAATGCGTCATAACACACTTTGCAGAAGTGATTCAAAAAAAGTTTAATGCGTTGTAACGACTGTCCCAGTTAATATTAAATACATGATGTAAATATAGCATAAGGCAAACCAGTAACACTGTTGTCAACTTTTTAAACGTTTTGCGATTTAATCTCTTTAAGTGGAGTCGTGATACTATACTTAACAAACCATTTTTATTCCGTTGGCCACTTTTCAATAACAACAATTGTTTAATAAATATGTTTTATTCTTTTTATTATTATTTATACTCTTTCCTTTATAGATTTCTTATAATTTCTTAAAATTATTATCCAGACAAATAGTTAATAAGTATTATTTTAATTATATATAGATAAGAGTCCTAATTTGTTTATATATCGCGTTTTTGTATCATTCTGTTAATCTTCTATTGAACAATTGTGCTTTAAAATTATATATTTTTTTTTGCAAGTCAACAACAGTTACAATTTTCATTATTTGTTTATAAATTTCGAGTGCACTTTTCAAAAAACTTGTTATGTGTATGTGTTTGTAGTTGTAATTAAAAATATAGTATTTATAAATTCTTGTTAATATCAATACATGCATATATAATACACATTAAATTGTGTACATCAATAAGAATTGAGAGAATGAGAGAGTTTGAATTGAGGAATTAAGTAACGAATTAGAAAAAACGTATTTAAACTTATTTGAGAAAGAATTGATTGAGTGAAAAGTTTTATATAAATGCCATGGTAAATATGTATGTATGTAAAAATAATAATATGTAAAAGTAGTGGTGGCATAAGGAAATGATTTTTTTTTTTACAAAATAAAAGGAATGAAAAATTTATGTGACGACAACATGATTTTGCTTTATGGAGATACATATTTCCTAGTGTATGAAGCAGGGAGGGAAACATATATGCTTGCTCAATGTGATGCTGTAATGATTTGTTTTTCTGTTTAGCCTTAAAGGTCGACGATTTAATTAAATTGTTCTGGCATCACATAGGAAATATCATCCCAAGGATGACGGTAAAGACCCTGTTTCAAACGTTTCTGATCCATATAATGGCCAATGAAACCTATGCTTCGACCGAGCACAAACAAGGAATTGATGGCGCCAATATTAATGTACTCCTGGGCTTCCTCGCTGAAAATAAAAGAAAAACAAAAACAAAATTAATAAGAAAATTTGCTTTGAGAGCTGATATCAATGTTTAATTACCTGGTAAATGATCCGCAATTACGTAACATATCCACAAAACAGGTGGCAATAACACCATCAACATTGAGAATCAAATTGGGTTTTTTGCTTGTTGTAATTTTTTCAACTTCTAAAGCGTATTTGAGTAGTGGGCAGGCGGGGAAATTATCCAAAACAAATTCTTTGATGATTTTTACACGTACATCGGGATTATTGATGGACTTGACACGATGACCAATACCCATAATCAATTGACCCTTCTTACGCATTTGATTAACAAATTCCATGGGGTGTAGATTCGAATCATAGGCTTCGGAGAATTGGCGAGCAGCACCATCTAAAGCACCACCGAAACGATCACCCTACAAATCAAAAAATGTTTATGTATTGAGAAGTAATTTAAATCAAGATCTCGCCCTGTCATGGATTATTTGACGTATACAATTTTTAAACAACTTTGATCAAACGAATTAGGGGGCCTATTCTCTAACTTTTTAACAATTTTACTCATTGTTTATTTTACAACAATTTCATTTGGTTGTTTTATTGTTGTAACAAAAACAAAGGAAATTTAAACAATCAGGGTTATCATGAATAAAAATTCCGCGCGGAATTTTTCCCTTTCCCCAATTTCATAATTTTTTATTTCCATATTTAAGTCCAAAAAGGGAATATTTTTGTCAATTCATCAAGAATATTGCATAATTAAGTGATTCAAGTAGTTTTCAAATTTTTAAAAAACTGATTTTAAAGTAATTTCACTTTTTAAAATTATTTTCCTCGCGGAAAATTCCGAGGGAAATATTCATGATAACCCTGAATATCAATAGTTGTTAAAAGTTACAGAATATGCCAACAGGATTGAACAGATTCTCAGATTATTCATGCCAATTTATACATGAGAGTGGATATCTGGTAATAATTAAATATTAAAACAAATATTATGGGATAAAGCCTGACTTTTTTTGGAAAAATGTTGAAAAATGTTTCTGTCCGCATGGTTTAATTTGCAGTACATTTTTCCTAACTTAAATTAAAATAATAGTAATTCCAAAATCTACTTACAATTGTCAAAAGACCACTGACAACCGATGACACCAAATCCTTGCCAGCACGGGCACAAACAATGGTATTGTGGGCTCCGGATACAGCTGGACCATGATCGGCAGTGACCATCAAACACATCTCAAAGAATTTACAAACATAGGGAGGTAAGCAACGTTGGAACCACAACAGTGATATGACACCACCAATACCAACATCCTTGTTCAACACTTCACTAATGGGCATACCGGCATAGATCAATTCTTGACCTCTCTCATCACAAATGGATGTCATAAAACTGGCTGGTTTACGAATTAAACCCAATTCACGAGCCCATGCATAATCCATGGGTACAGTTGGTGGTGGCACTTCTTCACGTGGCACAATGCGACCCGATTTCACCAACTCAGCATAGACTTGTTGCACTAAATCACCCAATGAATCGAAGGAGTCTGGTACATAAGCACCGGCTTCTCTCAAAGCTCTATTCTTAGCTGTGGCAGTTTCACGATCCGAATTGGCACATGAACCAGCATGACCAAATTGTACCTCTGATGTGAACATTGAGGCGCAGGTACCAATACACCAGGCTACCAAGGGTTTGGTTATGCGGCCATCCTTAAGGGCAGCACACACCTCATATTCCTCGGTGCCACCAACTTCACCCAAAAGGACAATCAGCTTAGCATCGGGATCATTCTGATAACGCATAATGTGATCCATAAATGTGGTACCGGGATAACGATCACCACCAATGGCAATACCCTCCAAAACACCATCTGTTGCCTTGGAAATAATGTTGTTCAATTCATTGGACATACCACCGGAGCGAGAGACATAGGCCACACTGCCAGGTCTGTAGAGTTTCGAGTGTAGGATGTTATCCAACATACCACCAGTGTTGCCAATCTTAAAGCAACCTGGCTTAACACCACCCACTGTGGCGGGACCAATAATAGCCACACCCTTCTTGTTGGCAGCTAAAATCATTTTGCGTGTCATATTTTCGGGTATACCCTCAGCAATGATGGCCACCGTGCGAATTTGTGGATATTCCAAAACTTCCAGTGTGGATTCGTAGGCAGAACGCAAAGATGCGAAATTAACCATAACATCGACTTCTTTGTGTTTATTAATGGCATCGGACATTTTCTTATAGACAGGAATCAAAATTTCAGTATGGCCCCAGTAGAATTTTTGCTTATGATCACCGGTGAAGGGGTATACCATGGCAACAACGGAGGGTTCATCACGTCTGCAAAGAAAGGGAATTACAACAATTATTAAACAATTAAATACGTCATTACTCGGCTTTGACGGGGTACGGGGGGTGACCTCTGTCGGGGAGGTACCTAAAAAGTAGACCTTTATAGAAAGTTTTTTTGGGAAATTTTCTCATGAAAGTATGGACTTGCCACCGAAAAAAATTGTACCCTGACTAGTAAACTAGGACCGCACACAAAAAATGTTGCAAAAAAAAAAAAAACGATGGCAGACGAAACCTTAAACTGCACTCTTTACAAACTTTGTGTGGTACCCGATATAGTTATGGTGACCAATGTTTTGAATGAAAATAGAGTACACCTACAAATGTGTAAAAAGTTACAGGCCAAAAAGGGGGCAGAAAACCTTTGGAGGTCTTCTAAAGAACACAGAGGATTTTTGGAGGTCTTCTAAAGTCAACTGAAGAACTTTGGAAGTCTTCTAAATACAACACAAGACTTTTGGAGGTCTTCTAAAGACAACTGAAGAATTTTGGAGGTCTTCTAAAGTCAAAAAAGGCCTTTGAATGTCTTATAAAGACAATAGAAGATTTTTGAAGGTTTTCCAAAGCCAACAGAATACCTTTGGAGGTCTTCTTAAGACAACAGAAGACCTTTGGAGGTCTTCTAAAGACAACCGAAGACCTCTGGAGGTCTTCTATAGACAGCAGAAGATTTTCGGAGGTCTTTTATAGACAACAGAAGATATATTGAGATCTTCTAAAGACAACAGAAGTCCTAATGAGGTCTTCTAAAACCCAAGAATACATTTGAAGGTCTTCTTAGGACAACAGAAGACCTTTGGAGGTCTTTTAAAGCCAACAGAAGATCTTTGGATGTCTTCTTAAGACAACAGAAGACCTTTGGATTGATTCTTAAGACAACAGAAAACCTTTGGATGCCTTCTAAAGCGAACAGACAACTTTTGGTAGACTTCTATAGGCAACATAAGACCTTTGGAGGTCTTTTTATGAACACAGAGGTCTACTAAATACAACACAAGACTTTTGGAGGTCTTCTAAAGGAAACTGAAGAACTTTGGAGGTCTTCTAAAGCCAAAAAAGGCCTTTGGATGTCTTCTAAAGACAAACGAGGTCCCCGATAGACAGTAGAAGATTTTTTGAGGTTTTTTATAGACAACCTTTGGGGGTCTTCTAAAGCCAACAGAAGACCTTTGGAGGTCTTCTAAAGCCAACAGAATACCTTTGGAGGTTTTTTAAAGACAACAGATGACATCTGGGGGTCTTCTTAAGACAACACAAGACCTCCGGGGGTCTTCTTAAGACAACAGAGGACCTTTGGAGGTCTTCTAAAGCGAACAGAAGACTTTTGGGCATCTTCTTGAGACAACAGAAGACATTTGGGCGTCTTCTATTGGCAACATAAGACCTTTGGAGGTCTTCTAAACACAACAGAAAACCTCCGGAGGTCTTTTAAAGACATCATAAAACCTCTGGAGGTCTTCTAAAGACAACAGAAGACCTCTGGGGGTCTTCTTAAGATGACAGATGACCTCTGGGGGTCTTCTTAAGACAACAGATGACCTTTGGAGATCTTCTTAAGACAACAGAATACCTTTGGAGGTCTTTTAAAGCGAACAGAAGGGGTTTGGAGGTCTTCTAAAGAAAACCGAAGACCTTTGGAAGATCAATTGAGGTCTTCTAAAGACAAGAGAAGACCTATTGAGTTCTTCTAAAGCCAACAGAGTACCTTTGGAGATCTTCTTAAGACAACAGAAGATCTTTGGAGGTCCTCTAAAGACAACAGAAGACCTTTGGTGTTCTTCTTAAGACAGCAGACGACCTTTGGAGGTTTTCTAAAGACAACAGAAGATCTTTGGAAGTCATCTAAAGACAACACAAGACCTCCGGGGGTCTTCTTAAGACAACAGAGGACCTTTGGAGGTCTTCTAAACACAACAGAAAACCTCCGGAGGTCGTTTAAAGACATCAGAAAACCTCTGGAGATTTTTTAAAGACATAGGGTTCTACATAGGGTTCATTTATTTCACTGGATTACCTAGGTATTGACATGTATTTGTAAAACAAATCAAAACAACTAAAAAAGTGTCAGTCGGCTTTGCCTACAGATATATACCCTCAGCCAATGTGAAGCGAAACTTTCACCTCCGGACAGATCGAATGTATTTAAGATCTCTTCAGAATTTTGTGGCCATTTTTGGACATTTGAACTTGCCGAATAAAATGTGGATTAGGAATTAACTGCACTAAGACACAAATGTTGAACTTTTGTAGGGCAGGTACCCTTAGGGAGGACCGATATGGGCCATTTTAGAAGTTAAACTACATTTTGATAAAATATTAGGAGATCTAAAGTTTGGACCAAATTGGTTGCCCCATTCAAGTGATATCGTCCTAGCATTTTAGTGATATTTTTTTAAAGGCTTTGTATTGCATAAATGGATTAAATAAATAAATAAATATTGGGGAGAAGTACCGAAAGTTGTGGACCGGTATTGCCCATAAAACTAAGTTTGGATATAATATGACGAAGACCAAATGTTGGACCAAATCGGGTGAACAGTTCGAGAGTTATCGTGCTCTCCGACCGCCACATATGGTGACTTAGGGTTTTTTTACACCTTTCGGGCTGTTTGCCCAAGAAATATGGACTTGCCCCTGAAAAAACTTTTATCATCGTAATGGAGGTAGCGAATGCAAATCGCTTCAACAAAAATCAAAGTGATTCGAGAGCAGGTCTTAAAGTGAACTTATCCGAAATTTTGTGTGAGAGGTACCAGAAGGAGTAGACAAATATAGTCCATATTCGAACCTGATCTATATCTGGTAGATATATTAGGATGTGGAAAGTATTGATTACATCGGTCACTCCCTTCAAAAATGATCGTGCGCAAAAATTTTCCGAATATTTTTGAAGTTTTGTGGGGGAGGTACCTGAAGGAGTGGACCGATATAGCCCATTTTCGAATTGAAACTATGTTTTGATAAAATATTTCGAAGGCCAAATTTTAGACCGAATCGACAGATCCGTTCGAGAGTTATTTTACGCTCCAACCACTACACAAGGTGTTATAGGGGCTTTTTGCACCTTTCCGGCCATTTTCTCAGGAAGTATGGACTTGCCCCTGATGAAACTTGTACCGTCATATGGGGGGAAGGGAATATAAGTTGTTACAACAAAAATCAAAGCGATTCGAGAGCAGGTCCTTAACTGAACTTATCCGAAATTTTGTGTGGGAGGTACCCGAAGGAGTGGGTCGATTGAGTCCATATTAGAACCCCATGTGCAAAGTATAGACCAAATCGGTTACTCCCTTCAAGAGTTATCATGCCCACAAATTTTCCGAACATTTTGGAACTTTAACTAAGTTTGGACAAAATATTACGAAAGCCAAAATTTGACCCGAATAGGTTTATCCGTTCCGGAGTTATCGTACGCACCAGCCAGACAGACAGACGGACGGACATTGCTAAATCAACTCCAAATTGTCTGAAACACATTTCGTCCAAACATACTTGGGGTCTAAAACCATTATTTCGATGAGGCACATTTTGCCCGCATGAAAGTGTATATACCCTCTCTAGCCTAAAGGCTGAGGCAATAAATAGAGGACATAGAGTACGCCCAACGAAAAATAGAGGACAAATAGAGTAAATCAAACAAACAAAAAATGGAGCATGGACACATCTCAGGCGGGACAAGGGAGACTTCTCTCATATCAATGAGTTCACCACGATTCATATTAGCGCAATGATATGGGGACCTACTGTTTATAGCCGAGTCCGAACGGCGTGTCCTAAGACACCACTTGTAGAGAAGTTTTACATGGCTGATATACTCAGGAAATGTCGCCAACATAACTGAGGGGAATTTTGCCTCCGTTGAAAATTTTATGTTGCCTAGCCAGGGAATCGAACCCACGACCTTCTGAGTGCACCCCGGTGGCACCCCACCTAAAATAGATTACTGTACTCTATAATAGAGTACGGTTGGTCATAATAGGTATAGTCAATATTCGGACATAGTCCGAGTCTGTAAGAAATTATACGATACGATGTACAAAGTTTGGACTAAATCGAGAGTTATCTTATCCAGTATATTTGGTGCCGCTTGATGTGAACGAGAGTTTGTGCCCAAACCTCTACTTTTGAAAATATTAAAAACGTTTTCGTTTAAATTTCGAATTTATATTGAAATCTTTTATTAATTTTCTAGTTTAGAGTTAAGCATGATGATCGAAATTTGTTGCAAGTGAAAAGGAAAGCCAAGGACTCGAACCCACACAGCCACCAAAATATGTGACCGGTTTCGCTGTTAGTTGGGCAGCACTTCAAACATATCGACTGTGGAATGGCTTCTCTGTCCTATAACTTTTGGGTTTTCAAATGCAAATGTGTTTTTATACCCTCCACCATAGTATGGAGGGTATATTAAGTTTGTTTTTCCGTTTGTAACGCATTGAAATACTCATTTGCGACCCTATAAAGTATATATATTCTTGATCAGGGTAAAATTCTGAGTCGATCTGTGCACGTCTGTCCGTCTGTGGTAATCACTCCATCCACAAAAAAGGAGATAGGACGCTGAAATTTTGGGAAAATGCGTCTTTTGTTTGCAGGCAGGTCAAGTTCGATGATGGGCTATATCGGTCCACGTTTTGGTATAGCCCCCATATAACAGTACCCCCGATTTACGGTATTTTGACGTTTTTAGCTACATTTCCGGACCGATTTAGCTATAATTTGACATTTAGGGTTCTTAAGTGTCAATAAACTTATGTTACAAAAGTTGTGGACATATGTCCACGTTTTGGTATAGCCCCCATATAACGGTACCCCTGATTTACGGTATTTTGCCGTTTTTGGCTACATTTTCAGACCGATTTAGCTATAATTTGACATTTAGTGCTCTTAAGCGTCACTAAACTTATATAATAAAACTTGTGGACATAGGTCCACGTTTTGGTATAGCACCCATATAACGGTACCACCCGATTTACGGTATTTTGACGTTTTTAGCTACATTTTCAGACCGATGTAGCTATAATTTGACATTTAGAGTTCTTATGTGTCAATAAACTTACATAACAAAAGTTGTGGACATAGGTTCACGTTTTGGTATAGCCCCCATATAACGGTACCCCCCATTTACGGTATTTTGACGTTTTTAGCTACATTTTCAGACCGATTTAGCTATAAATTGACAATTAGGGTTCTTAAGTGTCAATAAACTTATATAACAAAACTAGTGGACATAGATCAATGTTTTTGAATAGCCCCCATATAACGTTACCGCCCGATTTCAGGTATTTTGACATTAAAGGCTCCCATCAAAAACTATCAACATAGGTCCATGTTTTATTATAACCCCTATATAACGGTAGCTCCCAATTTCTAGCCCACCGAAAATTGTCAACATACATAGTTAGATATAGGCACCATAAAAAAGGGCCTACCGAATGAAACATTTTATGTACATTATCTGACATTTTAACGTACCCACTTAAAGTTGGGGACAGGAATGAAAACTAATTATTCCATTTTAGTTCAGAATATTTTATGGTGGAGGGTATGAAAAGTTCGGCCCGGCCGAACTTAACGCTTTTTTACTTGTTTTTATATAATTACGGATATTTGGCCGTCAAATTGCTTTTTCTTCATGACAAACGCCTTTTTGCGCTGCCTTTGAGGTTATGAGTTTGGCTTTGAACTCTATTGAAATCATTTCTGTTCACATTTCCATTTTGTAACACCACTTACCTGCAAATGAAATCGAAATCCAACATCGATTGCACTGCTCTCTGCTGCATACCCCAGACGAAGGCTTTAGTCTTATTGGTGAAGAATTTGCGGGTTACATTAACGCAACCATCAGCAACGTCATTGTTGATTTTACCATCATCTGCCGAGATAGGTGGGAGTTTAATCGTTTGTTGGGGTGAACCTAAAGCTTTTTGTTCTTTTTTTGGAATTTGTTTCAATTAGGGTGTAGAGGTGTGTTTTTTTGGTGATTGATTTTGATATGATTTTGAACATTACCATACACAAAAATGAATGATTGTTGCAAAATAATTTTGTTTGAAGGGTATTAAAAAAGATTTGTTTTTTTGTATTGTTTTGCAGGCACACAACGCAGTTGTAGTATTGGACAATCACGATCAGACGTACACACGAGGAGACAACACGGCATTAAACGACAGGATTTGATACGATACATACCACGACGAACGATACCAAATAACGTAGGAGAAATGATGATGATAACAGTTGATTCAACAATTCATCAAACACACGGTAGTGGTGGTGGTGGTGGTAGGGAGGTAGGAGACAACATACACATAGATGGGAATAAAAGGTGGTACCAAAATAATAATCATAAGAAACAAATCAAAGGAACAAAACAAAATATAGACGAATAAAAAACACACAAAATGATCACAAGGGAATGGTTAGTATGATGAAGAATGGAATTGTTATGTAGGGGTAGATAATAAAATGGGAGTTGTTATCATAAAGGTAGTAGAAAAGAAACAATTATCACAAAATAAATTTGCCAAATTACAGAGTAATAGAAAGAAAAAATTCATAAATCAATTACATAAAACAAGAGGATACACATATAATATTTTCGTTCCAAAACATGTGAGAAATAGACGAAAAAGATGAAAAGAAATGTTACAATATATTCTGTATGTTATATGTATAAAAAAAGAGAGAATACATATTTTAGGGGAAATTATGTTTGATAAGAGAGCTTAATGAAAAGATTTCATGCCATTTTTAAATAAAATGTCCTCCTGGAAGACTAAGCGAGAAAGCAACTGCTTTCTATTTACTATTCACTTTCAAAATATCTTTATTTCCACACAGAACCATTAAACCACATAAAAGAGAGGTACGAAGGGTGCCACCCACTACATCAATTGATGTTCAAACAAGTAAGGAAGTATCAGTGTGCCCCAAGGAGGGGTGCTCTCACCGTTACTGTGGCTACTTGTTATAAACAATATTTTGACTGATCTGGACAATCAAGGTATAAAAATTGTTGCCTATGCGGACGACGTTGTACTACTGATTTCCGGTAAGTTTCCGTCAACCATTTCGGAGCTTATGCAAGGAGCATTATCGACGCTGTCGCGCTGGGCTAAGGCCAATGGCCTTGGAGTAAACCCTACCAAGACAGAACTGGTAATGTTCACGAGAAAGCGTAAGCTCGGCGTATTTGTACCACCAACACTGGTTGAAGTGCAGATTCAGCTCTCGCCCGAGGCAAAATACCTTGGCACAATCCTGGACTGTCAATTGCGAGGGAACAGGAATGCTGTGGAAAGGGCGAATTGCACTTTATTCATGTAAGAATTCTATTGGGAAAAGTTGGGGTCTAAACCCATCGATTATACACTGGTTGTATAACACCGTGGATAGACCCATCTTATCCTATGGTGCTCTTGTTTGGTGGCACTCACAGCGCCAAAAATCGACATCCGGTAGGCTCATAACTGGAGCCACCAGGAGCACACCACGGGCTGCTCTGAACGCAATGCTGAACTTAAAACCACTGAATCTCAGCATTAAGTGTCAGGCAACTCGCAGTGCCCTACGGCTGCATGAACAGGATCTATGGCGCGTTTGTACCTATGGGCATGGATGTATCCTGAACGAATCAGGCATAAATGTGAACCAACGCGGAAAACTGAGCGACTATATATCACCAGTCCTGAGATTTGACGATATAGACGTCGTTATACCTAGTAGGGACGACTGGAACCGCAGTAACCCCCCTCTGGACGGTCTGGCTTTTTATACATACAGGTTCCAAGATGGAGGAAGGTAGCGGGGCTGGCGTCTACTGTGAAAGGCTATCTCTTGAGTATACCTACAGGCTAGACAGCAACTGTAGTGTTTTCCAGGCTAAAATCTTCGCGATTTGGAAGGCAGCGGAATTGATAAAAAGTTTGAATGCAGAAATCTTTGAACCGGTGACTATCTTTGTGGATAGTCAAGCTCTTAAAGCCATCAAATCCTGCAACATCAAATCCGATGTCGTCCTTAAGTGTAGATCAGCCTTGGAAACGCTAACTAACGGCTTCCGGCTATGCTGGGTACCAGGACACCGCGACTATTTGGGTAATGAAAGAGCAGACGAATTAGCTAGACGAGGATCGCAGTCTACAGATCTATCTATCGCTGACTCTATCAAACCACCCATTTGTCATTTCTTTAAAAAAATTGAAACGTTCTCTGACGAAAGGGCCAGTGAATTGTGGCAAGATCCATATGGCCGTCTCTGTCAATCAAAAGAACGAACTCTCTGTTGAACCTGAGTAAAGCTGAAGTTAGAGTAACGACGGGAGTCATTACTGGATACTGCTATATCAGGGCCCATACCATCAAATTTGATGAGGATGTTACTGACTACTGCAGACTCTGTGAGGATGAGGAAGAGTTAGAGACGATCGAGCGCATCCTGTGTCGTTGTCCAGCCTTGGCTCGCAGACGGCATAGGTTAGTAGGTGTTCACTTTCCTCCGTGTCTAACTTTCTACTCAACTGTGGAACCTGCTGTGATCTACAACATCATCAAAAATCTGAAGTGGCTGGGACAGCGCAACCTGAACGCGTAAATTAATTCAACTATTCTGCCTACCATTAAAAAAATAAATTTTTTTCCTCCTCTAAAACTTTCTTGTAATTTATTCGTTCTTTACTTTACTAACAACTTCCCCTTTTTATTTCTTCCCCCTCTCCTCTCTTTTCCATCTCCTCTTTTCTTGCAGCTTTTTTCTACTGGATGATCAGAATGGACCGGAAGATCTCCGAGTGACGCTGTCACAAGTTAGTGGCTGCACATCCCCTAACCTAACCTAATCAGTGAGCTGTGTCGACAGAGATATACCCTCGGCCTCGGACCTAAAGTAAAGAAGTAAACACAACATTTTTGAGGTCTATAGGGTTTTTGTACCGTCGTAACTAGGACCCAGGCGAGCCCTAAAGGGCACTTTTTGCAATCTTTGTATGCGAGGAACCCGAAAGAGTGTTCCGATGTAGTCCATATTCGAAAATACTGCGCTGTAAGAAAAAATATGAGCTGCAGCGTTTATCCAAATCGGTTTCTCCTTTCGAAGTTTATCTTACATACTACCCAGTTTAGTTGGTGCCGGCAGTCTTTTTAGAGATTTTGGGCCATTATCGAAGGAAGCATGGACATGTTCCCCTACAAAATTACGCCGTTGAAACAGGCTGCTGCACTTTCCCTTAAAGTTGTGTGGGAGGTACACAAAGGACTGGAGCGATATGATTCACATTCCATCCTGACATTACTAGATAAAATAATACGATGTGCAAAGTTTGGATCAATAAAAAACTCCCTGCAAGAATTATCCTGCGGAGAGTTATCACTTAATCGCTTTGTGTGGGAGGTACCCAAAGGAGTGGATCGATATAGTCCATACTCAAACCCGATCTATGCCTGGAAGTGACATTACCACAAAAAAAGTTATGACCAATTCGATTACTCGCTTCGAGAGTTGTCGTGCGCACCATTTTAGCGAAATTTGTTGAACTTTTGTGGGGGAGGTGCCGGAAGGAGTGGACCGATATGGCCCATCTTCGAATTTACACTATTTTTGGGAAAAATATTACGAAGTGCAAAATTTGATTCGTATCCGTTGATCCGTTCGAGAGTTATCGTGTGCAGCAACCAGACAGGGGTAAATAAAAATTCGTGTGAATATCCCCAAAGAGGAGACTTTTCTCATAATAACCGCGTTATATGTGGCCAACAAGATTTTTATATCTGCATCCCAAGTGGTGCAGGGTAGGAACATGAGGACCGTGTTCCTTCCAGGCAGTCGAATGTGACCGCTATAAACTTGGGGTAGTTGGTGGTAGGAATTCTGTTACCATCGACCAGGATATTCAGTTCCAAGTTCGTCTAGCAGTAAATGCCGGGAACAAAGTTGGCGTAGATTTGATTTATTGATCGATGTTTTTATATTCCTTGCTCGGGAAAAAGTGATAAGATTGGCTAAATATGAGTTCAGCTTTTCACAAAAGACATATATAATTGATTGTCCAACACTTCAAAACTTCATTGACAGTATCAAAAGCTTTTAATAAGTCGAGCACCAAAGCAGTCCTTTCGCACGGCCTGTTCTGGTTGGGTAATCGACTAATAGGTGTGGAAATGGGGTACAGCACAGTTAAAGTTCTGTTTACGAAACCATCCTGATGATAGGCATTACCATGGACATTCCTTAGGGTCCAACGCTTTAGATGATTTAGCGTTCCTTATGGTATTTGTAACATCATTCATTGTAAGTTGTGGTGGTTCCTCTTCGGCAGTACTCGACACTAGCAAGGTGCTCGACAAATTGTCTATTAAATTAAATCGCTTGTGGCGGTTTTGTTTTCATGATCTTTCTCGCTGTTTTAACTACACAAAATATTCTGAAAAAGCGTTTATAGTTTAGTTTATCACCACCTTCCTTATTTCGCGCCCAAAATACCATTTGACTTAATTCGTTTCTACTGAACTAATTCATCTGTTTGGTCCAAAAACAATCTTGAATTCCTAGAATACACTAAACTGGGAATGTGCCCAGATCAAACCTATTCATCATACTCCTGTTCCCTTCCGTTACACAAGGCTTTCAACTCATATTCTTGCGTTTCTAATTTTTTTTTTTTCATTTACTCCCATCTCAACACTTATATTAAGCAAGCATTATGGGTTTCATATGAATATTGGCAATACATTATAAGCTCCATTTGGAGCAGCACATGCTATATGATATTTCCTGTTTCCAAAATATGTATGTACATGAAATCTTTTCTTTTTATCCTTAACTAAAATTTGATTAAAAATACAAAATAAAGTCAATCATAAATTTTTAATAGCTTTCAAAAACTTACCACCATTGACACAATCACCGGTTAGAGTTCTCAGCTCTGGTTGGGCATTCTGGCCGCCAGGCAATAAAAAGTTTGCAGTTGAAAATTCAGCATTAGCAGCTGTGGGAATGGGACGTTTACCCAAGGCCATACCACAAATAGCTGTCATGTGAGTTTCAGGGCCAAAAACATGCAATGGAATACCCAAAGTGCTACCAAATTCGCGCATCTTGCGTAAGCCCTCTTGATAATTGGGACCAGCACGACGCACAAAAATGGACACATTGTGTTCTACCAATTTGGGTTGGAATTCCCGTAGGGCGGTAATAATACCACGGAAAGTGGCTGCAACATTTGTGAAATTGGCAATGCCACCACCAGTGATCAAAACCTTCCCGTCAGGATGTTTGGGTGAGGAGGTCATTAGATTCAAAATTGTTTTGGCATATTCATAGGTTTGTTGTTCCGAGGGAGCGCCACTGTATTCGCCGTAATTGGCCAATTCAGCGGCACCACCTAAATCACAAATTGTATCCGAATAAATAACACTGGCACCGCCACCAGCAACCATGGTCCAGATGCGACCATTTCTGTTTAAAATTGTAAGCTAAAAAAAATAACAACAATAAATTCCACAAATTAAACAACAAAATAGTTTTGTTTTCACCTTCAAAGAAGCACCACTCTTGGCATCCAAATCAGCAATATAGGCTTCCTCAGGAAAAGCATCACGACCGAATGGTGGGGGATATTCAATATCACCCCATTTAGGACGGCAAATGAAATCAGCGGTTGAGTCCAGCTTAGCCGCCAAATCCAATATAAACAAATCGCTATCGGTAACAACCAATGGATTAATTTCCAAATATGTAAAATACAATTCAACATAGGTCTTGTACAGGGCATTAACAAAATTAGCAACACGTTCTTTTTTAGCAGCAGGCACATGAGTTAAGAGTTTCTCATTAATATCGTTCAAAGACAGTTCAGTGTTTACGGGAACATCCAATTTTAAGGCCTTGGAATCAACATCACCAATATCAACACCGCCTTGGTGATAAAATAGAATGGTATCAGCCGTACGATGAGAGTAAATGCAAACATACATTTCTTCGGCCTGTGGACAAAAAGAAGAAACATTTTTTAAACAATATTTTAAGACAATTCTTTATTAGTTAATACTTACATCTGTGTGTGGAACAAATGGTTCTATGATAAAGTTCCTTAACTTGCCAACGGCATTGCCAATTTGTTGATCTTTGTTCATGCGTTCGCCAACCCATTGTTTAACTTCTTCAAAGTTCTTTTTAACACCAACTAAACCCAATTTTCCACGTCTTTTGATGAGTTGATCTGGTTTTACGACCAAGGGCTAAAAGTACAAAATTAAAATGGGGAAATGAGATAAAATGTACTCTCAGAGTTTGACGTCAAATAGTGTTAGTTTGTATATAAAAGATCTAACGTAATATGACAGCTATTTAAGTATGCATTTTATTAAATGCCAAATCACAACATTAATAATAACAACACTAAACAGGGAAAACAATGTCTTATCGTTGCAAATAACACATACTACTATTGACCCATATGTCCGACGCAGCACACTCACACACCCCTACTATTGCAAATGCACACATCACCTGATTTAAGTCAATAGTTTTGTGTGTTTTGTTTTTCAATTCAAAACAAATATTTTTATAAGTTAGCAGAAAGTTAGCTTATGCCCAAGGGGAGTATATAGACTTTGATACGGTGAAAAATGTGCCCCCCATTGAAACAAAAATGTGCCGCAAACCTGTTTGAGGCAATTTGGAGACTAGGATAGCTGGTAGTAAAAAGTAGTAAGATAAAAGTTGATGGCATCAACGCTCAGAATTCAGGAGACCTCTCAACTATCAATGAAAGTATCCGGATTCATATTACCTCAATAATATGAGACCTATTTTTAGAACGCCGAGTACGAGGAGTGCCTTATGGCTCCACTTGCAGTAAAAGTTATACATGCTTGAAATACTTAGCAAATGTCGCCAAAATTTCGCTGACGGGTATTTCTACCGTTGAAAACGTTGTGTTGTTTAGGCTGAGAATTGAATACGTGCATTCAGTGTGTAAGTCGTCCAGCAGTCAAGCTAAATATACAAGTAGAAAACTACAAAGTATCTGCATCTGCACCGCAAATAATTAAAACAAACGAAATCAGTTTTGAAAATAGGCGAAGAATAATGTTAGCCAACAGAAGCTACAAACTTTGGACAAAGTGAACAATTGGTGGCCTATCGCTAAACAAAAATCACATTCTACATGGACTACTTGTAACATCTGCCCTGGCGGTGAATAACGGAGTCGTATAAATCACGGTGACGTAAGGGGTGGAAGATACCAAGGAACGGTCCTGACCGGTTTTAACATGGCAAAACCCAGGATTTATCTTGGTCCCTCTTTCATCTCAAGTGGACACTGACCTCCCCGTGGTGTCACCTGGGGAACTGCCTTTAACACCCGTTAAAGGTAGTGAGCTAACTTTGGTTTGGGCGTCGGGCTAGTAACCTTCCCTAGAAAAAACAGCCTACTATGAAAAAACGAAAGAAAAGAAAAATAAACCCCTCTAAAGTTGACGAACCCCGCAAACGTTTTAAGGACCATGATCTGCGAATCTGCACCTGGAATGTTCGCACTCTTTATAGAGAAGGTGCAGTCTTCGCATTGGCAGACGTACTTGTCGTACAAGGCCGATATTACTGCCATACAGGAAATACGATGGATTGGGAAAGGCGTCACAACAACACCTAAAGGTGACGCACTGTATTATAGCTGCCATGACGTAAATCATGAGTTTGGTTGCGGATTCGTAGTTAGTCGGAGACTAAAACATCTGGTATCCAGCTTCACCCCAGTGAATGAAAGACTTGCTGCAATTCGAATAAAAGCTAAATTCTTCAACATCAGCTTTATTTGCGCTCATGCTCCCACTGAAGAAAAGGACGAACAGACCAAAGATATATTTTACGAGCGCTTAGAAAAAACATATGACCTTTGCCCTGCCCATGACATTAAAATCATTCTAAGCGATTTTAATGCCAAAATTGGAAAGGAGAATATCTTTGGCCCAACAGTCGGGAAATTCAATCTCCACAGTGAAACATCTGACAATGGTATGAGGCTGATAGACTTTGCAGCTGCAAAAAACATGGTAGTTAGCAGTACCAGATTTAATCATCTCGATATTCATAAGGGCACCTGGCTGTCTCCAGGTAAAAGAACAAGTAATCAAATTGATCATGTTGTGATAGATGGAAGATATTCATCCAGCGTGTTGGATGTACGATCGTTCCGAGGCGCAAACATTGATTCGGACCACTACCTTGTTGCAGCAAAGGTACGTACCCGTCTAAACGTTGCAAATAAAGCACGAACAGACACAACGCGGAAGTTGGACATCGATAGGCTGCAAACACAACAGATAGCCACAGCATATTCCACTCAACTAGCCCAATTGCTTAACGCGAGCACTCCTTGTCCCGATAACATAACAACACAATGGCAAAATATTGCCCACTCCATGCAAACAGCCGCAAAATCCATACTTGGATTCCAGAGACCTCCACAAAGGAATTCATGGTATGACCAGGGGTGTCGTGCTGCTACCGAAGAGAAAAATGCGGCATATAGAGCTACCTTACAATCAGTAGCAACGCGTAGCGCACGAGAGAGATATCGGGAGAAAAGGAGAGAAGAGAAACGTCTTTTCCGCAAGAAAAAGAGAGAAATGGAAAAGCGGGAGTGCGAAAAAATCGACATGTACAGGAGCCAGAATGAAGTTCGAAAATTTTACCAAAGAGTGAAACATCAAACAGATGGCTTTGGTACAGGCACATCCTCCTGTAGAGACCAGCAAGGTTATCTGGTAACCGATACAGATAGCGTGCTCAGGATATAGAAGGAACATTTCTCCAATCTGCTGGTATCCAATAGTAGCGAAGACGATGATGCCACAGATCTAATCCCAGAAGATGGTATAGAATGTATACCGCCCGGCCAAGATGAGGTAAAAACAGCAATCAACCGGCTGAAGAATAATAAAGCAGCAGGAGCCGATGGCTTACCAGCCGAGCTGTTTAAAACCGGAGGCGATGCGCTGATAAGGTGTATGCATCAGCTAGTTAGCACCATCTGGCAGGAAGAACGCGTACCCGACGATTGGAACCTGAGCATCCTATGTCCCGTCCACAAGAAAGGAGATAAGACTGTATGCTCCAACTATAGGGGCATAAGTCTTCTCCCTATTGCCTATAAGATAGTGTCAGGGATACTGTGCGAACGACTAAAGCCAATGGTCAACGAAATAATTGGATCATACCAATATGGCTTTAGACCTGGCAAGTCCACCATTGACCAGATATTTAGAGATGCAGATCGACACATATAACCTTTTTGTCGATTATAGAGCACCATTCGAGAGTCCACTCCGATCAAAGGTATTCCATGCAATGTCTGAATTTGGTATCCCCGCAACGCTCATCCGGCTTTGTAAGATGACTTTAACTGATACTAGGTCCTCAGTTAAAATTGGAAAGAACCTCTCCGAAGAATTTTGTACCAAAAGAGGTTTCAGACAAGGAGACAGCCTTTCGTGTGACCTATTCAACATTTTGCTGGAAAAGGTAATACGAGATGCAAATGTCAAAAGAAATGGCACAATTTACACCAATAGCCACATGTTACTTGCTTATGCTGATGACATAGACATCATGGGACGCAGAATCTGCGAAAGTGGGTCTGGCGGTAAACGGCGAAAAGACCAAATTGATGGTGTCGACGCGCAAAGCGTCCATAGAGCTCGGACCAAATGTGGAAGTTGGTAGCTACAATTTTGAGGTAGTTAAGAATTGTATTGGCCAACAGATGCTACTATGGTTTAAGTAAGCAATTTAAAAACAAAGCCAGAAGCTCAGAAGCATGGGTACTTGCGCAGGCAGATAAGGCAGTGCTTGGTGTGTTTGAGAGGAAAATTCTTCGAAAGATCTAGGGGCCGATTTGCGTTGACGGTGAATATCGACGTCGTATGAACCACGAGCTATATAAGCTATACAAAGACATGAATATAGTTAAACGTATCGAGATGCAACGATTGCGTTGGCTAGGCCATATCATGAGAATGAGCGATGATGAACCCGCTAAAAAGGCGTATGAATCGGCAGGCCTAAGCTTCGATGGAGAATACAAGTGGATGAAGAAATGAAAGGTGCGGTATTCCAAAAAGTCAAGCGAAAAACAGAGAGGAATGGAGATCTTTTCTTAGTTCGGTCTATGGAACAAGTGTTCTGTAATGGCCAACTAAGTAAGTAAGTAATAAATCACGAACTGAACCATACTTATACGGACCGACATTGACATAGCTAAACGCGATTTTTTTAGAGATTTTGGAACATTATGACGGGAAACATGGACTAGGCTAAAATAACATTAAAACAGACAAAAATTTCTTTCCGTAAAAAATTCAAAGCGATCCTTCAAAAGTCTTTAATTTGCTTTTAATAGAAAATTTTCAAACTCTTGAGGGAGGTATCTCAAAAGGACATTCCTGGAACTTAATGTGCAAAGTTTCAGACAGAGCGGACATTCAATTTGGACGATATTGTGCTCATTCGTCATCCTAAGCAGGGGCTTAGGACGCATTATAACAGGAAGTACGTACTTGTTCCCTAAAAACATTGTGCCATCGTAATGGGACCGCAATGACAACCTACTGCTGCTTTCACTCATTTTAGGTTTTTATTTCGTAAAAATTAAAAAATTTAGTTCTTAAAGACGACATTGAAAAAACAACCTTAACCTTTTGTTTGTTTTGTATACATTCTTGCTGTATTTTATGTAGATTATATACAATTAAAATATTTAATGACACTTCAAATATCTCATACTTTGTGATTTAGATTTCAATTTTTTAGTTTCAATGTTTTATTTAAAAAAAAAATACCTTGTCTTAGAAGGTTTAGTGGAAAGATTTTTTAAATGGCAATAATTACCAATTAAATTCACCTCATTTAATTCAACCTTGTGTATATATTAAGTACAAATTCTATTGAATTCCTGTCATTGAAAGAGGTGTTATATATAAATTGAGAAAAACAAGGCAATTGCGCATTTTTGGTACTATTAACCGTAAAAAAATAATATAAAATAAGTTGTTACAATGTCACTGATCCCTATTAACCACGTAATAAGCCGAGATTAAAAAAATTGTTTTAAAATATTTTATCTTGAATTAAGCAATTTATATTCAGCTTTTGAAGAACGTCATCGGGAACATGATTTTTATCAGTTTATTTATAGAAAAATAAACGTCATGACTGGAGCATTTAAATTTAGTAAAAAAAACATTTCAATGTTTGTTGTGTCTCTTCGGCCCAAGAGAGACTGGGCCAACAAACTCGTAAAAAATATGAAGTATATTAAAAATAAATATAAAATAAATTAGAAGAAATTCCATTTCATTTAATTTCAAACAATTAAAAAAAGAATCAGTCAGCTTTGCCGATAGGTACTACCCTCAGCCTTGATTAAACAAAAAACATGAACATTCATGAGACTGAATAATAAATATGTCCCAAAAAGATCGGAATAGCACGGGAAGACCAAGTTTCCGATTGAGACCAGTGAAAATATGGAAAGCATTTTATGTGATTTTGGAGAGATAAAATAAAATATATTCAGATTTGGTGATCTATTCTCAGTTCATCTTATGGGACAAATGTTCCGTAGCGATCCGTCTAAATAAGTAAGGTTCTTAGAAGTTTCATTTCAAAACGATTCATTGAGCAATATTCCCATTTTTGTATCTTATAAAACAACACAAAATAACTTAAAATACTTTGACAATGCATGGACCCAAAAACCTACAATTTAAAAATACTTTTGTTATCTCTAAATTTGAGTGTCATATAAATGACATTTGTTCGCACTCTAAAAACTTGCTGGGGGGTAAACTATGCCGCCAAGAAGTATAGAACATTCGCTACATTTTCATTAGTCTTATCATTTTTCACTAATTGGGATGAAACTGTTGCCATCACTGTTTGCTGATAATTATAAAATTTGCTAACATAAAAAATGGCAATTAATTAAATAAAATGATTATGTTACTGTGCGCTATGAAAAATGAGAGACACACAAATAATAAATATTTTCGCTTTTATAGTTTGGATAGTGGAACCTCGATAAAGTCAATTAATAGTCGAACTCAGATGGTATTGATGGTGCAAGAGGGGCGTGCTAACCAACCATGTGCATCACAAAGGTAACCAAAATTAAAAACCAGTAAGGAAAGGATCAAAGTCGGGCGGGGCCGACTATATGATACCCTACACCAATGTGGTGAATAGGTAAAATATATATGGGAACTAAATCCAAATGTGAACCAGATTACGATGTAATTTGGCACATACATATATTTCTAGACCAAACATCGTCACACATTCCAAATTTCATCAAAATTAGACATACATAGCGTCTTTGGTGCATCAAATACCTTAAATCGGGCGAAAATATATATGGGAGCTATATCCAAATCCGAACCGATTTCTATAAAATTTGGCACTCTTATTTCTAGACCAAATTCCGTCACACATTCCATATTTTATTGAGATCGGACATACATATTGTTACGAATGTAACTGATAGGTTTAAGTTAGTTTAGTTTAATTTCCGTTAATTTAAAAATTTGAATTGTAACGTAAAGTTTTATTACGCAGTTACTTTATTTAAGCAACAACAATTATCATGTAGAATTATCTTCATTATTCTAGATGTTCTTTACCTTTCATTAATGTGCTTTTATTTTGTTTGCCATAGTCATGTAATTATTGTTTAGTTTGTCACTTCTTTTCTTACATTTATTTGTTGTTGTAATTATGTCATTGATCATCCCCCATGTATGTATGTGAGTATGGTTGTTCGCTTAGTGCGAATGTGCGTCTGTGTGTTCGTTGTACAGATTCGAGGTGTTGCCATATGCTCTAGATATTTCTCGAACAGGGAGACTTTGGGATATAAATACAGGGGAACTGGCAAGGACGGAGGAGTTGTGTTTTAAGCGTTGAACTGAACAGATCGGTTAAAGAAGTGCTGCGTGCTAACTAGAGACAAGCTGTGTGCTAAGTAATTAAAGTCGATTCCGAATAAGTGTAATAAAGTAAATAAAGCATTGTAGAAACGTAATCTAAAACGAACCCTGTTTTATTTGGTACAAATCGTATCGGTGAATAAAACAACGTCTACACGGACATTAGTTAAATCTAATTCCGTAACAATATATAACGTGTTTCGTGCACCAAATACCAAATATCAGCCAATAATATATATTGGAGCCATATCCAAATCTCAAACGATTTTGATATAATTTGGCACACGTATTTCTAAACCAAATTCCGTCACACATTCCATATTTCATTGAGATTGGACATATATAACGTGTTTCGTGCACCAAATACCAAAAATCGGTCGAAAATGTATGTGGGAGTTATATTCAAATCTGTACCGATTTTGATATAATTTGGCACATTTTTCTATAGACCTAATTCAGTAACACATTCCAAATTTCATCAAAATTGGACAAATACAGCGTCTTTGGTGCATCAAAAATTTCAAATCGGCCGAAAATATATATGGGAGCTATATCCAAATCTGAACCGATTTTCACCAAAAGCAATAGCGTTCTTCATTAGGATAAAAAAAAAAATTATCTTCCCCAATCTTCAGCCAAATCGAACAATAAATGCGATCTGTACGTTGCGAACGGATGGACGGACATGCATAAATAGACTCAGAAAGTGATTCTATGCATATCCCTAGAAGGAACTAAGGGTCTATCTCTTTTCCTTAGGCATGTTAAATACAAATGCACAGGGTGGTGTAGGGTATAAAAATCTGCAAGAACAAAGTCGCAATGGTTTTGTCATTTTGTTCCGATTTTATATAGTGCCCTTAAAATAGAGGTTTAACTGTATTTAGATAATGTCATATTCTAAAAAAATTCCCACTCTTCTATCATCTGTTGCGTAGCTCAGAAATTAATCTAAATAAGCATAGAATAGCTGTCGTTTATACACACAAACAACAATGAATGGCACACGATTTAAAGCACAAAAGCTACAGTTCTGAGAGATAGTCAATAACATCTGTTTAATTCCGTCCGCGTCGTACATTAGTGGTGGCGTGGTATACCTTTCGATTACAATTAAGCCATAAAATTATGAGGAGACAAAGCATTCTAAAAGTTTATATATATGTACAAAGCAAAACTGTAGAATGGCAAAGCCGGCCGGTTGGCCCCATTACCATGGGACAACAATTTATGTATACGACTGCAGCATTGAAAGAAAATGACAAAAAAACTATACCGCACCCTATAATCACGAAGTAAAATAAACAAATAACCTTGAATTTGATGAGGCGAACATTGAGAGTTCAATGTGTTGTCAGCAGCAGCAACACAAGTACGTCATTCTCAGGCTCCTTATAATTATTGTTTAAAGAATAAAACACATCGATTAGATTTAATCTTTAGGTCGCAGCTATTAACATTTCAAGTAGAGACACAATGACAACAAATGCAGAATATTTAAACTTAAGCAGAAACTATGTGTGGAAATAAGGATTTTAGTTTTATTTTTCCAGACCTCATATATAGTGCAGAATAAACACGTGTGCAGTGATAGCTTACGCCTCCTTTCTGCTTCTCATAGAGTTTGCAGAAAATCAGCAAAATAAGTTGATTCCTTTGTAGTACAAGTGCATAATTCATTCTGCAGTAGGCTAATATTATCATTGCAATGCAACGTGAACAACACACGATTCCATTTTTAGACTTATCGCATCTTCAATAAAGTTAATATTTATTATTGCCCATAACAACAATGATAGGTTGTGATTACCGGTAGTATTATAATCAATTTAATGGGAAAATACAATCTTTATCTATATTTATATTTTGATATTGACCAATTGAAGCGAATCAAGTGATTTTTGGCTTAAAATATTGTCATGCTTTTTATACTAAAATGAGTCATGGACAGTTGGTAACTTGTAGGGATAGGAAGATAAGTTAGTAAGTTGACTACATTTGGGGTCAATTGAATGGAAAAATTAAAATTATTAAAAACTTTCGGAACATTATTAGAAATTATAAATCTAATATCCGAAAATGGATATTTTTTCATGTCATTACAAAAATAGCTAATTTTTCGGAAATTATGTTAAATTATGATTTTAATCACAATGACTCACACTCCTATTATTTTGATAAATCTATTTCGTTAAAAACACATAATTTCAATCGTTTTATATTTTACCGGCACCCCTCTAATTTTAAATGCAGCTGTATATATTAGCATCAAATATCATAGTCGACCTTCAATTTATTTTATTTTATTAGGATTTATTTTAAATAAGCTTTCTTCTTCTTTTAATACTTCCCTTGGACTTTAGAATGATCTAGAGTGTTGTATATTGATTTGATTTATCACAAAATCAAAGTTATTAACACAATTCACACGAATTATTATTTAAAATATGTATGATATTGTATAATATATTATAGCCTAAATATGGTTTAACGGTGGTTGGTTATTGCTTTCACTGTTGTTAATAGTACGTTTTCGTTCATTTCGTTTATTTTTTTTTTTTTGCAATAGTAAAAGAAATTTGCCCATATCTAATTGATGAGTTTTTTTGTTTTGTTTTGCGTTTTTGTCTATTTCATTGATTATTATGCAAGGTTGTTTGCGGTGGCAAATGTTATGCTTCAACACACATTCCATATATTATTGTATTGCTGCTGTTGTTGTTTCTTCACTTTTCAACTGTTAACTCATGAATCCATTATGATCGCGCTTTTTTGCATATAAATTAAAATTTATTATACATATATGGCTTTACTCATCACTTTTTTTGTCATAGTTTGATGAATGGTGGTCATTCAATCGATATTTAAAAGACATATTTTATGTAATTTTAATTTGGGGTATCTGTTACAGTCACAGTGAACTGCATCACGTCTTGTCACTGGAACAATAAAAAAAATTCATCAGGCTACGATTTATATTCAGATTGGTGGTCTTAGACACTAGGCTAATTTTGCTGTAAAATCAAAAACTGGTAGCGTCACTTAATTTTGCTGGGCAATATTGAGTGAAATAGGATTGTTAATGAACTAACTAGGAGAAGATGATACTAATCGTCTGGACATTATGGTGGAGGATTGTTAGTTTTGTTTTTCCATTGAAAAAACTCATTGGGGGTTATCATGATCGGCAATTCCCCAAAAGCGGAAAGGCAAAACTCACGGGGAAATTTCATTCATGATAACCCCCATTATGTTTTATTGTGCGAAAGCCGTAGACTTGGTTTAACGAACCCGATGCAAGGTGGTATAGAGGTTGTTGTTGTAGCAGCTTCTACAAGTACATGTAAATCTTTATTTTATTGATTCGGCTCTGCCACCATCTCCAAGTTCAGAAAGGATGCCACCTGAATATAATTCGTCCAAAGAGAGAGTGGAGTTAAGTTAGTCGGGTTTGCTGGGCAGTTAAACAGGTGCTGCGTAGTATGCGGACCGGTGCCACATGCAGGGCAGATATTCCGCTTGCCATCAATCCTGGCCCAGTAAGAATTGAGGCGGCTGCACCAACCAGATCTAAGTTGTGCCAACACGACTCTCGTTTGTCTTGACAGCTGTTGTTCTTCCGCTGCCACGGGTGGTGGATGATCGTAGAGGGCGATATTCGCACTGTAGGCTGCCAGAGCCTCTGCAACCGCATCAGTGTGAATGTCGTTAAACCTGCCTGGTATGCAGGTTGATCTAGAGGTTCTCTTTTATATCTTTGGACCTCTCTCTCCTGATGTCGATAATCCTCCCTAACATGCTTGAGCTGTAGGCTGCCAGAGCATCTGCAACCGCATCAGTGTGAATGTCCTTAAACCTGCCTGGTATGCAGGTTGATCTAGAGGTTCTCTTTTATATCTTTGGACCTCTCTCTCCAGATCTCGATAATCCTCCCTAACTTGCCTGGGGGGTTCAGGCATATCCACCAGATGGTGATTTGGTTGGTCTTGCCTATAGCATCCAAGCAAGTACTGCATCGTCAACATCCTGTTGTGACGTAAAAATTTCAAAATGTTCTATAAATTTGACATTTTTTGAGAAAGTTACCCCTAGGTGTGATCCGATAAAGACATTCCTGGAACAGTAAATCGTTTGAAAAAACATTTTCGGAAAAAATCGGATACTCAATTCGTATGTTATCGTGCTCCTCCTAAGCTATTTAAAGTGGCGTTGACAGGGGTTTTTTGAGTTTTTGGACCTTTATCTCAAGGGGTATGTACTTGTCCCCCAAAAAATTTTACCGTCGTACGAGGGCTGCTCGAAAAGTTTCCCGTACATCAAGAAAAAAGGTCGTGGTCGACGATTTTCGTCGCTAGAAGGTGCTGTTGAAGCTTTCAAGACCCTTGTTTTGGAAGCGTCTCATTCGGAGGAGAAAAAATGCTTCTTCAATTGGATTCAGCGCATGCTGGAGAATACTTTAGAAAACAATAAGACTATTTTTGATGATAAATATTCGCTTTTTCATTATTAGTCTAGAAACTTTTTGACTAGCACTCGTCATAGCGGTCGCGAGGACAACCTTAAACTGAACATTAACGAACATTTTTTTGAAATTTTGTATGTAAGGTATCCAAAGTAGTTGACCGATATAGTATATGTTTGGAAGACATATACATATTCCGGCCAAATCCGAAAAATTTTGAAATTTCGTGTGGGAGGTACCAGAAGGTCTTTGATTTATGACATTCGTCTGTGCCTAAATCCAACACTAACCTGGAATACAAACCCAATTTCCCTAAGATTTGTGTTTAATTCTTATTTTAGGTTGTTGAGCGTTGGAAATATTTCGACCACAGTTAAACCCTTCGGGCATATTGATATGGGTAACATTGTGAACCACTTAAGGTCCTAATTACAACGATACAATTCAAGTTTTTTTTCTAAGTAGCCGGCCTTCGGCCGGGGATTTAAGACTTTCTCCTATGGACAGGAGCCAATTTAGGGAACGGGAACAACATTTTTTTAATTTAAATTTTTTTCTTACTTTAACAAGGGAAATTTCGGAACTTCAGAGGCCCATATCTCGGGAAATATGGACTTCCCCCCCAACAAACTTTATATTTTTGTAATCAGGACGTTAAGATCTACCTGTGGTAAACATTTCAGATTTTTCCGCCAACTGGTAGAGTATTCAATTTATGCCCAATTCTATTCTAACATGATCCGCGTCCGGCTCTAAAACGGCCTTACACGTGTTAAATAAAAAACATTTCCTTGATTGGTCTTTAAGAAGACCCATAACTCAAGAAGTGTGGACTTTCTTAAGAAAAAACAAGTAAGAAAACGTTAAGTTCAGCCGGACCGAACTTTTTATACCCTCCACCAAAATTAAATTAAAAGAGAATGGAATAATTAGTTTCCTTTCATCTACGAAAGTACTTAGCTCCGCCTAATTACCAAATTTCAACCATTTTGGTGGGATAATGAAGCTAAAACCTTCAAAATACCGAATATTGGGAGGTACCGTTCTATGTGGGGCTATATTAAGGCGTGGACTTATACCAACAAATTTTAGGTGGAACGTTTTATATTCTCAACGAAGACTAATTACCAAATTTCAACCATTTTGATGGGATAATAAAGCTAAAACCTCCAAAATACCGAATATCGGGAGATACCGTTTTATGGGGGCTATATGAAGGCGTGAACCTATACCAACAAATTTCAGGTGGAAAATTTTATACACCCAACGATAACTAAATACCAAATTTCAGCCATTTTGGTAGGATAATGAAGCTAAGACCTTAAAAATACCGAAAATCGGGCGGTACCGTTCTATGGGGCCTATATCAAAACATGGACCGATATATCCCATTTTCAATACCAACCATCCTGCAAGTAATAAAAACTTCTGTAACAAATATTGACTCTCTATCTTTAAAATTGCGAGCTGTATCTTGATTTCTACAGACAGACAGACGAACATGGTTATATCGACATAGAATTTTATGCTGATCAATAATATATATACTTTATAGGGTCTCCGACGAATATTTCGATGTGTTACAAACAGAATGGCAAATTTAATTATACCCTCCATATGTTGTACCCATGGTCTGCTTGTGGTAAACATATTAAATATTCCGCCAAAGGGTCTTAAAAGGAGTCGTGCATTGAACCTTCTTTAATAAAACTTCCTGTAAATCTACATCCCAAAATCTATATAAATTCTATGAAATAACAACTTACCATATCCAAAAGCCATGGCTGTTCAACAGCCAATTGAGACCAATCGGTTTTGGGGTTGACTGTGGCGAAACGGCATGTCTGGAAACCAGCACCATTTGCATTCAAATGACGATTTAGAATATCCTTTCCGGTGGCTTCACAAATAGCCTTTGCTGACATTTTATGGACTGTTTTGTTGTTGACTTATGCGACGCAATTGAGGGGAGTGGAGATTTTTATTTGTGAAGAATATAAGAGTGCGACTTTATTTCCTTTTTTGATACGTGTGCTGGAAAATAAAGGAATTTCATTGAAATTAATTACTTATTTTCTTTTTGTTAATTTATTTAAACATCTACAGCCCAATTATGAATGTCAACTCCCCGTGAGTTATCTCACTTACACCTTTAAGTTGAAACGGCAGAAAGGCAAAACTCACGGGAAGTTGACATTCATAATCGCCCTGATAGTAAATTCCATAGGAAAGCTACTATCTCTATGCAATTATAAATAATTCAAATGACCTTTGGCACTTTTTGTGTGAATTTCATTTCATATTCATATTTCGAGAAAGACGTTATAGGGAAATAATCGATTATTGTTAATGAATGTCTGTCTGAATCGGATTTAACAACACAACGAATGACCAATATTTGTTATCAAAAATACCAACACCACTCGCATGATCATGTCACCATCATCATCACAACATCTCATGCCATTGTCATTACTCAAATGCAACGGTAAATAAATTTCTCTTTTTTCTTTATTTCATTTTTCTGCCGCTTACGACACATCGATTTTTGTATAAATTAATTTTCAACACCACACAAAATTTCCCCAGAAAACAACTTGTCAAAGAAATAACATAAATCCCTTCTTCTTTTCTTCGGTATGTACTTCTCCCCAAACGGGCATTTGGGGGGTAAGGCATTCATTTCTTCTTGGTATGTGCAAAGTTTAAAAGCGTGTATTTTCTTATTTTTTTAAAATTTCTTCATTTTTTTTCGTTTCTTTTAAAACAAAGTTCACACAAACACACACTTGGTGGTAATTCGTTTTAAGCGTAGCAGCACAACAAAACCAACCGTTTTGATTTTTTCTTCAAGTGACTGTCTCAACAGGTAAACGCTGTAAACGCTCCAACACGATCCACACCTTTGACGAGTTAAATTAAAACTGAATGGTGTTGTTTGCATGAACCTAGTAAAAAGTGGCATGGATTGCAATCAACGGTACGGTGCTGGTGGCGCGAGCTAAACATGATTTTTGTTGTTATTGTATTTGTTGGACTGACTGACTATGTGCGTTGTTTTGGGAGGGAGTGAGAGCCAAAAGCTGAGATTTGTATATTTGCTGACAACAACCTTTCAAAGCAGTGGAAAACACTGTAGGTATTTTTACTCAGAGACAGGTTTTATTTCTAGTATCGTCATTATTCGGTCATTCAAGTGCAAGGTTACCAGATGCGGTTAATCCCAAAAGTAGGACAATGCAAATTAGCTGTGTTTCGTGAGTAATTTATACCTGTTGCTGTCAACACATAAGATCAGTAGAAGAATATTCTAAACCAAATGTAAGTTGAAAACAAACAAAATAATAAAGTCCTGAAACACCGGTTGTTTGGAGATTTTCAGTCGAACGAACTCTGTAACGTAGCACTTGGGAACCGACGAATTATAGAGAAAATTCTTTATAGAGAGATAATTTTGTGCGACAATTTCCACTTGTTTGAAGCATAACTTCGTTATAGAGAAGAATTCCTTACAGGGAAGCTCATTATAGAGCAGTTCGACAGTACAACGTAAACATCATTTTGGTAGCCAAATGAAATAAAATTTTTCTTCAGTAAGTATTCCACACTAATCTTTTGGAATTGGCTCAAAGTATAGCTTTTGAGGTTGGACAAAGCAAAACTACATTCATTGCCACACTGAGGAAGTACATTATTTAGAAAATAGTTTCCGTATATTATTTCATTATTTTTAATAGAACATAGGTTGTTCTTGGTTTTCAACAAAGTTATTCATTCCATTCTTATAATACTATATTTCATTCAACATTTTTGTTTTCCACCTTGCGGATTTTATTGAAAAGCTGCTCGATTGGCTTTCGCAGCTGCATACACTTTCTTCGTTTGATATGACTCTTGCAATTGCTGTTTCTTTAGTCTATGGAGTATTTTAAGAATGTTAAGAATTTATTTACTTGGCTTTGAACCTTCTGCAATTTGTACCCACCCATAAGGTTGTTGGATTTTCAAACATACATAGCAGATTCTAAAGGTGGACGTCCATCTTCGTCAATACTTTCGGAAATAGTCATCATGGAAAAATGTCATAATAACAAAATGAACTGACAAGCTCAATGTATTGGTTTTCTAATGACAATGCTATAATTTTGCTATTGTTTATGCAAATTTGCTTTTGTTTTTTTTTTTATAATATCGGCGCTTTGGAAAGGGTTAAAAGTTCATTTTGCTTCCTTTGGATTTTAAAGCGTAGAAAAATGCCGTTAATTCCATAAAATTATATTCCATACAGCTGGTATACAATTCATTTAGAGGAAATTTTAATCACTACCATATCCATTATGCCAAACGAATACAATTTTCGTAGGTGACAAAATAAGTTTTGCAAGTTACAATTGTGGGGTAGGATATTAAACGGTGGGCCTCACGAAAACTACTAGCAATTTTAGAGCAAGGAATGTATGAAGAAGTGGTCCCAAATATTAGGACATTTCTGGGCCTATAGCTTAGCAAATAATGGCTTCCCCCACAATGTTGTAGTCAATATCACAAATATTGCCCTCTATTAGAATTTCGGCACGATCCCCGATATAGACTCACTTAAACTGGATTAAAGAGTAAACATTTTACTTTTTTGCGGATGAGTCAATCATTGCTTTTGATAATTGGACACCGTAGGAATTAGAGTTTCTTGGTCTTTATGATAGAAAGCCAGGGACTTGCCAAAGAAAACAAGTAAGAATTCGGACGTTGATTTCGGACTGGCCGAACTTTTTATACCCTCCACCACGAAGTGTATTGAAGTGAATTCCAAAAATTCCGAAAGTTGAGAGTTATCGTCCTATGGGGGCTATATAAAGGCTTGGACCTATACCAACAAATTTCATTTGGAACGTTTAATACCCCAAATGAAGACCAAACACCAAATTTCAGCCATTTCAGTGGATTAATGTGGCCACAACCTTCAAAATACCGAAAATCAGGAGGAACCGTTCTATGGTGGCTATATGAGGGCGTGGACCTATACCTACAAATTTCTAGGGGAAGTTTTGTACTCCATACGAAGACTAAATACCAAATTTCAACCATTTCGGTGTGATAATGAGGCTAAAACCTTCAAAATACCGAAAATCGGGAGGTATCGTCCTATGGGGACTATATCAAAACGTGGACCTACATAAACATTTTATGGTAGAAATGTTTCTTAGCCTCTGTAAACACAAAATACAAAGTTACAACCGATTCTGTGGTCAAATGGGACTAATACATTCAAAATATCTTAAAGTGACGCGTACTATATACGGGGTGTTATATGGGGGCTATACCAAAACGCGGACCTATATAAACAAACTTTGGTAGACATATATTTTAGTCTCTGAAAAGACATAATACCAAATTACAACCGATTCGGTGATCAAATGGGACAAATATCTTAAAAATTTCTTAAAACGACGACGCGTCACTTTGTATGGGGGCTATACGAAAACGTGGACCTACATAACCCGCTTTCAATACCTAAAGTCATATATATATCGTCACCTGAAATGCCCAAAGACGTAACCCTCAAAGAGTTACGTTGAGGGTTACGTCTTTGGGCATTTCATGTGACGATATAATAGATTTTACCAAAATTTCATCCACCTACTTCAATCCGTTCGGACGCTAGAGTGATTTCCACAGACGGACGGACATGTCTATATCGATGTAGAATTGCACGCTGATCAAGAATATATATAGTTTGTGGGGTATACAATGATTATTTCGAGTAGTTACAAACGGAATGACAAACTTAATATACCCCCCCATCTTATGGTGGAGGGTATGAAAATTGTTTTGTTTTAATCTGCCTCACAGGGATTACCAACGATGAAAATTTCAAAACAATCGAACAACAGTCTAAAAACTACACATAAGGGAAAATTTCGAAGATTTGAGAGGGAAGTACTTAAAGTAATTGTTCGATAGTCCATATTCGAACTTGATTTAAGTTTTAGAAAAACACTACTATTTGCAGAGGTTGGATCTTTTGATAGTTATCGTGCCCACCAGACATTTTAGTTGGTCACCGTAGGTTTTTTTTGGATATTTTTGGTTATTATGTCAGGTAGCATAGACTTGTCAACAATAGGCATTATATCGCTGTTGGAAAAAAATTAAAAACAATCGGATATAAAAACTTAAACTACACTTTTTTGAAAAAAATTTAAATTTAGTGTGGGAGATACACGAACGTTTGAGCCGATATACTCCATATTCGAACCTGATCTATGTCTGGAAAAAATATTACAGTGTGCAAGTTTAGTTTTTAACTTATGTAGGGGAGTTACACGAAGTTTAAATTTAGTGTGGGAGATACACGGAGGTTTGAGCCGATATAGTCCATATTCAAACCTGATCTATATTTGAATAAAACCGAGTGCACCAGTTTAGCGAAAATTTTTAACTTATGTAGGGGAGTTACCCGAAGTAGTGGACCAATATGGAACATATTTGAACTTAAACTAAGTTTGAACCTAATATGAGATTAAGTTTCAATGTTTCGACCAAATTGATTGATACGTTCGAGAGTTACTATGGGTAATAGACTGACTGACCGATAGACGGCCGGACAATGCTATTTCGACTCCGAAAGTATTTTGTCGAAAAATAATTGGGGGTCTTAAACCGATCGTGTCACATTTTTTATCGTATCAAAAACGATCCAAATCCATTCCAACAAACAAAAGTATCAGTCGACATTGCCGACAGAGATATATGTACATACCATCAGCCTGTGTGGATTGAAATAATTTTTTTTTCAAAAAAAACTTACTATTTAAGGGGGTTTTCAAAACAATATGGATAGGATTAAAGCGCAAACATTTGCGGGGATATCGATAGGGCTTTTTAAAACTAAGTTTCGACAATATTTAGCGAATATTTTCGAACTTTTGTGGGGGAGGAGGGAAATATTACGATATCCAAAGTGTGGAAGAACGCAGTATTCGGTTCGAGCTCTCCAGTCACTACATATGGTGTCTTAGGGGTTTTTACAACTTTCGGGTTTTTTTCTCAAGAAGTATGGACTTGCCCTTGAAAAAAACTTTTACTGTCGTAATTGAGACAGCGATTGCAAGTTGCTTCAACAAAAATCAAAGTGATCCGATAGCAGGTCTTAAAGTGAATTTATCCAAAAATGTGTGTGGGAGCTACCCGACGGAGTGGACAAATGTAGTCCATATTCGAACCTGACCTATACCTGGTAGATATATTAGGATATGTAAGGTATGGACCAAATCTGTCACTCCCATCAAGAGTTATCGTACGTACAATTTTTCCAAACATTTTTGAACTTTTATGGGGGAGGTACCTGAAGGAGTGGACCGATATGGCTTATCTTCGAACTTTAACCATGTTTGGACAAAATATTACTAAGGCCCAATTTTAGAGCGAATCGGCAGATCCGTTCGAGAGTTATCTTGCGCTAAAACCACCTCACACGGTGTCATAGGGGTTTTTTTGGCACCTTTCAGAATATTTTCTCAGGAAGTATGGGCTTGCTTGCCCCTGATGAAACTTGTAACGTCGTATGGGGGACAATGAATACAAGTTGCTACAACAAAAACCAAGGCGATTCGAGGGCATGTCCTAAACTGAACTTTTCCGAAATTTTGTGTGAGAGGTACCCGAAGGAGTGGACTGATTGAGTCCATATTGAACTAAGTCTGGTGCACATTTCAGGATGTGCAAAGTATGGACCAAATCGGTTAGTAACTTCAAGAGTAGTGCGCACAAATTTTCCGAACATTTTCGAACTTTTGTGGGGGAGGTACCTGAAGGAGTAGACCGATAAAACCCATCTTCGAATTTAAAATAAGTTTGGAGAAAATATTACGAAAGCCAAACTTTGGACCGAATCGGTTGATCCGTTTGAGAGTCATAGGTGTTTTTTGCACCTTTCAGGCTATTTTCTCAGGAAGTATGGATTTGCCCCTGATGAAACCTGTACCTTCGTATGGGGGGCAGTGAATATAAGTTGCTACAACAAAAACCAAGGCGATTCGAGAGCAGGTCCTAAACTGAACTTTTCCAAAATTTTGTCTGGGAGGTACCCGAAGGAGTGGACCGATTGAGTCCATATTGAAACCTTATCTAAGTCTGGTGTACATTTCACGATGTGCAAAGTATGGACCAAATCGGTTAGTAACTTCAAGAGTAGTGCGCACAAATTTTCCGAACTTTTGTGGGGGAGGTACCTGAAGGAGTAGACCGATATGGCCCATCTTCGAACTTAAACTAAGTTTGGACAAAATATTACGATAGCCAAATTTTGGACCAAATCGGCTCATCCGTTTGAGAGTTATCGTGCGCACCAGCCAGCCAGACAGACGAACGGACATTGCTAAATCGACTCCAAATTATCTGAAACACATTGCGTCCAAGTCCATCCTCCCCGAAATGCGGGCCTTTAAAGTTCCAAAATACTTTCTTTTATTTTTATTTTGTAAGTAGCCAGTCTTCGGCCAATGGATATGTGTAAGCTTCTGGCATGTTTTTGTAAAGTGGCCTGCCTTTGGACGGGGTGTTGCTTCTATGGACAGGTGTAAACTTAGTTTTTGGTAATTAACAGTGCTTCGGTCGGCGATTCAAGTCTTTATCCCATGGTCTTTCGACAAATCTTCGATCAGGATTTATGACATTAGCGTTAGCGTATAGACATTATTATTAGAAAGCTACTCTCTTCAGCTTACAATAATACCCATATTGCTTATTCCGTTAAAAATATCGATGTAATAAAACGAGGAATTTGGGGAATTTAGAAAAAGTACAGACATTCCAAAAAAAAAAAAAAAGAAACTTTATTCGTAATCAGAACAAACAGATCTACCTGTGGTAAAAATTTCAGATTTTTTCCGCAAGCTGGGACAAAACTCAACTCAAAACTGGAGAAAACTTCCAAACTAAGCAAAATCATTTGATGGGTTAGTGGGTACCCATTATGACATTATAACCGAATATTGTCATGGGCATTTTATCCATTTGGACCATTTGGAGTAGAATACCAACAAATACTTTGACTTCACTATGTCATCTCAGTGTGCAATTCGTATGCTAATGCAATATCCGAACACCAAAGCATTGTATAACATTTTGGAACTCAATTTATTTTGTAATAATTTCTCCATCACTAAAGTCAATAGAAATGAAGCTAATCCGAATTTCAAATTCAGGATGGTGTTGAAGAACCCATGTAAATACAAGAGGAACCAAACCTATTGTAATATTTTCTAGCCACTAATGTCAATAGAAATACTGCTGATCCCAATTTCATATTCTAGATGTAGAGGTTGCACTTATGTAAAACAGATTTCCACTCTCTTATTCTTAAACATGTAAATATTCAATGACAAACAAAAGATGTTTCGATGTTTCGTGTTTGGGCGAGGTGTTATAATGGCTATTGTTAAGAAAAATTGTATAAACAAAAAACCTTATTTCCCCCACAGTTAGGCAGTCAAAACTTGTCCCAGTGGCAACATACAAATTTATTCCCACCGGTTTTGGGTTTTGTTTACATGCTGATTATTATCAAGATACGGTTGCACGAGTATTGGTAGACATGAGAATACAACGCGCGACACAGCACATTATTCATACCTTGCATACTTTTAGTAATTTCTACTGTTATTGTTGTTGCTGTTATTATTGTTTTGATGTCGTACGATATTGGTCTTTCGATAGTTGTTGTTCTTTATTACTCTTCAACTTCCCAGTTGTTGCTTACTGACAGCGACAAGCGGGATGGCTAACCGCTAAATGTATTTTTATAATTTATTGGCTACAATTCAAGTAGAATATTTATTTATACATATTTTTGTATATAAACTAAGAGTTCCCATTAGTTATTTGTTAAGTATTTAGCAACAAAAATATAATCTTTTCAAAAAATATGGGAAAGTTGCATTTCCAAATTGCCAATCTCTCAAATTGCCATCATGGAGAGAACGTGATTTTTATTTCATTCTCAATTATTAGCAAAACGCACCTATTATCGGGTGTTCAATCGGATGATGTTTGTTATGATGTGACCGATCTCAAATGAAACCGGTGCAATTGTCAAAGATAACAAAAAAATATATGTATCAACAGGTGGAAATTATTTGTATTGTAATTGCTCTACCAAATGACATTTGTTGATTATAGTTTAAGTGATCATCAAATATTAGCATGAACCATGGTATCGTAAAATGTTGAATATGTTAAGTCAAAACTTTCTTTATGTTGTTGGGGAAATTATAACAAAAACAATTTTTTTATAAAGGGATTTGACTTTTCATATTCGATCAGCTGGTGTGATACCACTACCTGGTAGTTCTGCCATGGCATGAACTATGACATTTTAATCTAAACTCTTTTTATGGATGAGTAATATAAATAATATATATGCTCTATCTAAACAAATGTAGCATTCTGACTGGAAATAGGATGTAGATTTACAGAGGAGATTGAAAACGGCTGTGACCAGAAGCAATGCCTACATTTACGGAATAAATATTTGAACTCTGAGGGAGCCAGGTCTGCGCAAACAACATAAACATACAAATAATGGAAACAAACAAAATCCTTCTGCTCCGGCGACGTTATAGAAAATGATTTGTTTATTGGCTTTTCTTTCGAGACATTCTAATTGAAAGGAAAACAATGTTTTATATGACAGACGCCCTTTAACTATTATAGTACGTTTATATATATAACCCACTAGGTTTCAAATGTCAATTCTATTACTTATATTTCAAATAAATCCTCATAAAGAAGGTTAACCCTGCAAAAGGCTGTAATATAAACATGACCTAAGTCACTTGTTTGGGATGTTGTTTTCGGTTATGAATGACAATATAAAGGTTAAAATGCAAACTAGACATAGACAGTTGGTCGAAACCTTTTAAACGATCAAAGTCTTTATGGACATTGTTGATTAAAAACTATTACATTTTCAACACAAAATTGTTTATAGAAAGAAATAATGTACGAAACATCCTACTTTATTGATTTTTCTATTTTTGTAAACCCCTTCAACTGTAGGGCACTGTGAACGCAAAACACAACAAAAACAAGAAAACGGGAGAGCTGTTTTCGTAATAAAACTTGAGACAGAGAGGAGAGAGGGAGGCACAGAAGAGAAGAAAAAATGTGTACACACGTCATGCAATAACAAATTAGTTAGTGCAAATTTTAAGCAAAAAATTAAAAAGCCGACAACCAAATACACATACACACAATGAAACAACACGCAGCTCAAAACGTGAAAAATGTCATTTATTTCTTGGACGATATATTACAAAATCTCTTTTGCAAGCCAAAAGTGAAAGTCATCGTTTGCATAAGCCGAACTTAACACACAAACACGCACAAACATTCACAAAAAATTAAAGAAATTCATTTGTTGTACCCATCGTATGTAATTACGAATTAAAGAATTAAAATAATAATCATTTTTCTTAAGGAAACAAATGAATACTTCAAAAGGGCCTTATTTCCCTTTTTTACAATTTAGCATATAAATTCTTTGACAATTTTCTTGTTTTTACAATAGTTTTCTATTTGCACAATCAATTTTTTCTTGCAGTTTTTTATATAAATATAATAAATATTTATTTATTTGCTTATTTTTATAATAAAATGTCCACAATTAACAAAACTTTAATTTATAAATTAGGTATACTAACAATTTTTTACTGAGCCGTCGTTTTTTTGTGTATTTGTCACTTAATTTTTTTATTTTTGCAAATAGACAACGAAAAACGAAGCCAAGTAATTTTTTTAACAACGCCGATGTTTTCATTAAGTTTCGTAGCCAACGACGTTTGTTTGCCAACACAATCAAGGCGTTTAGTGAAAAAGTATTAACCCATTATGGGTACTTTACACGGTATGTTTTTATACCCTCAGCCTTTAGGCTAAAGAGGGTATTTACACTTTGATACGACCAAAAATGTGCCTCATCGAAATAATGGTTTTAGACCCCAAGTATGTTTGTACGATATCCGTTTCAGACAATTTTGAGTAGATCTAGCAATGTCCGTCCGTCTGTCTGTCTGTCTGTCTGTCCGTCTGTCTGTCTGTCTGTCTGGCTGGCTGGTGCGCACGATAATTGTCGAACAGATCAATCGATTCGGTTCAAATTTTGGGTATCGAAATATTTTGTCCAGATTCGATTTAAGTTCGAAGATGAGTCATATAGGTCCACTCCTTCAGGTACCTCCCCCACAAATGTTCAAAAATTGTCGCAAAACTTGTGCGCACGATAACTCTTGTAGGGAATAACCGATTTGGTCCATACTTTGCACATCGTGTAATTTCTACCAAACTTAGATGAGGTTTCAATATGGACTCAATTGTTCCACTCCTTCGGGTACCTCCCACACAAAATTTCGGAAAAGTTCAGTTTAGGACCAGTAGTGGGATTCTCTAGGGCATTTTTTGGTTACCAACAAAAATCGGTCAAATTAAAACGCAAAATTATGAATGAAAAGTTCAAATAAAAGTTGACATCGCTGTTGCTATCGGTAGAACTTTGCGACTACTTTCTATTGGTGGCTAACTTACCGAATGATATCGTTAATTACCGAAATTATACGCATTTTAATTTTAACGATTTTTGTCGACAACCCAAAAATGCGTTAGAGAATCCCACTACTGGTCTCGAATCGCTTTGATTTTTGTTTACTCAAGTTGCATTCGCTGTCCTCTATACGACGCTGTAAATTTCATTAGGGGCAAGTCCGTACTTCCTCAGAAAATAGCCTGAAAGTTACAAAAAACCCTAAGACACCGTGTGTAGTGGTTGGAGCGCATGATAACTCTCGAACGGACCTGCCGATTCGGTCCAAAATTTGGCTTTCGTAATATTTTGTCCAAACTTAGTTCAAGTTCAAAGATGGATTATAACGGTCCACTCCTTCCGGTACCTCCCCCACAAAAGTTCGAAAATGTTCGGAAAATGTGTGCGTGCGATAACTCTTGAAGGAAGTAACTGATTTGGTCCATACATTGCACATTATGAAATTTCTACCAGACTTAGATGAGGTTCCAATATGGACTCAATCGGTAAACTCCTTCGAGTACCTCCCACACAAAATTTCGGAAAAGTTCAGTTTAGGACCTGCTCTCGAATCGCCTTGGTTTTTGTTGTAACATTTAGTATTCACTGTCCCCTATACGAAGGTACAAGTTTCCTCAGGGGCAAGTCCATACTTCCTGAAAAATAGCCTGAAAGTTAAAAAACAAACCCTATGACACCATGTTTATGGGTGGAAGCGCAAGATAATTCTCGAACGGAAATGTCGATTCCGGCCAACATTTGGCCTTTGTAATATTGTTTCCAAACTTACTTCCTTCAGGTACCTACCCGACAAAAGTTCAAAAATATTCGGAAAAATTGTGCGCACGATAACTCTTGATGGAAGTGACCGATTTGGTCCATACTTTACGCATTCTCATAATATCTACCAGATATAGATCAGGTTCGAATATGGAATTTGAAGTGGACAAATATCCACTCCATCCCGTACCTCCCATACAAAATTTTGGATAATTCACTTTAAGACCTGCTTTTAAATCACTTTGATTTTTGTTGAAGCAACTTACATTCGCTGCCTCAATTACGATGGTAAAAGTGGTTTCAGGGGCAAGTCCATACTTCTTGAGAAAACAGTCCGAAGGGTGTAAAAACCCCCTATGGCACCCCCATGGTCTATGTCGGTCCATTCCTTTAAGTACCTTTTCCGCAATATTTTTGAACTTTAATCCTAATCAACATTTTTGTCGGTTCATACGATCAAAATTTTGAAACCCCCTAAATACATAAGTTTTTTTTTGTGAAAAAAGTGTTTCAATTTGCACAGGCTGAGGGTATATCTCTGTCGGCAAAGCCGACTGATATTTTTTTACTTGTTTACATATGAGTTGTCACTTCTGTCATATAAAATGTATATGCAAAGTGACAACTCATATGTAAAAAACATGTGGTGCAAAGTACCCATTAGAGAACGCTGACATAAGTTACGTACTAATGGCCTGTTCCCGTACTTTATAAAGTGGTAAAAGTCGTAAACGATTTTCATATAAATTTTGTGTACGGGAACGCAAAATGTGTAAAAGTGGTAAAAATTGTAAAAACTTTTTAGTTCTGGAACAGAGCTTAATTTTTCATTATAGAACGCAATTAGAAACACAATAAACGACATTTACACTGGCACTTATTAATATATTGTTACGAATGTAACTGATAGAGTTGACGTAATCTAGTTGATTTGAATTAATTTGAATTGTAACGCAGATTTCTATTGAACAGTTAATTTAATAATTTAATTGATCCACAAACATCCCAGGGGGACAAGGGAGATTTCTCTCATATCAATGAGCGCAACCCGATTCATATGAGCTCAATGATATGGGACCTACAGTTTATCGCAGAGTCCGAACGGCGTGTCTTAAGACACCACTTGCAGAGAAATTTTACATGGCTGAAATACTCAGGAAATGTCGCCATCATTACTGAGGGGTATTTTGCCACCGTTGATTTTTTTGGTGTCGAACCCACGACCTTCTGCAATCTTCAATCGAGTTACAACAACAACTATTGTATGTCGATGGTCAAACTAGCAATGTTTCTTGAAACCAATTTCGTCAAAGTTTCTTTTCAAAGCTCTGTTCCAGAACTAAAAAGTTTTTACAACTTTTACACATTTTGCGTTCCCATACACAAAATTTATATGAAAATCGTTTACGACTTTTACCACTTTAGCTGTGTTCCAGAACTAAAAAGTTTTTACAATTTTTACGACTTTTACACATTTTACTCGAAAAAGCGTTCCCGTACACAAAAAAGTTTTAAAATGTTCACTTCTCTTTAAACAAAAATGGCGCTGAATGACGCTCTCTTTAAAAACTTTTTACAAGACAAATTTGGTCGAGTAAAAAATACCCAGCAAAATGTTTGCATCCGCGGATGCAGTTAAATCACTAGAACAATTGCTGCTGGAGTACATCTTTTACTATGAATTTTACAAGAGAGTGCGCAGCTAGGATGCACTCCATTTTGCTTCCACGGCACACAGCAAGGATGCACTCCACTGAGATGCGCCAATTTTCTTTTTCGCGTAAAGTATTTCTTGAGAAGTTTCAACATTTTGCAATCGGTAGTAGCTGACGTAACATTTATATTGCCTTACTTGAATAACGGTCGATCTGTATTGATTTTAATGTCTTGATATTATCAACAATAGGTAACTTACAGAATAACTTATACATTTGGCAGGGGAGCCTTTTTTCATCATAGTTCTGTTTAGAATATTTAAGTGTTAATATTGAATTTAATGCTTAGTTTACATTCGTCGTCGTTTCGTGATTTCGCGCGGAATCAAGCTAAATTTATCATGATTTCGCATACAAAAATGAAATCATCTCATTTCGTGATTTCAGCGAAATCAACATCGAAATCACAGTACACATGATATACAACCCTGTTTTTGCCTAAAAAAGTACCAAAAGTTGCAACACTTTTCACGTATTACAATAAACAAGGTAGATGGTCAATTGCTGCAACAAAAAAATTTAGTATCAAAATTTGTAAACAATGTGAAAAAAATATTAAATTTTTAATGGTAGTGTTAGAAAAAAGAGCGAATAGTCAAAAATTGCTTCCCTATACAAATTTTTTAAAAAATACGGGAACGGAAAAATGACGGAAATTGCCGGAAAATGTCAAAATCAACGTATCAGCTATCATATAAGATGCCAATGAAAATACTTGCTGATAGTTTCTACTAGGCCAAAATTGTATGGCAGAAAACTGGAAGAGGTGTTATTCGGCGCTATTTTTGTTTAAAGAGAAGTGCAAGTCTTGCTACATTTCGGAGTACGGAAACGCATTTTTAGCACACTAAACGGGAAAACTACTGCAAGTACTAATATTATGCAGGTTCTGAGCACAACTTTTATCTATCAAAATTTTTTATTATAATGTCTCAACGATAAAATCATTTTTTTTATTTTTTCATTTGTTAGTACTATACACAATTAATACAATATATAGATAATTTTACGATCATTTTCCAAATAAAGTTCTATATTTTTATATTTTTGATGATTAATTCAATTTACAACAACTTGTGAAAATTCATGTTCGATCAGCTGCGCATATGCATCTACCTTGATCATTGTGATATGTTTGAAATCAACAAAAAATAAGTGTAAACACCGGGGTGTATTTCAGGATTTCGTGAAATCCAGTGGATTTTGGAGCGCTAGTGTAAACTTGGCATAAGACTGTTTTGTAATGCCAAGAAGTATGATTTTGTAGTAGTTTGAGCGTTGGGATACATATAGGCTTGCTAGCTTCTTCATCGCAGTACACATATAATAAATAAATAAATGAAAGAAAATGGAAGAAAAAACTTGCAACGAATAACAAGAAGAGGCAACACAACAAACACAGAAAACCATGTACATCGGTTTCACTACTTCATATCCCTCGCCTATAAACTTGACGTCGCCATGTTGAAATCGTGCTAGTCTGACCATCGACGATGCAGTTGAATCACTACAAGTGTACGGTACATTTGCCGTTGGAGTACATCTTTTCCTATGAATTCACTTATTCCAAATCACAACTTAAGATGCAGTGCTTTGAATTGAATTTATATTCATTATTCGGATTGCATTTTTAATCATTCTAAAGATGCAGTTAAAATGCAAGCCATTGCGAAGTATCCCAAAATGAATAAAATGCATTTATTATTTGTGTAAAACAAGAACACAAAGAACTTTATTATACAAACACAAACTAAAAAAGTTTCCATTAAATTCAATCACATTTTAGCTTACATCCTCAGTTCTCGATTTAATCCAAGTGAATCTGATTTTCTTTCATCATCCTAAAGTTTTTTTTTATGTTGCCTTCCAATCACTAGTTCAGCTTTCGACATGTACTTCAACTCCACTCCATTACAAATGTCCGTCTCGTGAATTACCGCAAAAATGTTCGCAATTTAAGTTGTTATTTCTTTATTTTATAACAAATTCTTCGAAATACACACTTGCTTATCTTTGGAAGAAATGTGTAGGGATCAACCAACTGTATTTTTTTTCTGTGGGGATCTCTACAGCAACTGCTTATAAAAGCTTTGTTCCTTTACTTTTTTAATGGTAAGAGTGGTAAAAGAGAAAAGTGTCAAAATTGTTCAAAATTGCTCTCTCATGAACATTTTTACCAGAAAAGTAAAGGAACGGAAAAATGGTAGGTCTGGCAGCAATGTCAGAAAAAAACATAAAAAATCAATTTTCGTCTTTTATTTCACAGTTTTTAATTTAGTGTTGTCAGTGTTCGACTTTTTCTTCGGTTTTTCGTCCATTTTGTGAAATAATCGTCAAACAAAAGTCGAAAAATCAGTTCTGCCATTTTCTACCTGCAGAAATTTTGCTGGTAGCCTGTGGTAGAAGAGAAAGCCATTTTCGCTCTCTCTCCCCTCTCACTCTCTTAAAAATTGCTTCCAGTTTTGCCACTTTTCGGGGTTAAGGAACGCTTTGCAGGTTGAAACTGGTAACAAATGGTTAAAATGGTAACCTCAGGTAAGTAAAGGAACACAGCTAAAATGTATCGAACGAAGTGCATTTTTCATAACTCTGTTGGACTACATCGAAAGATGTTGTGAAATCATAACTCCAATTGCACAACTTCCAAAATTTTTTCCTGGGAATTGTCGCCGTGCCACATATCACTTGATATCTTGACGTATGCATTCAGCGTTTCAGCCATGGCAGAACTACCAGGTAGTGGCATCACACCAGCTGATCGAATATGAAAAGTCAAATCCCTCTATAAAAAAATTATTTTTGTTGTAATTTCCCCAACAACATAAAGAAAGTTTTGACATAACATATTCAAAATTTTACGATGCCACTACCTGTTTAATTGTGCCATGGTTTCAGCCAAGGTATATTCATATAAGGTAAATGCATGAATTACAACAACTAACAAATTTACAAAAACAACATTGTTGTTATTGAAAATTAATTGTCAAAGATAAATATTGAATAATAGGGTCGTTCTAAATTTTTTCTCAGGAAAAACATAAATACATTTTGAAAATCCTCTTAAATAGAACAAATTTGAATCAAAATGTAAATATAAAGCATACAGAACTGTCGTAGTTCATTGTTATTACACGTTTACGGTGAAAAGAAGAATTTTATGGTAGCAAATTTCGAAGTTTTAAATTTCATGAGTAGACCCTATTACATTTTCAAAACTAAATTTACAAAAAAGTAAGAATACAGCTGATTTCCACTTCTACCTTGTATAAATATGCCTTGGTTTCAGCGTAACGTCAAACGTATAGCGTAGCGCAAATGACACTTTTGAAAATTTGTTTGTTTTGTTGTTAACATGGTACAAATACACAGGTAGCCGCATCGGCAATTGTTGGCAACATCAGATGTCAAAATTTGACATAAATTCAATGCAATTGACACATTATGTTACCATCAGCTGGCATGATAATGCTACCTGTATTATTGTACCATGGTTGTTAACATATGATATTTATTTTGAATCAGCAGTTCTGAGATTTTTTTCTTATCAACCGCTTATCGGTGGCAGTGAACTTGTTTGTCTTGTTTGTTAATTACCCCGTTATTATTTGTTTAAAGATAGTAATTGGAAGATGTCTTCATCTATTTATAACGATTTGCCAGTGGTAAGTAGGGTTTTTATAAAAATCTGTCTGATTGAAGTTTAGTATCGTAAGAAGTATGTTCAGGGTCCTTTACCAAACTTGTTTTTAAATTATGATCTTTTTATTATAAACTCAATGACCTTTTTAAAAAAATGGTTGATAAGGAAATATTTACAAAAGTAAAATCAAAATTCATATTTTTTCTAAAAACGTGTTTAAGCCCACTTAGCTTGTAAAAGGGTAGATCAAATCTGAATAAAACTTATTGCATAAATTTAAATGAATTCCCCGCACCAATATAATGCTAAGGTAAAGACTTTTTTAAAAATATTTACTTTTTGCTTTCTTTAAAGGAACATCCACGTAAACTTATACCAGCTTTATGTCAACAATTTTATCATTTAGGATGGGTTACTGGAACTGGTGGTGGTATCTCAATGAAACTTAAGTATAATAAACTGAACATTAATCACACCTACATAAATTATTAGTAATCCAAAAACTTGTATTTATTTGTAGTGATGAAATCTACATAGCTCCATCGGGCGTCCAAAAGGAACGCATACAACCTGAAGATTTATTTGTGCAGAATATTGAAGGTCAGGATCTACAATTACCACCCGATTACAAGCAGTAAGTCCTGAAATATGTAAATTGTAACAGTTCTTTAATTCCAATTTATCTTAAAAGTTTATCGAAAAGTCAATGCACTCCATTGTTTATGTTGGCATATCGCCATCGAAATGCTGGGGCTGTTATACACACACATTCACAACATGCCGTTATGGCTACCTTATTGTGGCCAGGTGAAGTTTTCACTTGCACACATTTGGAAATGATAAAAGGCATTTATGATGATGAACTGAAGCGTTATCTACGGTATGATGAGAAATTGGTAGTACCAATTATTGAAAATACACCATTTGAAAGAGACTTGGCTGATTCTATGTATGCTGCAATGATGAAATATCCTGGCTGTTCTGCAGTGCTAGTTCGTAGACATGGTGTTTATGTTTGGGGTCAAACATGGGAGAAGGCAAAAACTATGTAAGTCAAGCATTAAGTCCACTTTAAGGCACCTACGGATAATGTTTACTTTTGGTAGTCCTTGGTGGTTTGATATAAACGATACATATTTTTTGCTTAGGTCCATAAATTGCGAAATTCCGATAGTGTCCATGATTTTATGTGAAGGTAATATAAGAGATTTTGAGGATTTCCCACGTTTTACTATGTTGGGCATTAAGATATTTACAATGGTACCCATATTGCCCTGTTTTTCGAAACAATGAGAAGAGTTGGGCAATTGAACGACCTAGTTCACAATCTAGTTCATTGAACACCGATCGTTTGTATGAACAAAATACGTATACTTAATATCTCACTATAGTTTGTATGATGTTCTCATACGTATTTGAACTAGGACAGTTAACTAGGTCGTTCAATAGCCCAACTCTACAATGAGATTACATCAAGGACACTTACGAAACTTTGAATGCCCATATGATGCAAAGCATAAGCATCCGCAATAAAAAATATGGGGGTTATCATGAACGGCAATTCCCCGTGAATTTTTTCACTTAAGTTGCAACGGCGGAAAGACGAAACTCGCGGGGAAATGTCATTCATGATAACCCCCTATATCTCGTTACAATCAGGGCCCAAATGACTATCAAGGTAGACCAGACAAAGATATCCGGTAGGTGGCTCTATGCTGGCCTTGTTCCAACCGACGCTTAGTTTAGACGATTTTCCCTCTCTTTTTCTAACAGGGCTGAATGTTACGACTATTTGTTTTCCTTGGCCGTGGAAATGAAAAAATCCGGCCTGAACCCCGATGATTTTCCCACCAATGCTTAATTCAAACACACAAAATTAATTTTTTTACTTAAAAATACAAAATACTTGTATTTGTTGTTAAAAAGGAAAGATATGTAAAAAAAATAAAAACAAAAATCATTTAAACATGAAAATATTCTAGAATTATGTTTAACATAAAATAACCTTTTGCCTTTTACTAATGACTTCAAGGAGATTAGAATGAACCAATTACTCCTCCATGAAAAATGACATGAGTATAAACGAGGAGTTTGTCCGTTTTTTTGTACAACCATTTAGCAAAATAAATAAACGGCACCGTCCAGAAATCTCTTTAATCTTAATTACAACAATGCATAGGAAAACATACAACTATACCTAGAGCCAAAAAAATAATGCCTCAACAATAAAGTTTTCATCTTTGGCGACGCATTCTACGTTCCAATTTGCGCTGCTTCTTTTCGTTGATTTCAGGTTCTTGGGCCTCATTCTTTTGGGCCAACCATGGCTTAATAACACTGCCCCACAACATATACAAAGCCCGAAAGGGAGCCAAAAGTAAAAGGAACCAGAAATAATTGGATATAATGGAAAGCAGCATTGTTCCAGATGTAAGGATAATCAAGTCCTTGACATTTCTATAATAAATATCAAATTAATTCAAGAAATCCCTTTTTGTCACAACTTCTACTTACTCAGCAATGCCACCTTCCATATTCAAATCATTGCCAGAATCCAATAAAGCCCCAGTTTCTGAATATTTTGCCTTAGACATAAAGGCCATAAATTGATATGCTGCTCCCAATGTGATCAATGATAAAATGCTCATAATCTACAAAGAGAAATCATCAATGAAATGGTTACTTCACAACATCCTGAATAATCTCGTACATACCACCATCACTTTCCCAATATCGAAGAATATACAATTAACCAATATTGAAGCTGCTGCACTTCCCAGAGCCATATTCCTATAAAAGACCAAGGTGGATTTGTTTTCTTCCACAATTTGCTTAGCGCCTTTCGTCCCCTGTTTTCCTTTTTGTTGTGGCTAAAATATACGATTTTCGTGGTTATTTTATTTCCTTTTGAGAGGACATGTAATACTTACCGCCATTTTTAATAATTCTATAGAAAAAGTTGTAAAAATCTAAAAATTTCCTATAAGACAAAGGTTTTACCACTTTCCACTTATAAATTTTTTCAAGGTTTGGTGTATTGGCAATGTTTACGAATGAGTTTTTGACACGCGTACACGTCAAAAAACGAAGCAAAATGACAGCAGATGTCATTTAACTAGGGTTGCCATGTTACAGTAAAGGGGGTTGACCTAATAAAAAGGTGTGCGTTGTATTCATTTTAAAATGTAGAAATGTGTGAAGCCAACAACGTTTCATTAAAGTTGGGCGTCATTTTTGATAAAATAAAAGAGCAAGGGCAACATAGTTCGATTTTTTCTTTATTCTTTTATCAGAAATAATGCCCAACTTTAATGAAACGCATGGTAGAACAAGAAAAGGTAGCAGCAATACCCAGCTGACTGAACTGGGTTGTAGTGTTAGTGTCAAATTCCATTCGACATTTTATGTATTTATTTCTATGTTCGATGTATATTAGGGATATATATTTTTGAAGAACAAATTTATTCATCAGAAAAAAAAACTATTTCCCATAAAGACGGCTTCATATCATTGACATGTAACCTCCTCCAGGTCCGAACGACATGCCGCACACTAAAACACCGCTTATAGAGGCGGTACAATATTTGTTAATATGTGTGGTATTTTGTTAAACTTGAAAAGAATAAAGCCCTAATAAACATGTGCTTTTTTGTTTTCAAAAGCAAATGATTGAAACATCTTCTCTTTTTTCAATGGATTACCAGCGACCCGAAACATTTTTGCAAGTATTCTACTTTCTGCGAGAAATTATGCATTTAGTGGAATGATATGGAAACATTCAAATTGAAAATCTAACGAGTTTTCATTCATGTTTTCCAAAATATTCAATCAAATGTGAAAAATTATTAGTTTTTTAAATTCCAATAATTTATAGACATTTCCTTGTTTTGTTTACATTTACGTTGACACTAAGGTTTACAAACAAAAACAAATTTCTTTGTGGTTGTTGTTCGAGTTGTATTTGTTGTAGTATTAACTTTACCTTGTATTTGTTCTACCATGAATGAAACGTTTGATGTGTTTTCAGTTTAAAGGGCAAAATGCAATCACCTTGTCGCTTGCTTTGATTAAGTTTTGGCCTTAAAACGCCTGTAAGATTATATACTATTAGGTATGTACGAAAACCCAAAAGTTTGTACAAATTTGCACAAACTTTTACAAAATGCTGTTCGATAACAAACTTCTAAAGTAATATCATGTTCACACGAGAGTTTCAATTTCGTTGTTTGCCTGTCGAACGACGTACACGAATTAACCCGTTTCCACGACACTATTCGTAATTAAGAGAAACATAAACAAAATTTCCTTCATTTTTGTGTCCTTGTTTTCACGAAAATGTGAACCGAAAACACATAAAATATACATTAAATGAATAGGAAAAGTAATAGACTTTCCTTCAAATGTATCTTCTATATTTAACTACACACATTTCATTCATTTTTTCCACAAATTCCGAATAATTTTGTATTTTCAATATATTTTTTATGTTTCTGTTTTCAAAATTAAAGAGAGAGAGAGAGACATGTCAAAACAATGTTTGTTTATAAAGACTTTCAGTTATTTGTTTCCTTTTTGTTTCTAATTTATTACGCGATTTTGAACTAATGGGTGTTTGGAATTAAGAAGGAAACACAACCATCTTCCTTCTGTATCTATATAAAATGTTTAGTTCATTAATTTTCATTCATCTTTTTTCCTTTTTTCTAAAAATTTTTGTGTTTTCAACAAATTTTTCATTTTTTAATTTAGACATGTCATTCGATAAATTCTCTCATTTGTTAGAGATTGGACATACTTATTCGTCGTTCGGAGAGTATTTCTAATCGAACAACGTAGAAAAATCGTCGTTCGTTCATAGAATTTTGTGTGGGGAAATAAGTAATTTATTCGTAGTTATGGGTCGAACAACGAATAGAGAACGAACGACGTACCGTGGAAACGGGCTATAAACAATTGCTTATAAAAAATAACGAACAGAGCTTATTTCCACGACTCCGTGTGAAATGTATCGAAACATGAAGTGATATTACGACTCTACATTACACAGCTTTCAATTTTTTTGGCTTGGATGTGATGCAAGTATTAATTCTAAAGCCCTCGGCACATACGGCGGGTTCAGCGTTGCGTTACACTAACCACATGAAAACTTCAAGAACAAACTTGGCGTCACTTACACATTTTTCATGTGGTTGTTGTTTTCAACGCACAACGCGTCGCACAACGGACCGTATGTGCCGAGAGCTTAAAGGCCCCGGCACATACGGCGAGTTGAGCGTTGCGTAACAACAACCACATGAAAACTGCAAGAACAAACTTGGCATCACTTACACATTTTTCATGTGGTTGTTGTTTTCAACGCGCAACGTGTCACAAAACGGACCGTATTGGCCCCGGCTCATACGGTCCGTTGTGCGTCGCGTCACGCGTTGTTAACAACAACCACATGAAAAAAGTGTAAGTGATGCCAAGTTTGTTATTGAAGTTTTCATGTGGTTGTTGCAACGCGATGCTCAACGGACCGTATGTGCCGGGGCCATAAGTGCCGAGGGCTTTATGGTAAGACGCGTCGTGCGTTGGATGCAACAACCACATGAAAAATGTGTAAGTGATGCCAAGTTTGTTCTTGAAGTTTTCATGTGGTTGTTGTAACGCGACGTTCTCCGGACCGTATGTGCCAGGGAGATAAAAGATAAATGTAAAGGGGAGAAAGTTCTCATTCCAAAAATTCGTATCTGAATCTTGAAAATAATGTAAATTAACGGAGTACATGCACTTAACTGGATTTAATTATACCCACTGGGTTTCAAATGTCAATTCCATAGCCCAAACGGCATGGTACAAATACAAAGGTAGCCGCATCGGCAATTGTTGGCAACATAAGAGCTGTGTTCCAGAACTAAAAAGTTTTTACAATTTTTACGACTTTTACACATTTTACTCCAAAAACCGTTCCCGTACACAAAAAAGTTGTAAAATGTTCACTTCTCTTTGAACAAAAATGGCGCTGAATGACGCTCTCTTTAAAAACTTTTTACACGACAAATTTGGTCGAGTAAAAAAATAGTAACATGGTTGCCGGAGTCTGATTGGCTGATACGCCGACTTTGACATTTGTTCCAGTTTTTTTTTGACGTATTTTCCATTTTTCCGTTGCCGAACTATTTCAAAAAACTTGTGTGTGACAACAAATTGTTTGCAGTTCCCTCTTTTACGAGTTTTACTATTACAAAGTACGGGAACGAAGCTAAGATGTCAAAATTTGACATCAATTCAATGCAGTTGACACATTATGTTACCATCAGCTGGCATGATAATGCTACCTGTATGTATGCCAAACGGCAAATAGTCCCAATTTACATTAGGCGAGTTTACTTGCGGCAATTGTCAGTTTGTGGATGAGAGAGGGTGTTGAGAGGCAAAGGGTTACCATATACCTCACCCCTCTCTCCATCAAACTGACAATTGCCGCAAGTAAACTCGCCTAATGTAAATTGGGACATATATAGCCATAAAGAAAGGTTAACCCTACAAAATTCCCTACACCTTTTTCAGATGTAATTCGAATCATTTTAGTTGTAATTCGAGAATTCCATTTGTAAGTCGTAACATTTTATTTGTAATTCGAGAATTCCACTTGTAATTCGAAAAAAAATACGATTTCTCGTACGAACAATAGCGTAAATGTAAAACACCACTAAGTCCTTGGTAAGTCTTATGCCACACGCTGAAACTTGTATTTCCCATTTTATAGGGGTTCTAAAATCGAGTTACCCACTACAGTAAATTAATAAAATTACTCTACACCATTTTCACATGTAATTCGAATAATTTCAGTTGTAATTCGAAACATTTCACTTTTATTTGTAATTTGAGAATTTCATTCTGAGTTCGGATTATTTCATTTGTCCAGGGCCACACTACAGTAATTTCATTGAAATTTTAATATGAAATTATGCGTCTCTAGATCGACGTCCATAGTAGAGTAAAATCATAAAATTGTTGTAGTGGGGAATTCGATTTAAGAACACCTAATTTCATGAAATTTTTAATGAAATTCACGCTAGTGTGGACCAGGACCTATTTACACATAAAAATTCAAAACGACCTAACCCTAAACAAAAATTATACCGGACTGCAAATACTACAAAGTAACTTATGTTAGCTGTGGGTATACTTTAAGAGATCATTGTATTTTTATACCCTCAGCCTGTAGGCTAAAGAGGGTATTTACACTTTGATGCGACCAAAAATGTGCCTCATCGAAATAATGGTTTTAGACCCCAAGTATGTTTGTACGATATCCGTTTCAGACAATTTTGAGTAGATCTAGCAATGTCTGTCCGTCTGTCTGTCTGTCTGTCCGGCTGTCTGGCTGGTGCGCACGATAACTCTCGAACGGATCAATCGATTCGGTTCAAATTTTGGGTATCGAATTATTTTGTCCAGATTCGATTTAAGTTCGAAGATGGGCCATATAGGTCTACTCCTTCAGGTACCTCCCCCACAAATGTTCAAAAATTGTCGCAAAACTTGTGCGCACGATAACTCTTGTAGGCATGGTAGAACAAATACAAGGTAAAGTTAATACTACAACAACTACAACTCAACAACAACCACACTGAAATTTGTTTTTGTTTGTAAACCTTAGTGTCAACGTAAATATAAACAAAACAAGGAAATGTCTATAAATTATTGGAATTTTAAAAACAAATAATTTTTCACATTTGATTGAATATTTTGGAAGACATGAATGAAAACTCGTTAGATTTTCAATTTGAATGTTTCCATATCATTCCACTAAATTCATAATTTCTCGCAGAAAGTAGAACACTTGCAAAAATGTTTCGGGTCGCTGGTAATTCATTGAAAAAAGAGAAGCTGTTTCAATCATTTGCTTTTGAAAACAAAAAAGCACATGTTTATTAGGGCTTTATTCTTTTCAAGTTTAACAAAATACCACACATACATATTAACAAATATTGTACCGCCTCTATAAGCGGTGTTTTAGTGTGCGGCATGTCGTTCGGACCTGGAGGAGGTTACATGTCAATGATATAAAGACGTCTTTATGGGAAATAGTTTTTTTCTGATGAATAAATTTGTTCTTCAAAAATATGTATCCCTAATATACATCGAACATATAAATAAATCCATAAAATGTCGTATGGAATTTGACACTAACACTACAACCCAGTTCAGTCAGCTGGGTATTGCTGCTACCTTTTCTTGTTCTACCATGTCTTGTAGGGAATAACCGATTTGGTCCATACTTTGCACATCGTGTAATTTCTACCAAACTTAGATGAGGTTTCAATATGGGCTCAATCGGTCCACTCCTTCGGGTACCTCCCACACAAAATTTCCAAGTTGTATTCGCTGTCCTCTATACGACGCTGTAAGTTTCATTAGGGGCAAGTCCATACTTCCTGAGCAAATAGCCTGAAAGTTACAAAAATCCCTATGACACCTTGTGTAATGGTTGGAGCGCAAGATAACCCTCGAACGGATCTGCCGATTCGGTCCAAAATTTGGCTTTCGTAATATTTTGTCCAAACTTAGTTTAAGTTCAAAGATGGATTATATCGGTCCACTCCTTCCGGTACCTCCCCCACAAAAGTTCGAAAATGTTCGGAAAATTTGTGCGTACGATAACTTTTGAAGGAAGTTACCGGTTTGGTCATTACTTTGCACATTATGAAATTTCTACCAGACTTAGATGAGGTTCCAATATGGTTTCAATCGGTACCTCCGACACAAAATTTCGGAAAAGTTCAGTTTAGGACCTGCACACGAATCGCCTTGGTTTTTGTTGTAACATCTTGTATTCACTGTCCCCTACACTTAGGTACAAGTTTCCTCAGGGGCAAGTCCATATTTCCTGAAAAATAGCCTGAAAGTTGAAAAACAAACCCTATGACACCATGTTTATGGGTGGAAGCGCAAGATAATTCTCGAACTGATCAACCGATTCGGTCCAAAATTTGGCCTTCGTAATATTGTTTCCAAACTTAGTTTAAGTTCGTAGATAAGCCATATCGGTCAACTCCTTCAGGTACCTACCCCACAAAAGTTCAAAAATATTCGGAAAAATTGTGCGCACGTTAACTCTTGATGGGAGTGACCGATTTGGTCCATACTTTACACATTCTCATAATATCTACCAGATATAGATCATGTTCGAATATGGACTATATTCGTCCACTCCATCCCGTACCTCCCACACAAAATTTTGGATAAGTTCACTTTAAGACCTGCTATTGAATCACTTTGATTTTTGTTGAAACAACTTACATTCGCTGCCTCAATTAAGATGGTAAAAGTTATTTCAGGGGCAAGTCCGTACTTCTTGAGAAAACAGCCCGAAGGGTGTAAAAACCCCCTATGGCAACCCCATGGTCTATGTCGGTCCATTCCTTTAAATACCTTTTCCGCAAAATTTTTGAACTTTAATCCTAATAAACATTTTTGTCGGTTCATACGACCAAAATTTTGAAACCCCCTAACTACATAAGTTTTTGTGAAAAAAGTGTTTCAATTTGCCCATGCTGAGGGTATATCTCTGTCGGCAAAGCCGACTGATACTTTTTTAATTGTTTAAATTAAAAATAACTATATATAGTTATAGATTACGCACATAACGGCTATCATGTTGGGCTATCTTTAAAATTGATTGTCATGATTTAAACAGTTTCAAGGCATTACAACAAAAATGCAACACCTTATGGGTACTTTACACGGTATGTTTTTTACATATGAGTTGTCACTTCTCCCATACAAAATGTATATGCAAAGTGACAACTCATATGTAAAAAACATATCGTGTAAAGTACCCATTATCTATAACATTGATTTAAAATAATAAATATTTAATGTATAACAGAATATATAATATAAAATGGTTGAACGAACATTTTTCTTCACCAAGCATTTCATTGGCTTGTTTAAAAAAGTGTGAAACAAAATTCGTCACATTTATCTTTCAGTGCAACAATAACACATTTCTTCTGCCTCTTTAAGGGATGTTTATAATAGTCCATTGTTTTGCATTTGTTTACTTAGTAGGCGGATGATATCACATACTAATTCCCACCTTTAACAATACCCCATTTATAGGAGGATAACAATAAAATTGCTGTTATTAGCCCCCCCTTCAAACTTACCGTAAATAATACAAAATATTTTTGATTATTTTCTCCAACACAATTGTTGACCCACGGACAGTGATGATCCATTTTGCGAATACATCGCTGACACACGGAACAATGATGGACACGATCTGGTTTAATGCTGCAACATTTCGGACACTTGAATATCATTTGCCCCTCACGATAACCCATTTGTTCGATCATTTCTTTGGTGGCATTGCCTCTGGGAACAGCACCCTTTCAATTAAAGGTATCCCGGCAAAAAAGGGAGATATAATTAAATTAGTAATGTTAAGTAGGGCTAATAATCCTCTAGTTATACCTACCGGATCTGATAACATGGTACGTATGTGTGAGGCAAAAGCCAGAAAAGCCAATGCCTGGAAAATTATTGTGTTCACTGTACTAAAAACTGGATGTGGACTGGGCAGGAGTATCACACGCATTACAACAAACTCAGTAAACAGTATCAGTAGCCATGTAAGTTCGAATTCTTCATTACGCCAATTTCATGATTTTACTCTAGTATGGAACTCGATCTAGAAACGCATAATATCATGAATTTCTTTCAATGAAATCACTCTAGTGTGGACCGGGACTAAGAAGACACTTCAATAAGTATGTGTTTAGACGTTCAAAGTTAATGGGAAAGAAAATTGAGTTTATGGGAGAGGGAGTAGAGAGGAATAAGAGGGGGTGCACACACCCCTGTACTCGAAAATTCTGTTTTGTTGCTTCATTCTTTGCAGTTTTTTCTGCATTTCTTTCGTATTAGCTCTGTTCCTTTACGTGCAAGAGTTTTACCACTTTTTACTCGAAAAGCGTTCCTTTACATCAGGCACCATACAATTCATATATAACCAGTCTACAATTTTTATTACTTTTGCCGGTTTTGCCATTTTCAAAAGTAAAGGAACAGACCAATTATTTTCTCCGCCGGCAAATAAATAAACAACAACGCATACGTTTGAATTAAAAAGTTTGTGATGAAAAATAAATTGTATAAAAAATTATCAGTAAAAATGAATAGTAAACATATACATATGTATTTATTTAGTTTTTAATTAAATTTAATTTAATTTCTATAAGAAATATCGCCTTAAGGGGTGTTTACACTAGCCATCATTGTCATATGACCCAAAATAAAAACATTTCATATCTGCTCACACAGACAATTTGAAGACGTAATTTCGCTGCATTTTTGCTGGTGTGGACTCAAGAAGTAAATGGCGTAAGGAAACTCCCCAATATTGCACACATTAGCGACTGTATAACGATGGAAAATTTAACGATGAAAATTGATTGCTAGTGTAAACACCCCTTTTGTATTGCCATTGAAAGATCAAATGAGTGTGAAGAATCAGAAAATTGACAAAAACATTATTTGCTGTCTAAACTGCAAATAAATTTTAAAGAAATTGAGAGGAAAAATTGCCCTTCCAGTTTGAACCTATAAACACGGACTAAAACATGCCCACACCTTTGACATTTTCAACTTTGTGCCAACCCTTTTGCTATGCTACACTTTTCTATCTATAAAAACCTATATTATTCTGCATTTTTGTTTTGATTCCAAATTTATTAGCCATTCCAAGTTTCTTTTTTGTTTCTTCGTTTAGCGGCGTCGTTTTTGCAAAGCATCGACTTTGTTATAACAGACAACAACAACAACTAGTATAGTGTTTGTTTATCATTTGAACCTTGTACTTATTTGCGGAGAGAGCGGGTGTTAATAGAAAGTGAGATAAACCCTATAGTACGTATTAGCTTCCGTAGAACCTAGAACTGGCTATAATATCAGTGATTAGTCGCAAGATTGTTATTGGATTTGTTAGACAACTCACAATTAAACAACCATGAACATGGACAAATGGGTGCAACTAAATAATCAGGCTGCTGGCAGAGATAAAATAGCACGGTATTTATAGTTTGAAAGATGATAAGACAAAGATAATAATAAATAATAATTCATTATATTACACATTGTTTTATTAATAATTTATTAGTTTGATACAATATGCATCTCGTGCCCTATGGGATTCTCTGGAAGCTGCCGACAAAAGTCCGGCTATGGTTGAAGATTTCAAGTCTTTGGAATATATACTGAGTACATTCCGCAAATGTAAGTAAAAAGTATACTGCATAAAGAGTTAAGTATATAGACATTTAAAAATATTTCGTTTTTTACAGTGCTACGTTTTGGCAAATGTTTGGATGTCTTCTATGCCAGTTTAAGAACCATACATTATCCCGATTTGGCAATACGTATTACCCTCACAGCCGGTAAATTATCACAAGCCTTGTTTTTGTTTGCGGATCATTTCCTCTGGCTGGCACGTACCGGTCTCTTTAAGAGCATCGATGCCAAGAAGTGGGGCAAATATGCCAACAAATATTGGTTACTCTCCATAATCATGAATCTGTGTAGAGATTTTTATGAAATCGTACGTTTATTGGATCTGCACAAAGCCTCCGTGCGTAGTGGTATTTCACGCAGCATTCCATGTCAAATTCGTTCAAGCAAAGATCTTAGCCGTTTGGCTTTGCAATCGTATGCTTTGATTTTGGGCCACAAAGATATATTTGTCGATACTGTAAAGAATGTCTGCGATTTCTTTATACCATTGACTGCACTGGGTTATACCAAACTAACACCTAGAACTATTGGTGTTCTTGGAGCGATATCATCAGTAGCTGGTTTGGTTGCAATGATTGAACCTACGGCTAAGCTAACACCTGCTTAAAGTAATTGTTGTGATGCTACGACGATATTAATGTTTTTGTTTAGAAAAATAATGAAAAAAGTTTTTCAATAATTTAGTTATATGTCTATTGGACTGTAATTTAATCTATTTTTTATATAAAAGAAATTTAAAAAAAAAAACAAATTTCTAAATATCTGTAAAGTAAAGGGCTATTCTTGAATCCTTTTGAAATTTTTAACTGAATATAGGTTTGGGTTTCGTTCTGACTGAATCCGCTCAACCATAGTCTGCGACCTCCCAATTTTTTGTACTTTCATGGCCCATATCTCGCGAAGTATAAATTTCCCCCAGATAAAAATATATTTCTGCTTTCAAATTAATAACCCTAATCTGTAGTAAAAAAGTCAAAGAAATTCCGAGGTTACTTCTATACCGGACTTACAGCTGGTTAACATTACGAAATCGAGTCGATTTCAAACTGTCAATTCCTTTGCGTATACGTCGAATGAAATCAATTCGATTTTATTTGACGTTTGAGCAAAGGAATTGGCAGTTTGAAATCGACTCGATTTCGTAATGTAAACCAGCTATTAGGCTTGTACTATGTTTACATTTACGAAATCCACTCGATTTCATCTGTCAAATCCTTTGTGTATACCATGGTTTAGTAAGAAAGGTTAGCTAAAGCTTTCAGTCAATACAATTTTTTTCTTTCAACTGTTCCTAAAACGTCAAAACAATATACACAATCTGTGTATGTGCTGTTTGAATAATATGCCAAACAATTTTAAAAACAATCGAATTCAATGATTTTTAAAATTGATTTTAGAACATTTGTATGGAAGAAGTTTGTCAGCTTTGCATTGAAACAAACATTTTATCATATCCACAACTCGATTATGTGGAAAAACATTGAAACTTCATTCATTTTTCGCGTTTTTTATAAAATGCTCAATAATGGTATTGTAAACAAACCCACATGTTGCTTTTGTGTTTACTAATTTTGACGTTTTAGGAATTCAGTAAAAACAAGGGTTCTAAAGATTGTTTTCATTTAAATCTACCTCTTTACTTATACCATGGTGTATACGTCATATGAAAACTCATCTGAAATCGATTGATTTCATTTGACGTTTGAGCAATGGAATTGACAGTTAAAATCGAGTGGATTTCGTAAATGTAAACAAAGTATTGGTTTACATTTACGAAATCCACTCGATTTCAACTGTCAATTCCTTTGCGTATACGTCAAATGAAAACTCATCTGAAATCCATTAGATTTCATTTGACATTTAATCATCGAAATTGACAGTTGAAATCGAGTGGATTTCGTAAATGTAAAGTTACTATAACCCCCATTTTTATAAGTCTCCTTTTGTTATAGTTTGGATTTACCGAACAGATTTATAGCGTTCCTATTAACTTAAAGTTAAAAGTAATGATTGAATTTCAAAGAGGAGCTTCTTGGCATTAACTTTCAATGTTAAAATCATATTTGTAATGCCTCCAAATTGGTTTATTTTGGATTTTCAAATCCATCAGATAGTAAAAGAACTCATGTAATAATGGCCCTAAGTCTAAAAAAGTTCTTATAGCCTGTTTATTTAATAGCTTTTTGAGGATTTATTTAACGTATACGAAATGACATTTTATTAAATCCGGTTTACGTACGTTTATATATAACCGGATTTAACAAACCCAATGGGTTTTAAATGTCAATTCCATTGCATATACGTCAAACAAATCATCATAAGGCAGGTTAACCCGACAAAACCCTATAATATAAACAGCTTATGTAAACGTACTATTATAATTTGTAATATTTCGTCAATAGTCGGCCTTTGGTCGGGGATTTAAGACTTTCACTTATGGACAGGTGCAAAAGTCGGGTACGCGAACTGCATTTTCTTATAATAAATTATAAGATAGTCCTAATTGTCGTCATATTTCCTCTTCTCCACAATTCAGTCCTTGATTTCAAAACATTTTTGTTGTTCAGTTACTTTGCCGTAAGTCATGGTAGAATAAGAAAAGGTAGCAGCAATACACAGCTGACTGAACTGGGTTGTAACGTTAGTGTCAAATTTCATATGACATTTTATACATTTATTTTTATTTCGATGTACATTAGGGACATATATTTTTTGAGAAAAAAAATATATCATTCGGAAAAACCCATTTCCCAGAAAGACTTCTTCATATCAATGATATGTAACCTCCTCCAAGTTCGAACGATAAGCCGCGCAGTAAATCACCGCTTGTAGAGGCGATATAACGTTTGTTAATATGTGAGGTATTTTGTTAAAATTTAAGAAAATAAAGCCCTAATAAACATGTGCTTCTTTGATTTCTAAAACAAAATATTGAAACAGCTTCTCCTTTTTCTATGAATTTCCAGCGACCCCAAACTTGTCTGCAAGAATTCTACTTTCTGCGAGAATTTATGCATTTAGTGAAATGATGTGGAAACATAAAAATTGAAAATGTAACGAATTTTCATTCATGTTTTCCAAAATATTCAACCAAATGTGAAAAATTATTAGTTTTTTAAATTCCAATAATTTATAGACATTTCCTTGTTTTGTTTACAAATACAACTGGCAGTAACGTTACAAACAAAAACAAATTCCTTTGTGGTTGTTGTTCGAGTTGTATTTGTTGTAGTATTAACTTTACCTTATATTTGTTCTACATAAAATTATGAAAATTAAACCAACATAAACGCATAACATTTCTATTTAAAATGTATTTTTGCGAAAAATCTTATTTAATTGGTCTGTTCCTTTACTTTTGAAAATGGTAAAACCGGCAAAAGGAGTAAAAGTTGTAAACTGCTCCCATATGAATTGAATGGTGTCTGAAGTAAAGGAACGCTTTTCGATTATAAAGTTGTAAAACTTGAAGATTCTTGCACGTAAACATGGTACAAATACACAGGTAGTCGCATCGGCAATTGTTGGCAACATATGATGTCAAAATTTGACATCAATTCAATGCAATTGACACATGTTACCATCAGCTGGCATGATAATGCTACCTGTATTATTGTACCATGCACGTAAAGTAACAGAGCTAATATTTTCACGTAAATGGCAACCCTACGTTTATAAGAAAAAAAGGAAAAAGAAGGTATCAAAAACAGCTGTTCAATCAGTTCAATCTATTAAACTCTAACATCGTTTCTTTTGTTTTGATTCCCTGTTCTTATCGGATGTTTTCTCATTCGACATTGTTTCTTATTTGTATTACGACGACCTTTTAACAAAACTTTGGCTTTGTACTCTGCGAGAAGTTATCATAAAAATACGCGACAGAAACTAGACTTTCCAAATCTTCTTCCTTGCGAAAGTTTCACCCGTTTCTTGGAACACACGTAATGTATACGCCTCTTGGTGGTGGAAATCCCAACAATGATCCTCACAATCGCTCCTGTGGCGGACGTTTTTGGTGTGTAAAAGATATATGTGGGATATTCTGTGCAGTCCTTACATGGCTGCTGATACTGTTTGCTGAGTTTGTTGTAATGCGTGTGATACTCCTGCCCAGTCCACATCCAGTTTTTAGTACAGTGAATACAATAATTTTCCAGGCATTGGCTTTTCTGGCTTTCGCCTCACACATACGTACCATGTTATCAGATCCGGTAGGTATAACTAAAAGATTATAAGCCCCACTTAACATTACTAATTTAATTATATCTTTCTTTTTTGCCGGGATACCTTTAATTGAAAGGGTGCTGTTCCCAGAGGCAATGCCACCAAAGAAATGATCGAACAAATGGGTTATCGTGAGGGGCAAATGATATTCAAGTGTCCCAAATGTTGCAGCATTAAACCAGATCGTGCCCATCATTGTTCCGTGTGTCAGCGATGTATTCGCAAAATGGATCACCACTGTCCGTGGGTCAACAATTGTGTTGGAGAAAATAATCAAAAATATTTTGTGTTATTTACGGTAAGTTTGAAGTGGGGCTAATAACAGCAATTTTATTGTTATTCTCCTAAATGGGGTATTCTTAAAGGTGGGAATTAGTATGTGACATCATCCGTCTACTAAGTAAACAAATGCAAAACAATGGACTATTATAAACATCCCTTAAAGAGGCAGAAGAAATGTGTTATTGTTTCACTGAAAGATAAATGTGAAGAATTTTGTTTCACACTTTTTTAAACAAGCCAATGAAATGCTTGGGGAGGAAAAATGTTCGGTCGTTCAACCATTTTATACATTAAATATTTATTATTTTAAATCAATGTTATAGATAAGGTGTTGCATTTTTGTTGTAATGCCTTGAAACTGTTTAAATCATGACAATCAATTTTAAAGATAGCCCAACATGATACATTACTTTGCAAAATGTAAAATATCGCCGGCCGTTATGTGCTTAATCTATAGCTATATATAGTTATTTTTAATTTAACAAATACAATGATCTCTTAAAGTATACCCACAGCTAACATAAGTGACTTGGTAGTATTTGCAGTTCGGTATAATTTTTGTTTAGGTCCTGGTCCACACTAGAGTGAATTTCATTAAAAAATTTCATGAAATTAGGCGTTCTGAGATCGAATTCCCCACTACAGCAATTTCATGATTTTACTCTACTATGGAACTCGATCTAGAAACGCATAATTTCATGTCAAAATTTCAGTGAAATTACTTTAGGTGTGCTGATCGCATGCATATACATTTTCTGGAGATGAAATTCTTAGGGCCATTATTTGTAGGCATTTAAAGTATGATTTTCAAATGAAAAGTTAATGCCAAGAATGTCCTCCTTGAAATCTTACGATAATTTTTATCTTTAAGTTTACCGGAACGCTTTAAATCTGTACGTAGAATCCCCAGCGGCCGGTGCATAGGGATTGACTTGGAGAAATATTCGACTAGGAGCCGTCACTCAACAATTATGGGTTTGCGTTCGTATATTTTTCTCACTGGGAGCAGGTATATATCCCTTACACCGAGCTCTTCTTTTCCGTGCCGTAGTAGGGATGAACCATGGATCTGTTCCGTCAACACGAGCCGTAATAGTCCCAAGAAAAATATTCTTTAAAAATCCACCAGCCGTAATAATCCCAAGAAAAATATTCTACAAAAATTCACGAGCCATAATAGTCCCAAGAAAAATATTCTTTAAAAATCCACCAGCCGTAATAATCTCCAGAAAAATATTTTTAAAAATCCACGAGCGGTAATAGTGCCAAGAAAAATATTCTTTAAAAATCCACCAGCCATATTAATCTCCAGAAAAATATTCTTTAAAAATCCACCAGCCGTAATAATCTCCAGAAAAATATACTTTAAAAATCCACGAGCGGTAATAGTGCCAAGAAAAATATTTTTTATAAATCCACGAGCCGTAATAGTGCCAAGAAAAATATTCTTTGAAAATCCACGAGCCGTCATAGTGCCACGAAAACAATTCTTTCAAAATCCACGAGCCGTCATAGTGCCACGAAAAATATTCTTTAAAAATCCACGAGCCGTAATAGTCCCAAGAAAAATATTCTTTAAAAATCCACGAGCCGTAATAGTGCCAAGAAAAATATTCTTTAAAAATCCACCAGCCGTAATAGTGCCAAGAAAAATATTCTTTAAAAATCCACGAGCCGTAATAGTGCCAAGAAAAATATTTTTTAAAAATCCACCAGCCGTAATAGTGCCAAGAAAAATATTTTTTAAAAATCCACCATCCGTAATAGTCCCAAGAAAAATATTCTTTAAAAATCCACGAGCCGTAATAGTCCCAAGAAAAATATTCTTTAAAAATCCACGAGCCGTAATAGTCCCAAGAAAAATATTCTAAAACAAACCACGAGCCGTTATAGTCCCAAGAAAAATATTCTTTAAAAATCCACGAGACGTAATAGTGCCACGAAAAATAGTCTTTAAAAATCCACGAGCCGTAATAGTGCCAAGAAAAATATTCTTTTAAAATCCATGAGCCTTAAAAGTCCCAAGAAAAATATTCTTTAAAAATCCACGAGCCAAGAAAAATATTTTTTAAAAATCCGCGAGCAATAATAGTCCCAAGAAAAATATTCTTTAAAAATCCACGAACCGCAAAAGTCCCAAGAAAAATATTCTTTAAAAATCCGCGAGCAATAATAGTCCCAAGAAAAATATTCTTCAAAAATCCACGAGCCGTAATATTGCCAAGAAAAATAATCTTTAAATGTCCGCGAGCAGTAATAGTCCCAAGAAAAATATTCTTTAAAAATCCACGAAATTGTAGACTTTTCGGATTTATTGTTCATGGTCCCCGCGATGCAGGAAACAAAGCTAACAGTCACCTCCTGTGCCCATGATGAGCAGCAGTTTCAAAGTTATGGAAAATTCCCATTACCACAAAAACGTTACACGCCATATTCCCACATATCAGTCGAGGACTGAACCAGAACAGGCCGTGCAACCGAATAGTCATGGTGGCTCTTGACCTTTCGAAGGCCTTACGATGTAGCCGCCTCAATTCAAATTGATCCAGAATTAAGGGCACAATAACTAACACATGTCCTGCAGTAGGACCGCATTTGCTTAATGGCCATGCTAAGCCCACTTCCCTATCTCCTGATACTTCATGGAGGCAGCCAGAGTCCAGGTTTCAATTTTTTGAAACTGCCCACAGAGGAACCAGAACCAGATAACGGAAAAAGATATACGAACGAACATATTTGCCTTTCTACAGCAACACCAACAAAAACAGATAGAAATCCCAGATATGTGGAAAGTAGGAAAGATAGTCCCTGTCCTCAAGCCAGGGAAACCAGCAAACTTGGGCAGTTCTTATAGACCAATCACTCTACTGTCACCAGTGGTCAAGATACTAGAGGCAATAATCCTACCCAAGTTCTCAGACCACCTACACCTTGGTGACCACCAACACGGATTCCGATCAGGAAGAAGTACGGTCACTGCCCTCAGTGAAGTTACCTCCAGCATCACTGAAGTTCTTAATAGTAAGCGGCCCCACAAACGCACAATACTTGTGGCACTGGACCTATCGAAAGCCTTCGACACGGTTAGTCACACCACCCTCTTAAGAGATGTTATGGATACCACACTCCCTAACAATCTTAAGAGGTGGCTGACTAATTACATGGCCGGTAGGCAATCCTATGTGGAATTTAGAGGACACAAATTCCCCCCAAGGAATAACAAACAAGGAGTGCCCCAAGGGGGCGTCCTTTGCCACCTACTTTTCAATTTCTACGTGTCCAAAGCTCCCATACCACCCACCCACACAAAACTAGTGTCCTACGCTGACGACTGCACAGTCATGTCCACCGGCAGAGACGTTAAGGCACTAGAAAGCAACATAAATAAATACCTTCCTCTTCTGAAAGACTTCTTTTCTAAACGAAACCTACAACTCTCAGCCCCCAAATCTACGGCAACAATTATAACCTCGTGGACAAAAGAAGTAAACATAAACCTAGACATACATATTGATGAACAAATCATCCCAACCACAAAAAAACCTTAAAATCCTAGGTGTTACTTTCGACAACCTGCAATACCTCTGTAAACATGCTGAGAAGATAGCTGAGAATGCGGGAAGACGCAACAAAATCCTCAAGGCATTAGCAGGAAGCACTTGGGGGAAGGACAAATCAACAATACTCACCACCAACAAAGCCATTGGGCGTCCTCTAATGGGCTATGCGGCACCAGTCTGGGCCCCAAGCATCAGTGATACCCAGTGGAAAAATCTCCAAACAATTCAAAACAATGCATTGAGAATAGCTTCCGGTTGCCACTCAAAGACACCCCAAAACCACCTCCACCATGAGACTAAGATGCTCCCGGTCAAAGAGCACTGCACTCTGTTCACGAGACAACACGCAATAAAATGTCAACACCCTAACCATCCCAAACATCTTAGCTCTAAAAACCCACCTAGCGAGAGGACCAAGCCCATAAGGCAAGACTACCGCTCCGAAATTAAAAACATCCACCATATCCTCCCAGACCCGTCCCCCAAAGATATTGAACAAGCCATGAAGCAGGTCCATACAGATATGGTACATAATTATACCTCATCGTATACTAGCAGTATTGTGCTTGGTGGAAGGCCACCACTCATTAGTGAGAATGAAAGGTCACTACCCAGAGATACCAGATCGGTATTATCCCAACTCCGATCTGGCATCTCCAGGTACCTAAATAGCTACCTCTCTACCCTGAACCCGGACATCTCGGATATTTGCCCTAAATGCGGAGGTACCCCACACATCACGAGACACCCCTTTGCATGTCCTGCTAACCCGACTAACCTCACACCGGAATCGTTATGGACACAACCAGTCGAGGCAGCTCGCTTCCTTGGACTGGATGTGGATACTTAATGTCCCTCTAACCTTATATTATTTTCTTTCTTTTTTTCTCTCTTTCTTTTCCAACACAATACGTATACATACCGCACCTGTAGAGCATTGCCGACCAAGAAGAGGGCACAAAAAATTCTGAATATTGGCAACTTTTGACAGTGTGTTAGTAAGGTTGTATACACACATGCTGCAAAACAAAAACAAATCAAAAGATTTACTCTCTTTTGTGTGCTCTTTCGTTGCGTTCGGGTCATGTGTGTGTGAATTACCGAAAAACTTCGTAACTTCAACAATACCAAAGAACGGCATTGCTGTAGAGGCTACAACAACAACAGATGAATTAGGGATCCGCTTAGCTTTGTACATCTTGTAATTAGTTCCAACATACATCAAGCTCCAAGAAGGTTTACCTGTTAAAAGTCCAAATAGTTCGCTTAACTGCAGTTTAAAGGATGTTCGAGATATTTACCGAAGTTACTTCTTGTAGTCCTGTTTACAGGGATATGCTTTTCGTAGGCAAGTCATATGCTTCTTGACAAAATAACCCAAAAGCCCTAAAAAAATCCTACGTTGACCAACTAAAATGGCTGGAGGAAACGATAACTATCGAAATAAATTACTCCACAAATTACATAAAGTTCCATGGTGGTCCATTGCTTCAGGTACTTTCCGCAAAATATCAACACTTTAAGCCGAAATTTGCAGCTGAAATTTTGAATATTAAATTTTGATGATTAGGACCCAATAGCCTCAATATTTAGGGCCTCTTCACGCACCTATCAATCTTAGTCGTTGTTAATACGCCAAAATTTTATTCTCCATACTTCATTGTTCCAAAAACCCCGTCAAAGTGGTTCTCGCAAGATTTTTTGTGTAGCTAGCTTGGGTTTCTTGGGTTTATCAGTGTAATAATTAGGTACAATTGTTATACCTGAGGCCCAAATTTTTTTCTGTAGAAAAAAGTCTCAGAAAAAACTGAGGCCCAAATTTTTCTCTATAGAAAATAATCCTCAGAAGCTGAGGACAAAATTGTTCTATGGAAAAATTCTTAAGAAGCTGAGGACCAGGTTTTTTATAGGAAAAATGCCTCAGAGGGGAACCACATTTTTGTTCTAAAGAAAATGTGCCTCTGGAGCTGAGAAGCAAATATTTCTTCTATAAAAAAAAAACGTCAGAAGATGAGGACTGATCATTTTTCTATAGAAAAAAATTCTCAGAAGCGAAGGACCAATTGAATTCTATAGAAAAAATGCCTCAAAAGCTGAGGACCAAATGTTTTTATACCCTCAGCATTTATGCTAACGAGGGTATATACACTTTCATACGGGCAAAATGTGCCTCATCGAAATAATGGTTTCAGACCCCAAGTATGTTTGGACGAAATGTGTTTCAGACAAGTTGGAGTCGATTGAGCAATCCCCGTCCGTCTGTCTGTCTGGCTGGCTGGAGTGCACGATAACTCTCGAACGGATGAACCGATTCGGTTCAAATTTTGGCTTTCGTAATATTTTGCCCAAACTTAGTTTAAGTTCGAAGATGGGCTATATCGGTCCACTCCTTTTGGTACCTTCAACACAAAAATTCGAAAATCTTCGGAAAATTTCTGCGCACGATAACTCTTAAAGGGAGTAACCGATTTGGTCCATACTTTGCATAACCTGAAATGTGTACCAGACTTAGATAAGGTTTCAATATGGACTCAATCGGTCCACTCCTTCGGGTACCTCCCACACAAAATTTCGGGAATGTTCAGTTTAGGGCCATCTCTCGAACAGCTTCGATTTTTTTAGCAACTTGTATTCACTGCCCCCCATACGACGGTACAAGTTTTATTAGGGGCAAGTCCATACTTCCTGAGAAAATAGCATGAAAGTTGCACAAAACCCCTATGACACCGTGTGAGGTGGTTGGAGCGCAAGATAACTCTAGAATGGATCTGCCGATTCGGTCCAACATTTGGCCTTAGTAATATTTTGTCCAAGTATAGTTTAAGTTCGAAGATAAGCCATATCGGTTCACTCCTTCAGGTACATCCCCCACAAAAGTTCAAAAATGTTCGGAAAAATTGTTCCTACGGTAACTCTTGAAGGGAGTGGCCGAATTGGTCCATACTTTACATATCCTAATATATCTACCAGATATAGATCAGGTTTAAATATGGACTATATTTGTCCACTCCATCCGGTACCTCCCACACAAATTTTCGGATAAGTTCACTTTAAGACCTGATATCGAATCACTTTGGTTTTTGTTGAAGCAAATTGCATTGGCTGCCTCAATTACGATGATAAAAGTTTTTTTCAGGGGCAAGTCCACACTTCATGAGCAAACAGCCCGAAGGGTGTAAAAACCCCCTATGGCACCATATGTTGTGGTTGGAGATCCACTTTCATAACGGTCAATGTCGATCCATTCCTTTTAGTATCTCCTCCGCAAAACTTTTGATCTTTAATCCTAATCAACATTTTCAAAACCTCCTAAATACATACGTATTTTGGGAAAAAAATTGCTTCAATATAGACTGAGGGTAGGGCTGAGGGTAGGGCTAAGGGTATATCTCTGTTGGCAAAGCCGACTGATACTGTTTTACTTGTTATTTTTAAAATTTGTGATCTGTAGTGCGATTCTCTAACTCATTTTTTGAGTTGCCGACAATTGTCGGTAAAATTAAAATGCTTATAATTACGGTAATTAACGATGTTTGTCGGTAAGTTAACGACGAATAAATAGTAGTCGTAAAGTTCTACCGATAGCAAGAGTATTGTCAACTTTTATTTGAACTTTTCATTTATAATTTTGCGTTTTAATTTTACCGATTTTTGTCGGTAACTCAAAAAATGTGTTAGAGAATCGCACTACTGTTCATAGTAAATTTAGGTCCACCACTCACTCCTGTTTTTGTTCATTTAGTTCCTCCACTCCTGTCATTGTTTTTTGTACAGTCACATGCTAAGGGTATTTACCTGTCGGCATTGACTACTGATTCTTTTTTTATTGATTTTGTTTTTATGGAATAAAATCTAAAATCGAAAATTTTCTTCTTTTTCAGTTTTATATAGCTTCGATATCGGTTCATGCAATATTTCTGGTATTGACCTCCTTTGCGGAATGTGTGCGCAATGAGTGGCGTCAATGTTCACCTTATTCTCCGCCAGCCACAATATTCCTACTACTCTTTTTAACATTTGAGGCCCTAATGTTTGCCATCTTTACAATTATTATGTTGGCCACACAATTAACGGCCATACTCAATGATCAGACGGTAAGTAAATCCCCCACCACTTCAATATTTATGAAATACTGACCTTTCCTTCCATTTGCAGGGCATTGAGCAATTGAAAAAAGAAGAAGCACGCTGGGAGAAAAAGTCACGACTAAAAAGTATTCAAACGGTATTTGGTCGTTTTTCATTGGCATGGTTTTCACCGTTTACAAAACCCACTGGCAGACCGCGATTTAATTCACACTTTTATTCGGTTTAAAAGTGCCTTCGAACAACCATCAACACCACCAGCAATCAAAAGGAGGATCAACTAACATTCTTAACATTAAACTAAAACAAACAAAATACCAGAAAGACTAGTTACATACATACATATATTTTGTATCGATTACATCTAGATAACATTCATTATATTTATAGAGGGGAGCGAGTATTTTAGTTTTGTATATTTTCCACCCAAAAAAAGGATACGCTTAATTTTAGTACAGAAGGATAAGGATAATGACTATGATAACGATAACCAATAGCTAATCACAACAAAATAAAATAGAAAAAATGAAGAGAGAGGTATACTTAATGTATATTATATATTTAATAATTCTGTATATGTGTGTGTATATTTTTAAATTACTTCATCTTCTTCATAATCTTTCCTTAAATGAAACTTAATTTTTAAACAAAATAATTAGAGATTATTTACAGTAAAAAAAAATAATAAAAAAAGGAAAACTTCTTGAAACAATGGAGCTTTATTTCTGTCATCACCACATTAAATCACTTGAAGTGTATGATGCATGCATACATGGATGTTGCAGTCAAATAGATGATCATTTGTTAAAGGTAAACCCCCAAAATTTCAAATATCATAAAGGCTCATTATAATAGCCATTTAAATTCAAATCAATGAATGCAATTTATTCTTACAATGTCTCATTTTAGCAAACATTTATAGCCGGCAACAATTTTTTGTTTCTGTTTTTATTTTATTGCGACAACAAATGGTTGGTCCAACAGTTCATAAATCCCGGAAATAACCAAATAACACAGCAACAAAATAGCCACCGTGTACCGAGTGTCTGCTTGTGCCGCCAAGACAACAGAGAAAACATACACGCAATGTTGTCTGTTTGTCTGCCTACCAAACCAAAAAAAAATGGGGTAGATAAATGCGCAAGAGGGCGCAGATAAATATAAGTTGTTTATATGCATCGTCAGACAACTGCGACAGCAGCAACAAATGCGGCTGTTTATAACAATTTTTCGAATATTTTAAAGACAGCTAAACGCAATTTCACCCCGCGAGCATATGTACACACACACTTGCTAGATCCTCCTCATTAGGAGTGCCGATGATGATGACGACGACGGACGGCGGTGGTGGTGTCGTCGTCAATATAGTCAGTTTTTCTTTTTTTTTTTTTCAAAACGTCAAGTGAACCTAACGAACGGCGGATTCTATTTTAAATGCCTAGAGAAAATTCAGAAAACAGCAACGTTGTTTAGGAGAGCAACGGCGCACAGTGTTGCGAGTGCACTCAACATAGCTTATAATATCATGGAAGAAGCATTGGAAAAAAGTACTTACCAATTTCTAGATGAATTTTGAAAGATGATTCCAAATGGATTTGATTGCAGCTGAAATGAAAAAAAAACACTATTTGGGCAATGGACTCTTAACAAGTGCCTTTTATGGATAGAAGATCTTCTATGGACATGACTTCCAAAAGGTATTCTATGGGCAGAAGACCTCTTATAGGTCTTCTATGGATGGAATATATCCTAAAGGTCTCCTATGATAGCAGACCTCCTAAAGGTCTTCTATGGACGGAAGACCTCCTAACGGTTTTCTAGGGATAGGAGGTTTTCTAGGGATAGAAGGCCTTCTAGGGATAAAAGGACTTCTGAAGGTCCTCTAGGGATAGAAGACCTTATAAAGGTCTTCTAGGGATAGAAGACCTTATAAAGGTCTTCTAGGGATAGAAGGCCTTCTAAAGGTCTTCTAGGAATAGAAGGCCTTCTAAAGGTCTTCTAGGGATAGAAGGACTTCTAAAGGTCTTCTAGGGATAGAAGGACTTTTAAAGGTCTTCTAGGGATAGAAGACCTTATATAGGTCTTCTAGGGATAGAAGACCTTATATAGGCCTTATAAAGGTCTTCTAAGGATAGAGGGCCTTCTAAAAGTTTTCTAGATATAGAAGGCCTTCTAAAGGTTTTCTAGGGATGAAAGGCCTTCTAAAGGTCTTCTAGGGATAGAAGGACTTTTAAAGGTCTTCTAGGTATAGAAGGCCTTCTAAAGGTCCTCTAGGGGTAGAAGACCTTATATAGGTCTTCTATGGATAGAAGACCTTCTTCTAGGTATAGAAGACCTTATAAAGGTCTTCGAGGTATAGAAGGACTTCTAAAGGTCTTCTATGTATAGAAGGTCTTTTAAAGGGTTTCTAGGGATGGAAGGTCTTCTAAAGGTCCTCTAGGGGTAGAAGACCTTATAAAGGTCTTCTTAGGATAGAGGACCTTCTAAAGGTTTTCTAGGGATAGAAGACCTTCTAAAGGTCTTCTAGGTATAGAAGGCCTTCTAACGGTGTTCTAGGGATGGAAGGCCTTCTAAAGGTCCTCTAGGGATAGAAGGCCTTCTAAAGGTCTTCTAGGGATAGAAAGCTTTTTTCTAGGGATAGAAGGCCTTCTAAAGGTCTTCTAGGTATAGAAGGCCTTCTAACGGTGTTCTAGGGATGGAAGGCCTTCTAAAGGTCCTCTAGGGATAGAAGACCTTCTTAAGGTCCTCTAAGGATAGAAGACCTTATAAAGGTCTCCTTGGGATAGTAGACCTTATAAAGGTCTTCTAGGGATAGAAGACCTTATAAAGGTCTTCTAGGTATAGAAGACCTTATAAAGGTCTTCTAGGTATAGAAGACCTTATAAAGGTCTTCTAGGTATAGAAGACCTTATAAAGGTCTTCTAGGGATAGAAGACCTTATAAAGGTCTTCTAGGTATAGAAGACCTTATAAAGGTCTTCGAGGTATAGAAGGCCTTCTAAAGGTCTTCTAGCGATAGAAGGCCTTCTAAAGGTCTTCTAGGGATAAAAAGCTTTCAAAAGGTCTTCTAGGGATAGAAGGCCTTCTAAAGGTCTTCTAGGTATAGAATACCTTCTAACGGTGTTCTAGGGATGGAAGGCCTTCTAAAGGTCCTCTAGGGATAGAAGGCCTTCTAAAGGTCCTCTAGGGATAGAAGACCTTCTTAAGGACCTCTAGGGATAGAAGACCTTCTTAAGGTCCTCTAGGGATAGAAGACCTTATAAAGGTCTTCTTGGGATAGTAGACCTTATAAAGGTCTTCTAGGGATAGTAGACCTTATAAAGGTCTTCTAGGTATAGAAGACCTTATAAAGGTCTTCTAGGGATAGAAGACCTTATAAAGGTCTTCTTAGGATAGAGGGCATTCTAAAGGTCTTTTAGGGTTAGAAAGCCGTCTAAAGGTCTTCTAGGTATAGAAGGCCTTCTAAAGGTTTTCTAGGGATAGAAGATCTTATAAGGGTCTGGTAGGGATAGAAGGCATTATAAAAGTCTTCTAGGGATAGGTGGCCTTCTAAAGGTCTTCTAGCGATAGAAGGCCTTCTAAAGGTCTTCTAGGGATAGAAAGCTTTCTAAAGGTCTTCTAGGGATAGAAGGCATTCTAAAGGTCTTCTAGGTATAGAAGGCCTTCTAACGGTGTTCTAGGGATAGAAGACCTTCAAAAGGTCTTCTAGGGATAGAAGACCTTCAAAAGGTTTTCTAGATATGAAAGGTCTTCTAAAGGTCTTCTAGGGATAGAAGACCTTATAAAGGTCTTCTTGGGATAGAAACCTTATAGAGGCCTTCTAGGGATAGAAGGCCCTCTAAAGGTCTTCTAGGTATAGAAGACCTTATAAAGGTCTTCTAGGGATAGAAGGACTTCTAAAGGTCTTCTAGGTATAGAAGGCCTTCTAAAGGTCTTCTAGGAATAGAAGGCCTTCTAAAGGTCTTCTAGGAATAGAAGGCCCTTTAAAGATCTTCTAGGGATAGAAGACCATTTCTAAAGGTCTTCTAGGGATAGAAGAACTTCTAATGGTCTTCTAGGGATAGAAGGCCTTCTAAAGGTCTTCTAGGTATAGAAGGCCTTTTAAAGGTTTTCAAGGGATGGAAGACCTTATAAAGGTCTTCTAGGTATAGAAGACCTTATAAAGGTCTTCTAGGTATAGAAGACCTTATAAAGGTCTTCTAGGTATAGAAGACCTTATAAAGGTCTTCTAGGTATAGAAGACCTACCCGCAAGGGTATCCTCAGGAGAGGATATCGGGAGTAACGACCCCGCGGACCCTAGTTTTGGCAGGTGTGGAGAGCGTACCAAAATGGTGCAAGTGCTCTGAGAAACCCTGTGTCGGGGCGAGTGAATACCGCCCACAATTATGTATTCCACCGTAGGGGACCGCCTCAAGAGAGGTTTGGAAAGGAGGTGACGACTCCGTGGTTATCCCCAGTCAAACCCTATACATGGAAGAAAATGGAATCCAGCCGAAAGGCATCAAGATCAAGCCAGCACGATCTTGATTATGGCATTACTGGACTACGATTTGGAATTGATGAACCCTGGGCTGACGGCTGTGGTATTCTGGAACCTGAGTATGTCGGGGTGGAACTTTACAGAAATGGCTTTCAGGCTAATGCCACAGCTGCCTCCGTCCCGTTAAAGCCTGGTAAGTCTCAAAGTACGTTCAATGCTCGTCCCATTAAGTTGGCAGTGTAGGTTCGGATGTACATTCCCGATTAACACGGATCTGGCTCTGAACGGGAGATCTCATGAGGGTCTCCCGTCAACCCTCGCATGGACCTAGAAATAGGGACCCATGGGATCTTAACGTGACTGCACATTTTGCGAGCGGAGATAGCGGCTTTGAGTTGGGACCACGAAACCTAAAATGAACGAAGAAAACCAAGAAACCAAAAGAACGAACATAGAGGTTGAAGAAACCCCACTGGGAAGATGCTCGGGTCCACGAGTTGAAAATATGGGAGGTGCAGATTCCCCATTAGGAAGAACTTCGGTAATTGTGATGGCGACATCTAACAATGCAGGTGAAGGCATGCCTAAAAATAAATTTTCTGGAAGCGAAAATCTGAAGAGGCTCGGAAGAAAAATAGCCCAGTTGGATGATTTCGTTAAATCGAAAAATAACATCCACAAGGATATTCAGTCCATGATGAGAGAGATACAGGCGATATATTTAAAAGTAGCTGACGATCTGAACAAAGAAGCTGACATACGTAAAATGGGTCAGGTAGACAATAAGCAGACCCAAACAGAAGCATGGATTAAACCAAAACAACCAAGTACGCCAACAACACCTGCGTTGAAAAGAGGTCCAAAAACTCAGAGCCCTAAAGAGAATAAGACAAAAAAGAAGAAAGAAGTCGCACCGAAAACTAATGAGCAGGAAATAAAAACAGCGGAAGAAGTGACCAATGAGAACGTGGGAAGATCTGACACCATACACAAGGCAGCTGATTGGAATAAAGTCCAACCAAGATCAAGAAAGAAAAGGAAGTCCAATAAACCAGATGCATTAATAATAAAAACATGTGGAGATTCCTCATATTCAGACATTCTGAAGCAAGTGAAGAGTGAAGCAAAGCTGGCTGTCCTAGGTCAAAATGTGAAAGCAATTAGGAAGACAGAGAAGGGTGAGCTATTGTTGGAGCTAAATAAACCAGCACACCAGAACACAAATGAGTTTAGGGAAGCCATTGAAAATGTGTTAGGCCCCGCTGCTGAAGTGCGTGCCTTAACCCAGGAAGTACCGATAGAAATTAAAGATATAGATGGCGTGTCTACTAAAGAGGATATTCTACAAGCTATTAGCGGCATTTCGGACGAGTTCAAAGAATTTCAACCACATGCAATAAAGTCTTTAAGAAAGGCCTACAGAGGCACACAAACTGCTACAGTTTTCTTAAGCTCCCCGCTTGCTAATATTCTTTTACAGAAAAGAATAGTACGGATTGGATGGGCGGACTGTCGAATACGTGAAAAGTTGATACCAAGAAGGTGTTATAAATGCCTAGACTTTGGACACACGGCAGCTAGATGTAAAAACCCGAACGACAATTCAGGTCGCTGCATTTGCCGTGGAGAAGCTGGTCACAGGGTTGCTACTTGTAAAAACCCTCCGAAGTGCATGCTATGTAAGGATCCATTAGACCGTAGTCACATCACTGGATCGACTGTGTGCCCGAGATACAAGGAAGCTCTACGCCAACTTAGATGATCTCTATGAAGTTATTACAAATTAATTTAAATCATTGTGAAGCTGCTCAAGATTTATTAAAACAGACAGTTCGAGAACAAGATGTGGATGTAGCAATTATTAGCGAGCCATACAAGAACATCAGCTCACCAAATTGGTTATGTGATACGTCTGGCACATCCTCGATCTGGGCTATACACAGACCAGCACAAAATGTTTTGAATTCGGAACCCGGATTTGTACGCGCCAGTGTCGCCGGATTAACGATCTACAGCAGTTACGTACCCCCGAGATATGATATTGAAGTGTACAAAAGTATTATTACCAATCTAGCAAATGATGCTGCATCCAGAAGGCCAATCTTGATAGCAGGCGACTTTAATGCTTGGGCTACAGAATGGGGCTGCCCAAGAACAAACGAAAGGGGTCGAATACTATTGGAATCGTTTGCTCAACTAGACGTGGAGCTTCTAAACACTGGTAGTAATCCAACATTCAGCAGAAATGGCGCTAGTTCCATAATCGACATCGCGTTTGTCAGTACAAACAATTATACCCAATTTAACTGGCAAGTCAGTGACATATTCACCTATAGTGATCATAATGCAATACTCATTACCCAAAATGAGACCACAACATCAAGAAGATCGGTTCGAACGCCTGAAATATCTGGTTGGAAAAGAGGCTCGTTTGATAAAGATATATTCACCGTATGTATGGAAGGTACAAATCTACAAGGAACTCCCGAAAATATGGCAGAAGAGCTCATTCTTCGGGCAACACAAGCATGCAATGCATCGATGCAAAAAAGGAAGCGAGGAGTCAACAAAGCCCCAGTACATTGGTGGAACGCTGAAATAGCCCACCTACGCAAAGAGTGCCTTCGTGCTAGAAGACGTTTTGTAAGAACTCGTGATAGAGAAGACAATGAAGTTCATAGACAAGATCTAAAGATGAAGAAGAAAGCCCTTAAAAAAGCCATACAAAGAAGCAAAAGAGCATGTTTTCTCTCTATTTGCGATGATTTAGAAAACCAGCCGTTTGGACTAGCGTACAAAATTGTAACTAAGAAATTGAAATGCTTCGGCTCAAGCACTCCTACAGATGCTAGCACACTAAATAACATTGTGAACCACCTCTTTCCTCACCAAGCGGCAACATCATGGGAAACATGGGACCCTGGTGGCCATTTTGTTTACCCCCGGGTTACACCAGCGGAGATAAATCGTGCAGTCTCGAAATTCGATGACTCTAAAGCGCCTGGCCTAGATGGAATTCCCAACTATGTCCTAAAGAAGATTGTGGAATGCTGTTGTGAACAGATGCTCAGAATGCTTAACGCATGTTTGGAATATGGATCTTTTCCATCGATATGGAAGAGGCAAAGGTTAGTGCTACTGCCTAAAAAAGGCAAGCCTCTGGAAAACCCCTCATCATACCGCCCACTATGTATGATCGATACATGCGGAAAACTCCTTGAGAGTATTATCCGCGATAGACTCGAAGAGTGCATCGAGCGCGCAGAAGGTTTGTCAGAAAGTCAATTTGGCTTCAGAAAAAAGAGATCTACGATTGATGCTATAAAAATGGTAACCGACATCGCAAAGGTAGCAGTACATGGTCAAAGCTGGAAAAAAGGGACGAAAGAATATTGTGTGGTTATAACACTAGATGTTAAAAATGCTTTCAACACAGCTAATTGGGAGAATATTTTAAACGCTCTTCGACGGTTAAATGTCCCGGCATACCTTGTTGCTATAATCCAGGACTACTTCCGCAACAGAATCCTGATGTATGAGACTGAAGAAGGTATGAAGGAGTACAAAATAACAGGAGGAGTACCACAAGGTTCTGTTCTTGGACCGCTGCTATGGAATGTAATGTACGATGGTGTTCTAAGGCTACAACTCCCAGAGAAAGCTAATATCATTGGGCTTGCGGACGATATTGCGCTAGTTGTAGTTGCAAAAACAATCGAAGAGGCAAAAACAGTCTCAGAAGTCAGCATACATTTGGTTAAATCATGGCTGTTTTCACAGGGCCTGGCATTAGCCGATCAAAAAACGGAAGCTGTCTTAATCACAAGTCGTAGAGTTGTAGAAAGAATAAATATTAAAATTGGAGACTGTATAATCACAACAGCGGAAAGCCTTAAATATCTAGGCGTTATGATAGAGAATCGCCTGTCTTTTAAGAATCATTTAGATTACGTAAAGGAAAAAGCTGAAAAAACATGTAGAGCGCTGTGTCGTATTATGCCAAACACAAGGGGACCTGGATACCTAAGAAGAAAAATACTAGCAGGAGTTATAAAAAATATTATTCTCTATGCAGCACCAATATGGGCACAATCCATGAAGTACGCAACGTACTATGCAAAGATTGGTTCAGTTTATAGACTAGCAGCACTACGGGTATGCTGCGCATATAGGACTGTGTCTGACGATGCAGCCTATGTTATCGCTGGTATGATACCTATTGATGTCTTAGCAAGAGAAGCTGAATTATTATTCAATTTACGGAATTCGCAGGAAACCGATATAAATCCCGACGTCGCAAGAAGACGTAGCACTATCGAATGGCAAAGCAAGTGGTCAGCTTCAACAAAAGGAAGATGGACGTATTCGCTGATACGAAATGTGGAGACTTGGTCAAATAGGCGACATGGAGATCTCAACTTCTATCTCACCCAATTTCTCTCCGGACATGGCTGTTTCAGGTCCTATTTATATCGTTTTGGACTTGACTGCTCCCCTGATTGTCCCTGCTGCGTGGAACATGTAGAAGACCCACACCACGTTTTCTTTTTGTGCCCGCGATTCAGAGAAGAGAGGACAAATTTAGAGCGGCAAGTTGGTAGTGAAATATGTGTAGAAAACATAATCGAAATTATGATGGTGTCTTTAAGCAATTGGGAGTATGTATGTGAGTACGTAAAGACAATAATATTGGAATTACGGAGGCAAGACGATATTCGAAGAAGAATAAGAAATAGCAGTGTTCTATAGAACATTCCCCCCTGCGACGAAATGCCTGTACGGCGGTACCGCAGGGATGGTGGATCAGAGTAAAGGGGTTATTTTAGCGTGTTAAAGTCTCGCACACCTGGCGAAACCATAAACCAGGTAGCCAAGTCTTTCGATGATTTTTTCCCCGACCAAAAAAAAAAAAAAAAAGGTATAGATAGGTATAGATAGGGATAGAAGACCTTATAAAGGTCTTCTAGGGATGGAAGACCTTCAAAAGGTTTTCTAGAGATGAAAGGTCTTCTGAAGGTCTTCTAGGGATAGAAGACCTTATAAAGGTCTTCTAGGTATAGAAGACCTTATAAAGGTCTTCTAGGTATAGAAGACCTTATAAGCCCTTCTAAAGGTCTTCTAGGTATAGAAGACCTTATAAAGGTCTTCTAGGTATAGAAGACCTTATAAAGGTCTTCTAGGTATAGAATACCTTATAAAGGTCTTCTAGGTATAGAAGACCTTATAAAGGTCTTCTAGGTATAGAAGACCTTATAAAGGTCTTCTAGGTATAGAGGTATATAGGGATAGAAGGTCTTCTAAAGGTCTTCTAGGTATAGAAGGCCTTCTAAAGGTCTTCTAGGAATAGAAGGCCCTTTAAAGATCTTCTAGGGATAGAAGACCATCTAAAGGTCTTCTAGGGATAGAAGGCTTTCTAAAGGTCTTCTAGGGATAGAAGGACTTCTAAATGTCTTCTAGGGATATAAGGCCTTATATAGGTCTTATAAAGGTCCTCTAGGGATAGAAGGCCTTTTAAAGGTCTTCTAGGTATAGAAGACCTTACAAAGGTCATCTAGGTATAGAAGGCCTTCTAAAGGTCTTCTAGGGATAGAAGGACTTCTAAAGGTCTTCTAGGGATAGAGGACCTTCTAAAGGTCCTCTAGGGGTAGAAGACCTTATAAAGGTCTTCTAAGGATAGAGGGCCTTCTAAAGGTTTTCTAGGGATGAAAGGCCTTCTAAAGGACTTCTAGGTATAGAAGGCATTCTAAAGGCCATATAAAGGAAGACCTTATAAAGGTCTGCTAGAGATAGAAGGCATTCTAAAGATTTTCTAGGGATAGAAGGCCTTCTAAAGGTCTTCTAGGTACAGAAGGCCTTTTAAAGGTTTTCTAGGGATAGAAGATCTTATAAAGGTCTTCTAGGTATAGAAGGCCTTCTAATGGTTTTTTTAGGGATAGAAGACTTTCTAAAGGTCTTCTAGGGATAGAATACCTTTCAAAGGTCTTATAGGTATAGAAGGCCTTCTAAAATTTTTTGAAGGATAGAGGGCCTTCTAAAGTTCTTCGAAGGATAGAGGGCTTTCTAAAGGTCTTTCTAGGCATAGGAGACATCCTAAAGGATAGAAGACCTCCTTAAGGTCTTCTATCGACAGAAGACCTCCTTAGGGTCTTCTATGGATATAAGACCTCCTAAAGGCTTTCTAAGGATAGAAGACCTCCAAAAGGATAGAAGACCTCCTAAAGATCTTCTGTGGTCAGAAGACCTCGTAAAGGTCTTCTACTGGTAGTCATCTATCGACAGTAGAACTTCTAAAGGACTTCTATGGACAAACGACCTCCTAAAGGCCTTCTATAGATATAAGATCTCCAAAGGCTCTCTTGTGGATATAAGACCTCTTAAGCGTATTTTGTGGATAAAAAATCTCCTAAGGGTCCCTTGTGGTTATAAAACCTCCTAAGAGTCTCTAATGGATTTAAGACCTTCTAAAGTTCTTTTACTAATAGACAACTTCCTAAAGGTCTTTTATGGACAGAAAACCTCCTAAGGTCTTCTATGCATATAAGAGTTCCTAAAGGCCTTCTAGGGATAGAAGACCCCCTTGAGGCCCGGGTAGAAAAGCTCCTAAAGGTCTTATATGGATAGAAGACTTCGTAAATGTCTTCTATGGGTACCAAACATCCTAAACATCTTCTGTGGATAGAAGATATCTTTAGAGTATTCTATGGATATAAGCCATTCTAAAGATCTTCTACGGGTAGGAGACCTCCTAAAGGCTTTCTATGGATATACATACAGCCTACTAAAATCTTTTCAGGACAGAATGCCGATTATACATCTTCTATATAGCGGATTCTACTTCTTTGCTTGCTCCTAACAATCTTTGCAAAATCCCCAACAATTCTTAGCTTTTGTTTCTCCTGCTAAATTGATCGTTTCACATCACGGTGCCCCACAAAAGACGCGTACATTCTCATTTGACTGAACTTGCTCGCCGCCAAAAACAAAAAACACACACAGCAGGAATACAAGAAGAAAAGTGAAATGAAATGAACAACGATGAAGAAAGCAGCCGAAGAAAGTTTACGCGGAGGGTGGTGATAACCTAGAGTAGAAGAAAGCCGCAGCAGCGTCAACAGTCAAAATATGCTCGCGTTTTTTCACCGGCCCCAAAAGTTAGGCGGTTGGCGGCTGATGCCTCAGTCTGAGGAAAACTATCGGAGATCCAGGTACTGTTTTGGGCTGGATGAGCGCGTGCGAAAACTGACGACTACAAAACGAATATTGAAAAATTGAAAAATAAAAATCTTTAAATAAATGTCAAAAGAATATTGAAAATATTTATGAAAAATATTTAACAAAAAAAAAGAAGAATTGTTTTAACAAAATTACGGTAAAAAAATATACATAAATATATTAAATAAGTATTGTTAAAAATATGAATAATTGTTAAATAATTAATAACCATTAGTGAGGTGGTGTCCGTCCATTGAGTGCCTGTGTTTTTGTCCCAATGTCTCACTTGTCCGTGTGATTCATGACACCACTGTGTGTTCTGCGTTCTAAAATATGTTTTAAAATCATAAAAAAATAATTAACAAAGTCCGGTAGAATGGAAAAATACCTCTACTACACTAGCAACGGAATGGGGATATTTTTGAAATTTGCCTGGCTGGCTGGTGATGGTCAGTCGATTTCATAACAAAATAATTGCTGGCTGGCCAAAACACAGAAAAGAAAAAGTGCAGTTCTTGTGATAATTTTTTTTTTGAAAATAACTCAGCAAAGAATTAAAAATATAACAAAGAATATTAGAAATAAAATAACAACAAATGCAACAAAAACCCCCCAAAACAAAACATCTACAGGAACAAATTGGAAATATTAATATTGGCTAGAAGAAGAATACGATGACAAGAGGTGAAGAAGATACAGAACTTATCTGACAGCAGTTTCTGGCTGATGCGGAAAAAATATATATTCGGAAAAATTTGAAAATTAGAAACATCCATTGCATTTGTGTATGTGAGTGTGTGCGTGTTTTTTTCCTAAAGACAAATTAGTCAGTCATCATTCTTCAGTCAATGTTGGGTACTATAGCCGGCAAAGGGGCCGTAGAAGCATTGCCGTTTTTTCCTTAAAGAAACAAAATTATGAAAAGTCTATGACCGCGCTCGCTGCTTGCAGAAGAAAAGAACTCTTGTGTGCCTTCATAAGATTTTGTGTGTGTGTTTTTGTGTATATTGGAGTGCCTAATTGTACTTTCTTCTAAACTAAACGAAAACTAAAAAGCTGCCAGCAAGCTAGTGTGCAGATCATCTTCATTATTATGTTCATCAGCATCCCCACCAACCAATCCAACCCCATCGTTTAAACACCATCAACGTCAGCATCTCCGTCATAATGATCATCCGCACGCTCATTTGTATCTGTTGATGTTCTTCTTCGGTGAATCTAAATATAAATGCTCAATACTTGTTGTACTTTCTTCTACTTCGACTATATAAACGAATTTTGACTTGTCATAACAATTGTACACCGGGCAACGAGGATTTTTTAGTTTTTGGAAAAAAGAAAGCTTTTTTCACAGAGAAGAGAATTTAAAAGATTTCTGGACCTAAAGGTCTTCCATGAAGGCCTTCTATAGATAGAAGAATAAAGAATAATAAAGAAGACCTCCAAAAGGTCTTCTATGGATAGAGAACTTATTTTATGTGCAGGAATCTTAAGGGTCTTCTAAAGATAGAAACCTTTTTAAAGGTCGTCTATGGAGGCTTCCCAAAAGCCCTCATAAAAGTCTTCTATGGATAGGAGACTTCTTAAAGGTCTTCTAAAATGTAGACCTCCCAAAAATGTCTTAGGGATAGAAGGCCTTGTATAATAGCAGACCTCCTTCTCTTCTATGGAAAAGACCTCCTAAAGGTCTTCTATGGATAGAAGTCCTCATAAAGGTATTCTATGGATAGTAGACTTCCTAAAGGACTTTTATGGAAGAAAGACCTCCGAAGTGTCTCCGAAGGTCTTCTAGGGATAGAAGGACTTTTAAAGGATTTCTAGGGATAGAAGGCCTTCTAAAGGTCTTCTTGGTGTAGAAGGCCTTCTAAAGGTCCTCTAGGGGTAGAAGACCTTATAAAGGTCTTCGAGGGAAAGAAGGCCTTCTAAAGGTCTTCGAGGGAAAGAAGACCTTCTAAAGGTCTTCTAGGGATAGAAGGGCTTCTAAAGGTCTTCTAGGGATAGAAAGACTTCTAAATGTCTTCTAGGGACAGAAGGACTTCTAAAGGTCTTCTAGGGATATAAGGATTTCTAGAGGTCTTCTAGGTATAGAAGGTCTTTTAAAGGAATTCTAGGGATGGAAGGCCTTCTAAAGGTCTTCTAGGTATAGAAGGCCTTCTAAAGGTCCTCAAGGGTAGAAGACCTTATAAAGGTCTTCTAGGGATTGAAGACGGTATAAAGGTCTTCTAGGGATAGAAGACTGTATAAAGGTCTTCTAGGGATAGAAGACATTATAAAGGTCTTCTAGGGATAGAGGGCCTTCTAAAGGGTTTTTAGGGATAGAAGGCCTTCTAAAGGTCTTCTTGGTGTAGAAGGCCTTCTAAAGGTTTTCTAGGGATGGGAGACCTTATAAAGGTCTGCTACGGATAGAAGGCATTCTAAAGGTCTTCTAGGTATAGAAGGCATTCTAAAGGTTTTCTAGGGATAGAAGGCCAAAGCCCTCCTAAAAATCTTCTATGGATAGGAGACCTCCTAAAGGTATTCTATGGATAGAAGTCCTCATAAAGGTATTCTATGGATAGTAGACTTCCTAAAGGTATTTTATGGAAGAAAGACCTCCGAAAGGCCTGCCTTGGACAGAAGACCTCAGAAGGGTCTTCTATGGATAGAAGACCTCCCGAAGATCTTCTATGGATAGAGGTCTTTCTAAAGGTCTTCTGTGATAGCAGACCTCCAAAGGACTTCTATGGATAAAAGACCTCCTAATAGTCTTCTGTGGATAAAAGACCTCCTAAAGGTTTTTTAGACACAGAAAACTTCCTATAGGTCTCTTATGGATAGAAGACTACCTAAAGGTCTTCTATTGACAGTAGACCTCCTGAAGGTCTTTCATGGATAGAACACCACCTAAGGGCCTTCTAGGGATAGAAAACTTTTTATGGTCTTCTATCGACTGAAGATCTCCTAAGAATCTTCTATGGAGAGAAGACCACCTAAAGGTCTTTTGTGAATAGAAGGCTTCTTAAAGGTCTTCTGGTATTCTAAAGGTCTTCTATGGACCGAAGACCTTCTGAAGGTCTTCCATGGATAAAAGACCTCCTAAGGACCTTCTAGGCAGAGAAGGCTTTCTAAGGCCTACTTTCGACGGAAGACCCCTTAGAGTCTTCTGTGGACAGAAGACCTTCTAAAAGTCTTTCATAGATAGAATAACTCCTAAGGTTCTTCTATCGACAGAAGCTCTCTTAAAGGTCTTCCATTGACAGTAGTCGTCCTAAGGGCCTTCTAGGGATAGAAAGCTTTCTATGGTCTTCTATCGACAGAAGACCTTCTGAAAGTGTTTTAAGGACAGAAGACCTCCTAAAGGCCATCTACCAACAGGCTATCTATCGACATCTAACGTCTTCTACAGACAGAGGACCACCTGAAGGGCATGGACAGAATACATTGTAAGAGTCTTCTAGCGTTAGAAGGCTTTCTGTGGTATTCTAAAGGTCTTCTATTGATAGAAGACATATGAAGGTCTTCCATGGGTAGACCTCCTCAGGGCCTTCTATCGACAATAGACCTCCTTAGGGTCTTCTGTGGAAAGAAGATTTTCTAAAGGTCTTCCATGTATTGAAGGTCTCCTGTAGAATACATTGTAAAGGTTTCTATGGACAGAAGACCTCCTGAAGGTCTTCCCTAGATAGAAGATCTACTAAGGGCCTTCTATCGACATAAGACCTCCTAAAGGTCTTCTATAGATGGAGGACCTCCTAACGGTCTTCTATGGACAGAAGATCTCCTAAAGGTCTTCTATAGATAGAAGATCTCCTAAGGGCCTTCTATGGACAGAAGACCTCCTAAAGGTCTTCTATGGATAGAATGCTTCGTAAAGGTCTTCTAGGGATAGAAGGCTTTCTATGGTCTTCTAAAGGTCTTCTCTCGACAGAAGACCTTCTGAAGGTCTTCCATGGATAGAAACCTCCTCAGGGCCTTCTATCGACAATATACCTCCTTAGGGTCTTCTATGGACAGAAGATTTTCAAAAGGTCTACCATGTATTGAAGACCTCCTGTAGAATACATTGTAAAGGTTTCTATGGACAGAAGACCTCCTGAAGGTCTTCTATGGATAGAAAATCTCCTAAATGCCTTCTATCGACAGAAGACCTCCTGAAGCTTTTCTATAGATGGAGGACCTCTTAAACGCCTTCTATGGACAGAAGACCTCCCAAAGGTCTTCTATGGATAGAAGGCTTCCTAAAGGTCTCCTAGGGCGGGAAGACTTTCTATGGTCTTCTAAAGGTCTTCTATCGACAGAAGACCTTCTGAAGGTCATCCATGGATAGAAACCTCCCCAGGGTCTTCTATCGACAATAGACCTCCTAACGGTCTTCTATGGACAGAAGATCTCCGAAAGGTCTTCTATAGATAGAAGATCTCCTTCCTAAAGGTCTTCTAGGGATGGAAGGCTTTCTATGGTCTTCTATGGACAGAAGACCTTCTAGAAGTCTTCCAGGGATACAAGACCTTTTATCGACAGAATACCTCCTAAAGGTCTTCTCTAGATGGAGGACCTCCTAAACGTCCTCAATGGAAGGAAGACCTCTTCTATGGATAGTAGGATTCCTAAAGTCTTTTAGGGGTAGAAGGCTTTCTATGAACAGAAGACCTCCTGAAGGTATTCCATTGATGGAAGACCTCCAAAGGACCTTCTATCGACAGAAGACCTCATAAGTGTCTTCCATGGATAGAAAACTTCCTAATGGTCTTTTAGAGGTAGGAGGCTTTCTAAGGTCTTCTCTGGACAGAAGACCTCCTCTATGGTCTTCTATGATCTTCTATAAGTACTCAGCAAGATTATTCTTTATCTGCATCCCAAGTGCTGCCGGGTAGAGACTTGAGGACCTGTCGCAGTTAGCTGTGGAGTGCGCAGCGGACGACGTGAAATTGCTGTCAAGTGTGACTCCAACAATCTTGGAGTTGTTGGTGGTCGGAATTCCGCTACCAACGACCAGGACATTCAGCTCAGTGCTCAATGACGGATACATGCATATTCTACGTGTTAGGGACGTAGCCACAAATGCATCTCGACACAATTTGAGGAGGCCAATCTACAAAATTTGAACTTTTGCAAGTCCCCCCCTCTGGCTAAGTCGATGCTTCGCGTGGTAAAAGGTGATAAGATCAGTCAAATAGGAGTACAGGGAAGGTACCTGAAGGCAATATCGTATAATCATTAGCATGTGTAGAGATTTTAATGCCGTGAAGAGGGGGTGGAAAGCAGAAAAGATACAGATTAAAGGCCTCAAGAGAAATTACCCAAGCTGGAAAGATGCTTTAGGTGATTTAACGTCCCTAGTGACATCCGTACAATGGATACAGTGGTGGTGGGAAGAGATCTAACGTCACGTAGTACTCTTTTCTTCGCCCTGTCATCCTCCTCGGCGTGCTTGACAAACTATCAATTAAAATAACTTGCACACATTTTTTGACCAGTCAGCGTGACATCGCCAAACGCGACTGAACAGCTAGTGCTAATGGAACGTTCTGCCGGTGATCGCTAATTTAGACCATTCGCTGCCGTAGTTGTAATCTCCTTAAAAGCTTCGCTTCCGCGAAACTATGTTGGTAGGTAGCAAGATGGAAGTGTTGGTAGCAAGACCGATTTTTAAACATTTGCTACAGATGATGATAAGAAATGGGCGGTAGGATTTTCGGGTTTATTCAATGCAGATCGCAGGCCATATTTGGATATTCCACATACCGCTTTAAGGTAGATCTCACGAAGTTTGCCCAATTAGTAGCACATTGGTGGCCTAACATAATGCATCAATTGGCGAATCGATCGTCTCAGAGCCACCAAGGGTTAGTTCAATTGCTAATTCGTTTACCTGGAATACAACAATCTGACTATCGATATTTACAGTCATGGGTCCTGTGAGACTGGTTTCAAGTTACGTTCGGCCCAAGTGTGAAAACTGTCGCCAGATTCAGGTTGACGGTCTAGAGTGAAGAGAAATAGAGTGAAAGTTTTCTCCGGGTTTATTCGGTAAAAACCCTGAGGCCATGACAACTCCACTTATTAAATTGTTGAAAATATCACAAAGAACATTAAGAAGATAAAAAATTTTTTAAATGTAGAGGTCAGCAGGTCAGTTTATGGTCTCTTCAGTTCTTTATGGTCTCTTCCAAGGGTAAATACATAAGTCTTTCGACATTAAAACCACAACGATTTTGATTTTTTGGCTTATCTGTTGCCCAGTGTACAGATTCATCAATTTCGTGGTTTTGCACAACTCTTAATATTTATTTAATTCTAATTTTTTTGTTTCAAACCAAAACCAAAAACGACAACAACAACAAATAAAATGTTAATTTTAAAAACTACATTATGATGCATATTAAACTACAAAAATTATGAAAAAAATACAAATTATAGAAAGCATTTTGCTGTTTGTAATTAAAATTCTATTCTTCATGTCGAAATTGTGCGCCAAGCAGAAAACGAAACAATTTTCATAAAGAAAACAAAGAAAAAAATTAAAAATAAAAGAAAAAGAAGCAAGCTAACGAAACTAAAAGTTTAATTAAAAAAATAATAATAATAAATAAAACGAAATAAAAATAACAAAACAAAAAAATTCAAATTTTAAATAAAATCAAACTCAGCAAAACGTATTTGTGTGTTTTACCTGTCTTCGTGTTCGTGCAACCGTCTTTAAGTATTATTATTCGTCCCTTGTTTTGAAATCTGTTCATGTTTAACGTCTGTCCATGGAGAACTCAAATATAAATCCTTTAATATCGCCCTCCAACAACAACACCAACATCGCGACGAACACTAACACCACCACAACCATTATTACCGATACCAACTTTAGTAGCAATCACACTACCACCACCACCTCCTCGAGAATTATCAGGACCAGCAATGGCATTGAAACAACCTCCACAATACTCAACAATCATCAGTTTGGGGAGAAGGAAACGTTAACAAAAATTGTTAACGTTGGTGAATCCTCCTCCTCTTCCTTCAATGGCGGCAATGCAGCAGCATCAGGTTTGTTTTGGTTTATTTATTTTTTTGGTTTTTCTGTTTTGAATTTTACCTGTGTTTTAAATTAAGTGCTGTTATGTAATTTGTTTTTCTGAAATCAATTTTATTTTTGGAAATTTGAAATTTGTGCCTGAATTTCTAAAATGAGAATAGGTAGGTCTGTCCCTAGCCAAAGAAGAATGGGTTTAACTGCAGTAGAAATTTTCTCACATACATAATTCTTTTGAATATTATTCATATTGAATATTCAAAAGAAAACAGAATTATTTTGAATAAAAAGCAAGTAGCACACATATCTAAATTTTGAGAGCCTACCAACCCATTATAAAGTAATTTAAACAAGCGGCTATTTTTTTTTGTTAAATTAGGTTAGGATTAAGGATGTGCACCCAACGTGACCGCTTCACTCGGAGATCCATTCATTCTATACACAGAAGACCATTAGAAGGTCATCTGTTTATAGAATACTTATAGAAGGCGGTCGCTTGGCTATAGAAGACCTTTAGAAGCTTTTCAGTACATAGAAAACTTTTAGAGGTCTTCTGTCTATAGAAGACCTTTAGAGGTCTTCTGTCTATAGAAGACCTTTAGAGGTCTTCTGTCTATAGAAGATCTTTAGAGGTCTTCTGTCTATAGACGACCTTTAGAGGTCTTCTGTCTATAGAAGACCTTTAAAGGGCTTGTTTCTGTAGAAGACCTTTAGAGGTCTTCTGTCTATAGAAGACCTTTAGAGGTTTTCTGTCTATAGAAGACCTTTAGAGGTCTTCTGTCTATAGAAGATCTTTAGAGGTCTTCTGTCTATAGACGACCTTTAGAGGTCTTCTGTCTATAGAACACCTTTAGAGGTCTTCTGTCTATAGAACACCTTTAGAGGTCTTCTTTCTATAGAAGACCTTTAGAGGTCTTCTGTCTATAGAAGACCTTTAGAGGTCTTCTGTCTATAGAAGACCTTATGAGGTCTTCTTTCTATAAAAGACCTTTAGGGAACTTCGGTCTATAGAAGACCTTTAGAGGTCTTCTGTCTATAGAAGGCCTTCAGTCTATAGAAGACCTTTAGAGGTCTTCTGTCTATAGAAGACCTTTAGAGGTCTTCTGTCTATAGAAGACCTTTTGACGTCTTCTACCTATAGAAGACCTTTAGAGGTCTTCTGTCTATAGAATACCTTTAGAGGTCTTCTGTCTATAGAAGACCTTTAGAGGTCTTCTGTCTATAGAAGACCTTTAGAGGTCTTCTGTCTATAGAAGACCTTTAGAGGTCTTCTAACTATAGAAGACATTTAGAGGTCTTCTAACTATAGAAGACCTTTAGAGGTCTTCTAACTATAGAAGACCTTTAGAGGTCTTCTAACTATAGAAGACCTTTAGAGGTCTTCTGTCTATAGAAGACCTTTAAAGGTCTTTTTTCTACAGAAGACCTTTAGAGGTATTCTGTCTATAGAAGACCTTTGGACGTCTTCTGTCTATAGAAGACCTTTAGAGGTCTTCTGTCTATAGAAGAGCTTTAAAGGTCTTCTGTCTATAGAAGACCTTTAGAGGTCCTCTGTCTATAGAAAACCTTTAGAGGTCTTCTGTTTATAGAAGACCCATAGAGGTCTTCTGTCTATAGAAGACCTTTAGAGGTCTTCTGTCTATAGAAGACCTTTAGAGGTTTTCTGTCTATAGAAGACCTTTAGATGTCTTCGGTCTATAAAAGACCTTTAAAGGTCTTCTGTCTATAAAAGACCTTTAGAGGTCTTCTGTCGATAGAAGACCTTTAGAGGTCTTCTGTCTATAGAAGACCTTTAGAGGTCTTCCTTCTGTCTATAGAAGACTTTTAGAGGTCTTCTGTCTATAGAAGACCTTTAGAGGTCTTCCTTCTGTCTATAGAAGGCTTTTAGAGGTCTTCTGTCTATAATAGACCTTTGGAGGTTTTCTGTCTATAGAAGACCTTTAGAGGTCTTCTGTCTATAGAAGACCTTTAGAGGTCTTCCTTCTGTCTATAGAAGGCCTTTAGAGGTCTTCTGTCTATAATAGACCTTTGGAGGTTTTCTGTCTATAGAAGACCTTTAGAGGTCTTCTGTCTATAGAAGACCTTTAGAGGTCGTCTGTCTATAGAAGACCTTTTGAGGTTTTCTGTCTATAGAAGACCTTTAGACCGCTTCTCTCGGAGATCCATCCATTCTATACACAGAAGACTATTAGAAGGTCGTATGTTTATAGAATACTTATAGAAGGTGGTCGTCTGGCTATAGAAGACCTTTAGAAGGTCTTCAGTACATAGAAAACTTTTAGAGGTCTTCTGTCTATAGAATACCTAAAGAAGACCATTAGAAGGGGTTCTGTCTTTAGAGGTCTTCTGTATATAGAAGACCTTTAAAGGTCTTCTGTCTATAGAAGACCTTTAGAGGTCTTCTGTCTATAGAAGACCTTTATAGGTATTCTGTCTATAGAAGACCTTTAGAGGTCTTCTGTCTATAGAAGACCTTTAGAGGTCTTCTGTCTATAGAAGACCTTTAGAGGTCTTCTGTCTATAGAAGACCTTTAGAGGTCTTCTGTCTATAGAAGACCTTTAGAGGTCTTCTGTCTATAGAAGACCTTTAGAGGTCTTCTGTCTATAGAAGACCTTTAGAGGTCTTCTGTCTATAGAAGACCTTTAGAGGTCTTCTGTCTATAGAAGACCTTTAGAGGTCTTCTGTCTATAGAAGACCTTTAGAGGTCTTCTGTCTATAGAAGACCTTTAGAGGTCTTCTGTCTATAGAAGACCTTTAGAGGTCTTCTGTCTATGGAAGACCTTTAGAGGTCTTCTGTCTATGGAAGACCTTTAGAGGTCTTCTGTCTATGGAAGTCCTTTAGAGGTCTTCTGTCTATAGAAGGCCTTTGGAGGTCTTCTGTCTACAGAAAGACCTTTGGAGGTCTTCGGTGTATAGATGCCCTTTGGAGGTCTTCTGTCTATAGAAAACCTTTGGAGGTCTTCTGTCTATAGAACACCTTTAGAGGTCTTCTGTCTATCAGAATACGTAAAAATACTTTAAATAACATTTCCAATCGTTTCGTTTCGTATTTTCCATAGGAACAATACAAAACGAAACATAACCCACGTTGGCCGAGCTCGCTGTTTAGTTTTGTTTTGTTTATATTCGTGAGTGCAAACAAAACGAAAAGCGAAAAGTACTCAATTCCACAAGAGCAGATAGAAAACGGAATAGTACTAAACACATGTGAATAAATCAAAAACGTTTGGTGGTTGATAAAATTCACTGTGGTATGCTGATTGGTGGTTGATAAAATTCGCTGTGGTATGCTGATGCTAACTTATAGGGTTGTTAAGCAATCACATGTGTGTGTGTGTGTCTGAGTGTGTCATTGACAATACGCACGGGAAACGTTTCCCAAAAATACTTCTTGTTTCGGTGGTGAATGAAACAACTAGGCAAAGCATAGCCGAAGTTACATTTCAGCAATCGTACTGTTTCCATCTTTTAAGATTGAAAAGTTTGTGTTTTTGTTTTGGTTGTGAGAATGAAACGATTCAGAGAAGCTGAAAAGTTTGTGGCTTTGTGTGATTGGTACGGGAATCGTTTTGTTTGTTTCCGTTCATTGCTGTCTATAGAAGACCTTTAGAGGTCTTCTTTCTATAGAAGACTTTTAGAGGTCTTCTGTCTATAGAAGACCTTTAGAGGTCTTATGTCTATAGAAAACCTTTAGAGGTCTTCCTTCTGTCTATAGAAGACTTTTAGAGGTCTTCTGTCTATAGAAGACCTTTAGAGGTCTTCCTTCTGTCTATAGAAAGCCTTTAGAGGTCTTCTGTCTATAATAGACCTTTGGAGGTTTTCTGTCTATAGAAGACCTTTAGAGGTCTTCTGTCTATAGAAGACCTTTAAAGGTCTTATGTCTATAGAAAACCTTTAGAGGTCTTCCTTCTGTCTATAGAAGACTTTTAGAGGTCTTCTGTCTATAGAAGACCTTTTAAGGTCTTCCTTCTGTCTATAGAAGGCCTTTAGAGGTCTTCTGTCTATAATAGACCTTTGGAGGTTTTCTGTCTATAGAAGACCTTTGGAGGTTTTCTGTCTATAGAAGACCTTTAGAGGTCTTCTGTCTATAGAAGACCTTTAGAGGTCTTCTGTCTATAGAAGACCTTTAGAGGTCTTCTGTCTATAGAAGACCTTTAGAGGTCTTCTGTCTATAGAAGACCTTTAGAGGTCTTCTGTCTATAGAAGACCTTTAGAGATCTTCTGTATAAAGAAGATCTTTAGAAGGTATTCTGTTTCTATAGAAAAAAAATTGGGCCTCAGTTTTTTCTGAGGCATTTTTACTGTAGAAAAAAATTTGGGCATCAGTTTTTTTCTGAGGAATTATTTGCTAAAAATTTGGGCCTCATTTTTTCTGTAGTGCGATTCTCTAACTAATTTTTTGAGTTACCGACAAAAATCGGTAACATTAAAACAAAAAATTATGAATGAAAAGTTCAAATAAAAGTTGACAACACTGTTGTTATCGGTTGAACTTTACGACTACATTTTATTGGTCGCTAACTAACCGAATAATATCGTTAATTGCCGAAATTATAAGCATTTTAATTTTACCGACATTTGTCAGTAACTCAAAAAATTAGTTAGAGAATCGCACTACTGAGGCATTTTTTTCTATAGAAAAAAAATTGGGCCTCATTTTTTTCTGAGGCATTTTTTTCTAGAGAAAAAAAATTTGGGCCTCATTTTTTTCTGAGGCATTTTTTTCCTATAGAAAAAAATTTTTGAGACATTGTTTAGGCTATAAAAGTACCAATGTTATTCTTCATGATCAGTATGGATAAATATCCCATATTTTGGACTTATCACCAAGTACGTACAAGTGTATGTGTACGCAATACATACATACTTATGTATATATGTATGTATATAAAATAATACTAATAGCCACAACGAAATGCATTATTAATATTGTGGAATGTGTCGTCTTTGATGACACGGATGGTTTGGTTCTATAAAAAACCAAACAAAAAGCTGACAACCACAAACAATAAATTATACGGATAAATGGGAGTATTTTTATATCATTTAACATGTGGTTTTGGTTTGTGTTTATACGCAAAATTTGACCACAACGTCTGTATTTTGGAATAGAATTTAACTTTATGCAAACAAACAGGAGATCTCGAGACTTTTTGCAGGGAAGGTGGCGTAAATAGACATGACCATTTTGATTCAATTTATCGAGAGACATAAGAGATTTACAACAAAAAGATATTTTAATGCTATTAAAGTAGTTTTGGAACGGAATAATATTTTCGAAATTTTCATTTTTTTTTTCTTTACAAATTTCAAAAATACATTGTAGTTTTGGTTTCTTGCAGTTTCTGGAACAGAGCTGTAATTATATCATCTGCATTTAATGGAGTAAGTTATAAAAAAAATCAACTTAATTAGATTATATCGACACCTCCAAATAATAGTATGCTAAGTCTGAAAAGTGAGTTTTGCAGGAGAAGCTCTCAAAGTTTACAGTTTTCTTTGACCTTCTTTGCAATGCTAAGTAAACATTTGTTTATAACTTCTGTTCGGATTGACCGATCATTACCAAAATTTGACAGAATTTAAGTTAAAGGACGTAAAATGTAAAAATGTAAAGAACTTGAAAACATGCTAAGTCGACTTAGCATACTATTGTTTGGAGGCGTCGATATGTACCATAAGTTTATGTTTATGTTACATACTCTTGTGTACTTATGTGTGTATGTATTTTTATGTACACCAATTTTTTGGTACTTGGCATGCAAGTCTAGAGTACAATAAACATAAATAAGTATGTAGATGGTATGGTGTGTTGTGTTTTGGTGTACTCAGTGAAAAATATTTCCTTCATTTATTAACAAAATATGCCATCCCATAGCCATAGAAGAATTTTAGAATTAGAAGACAACAACGACGACACCAGAATGAATAGGAACTTTGTTTTTCAATTTCGTGTTTTATTTTTAGCCTCACCGAAAGTTCATTACACTTTTGAACTAAAAAAACATTTCCTAAAATGTGTGTTTTTTAAGGGGGAAATTTGTTATCTTGTCTCCACATACAATATGTACTACACCAATAACGGAGGCAGTAAAGCTTTACAAATATGTATGGACATCTAAATATATGGCTAGAAATAAGAATATAGGCATATTTGGTGTCATTTTCAATTATGTGACGCCATTCAAAGACGCCAAAAAATTTACAGTATTTAGAGACTTTTTTCCAATAACGGGGTGGATTAGTCGAAACTATTGCAAAAGTCAAATTGCATTTAGATCTTCTGAAAAGACCATCAAACCTGGAAAATACATATTACTGGAATGTAATTATACCTCGGTTTGCTTTGATAATTGACACCGACGAATTCAAAACGAATAACATTGCCTCATTTAATTGTATAAAAATTCTCTAATTGGTTGTTGCACGATTTTTTAAAGCAATTTTGAATTTTATATTAAAAATTTCAATATATATGTGTTTATTAGGAACATTATGGTAAAAATTACATATATTATTTTATAATTAGCATATAAAATAACACTGTGCAACACTGAAAATGCAAACAACTTCTAGTGGGCATTTTCTGAAAGTACATATTAAGACTGCAAAACCCCTAGTTGGGTTTCGTGTTTTTAGATCGGGTTTGGATTTTATGGCCACATCTATAACCGGCTAAAACTACACTTTTTTCAATTGATCCGTACTTTATCTCAGAAACTAATAAGAATTTTGCTTTGCGGTCTTCAGCAATATTGTAGTCCTAAAGTAGTAGAACTTATATTTCAAACAGACAAACTACGAAAAACCGCATATAGCGCATCAAAATTCATAAAATATAGGAAAGATTACATAATTTCTGAAATTATGGTCAGTAACTGCCAAACTATTGAGAGTTGAACCAAGTAGCCTTTCGCAAAAATTTTCCAAATAATGTCCTCAGCAATTCTTCAGAACATTCTGAAACTGTAAAACGCTTATTTTATGTTGTTTAGCCGGTATTTGATATCATACTTTCTACAGAACATATTTCAAGCAACGTTCACACAGGCTGTTTATTGTCATATTTGAAATTTTAATGTATTGTTGATATATTTATCAAATTGTCGTTGAAAAATATTATAGAAACAACGCGATAGAGGAATTTTACAACAATGATATGTTCTGAAGAGTTGTGTATTACATTCCAGCGAATATTTTTCCCAAAGATAACATTAAGAAAAATTTAACGATTTTGGAGATACGCTGCGAAATATATACAAATCACGGAAATTTTAGATATAATATAAAATTTGAGGCAATAAATGAGGTTATTCGTGTTCATTATGTTTCCAAATACATCTTCTTGTTCTTATCTACAAGTTTGCTGCGGATGTCATGAAAAGATTCGTATTGGTTTCAAAGATATAGCTCCGATTTTCTTTAAAAAGTCAATATTTAGCCATGTTTAGATAGGGCCATAAAATCCGAACCCGATCTAACAAAACAAAACCCAAAGAGGGTTTTTGTCTATTGCGTCTAAACTTTCATAAAAACCGCATTTGAAATTGTTTGCACAAAATTACCTTGAAAATGTTGCACAGTGTAATATAACAATAACTAGCATATGCCCGCTACTTCGTATGCGGAAAGGGAACAAAATATATTTAAACAATATTTAATACGGGAATGGTGAATACTGGAGATTCCGTTGTACTAAGGCCTATTTTTAATACCAACATTTAATCGATTTAATTCCATTAATTCCAAAAACACATATCTGCCGTATCGCACAGCTACCATATTTTTTATTTCGGATTTCCAAAACTACGAATTCATATCACAGACATACACCAACAGCGACTCATATTGCAAATGTCAGACTTGACTTCTGGTTTTACTCCTTCACTTACACAGCATTCCCTCCCAATACGACACAACAACAATAACGCACATTCACAATTCAAGGTTCTATATATTTTCGGAATATATCCCCATATAACGGTACCCCACGACGTAGTGTTTTTTTTAAACATAGAACAAATCTATACTGTCCAATTTACTTTACATTTGGACATTGAATACTCAGAGGATATCAAAGCTTAATTTAAAAAAATGTCTACTTCAATCCACTTTTATTAGAAGATGTAATAATTAAACGTTTCAAAGCTTACTTCTTTATACTCAACATATATCCCGACCGCAATTCACCTTTCCAGCTTTATATGTTCCGCTGAAAGCAATTATATTACTATTTAGTACTTTTTGTATAAATACATTCTAACAGTAATCTTAATTCCAAGTTTCACGATTCCATCTCTATCTTCACCCAAATCCAAATCATACTAAACTCACTACCATTTAGGACTTTTCGACCTTTGGTACACCTTTCTTACTCTTTATCAGTGACCCTTGTTCCAAATTTCAGCACTATTCGTTAATCCAAATCCAAATTGTACTATATTTAGTACTTTTCGTACACTTTTAGTTCGAATTTCCAAAAACCTGTCTTTGTTACTCTCCATCAGTGACCCTTATTCAGAATTCCAAGATTCCTGCTCTATCCGTTCACCCAAATCCAAATTGTACTAAATTTAGTACCATTTAGTACTTTTCGTATGCTTATAGTTCGAATTTCCAAAAACCTTTCTTTGTTACTCTCCATCAGTGACCCCTTATTCCAAATTTCAGGATTCCAGCTCTATCCGTTCACCCGAATCCCAAGTGTAATAAATTTAGTACCATTTAGTACTTTTGTTAATCTCCATCAGTGACCCCTCATTCCAAATTTCAGGATTCCAGCTCAATCCGTTCACCCAAATCCAAATTGTACTATATTTAGTACTTTTCGTACACTTTTAGTTCGAATTTCCCAAAACCTGTATTTGTTACTCTCCATCAGTGACCCTTATTCGAAATTCCAAGATTCCTGCTCTATCCGTTCACTTAAATCCATATTGTACTAAATTTAGTACTATTTAGTACTTTTCGTATGCTTATAGTTCGAATTTCCAAAAATTTTTTATTGTTACTCTCCACCAGTGACCCTCATTCCAAATTTTAGGATTCCAGCTCAATCCGTTCACCCAAATCCAAAGTGTACTAATTTTAGTGCCATTTAGTACTTTTCGTACACTAATAGGTCGACTTTCCAAACACCTTCCATTGTAACTTTTCATCAGTGACCTTCATTCCAAATTTCAGGATTCCAGCTCTATTCGTTCACCCAAATCCAAATTGTACTAAATTTAGTACCATTTAGTACTTTTCGTACCCTTATAGTTCGAATTTCCAAAAACCTTTCATCGTTATTCTTCATCAGCAACTCTCATTTCAAATTTCAGGATTCCATCTCTATCCGTTTACCGAAATCCAAATTGTACTTAATTTAGTACCATTTAGTACTTTTCGTACCCTTATAGTTCGAATTTCCAAAAACCTTTCATCGTTATTCTTCATCAGCAACTCTCATTTCAAATTTCAGGATTCCATCTCTATCCGTTTACCGAAATCCAAATTGTACTTAATTTAGTACCATTTAGTACTTTTCGTACCCTTTTAGTTCGAATTTTCAAAAACCTTTCACCGTTATTCTTCATCAGCGACTCTCATTTCAAATTTTAGGATTCCAGCTCTATCCGTTCACCTAAAGCCAAATAGTACTAAATTGAGTACCATTTAGTACTTTTCGTACACTAATAGGTAGAATTTCCAAAAACCTTTCTTTGTTACTCTCCATTAATAACTCCATTTTCAAATTTCAGGATTCCAGCTCTATCCGTTCACCCAAATCCAAATTGTACTAAATTTAGTACTTTTCGTACCCTTATAGTTCGAATTTCCAAAAACCTTTCATCGCTTCTCTTCATCAGTGACCCTCATTCAAAATTTTAAGATTCCAGCTCTATCCGTTCACCAAAAGCCAAATAGTACTAAATTGAGTACCATTTAGTACTTTTCGTACACTAATAGGTAGAATTTCCAAAAACCTTTCTTTGTTACTCTCCATTAGTAACTCCAATTTCAAATTTCAGGATTCCAGCTCTATCCGTTCACCCAAATACAAATTGTACTAAATTTAGTACCATTAATACTTTTCGTACCCTTATAGTTCGAATTTCCATAAACCTTTCATCGTTACTCTTCATCGGTGAGCATCATTCCAAATTTCGGGATTCCTGCTCTATCTGTACACCCAAATCTCAATTGTACCATATTTAGTACCTTTTAGTACTTTTCGTACACAAAGTATAAATAGGATTAAAGCTCAAAAATTTGCGGGGATATCGATAGATAGAGTTTTTTATCACACTAGCCTACGAAAAACATAATATCGCTGTAAATAGGGCCACTAGGAAAACTTTCGGTAAAAATGTCCAAAGGATCCTCGAACCACACAAAAATGTTGAACAATGATTGGACAGATACGGTCTAAATTTAAACATAAACTAAGTTTAGACAATATTTAGAGATCCAAAGTTTGGACCAAATCGCACAACACAACTGAACTTTTCCGAAATTTTGTGGGGGAGGTACCCGATTGAGTCCATATTGGAACTTCATCTATGTCTTGTAGAAATTTCACGATGTGCAAAGTATGGACCAAATCGGTTTTATTCCTTCAAGAGGTATCGTGAGCACAAATTTTCCAAACATATCCTAACTTTTGTGTGGGAGGTACCGGAAGGAGTGGACCGGAATAACCCATCTTCGAACTTAAACTAAGTTTGGACAAAATATTACGAAAGCCAAATTTTGGATCGAATCGGTTGATCCTTTCGAGAGTTATCGTGCGCTCCAGCCAGACAGACGGACGGACGGACGGACATTGCTAAATCAACTCGAAATTGTCTGAAACACATTTCGTCCAAACATACTTGGGGTATAAAACCATTATTTCGATGAGGCAAATTTTGCCCGTATGAAAGTGTATATACCCTAGTTAGCATAAATGCTGAGGGTATAATTACTGAGGTGGTGCTTTAGTTTTGGCCGACACTGTACGTGACTAAGTCATGTTATCGATGAAGATATATAGTTGCTCTGTTCCAGAACCTGCAAGAATCTACTAATTTTTACTACGATAACAATTTTTCCTTTATGTTATCGGAAAAAATAGTAAAAATTAGTAGATTCTTGTAGATCTGGAACAGACCTAGTATGTTTATTACGAAATATTTTCACATTTTCAATGAATGAACATTTACTGTGTATATTTTGAACTCTGAAAGTTAATAAACGCGGAAACCCACAATATGTTTTAAAAACAAAACAAATTACAGTCGAACTTCTCTATAACGTAGCATTTGAGGACCAACGAATTACTACGTTATAGAGAGATTATTTTGTGTGAGAATTTCCACTTGTGTCTTAAAAACAACTTCGCTTTAGAGAAGTATTCATTACAGGGAAGTCGTTATAGAGAAGTTCGACTGTTCATTTTAGTACAAATGTACTGTACAAAACAAATTACTGCGTGCTTCTGATTGTCAAATTAGTATTTTATCTGACTAAAGAAATTCATATGTATATTAATGTGTGGAACGGAAACTGGGCTAAACGTGCTAAAAATATTATTTCTTTAAAAACATGTGTCTTTTCAATAGCCGAGTAAAAATATCTACATTTATACATATGTATGTGCGTAATTAGTAACACTGTGCAACATTTTTATTATACCCTCAGCATTTATGCTAACGAGGGTATATACACTTTCATACGACCAGAATGTGCCTCATCGAAATAATGGTTTTAGACCGCAAGTATGTTTGGACGAAATGTGTTTGAGACAATTTGGAGTTGATTTAGCCATGTCCGTCCGTCTGTCTGTTTGGCTGGTGCGCACGATAACTCTCGAACGGATTAACCGATTCGGTTCAAAATTTGGCTTTCGTAACATTTTGTACAAACTTAGTTTAAGTTATATCGGTGCACTCTTTCTGGTACCTCCCCCACAAAAGTTCGGAAATGTTCGGTAAATTTGTGCGCACGACAACTCTTGAAGGAAATAACAGATTTGGTCCATACTTTGCATATCGTAAAACTTGTAGAAGGCTTAGATGAGGTTCCAATATGGACTCAATCGGTCCACTCCTTCGGGTACCTCCCACACAAAATTTCGGAAAAGTTCAGTTTAGGACCTGTTCACAAATCGCTTTGATTTTTGTTGTAACAACTTGTATTCACTGCCCCCCATACGACGTTACAAGTTTCACCAGGGGCAAAACCTCACTTCCTGAAAAAATAGCCTGAAAGGTTCAAAAAACCCCTATGACACCGTGTGTAGTGGTTGAAGCGCAAGATAACTCTCGAACGGACCTGCCCATTCGATCCAAAATTTGGTCTTCATAATATTATGTCCAAACTTAGTTTAAGTTCGAAGATAAGCCATATCGGTTCACTCCTTCAGGTACCTCCCCCATAAAAGTTCAAAAATGTTCGGAAAAATTGTGCGCACGATAACTCTTGAAGGGACCGACCGATTTGGTCTTTACGCATCCTAATATATCTACCAGATATATATGAGGTTTATATATGGACTATATTTGCCCATTCCTTCGGGTACCTCCCACACAAAATTTCGGATAAGTTCACTTTAAAACCTGCCCTGTCTCAACTACAACGGTAAAAGTTTTTCATGTGGTAAGTCCATACATCTTGGAAAACAGCCCGAAAGTTGTAAAAAAACCCTATGGGACCATATGTAGTAGTTGGAGAGCACAATAACTCTCGAACTGATAGACCGATTTGGTCCAAAATTTGGCCTTCGTCATATTTTGTCCAAACTTAGTTTAACTTCTAAAATGGCCCACATCGGTCCACTCCTTAGGATACCTCCCCCACAAAAGTTCAACATTTGTGTCCAAGTGCAGTTTAGGGTCTGTTCGGAGATCCTTTGGAAATTTATACCGATGAGGTACAGCCATATTATGTTTTCCGTGAACAACATTCTGGTCCAACAGGTGTACGATAACTCACTAAAATGATTAGTGGGCGCGATACCTATCGCAAAGATATGACTCTCAAAATAATATCCACTTCCGTAATGCACTATGTCGGTCCATTCCCTCCTCCGCAAAACTTTTGAATTTTAATCCTAATCCACATCCACAAATGTCCAAAAAGTGCCACAAAATTCTGAAAGGACCCTAAATACATTCGATCTGTCCGTAGATGAAAGTTCCAATTCACATAGGCTGAGGGTATATCTCTGTCGGCAAAGCCGACTGATACTTTTTTACTTGTTTTTTTTTTTTTTTTATTAAAACGGTCTCCTACTATATAGAAGCCTCTTCAATGCCATAGAACCCTCCAATGGAGGTCTTCTATACTATGGAAGCTCCAACGGAGATCTATACTGTGGAAGCGTCCAACGTAGGTCTTCTATTCAATAGAACCCTCCAATGGAGGTCTCCTGTACTATGGAAGCCTCCAATGGAGGTCTTCTATACTATGGAAGCCTCAAATGGAGGTCTTCTATGCTATAGAAGAATTTAATGGCGGTCTTCTATTCTATACAAGCCTCCAAGGGGGGATTTCTATTCTATAGTAGCCTCAAAAGGAAATCTTCTATTCTACAGAAGCCTCCAACGGAGGCCTTCTTTGCTATAGAAGCCTCCAACGGAGGCCTTCTATGCTATAGAAACCTCCAACATAGGTCTTCTGTTTTATAGTAGCCTCCAAGGGAGATCTTCTACTCCATAAAAACCTCCAACGTAGGTCTTTTATGCTATAGAAGCCTCCAATGCAAATATTCTATGCTATAGAAACCTCCAACGGAGGTGTATAGAAGCGACCAACGGAAGTCTTATATCCCATAGAAGCCTACAACTGAGGACTTTTATTCAATAGAAACTTGCAACGGAAGTCTTCTATTCAATAAAAGCCTCATTCGGAGGTCTGCTGTACTATGGAAGCCTCCAATGCTATAGAAGAAAGGTTCATCCTATAGAAGTCTCCAACAGAGGTCTTCTATGCTATAGAAGCCTCCAACGGGGTCTTCTATTCTATAGAAGCCTCCAACGGGGTCTTCTATTCTATAGAAGCCTCCAACGGGGTCTTCTATTCTATAGAAGCCTCCAACGGGGTCTTCTATTCTATAGAAGCCTCCAACGGGGTCTACTATTCTATAGAAGCCTCCAACAGAGGTCTGCTATGCTATAGAAGCCTCCAACGGAGGTCTTCTATTCTATAGAAGCCTCCAACGGAGGTCTTCTATTCTATAGAAGCCTCCAACGGAGGTCTTCTATTCTATAGAAGCCTCCTACGGAGGTCTTCTATTCTTTAGAAGCCTCCAACGGAGGTCTTCTATTCTATAGAAGCCTTAAACGGAGGTCTTCTATTCTATAGAAGCCTCCAACAGAGGTCTTCTATTCTATAGAAGCCTCCAACGGAGGTCTTCTATTCTATAGAAGCCTCCAACGGAGGTCTTCTATTCTATAGAAGCCTCCAACGGAGGTCTTCTATTCTATAGAAGCCTCCAACGGAGGTCTTCTATTCTATAGAAGCCTCCAACGGAGGTCTTCTATTCTATAGAAGCCTCCAACGGAGGTCTTCTATTCTATAGAAGCCTCCAACGGAGGTCTTCTATTCTATAGAAGCCTCCAACGGAGATCTTCTATTCTATAGAAGCCTCCAACGGAGGTCTTCTATTCTATAGAAGCCTCCAACGGAGATCTTCTATTCTATAGAAGCCTCCAACGGAGATCTTCTATTCTATAGAAGCCTCCAACGGAGATCTTCTATTCTATAGAAGCCTCCAACGGAGATCTTCTATTCTATAGAAGCCTCCAACGGAGGCTGTCGAACGTTTCACCCAATATCTTGAGGTAGTTAGTAGTCGGAATCAAGGCACCATCTACCAATATGTTCAGGAAGAGCCTCATTCCAGCTGCCCAGGTGGTGAACATTGTGGCAGTGGATTTAGCGGCGGATATTTGCATATTCCTCGCGTGGAAAAAGATGTTATGGTCAGTGGAGCCTTTCACAAATGACATCAGGGAAGGTATCTGACGGCAAGATCGTACTATCATCCGCATACGTTACGATCTTAATGCTGTCGGTAGGAGGGCGAAAAACAGGAAAAGTAGTAGTTAAACAGTTCCGGAGATATCACCTCACCTTAGGGAACTCACTGTTTCACACAACGGGCCTTGAACGTTTTGTTCCTGAATTCCACATACAACTGGCGTCCTCAAGTAATTGGGTTATCATGAATGAAATTTCCCCGTGAGTTTCGTCTTTCCGCCGATGCAACTTAAGGGAGAAAGTGAAAAAATTCACGGGGAATTGCCGTTCATGTTAACCCCCAATATGTGTGGAGATGGCGTGTAGCGCTTTTGATGTGGTGTGCTGCTTGCGGAACCCATGCTGATGATCGGCAAATTGATAGCTATTACTGCCGCTGGAGACTACTAAAGCCTCATGATCTATACGATTCAGCTTTGCTGGTATCCTTGTCTGGCTTCAGTAGCGGGACCACTCTGGCCATTTTCCAGACTTTGGGAACGATGTGGATGGCTAGCGACAGGTTTAGGGAGATACTCGACCCCCGGCTCATCCAGCTATGGATGATTTTGCGTTGCTGATGAGGTTCGCAACATCATACATTGTAAATTGCGGTGGTTCATCCTTGGCAGAAAGAGATCTAATGTGCCGTGTTACTCTTTCTCTTCCTCCTATCACATCCGGTGCGCTGACTGTCTGTCGATTAAAATAAATTGCGCAGCTCTTCCGGTCAGTCAGCGTAATATCGCCAATTGTGACTGATGTTCTATCTTCTTTCTTTCAAGGGCTCGAGAGTGACTTAACCGCGGCCCACAATTCCCTTATTACGGCTCCAATGTTGCAACTATTTAGATTATTTTGCCACTTGTTTCCCTTATGTTCACCGACATCCACCTATTAACTTGTAGTGTCAGCTTCCTGACTCCTGGGTCATTAGGTTTGGCAAGACGGAGCTAATCAAGTTCATTTGCTAATTTCGTCGCCTCTGGTAGTAAATTTTGTCTCACTTCGGTTATTTGACCACCGAGTATATCGGGAGCGGCTGCAGCTCTGAAGATGTCCCTATACATGGACCTGAGGGAATTGGTTGCTATCTGAAGCGGTGACTGGTAAATTATCTTAACCCTTGCCAATCAGGAGGCGATAATAGAAAGGTGGTTTGAGCCACCTCTTATCCTCGAGGAGCTATCAATTTACCCGGCCAGCGCTTTGTCCCCTAGCACCAGACGGTTATTGGCTTCCATCAGGCATATAATACTCTACCTCGGTAGTCCCACACTTTACTGCTACCCCAATACATTCAATGTATGGGTCTCTAGAGCAGTGTTGACCAAGAAAAGGGCACACAAAAAACATAATATTGAGAAAAGAATTGTGTTGTGTAGCCGGGATTTGACCTGTCCATAGATGAAAGTCTCTATTCACGCGTGGTGAGGATATACCCTGTTAGCAAAGACGACTGATACATTTTACTTGCTTTTCTCAGAATTTTGCAAAGCAATACCAACCAAAGTAATCGAACTAAGAAAAATAAAAATATTGAACTTCGAAAAGAAAACAATTATTTTCTAAGAAACTCGCGAGTATTCTGATAGGTCTGGAACTTTTCAACACAAGATTCATATACATACAAATATTTTATATTTTCTTGTCCAAATATTGGTAACTGTAGTTTTAGCACCCACGGTCGGTCGTCATTGCATTCTCTGTTAATAGTCGGGTATATCACGTGAGTTTATAGATGTTTTATGACCTATGTATTATGAGAGGTCTATAAATATTATACATGTGTACATACATACATACATATTTGCTTTTTTCTTTTTCATTTCTATTTCATTTTTTTTTATTATTTTTTTATTTTATTTCTTTTTTATTGTTCTTTCCAGAATCCCGAAGTTTTCCCCAATGTAACAAGGATCCGGATGAACAGAATTCGCATAGTTCCAGCTCCAACAAGAATCCACCGAATATATCATTCAGCGAAAATTCAAGTTCATTAGTACGATGTTTGCCGAACGAAAGAGCGACATTTTTTGTGAAAATCGATGCCGATGAAAATGAGGTGGACATATTGCCGTTACAATTTGAATGGTAAGTAGAGAGGGGGAGACGTGTGGGGGGCTATAAATGAAAGGGCCAATAACCACAAATGTTCAAATCTTAAAAATGTCAACACAATGACATTTGACAGAACACAAACCTCCCATTTTTATTATAATTAATGTATAATTAATGTTATGCCGGGCATACACTATGGGCATGCAGGACAGCATTTGTAATAGTATTAGTAAATTTTGAAGTTTTTGTAAATGTATTTGGGAGTAGTTTTGGCAGGATTGAAATCAAAATAGTTTTGATTTTGTAAATGAACCCCTTTCAATCCGATGAATTTTGTTTATTTTCCAAGTAACCAACAAATAATTTTTGAAAACAACAAATATTATTTGCGAGGAAATTAAAAAATTGGAAAACTTCAACCCAAAATCGAGTTCTGGAGGAAAATTCATCATTTTTGCAATATGGATTGAAAGAATGCCACACACTATTCAATCACACACGTACACAAGGGTTCATCGGTTGCTGTCCTGCATGCCCATAGTGTATGCCCGGCATTATGCGAATCAATCTCTCTACGGAAAAAAGAGACAATTCATTTATTAATAGAACACCTGATGCGATCACCTAAAATGTGTTCAAATGTGTGTTTTGTTGTCTTTTTTACAACAACTACCAAACATAAATATTTATTATAATAATTTTGATGACTTTCAAAATAGTTTCTGCAAACGACGAATTGAAACAAAAAGAAAGACCTTAGAGATTTATATTAAGATTGATGACGGAGTACAACAACAAGAAATTCTTTGTTAGAAATGTTTTTCGTTGTTGTTGGTTTTTTCTTTTTGTCGTTTATTTTTCTTCGGCGGCATAAAATTAACTTTTGTTAGAAAAACAAAAACTTTTAAAAGAACAAATATCTAAATACATAATGGATGAATGTTGTTTAGAATCACATGTGTGTGAGTGTGTGTGATGGTGGTATGCGTCTCTATACACATGCAAAATACATATCCTAACGATTTATGATTTGAAACAATGCCAAGGAAAATATTGACTCAGTTAAATTTGAAACAAAAAAAAATTAAATAACTAAATCATCACAAGTTTTAATATAGAGATGCACATGTACTTGCCATCAAGGCCAATGATTATGACTTCACCTTTTCAACCCTTTCATAGCGGTTTATAAGAAAATTTAATTTAAATAAAATTTAGAAAAAAAAACAAATAAAAAAGTGTCAGTCGGCTTTGCCGACAGATATATACCCTCAGCCAATGTGCTTGCCGACAAAAATGTTGATTAGGAATTAACTGAACTAAGACACAGATGTTGAACTTTTGTGGGGGAGGTACCCTTAGGGAGGACCGATATGGGCCATTTTAGAAGTTAAATTAAATTTTGATAAAATATTAGGAGATCCAAAGTTTGGACCAAATTGGTTGCCCATTCAAGTGGTATCGTCCTAGCATATTAGCGACATTTTTTAAATATTGGATATAATATGACGAAGACCAAATGTTAGTCCAAATCGGTTGAACAGTTCGAGAGTGATCGTGGGGTTTTTTTAACCTTTCGGGCTATTTTCCCAAGAAATATGGACTTACCCCTGAAAAAACTTTTACCGTCGTAATGGGGGTAGCGAATGCAAATCGCTTCAACAAAAATCAAAGTGATTCGAGGGCAGGTCTTAAAGTGAACTTAACCGAAATTTTGTGTGGGAGGTACCCGAAGGAGTGGACAAATATAGTCCATATTCGAACCTGATCTATATCTGGTAGATACATTAGGATGTGCAAAATATGGATTACATCGGTCACTCCCTTTAAGAGTTATTGTCCGCACAATTTTTCCGAACATTTTTGAACTTTTATGGAGGAGGTACCTGAAGGAGTGGACCGATAAGGCTTATCTTCGAACTTAAACTATGTTTGGACCAAATATTACTAAGACCAAATTTTGGACCCAATCGGCAGATCCGTTTGAGAGTTATCTTGCGCTCCAACCACCTCACGCGGTGTCATGGGGGTTTTTTGCAACTTTCAGGCTATTAACTAAGGAAGTGTGGACTTGCCCCTGATGAAACTTGTACCTTAGTATGGGGGGTAGCGAATACAAGTGGCTGAAACAAAAATCAAAGCGATTGGAGAGCAGGTCCTAAACTGAACTTATCCCAAATTTTGTGTGGGAGGTACCCGAAGGAGTGGACCGATTGAGTCTATATTGGAACCTCATCTAAGTCTGGTAGACATTTCACGATTTGCAAAGTATGGACCAAATCGGTTACTCCCTTCAAGAGTTATTGTGCGCACAAATTTTCCGAACATTTTCGAACTTTTGTGGGGGAGGTACCGGAAGCAGTGGACCGATATAGCCCATCTTCGAACTTAAACTAAGTTTGGGCAAAATATTACGAAAGCCAAAAATTTAACCAAATCGGTTAATCCGTTCGAGAATTATCGTGCGCTCCAGCCAGCCAGACAGACAGACAGACAGACGGACGGACATTGCTCAATCGACTCCAAATTGTCTGAAACACATTTCGTCCAAACATACTTGGGTCTAAAACCATTATTTCGATGAGGCACATTTTGCCCGTATGAAAGTGTATATACCCACGTTAGCATAAATGCTGAGGGTATAAAAATCAAAGTGATTCGAGAGCAGGTCTTAAAGTGAACTTATTCGTAATTTTGTGTGATAGGTACCCGAAGGAGTGGACAAACATAATCCATATTCGAACCTGATCTATATCTAGTAGACATATTAGGATGTGTAAAGTATGGACTAAATCGGTCACTCCCTTCAAGAGTTATCGTGCGAACAATTTTTCCGAACATTTTTGAACTTTTGTGAGGAAGGTATCTGATGGAGTGGACCGATATGGCTTACCTTCGAACTTGAACTAAGTTTGGACAAAATATTACGAAGGCTAAACGATGTACCGGGGGCCACCGTGGTGCAATGGTTAGCACGTCCGTCTTGCACTCAGAAGGTCTGCGGTTCGAATCCTAGGCCAAGCAACATCAAATTTTCAACGGTGGCAGAATTCCCCATTAGTAATGCTGGCGACATTTCCTGAGTGTTTAAGCCATGAAAAATTTCTCTACAAGTGGTGTCGTAAGACACGCCGTTCGGACTCGGCAATAAAAAGTAGGTCCCAATATGAAAAAGTAGTAGCCAATATGAATCGGCGTGCACTCATTGATGTGGGAGAAGTCTCTCTTGTCCCTTCGGGGATGTTGTGGGAACATATGTATGTATGTAAATGATGTACCGAATCGGCAGATAGGTTAACGGGGATATATACATTTGAAACGGACGGATCAACCGATTTGGTTCAACATTTGGCCCTCGTAATATTTTGCTTAAACTTCGATCAAGTTCGAAGATTGAAAGTTCCCTCACAAAATTTCAACATTTTTCGCCAAAATGGTGCTCACAAAAATTAGCGAAGGCAGTTACCAATTTTGTCCATACTTCGTAATATTTCTTCGAGACATATGTAGATCTGGTTTGAATATGGACTATTATATCGGCCCACTCTTTCGGGTATCTCCTTCGGGTATTCTCCTGACTGTGGCTAACGTGTATCCATGAGCTGGTCTGAAGATTGGGATTCTGCTTAGCGAGTATTGTCAGCATGCTTGCAGGGTCCATTTCTGCAGGGAATCTACTTCATGTGCTTCTTAAAATTCGCTGAGACCATATTTTGTGTTGGAAAAGAATTCAAAGGGATTCCTTGTTTTCGCAAGGACCTTGTAGGGGGTAGTTCTAACGAAATGTGTGTGTTTGGGGGGGTTTCCCATCGCTCGAGAACACAATGTCACACGGACGAATTTCGATAAGCAACCGTCGAATATCACTGATCCTCTCTCATTCTTTTGATAGCATGTATAGGAGGTGGGGTTTCGTGGCCTTAGGGTGGGTTCATGGCGGAACTACCAGGTAGTGGTATCACACCAGCTGATCGAATATGAAAAGTCAAATCCCTTTATAAAAAATTATTTTTGTTGTAATTTCCCCAACAACATAAAGAAAGTTTTGACATAACATATTCAAAATTTTACGATGCCACTACCTGGGTAATTGTGCCATGGGTGGGTTCCTCCTTTTACCTAAATCTCTTCATCGTGTTCTTTGATGAAGAAGGATTGGTTTTGGTTGGAAGTACACCCATTATTTAACTTTGAGGATTGTCCTGCTTGTGTAGTGGCAAAGCATCGCTTTGAAAAGGTTGAATCAAGTCACAATCACTCCTAACCTACGGCAAGCCATATTTTAATTAGTCAACTGATTTGCAGAACTACCCAGCAAACCAAATGTCTGATGTCCGACACGTCTGAACAATTTCGGAATCAAAGTCGTTCAGATTTCGTTCCGATTTCTAAACGATTTTTCGGAGAGGAAATAGTTTAGATTTTGTACCGATTTCGTTCGGATTTCGGAACGAATGTCGGAAAGAAATTTCCTTTTCGAATTTCCCAAGGATTTTCTTCAGATTTCGTTACGAAATCGGACCGAAATCGATCCGATGTCGCTCCGACATTTCGTTCCGAAATTATGTCAACCATTTCATACAACTTTCGTTAAGATATCGTTACGATTTCGGATCAGATATCGGACTTATCGTCCGAATTTCGTTCCGATTTCGTTACGATGTCGGTAGGGTTGGTTTGCTGGGTAGTTGAGGCTGTAATATTTTCGGTCATCCTTGGGGTTCAATCATCAATAGCGTTATGCCTCGGAAGACTAGGTCTATCGGTTAATTCAACTCCGTTGACTTTACATTCTTTAACATTGACGGGTGTTCTGTCTTTGTAGTGGCAGAGCTTCCCTTTGAACAGAATGTTGAGGTCAAAAGTGGTGAATCATTCGTGGGGCGTTCAATCAAGTCACCATTACTCCTGGTTTGGGTTTTGCAATTAAACTCAACTTGTGCTTGGGGATGAGAGGGAGCGTGTTGATGTCAGAATATCCCTTGTGCAAGTGAGGATATATTCTTTCTCACTTACTCACCATCTTCAGATTGGTCCTTATTAAGTTATACTCTCTCGTCGAGATGGACAAGGGTTCTCCTGAGGTAGTGCATCGACCTGCCCTTTGGCCATCATATATGAGGAGCCACTTATGGCGGTGGGAACATTTTCGCCAAAATGTTGGTGGGGTTCCGTTGTGAATAGCGTTCTGCAGCGAAAGACTGGTTCTATAGGCTTCGGCCGATAAATGGTTCTTCTGAGTTTTCGACTTGTCTTGGTTTTAGCGATTTTCACGGATGCATAGGCCTGTTTTTTTCGACAACTGCAGTCCCTCAAACGACGAAGTTCGCAATCCGATCAATTGTCCTCGGTCTTAGCAGAAACACTACCCTGACTCAGACTCATGGCTAGAAGCTGTCAGCCAGGCTACCTTTAAGAACATCTATGTTTGGTATCCCTTGTTCGTACTCTCCTGGAACTACAGTCCTTTCAACCGTAGACTGGGTCTCCAGTCCTGGTTTGATCCATCTGATTGGGAAAAATGCAGTTCTCTTGAATCCCTTTGATTTTTGTTGTAACAACTTATATCAGCTGTCCCCAGTAGGAGGTACAAGCTTTTTTTTATATGGAACTATGTGTAGTGGCTGGAGCTCCCGATAACTCCCGAACGAGTAAGCCGATCCGCTCCAAAGTTTAACCTTCGTAATATGTTGTCCAAACGTAGTTTAACTTCTAAAAAGGGCCAAATCGGTGTACTCTTTAGGGTACCTTCCTCACAAAAGTTCAACATTTTTGTTTAAGTGCAGTTTAGGGTCTGTTCGTAGATCCTTTCTTAATTAGGCTATGTTGATCCATTCCTTCAGGCACCTCCTTCGCAACACTTTAGAGCTTAAATCCAAATATATATTTTCGTCGGCAAGTTCATACATCCAAAAAGGGCCGCAAAACCTGAAAACCCAATAATATATAATTATTGGTGAAAAGGATTTAGGTTGCGTAGCCGGTATTCGATATTGCCAATAGATGAAAATTTATTGAGGATATATCTGTGTCGACAGAGACGACTGATACTTTTTTTACTTGTTATTTCTAAAAAATATCATCAAGAGACAACCAGTTCAAGCATTACTTCGAACTATTCAAAACGGTACACTAGGGCGTATACATGTCGACACAACGTATACGATATTTATAATTGATTTGATTTATTGCCCTAACCGACTTATGTTGTCATCTTCTTTGTTTTTTTTCGCACTCGAATATTCCAAAATAATTCATGAATGCCTTTCCAAATTCTGTTTCCCTTTGAACAAAACTTCAAAAATCTAAAAATACCTAAAATTTGTCGACAAAATACTGGCAAATTTCGACATAGATAAATGGCGTGCCATCTAAAAGACTATGTCAAGGTTTTCCATGGAATATTTTGAAAATCTAAAAGCACACTTTTTCATTTGAAGAAAAATTAAAAAAATTCAACATGGTGACAATATAAATTAATTAAATTATTAAGGGTTTTAGCCCTTAAAAAATATAAGCAATTTCCTAAAACATAACATTTGTCTCACCAAAATATGGGCAATAACAACAAGAAAAAAAACCACACACACATGAAAATTCTCAGCCATCAAATCATTAAGATTATAACAGAAATAATTCTCAATGAAAATTTAAAGTTTTGAGAATTTTGAGAAATTATTCTTAATGCGCATAAAATTTATACAGGAATTCAGCTGCGCCATGAGAACATGAAAGCAATTTTGGTGGTGATCAAAAATCTCTTTGCGAGCACCCCCAAAATGCTGTTTGATATTCACGCAATGCGAATTAGCCAGTCCAACTTTGACGATCGCCTTAAGAAGAACGAAAAACAAAACAACCAACAACCGTTGTCCGTTGCGGCAAAATTTGAAAAGAAAAATTAGCAAACAGAAGAAATATTTTTGTTCTTAAATTGTTTTGAAAAAAAGAGGAAAAAATATATTTTTTCAAAAAGTTCGAAAAGAAAACGCGCGTTTAATATATATGCATATGAAAAAAATATTAAGTATAATAGTAATACATAATCACGAAATATTTATTGAGTTTTGAGAAATGAAAGCAAAACTACCCTAAAGGTATCAAGAAAAAAAGTGTTGCAAAATTTAAAGTTTGTAAATAATAATAAAAAATTTAAATAAATAAAAAGTGAATTTTGTTTATACAACAAAGTAAAGAAAGTGTTTTATATAAAAAATCGTAACCGAAAATTCCTTTCCTTTTCCTTGCCACCAACCAAAGTGCATTTTGAAATAAGTGAAAATTGAAATATGCTTGTTTGCATTATATGAATGATTTTGAAATCAACGTCTGCAATGTTTAAGTGAACATATGTCTGTGATCCGACGACTGTCATGCCATAATGCTGCTGTTGCTGTAGTAATCCTCCTTTCCCTCTTTGAAAACAAAAATAATATTTGAAAATAAACCAATATTTAATCATATCTGTCTGCTGTAATGTGAACAGATTTTAATTTAAAATTTCGTGTGTGTTTGTGTCAGTATTTATTGCATAATAAACATTTTGTGTTAACAAATGTGAAAAATACACGATTTTTTTTAACATAAAAGCCTGAAAAAAAAAACAAGAAACATCATCTCTATTTAACCAATTGAAGTACAGTGGTACATAGTGGATAATATATTTATTTAAAAAAAAAAAACACAAAACAAAACAAGATTTATGCAAATAAAAGTAAATTGATATATTCTCTGGTCATCATGGCGAATACGTACTGACAACAATTATACGCCCCTATGCGTGGATTATTAATTAATAGCATAACAAAATGGAACAATTTTAATTCAAACACCGAATTTGTCTCTTCGATGAGACCTTGACGATTCAAAAAATTATTTTCAGAATTTAAAATGACACACATATGGGTGATCATAACGAACACCACTGCATTTGCTTTAAATAAATATTTCTGGAACAGGAGCGCTAACCATTTTAAATATTTGTGGAAGGAAGGGAAAAGCGTGGAAAAAATCTTACAATAACTTAATAAAAATCAATAGAAGGGTTCATGTCTTCATTCATTATTCAAACTCTTTGATGTGAGGAAATACAAAGAACTGAGGTATCAAAAAAAGTCTTCTAAGTAGCTGTACAATCTATAATATCTTTAAGATATTTTCCATTTCTATAGAAAATGTTTGTGAGGACCTATGGTCTATGGAAAATGATTTGATATCTGTAAGCAATCCTAAAGAAGTCTTCTCTATATATGGGTGAATATTGCGAAAAGGCTGGTTTCTGTGTCCCGAGGCATTTAGGTCCTTTAACGAGGTCCGAAAATCAAAATAAAATATTTTACATATTTATATGCAAAAAATTGGTCGCAAGGTGCAAAACGTCATTACCGTGCCGTGTCCCCAATCATTTTGTGTTCAAAAAACACTGATATTCATTAATTTATCACAGTCACAGTATATTATATAAATGAAGTTATTCTAGAAGAATGAACCAAGTCAATTTTGATTTCATAAATATAATTTTATTTTTTAAATTATGTTTTTGAGACAAAAAACCGGTTTAAAGCATTTTTTTCTTAATAAACACGGAACGCACGGGAATGTGTTTATTAAGAAAAAATGCTTTAAACCGATTTTTTGTTTATATGTAATGTGTCAAAGTGACGACAATTCCCGTTAGTTTTAAAGATAATCGACAGAAGTGAAAACAAGTAAAAAAGTATCAGTCGGCTTTGACGACAGAGACATACCCTCAGCCAGTGTGGATTGAAATACGTTTTCCCAAAAAAAAAAAAGTATGTATTTAGGGGGGTTTTCAAAATTTTGGGCGTATTAACCGACACAAATATGAATAGGATTAAAGCGCAAAAATTTGCGGGAATATCGATAGATAGTACTTTTTTACCATACTAGCCTACGAAAAACATAATATCGTTACACACAAAAATGTTGAACATTTGTGTGAGTGGTTCCCCAAGGATAAACTAAGTTTCGACAATATTTAGAAATCAAAAGTTTGGACCCAATCGGTTGCTACGTCTATGAGAAATCGCGCGTATAATTTTAGCGAATATTTTCGAACTTTTGTGGGGGAGGTACCTTCGAATTTCATCTAATATTCGAAGAAATATTACGATATCCAAAGGGTTCGAGCTCTCCAGTCACTACATATGGCGCCATAGGGATTTTTTACAACTTTCGGGCTGTTTTCTCTTGCCCCCAAAAAAACTTCTACTGTCGTAATGGAGTGAGCGATTGCAAGTTGCTTCAACAAAAATCAAAGTGATTCGAGAGCAAATCTTAAAGTGAATTTATCCAATAATTTGTGTGGGAGGTACCCGAAGGTGTGGACAAATATAGTCCATATTCGGACCCGACCTATATCTGGTAGATATATTAGGTGTGTAAAGTATGGACCAAATAGGTCTCTTCCATCAAGAGTTATCGTGCGAACAATTTTTCCGAACATTTTCAACTGGCTTATCTTCGAACTTAAACTAAGTTTGCACAAAATATTAGGAAAGCCAAAATGTGAACCGAATCGGCAGATCCGTTCGAGAATTATCTTGAGCTCCAACCACTACAAACGGTGTCATAGGGGTTTTTTTTGCACCTTTCAGGCTATTTTCTCAGGAAGTATGGACTTGCCCCTGATGAAGCTTGTACCGTCGCACAATGGTTCAAGAAACGATTTTCCTGGCCAAAAATCAAAATTTTGTTTTGAAACAGCTATTTAATTTCTATATGGGATTCGATAGTAAACATATTGAAACTAAGGAAATAAAAAAATTAGGTTAAAATATTGGAAGGTGCGGGCGTGGGGTGCCCCCAAAGACGAACATTTTTCGCATGTTTGAGAAATACGTAATTTTTGAAAACTTCTGGAGAAAGAAATAGCTATTTCTCGGAAACTATAACATATATTGCGTTCGCTGTTTTTTTAGGTAGGTAGGATTGTGGCCTTTAAAAATAAATTAAACAAATTACCGTGGCGTTTACACAACATGAGCTATTTTATTTTTCCTCAGGTACTAAATTTTATGAAATTCCAAATTTAGTGGACTAGAACTTTTGTGGAACAACATGGAACAATGTTCTGTTTCCACAGAAATATGCCCGAGGGTCTCCTCTTTCAGCCCATATATACTTTTGTTCCAGACCCGTTCCGTCAGTTTAACACTTTTTTAAATTTATTGAAATTACATGAATTACAGCTTTTTTATACAAATTTTTGGAGTATATCAGTTTTCATATGAGTTATATAAGTTTTATATAAACCCAAGGAGCATTTTATTTTAATTTTTGCAAAAAAAAATTATATTTTTTGTATTTTTTTATGTGAAAAATTTGTGAAAAAAATTTTTCATTTTTTTCAAATTTTTTGTTTTAATTTTTTTTTGGTATTTTTTTTAGTTTATTTATTGGCGTTTGACCATCTTTAATATATAAGAAGATATAAAAACACAAAAGCACTGATATTTTGATGAAAAATAGTAAAAAAATTCAAAAGTTTAATTTTGACATTGAATTCCTCTGTAACTACCAGTCCGAATTTGACCGCTTATAACTCACCGGAAAGCTGATTGTGTTATCTGTCTAACAAAAAAATTGTGAAAATATCTCTATCCGTTCAAAAGTTACAGAATTATGACCAGGAAAAAACGATTCTGAACCACTGTGCGTCGTATGAAGGGCAGTGAACAAAAGTTGCTACAACAAAAATCAAAGCGATTCGAGGGCAGGCCCTAAACTGGACTTTTCCCAAATTTTGTGTGGGAGGTACCGGAAGGAGTGGACCGATATAGCTCATCTTCGAACTTAAACTAAGTTTGGATAAAATATTACGAAAGCCAACACTTGAACCGAATCGGATCATCCGTTCGAGAGTTATCGTGCGCTCCAGCTAGCCAGACAGACGGACATTGCTAAATCGACTCCAAATTGTCTGAAACGGATTTCGTCCAAACATACTTGGCGTCTAAAACCACATGAAAGTGTATAAACGCCTATATTTATGGCTAGTTTCTCCAAGACGATTCGATATCAAATTCGTCCGAATTACTATCAAACTCCAAATATTTCTCAAAAGACAGATGTTTTTTAGTAGTTCGAACGAATTTGAATTCGAATCGTCTTTGTGAAATAGGCCATTAATTTTCGCGGTGCTTGCTCTTGAACCAAAGTGGAAGGTGCTTACACCCGGGAAGTTGTTGCGGATTCTGCAACTAAAATGTTCATAGATGAGAAAAATTAAAAAAAAAAAAAACAAAAAAAAAATCGACGGAGCGCTTTTTAAATAAATTGCGATTCAAGTTGACATTTTTAAGGGTATTTTAGGTTTTTACGATTTTGCTTTGAAACCGGTATTCCTATCGAAATGGGTCAGTAGAAAATATTGTAGCTATTCTCTATAAGATTGACATTTATGATATCTTCGTAGCTTTTACCGTTATTGAGATATAGAAATAGAAATTAGGACAATGGATTGACTGTATCGCCTCCTTATAAAACAACGTCATGCGTGCAATTTCCTAACTTAAACTTATATGTATATCTCAAAAATGATACAACCTACGAAAAAATTACGAAAGCCAATCTTGTAGAGAATTTTCACAGCTACAACATATTCTTTAGTCCCATCTCGAAAGGATTTGGAGTTTTCAAGCTAAATCCTGGTAAAACCTAGGAAAATATCAATCAGTCAATCTTGTACAACATTTTCTTTAGTCCCATTTCAATAGGACTTGCGGTTTCGAAGCAAATTCGTGAAAACCCTAAAAAAAACCTAAAAATGTGAACTTTGATAGCGATTTATTTAAAAAGCGCTACGGCGTTTTTTTGTTTTTTGATTTTTTTTATCTATGAACATTGTAGTTTTCATTTATATTTCGTTCAATTTCTATTTCTTTTTTTTTCTTTAATAAACATTTCGCCTTGCAAAACACTGTGCAATTTGTGACAACGCCAAAAAGTCGTGTCATAGTTGTTGTACTTGTTTTTTTTCGAATGTCTCTGACTAAGTGGCAAAAAGGAAATACATATTTCGTTGTTGAGAATTCGTAGTTGTTGCTAAAATGTTTGTCTTTATGCGTGGTTTTTTTTGTTTTTTTGTATTCACTGTCGGTATTCGATGAAACAAAGTGGAAAGTAGAGACAAGCAAAAAAAAAAAAAAAAAATAAATAAATAAAAATAAATAAAAAATAATTGTAGAAATCACAAACAAATCTCACCTCACATAGAATAATCGTAATCAGCTGAAATCGAAAATAAATGCGTGGAAAATTCGTTGTCGCCGTTATTTGTTTTTTTGTATGGGACATTTGTTGATAAATAGAAGCGATTAATTTGTTTTTTTTTTTAATATAATAAAAATAGACATAGATGCAAAAAAGAACGTAAAAAAACAAAGATTTCACTCAACACCGGTTGCTACAAAAAACCCAAAAAGAAAAGCAAGGGACAGACAGAAAAAAGAAAGCTCTTTAAAATATGCGGCTCATTAATTAATGTTTGCGTTCTTGTCTGCTACGCCTTTTTTGCATGTTTTGCCATATTTTAATGGCAAATAGAATAAAGCTATTGACCATTTTTATAGCTTGTTTTGGTTTGGTCGGTCGGCCAGTAGATATATTTATTTTATGTGATTTGTATGGTTTCTAAAATTTAAGTGGCTAATTTATGCTTTGCTCTTTGAAATTAGTACCGACCATCACCAAGGCAAGGCCATAGTGTGAAACAATCGTCCAAATTTATGCCGGCAAATTTATTGCAGTTTATTTCAATGATCATAAAAAAGTGCAAACTGTATACAGAACAGAATAATGCAAATCTGTGGATGAATGCTATAAACGTAAAATTGAAAATTGTATTCGAATTGATTTAAATATTGCGAATTTTTAAAATAAACGTATTGTTATTAATTTAGTAATAAAACCGCCAGACTTAATGGGCGTATACGTTTTGACAATACTTATACGCACTGCTGGATATTATAAATTGTTTACCCGCCACATTTGCCGCGATTATTTGGTGTACAGATTTAATTTTCCAAAATTGATGAACAAAATAAAAAAAAAACATTAATCGCCGGAGAGCTTTTAGGTTTTTTAGGTTTTCACAAATTTGCTTGGAAACCGCAAGTCCTATCGAAATGGAACTAAGGAAAATGCGACACAGTCAGTCCATTGTCCCAATTTGAATATCTATACCTTAAAAATGGTAAAACCTATGAAAATATCATATCGTGAAAAGCTAAAAACCCAATAAAAATGTCAACTTGAATTTCGATTTATTTAAAAAGCGCTCCCGTGATGGATGTATGTAGATTAACGTGGTTTTAACTCAAAAGGAAAAAAATCGATGTCGGATTTTTTAGGCGCCATCCCCCTAAAGTGTTTAGTTTTGTTTCAAGTTTATAGATTGCCAAAGTTTGAGCACAATCGGAATACGTTAACACGTGACACTGCGGCCTCAAAGTTTCCATTGTAATTTTTATGAAGTCAAAGGCGAATTTTCACGAAATCGCTCTACAGACCACATTTATGGTCAAATCGATGAACAAATTTTACCACTTCTTTGTTTTGACAAAAAAACTAATCCTACCAAAAATTGTGAAAATCGGCTCCGATTTTAATATTAGCTATATATAGGGCCCGGGTGACGTAGGGGATGGAAGATACCACGGAAGGTCCTGACCGGCTTTAACAAGGCAAAGCCCAGGATTTATCTTGGTCACTCTTTCATCTCAAGTGGACACTGACCTCCCCCCGTGGTGTCACCTGGGGAACTGCCTTTAACACCCGTTAAAGGTAGTGAGCTAACATGTGCCGTGTGTTCACCCATAAGAACGGTAAAAACTTGGGTTTGGGCGTCGGGATAGTAACCCTCCCCTAGAAAAAACAGCCTACTATGAAAAAATGAAAGAAAAGAAAAACAAACCCCTCTAAAGTTGACGAACTCCGCAAACGTTTTAAGGACCATAATCTGCGAATCTGCACCTGGAATGTTCGCACTCTTTATAGAGAAGGTGCAGTTTACGCATTGGTAGATGTACTTGAAAAGTACAAAGCCGACATTATTGCCATACAGGAAATACGATGGAACGGGAAGGGCGTCACAACAAAACCTAAAGGTGACACACTGTGTTATAGCTGCCATGACACAAAGCATGAGTTTGGTTGCGGATTTGTAGTTGGTCGGAGGTTAAAACATCTGGTCTCCAGCTTCACCACAGTGAATGAAAGACTCGCTGCAATTCGTTAAAAAAGCTAAATTCTTCAACATCAGCTTTATTTGCGCTGAAGACAAGGACGAACAGACCAAAGATATATTTTACGAGCGCTTAGAAGAAACTTATGACCGATGTCCTGCCCATGATATTAAAATTGTTCTAGGCGATTTTAATGCCAAAATTGGAAAGGAGAATATCTTTGGCCCAACAGTCGGGAAATTCAGTCTCCACAGTGAAACATCTGACAATGGTATGAGGCTTCGCAACTGCAAGAACATGGTAGTTAGCAGTACCAGATTTAAGCATCTCGATATTCATAAGGGCACTACTTTGTTGCAGCAAAGCTACGTACCTGATTAAACGTAGCAAACAAAGTGCGAACAGACACAACACGGAAGTTGGACATCGGTAAGCTGCAATCACAACAGATAGCCACAGCATATTCCACTCAACTAGCCCAACTGCTTAATCAAATCACTCCTCGTGCCGATAACATATCAGGACAATGGCCAAACATTGCCCACTCCATGCAAACAGCCGCAAAAGCAGTACTTGGATATCAGAGACCTCCACCAAGGAACCCATGGTATGACCAGGAGTGTCGTGCTGCTACCGAAGAGAAAAATGCGGTGGGTGCCGCCTTTAAAATCCGACATTGATTTTTTTAAAACCACCCTAACGTAGATGTTATGTGCGAGTGCTTTGTGTGGAAGTGTGTGTTAGGATGATTGCATTAGGTTGGTTATGGGAAGAAGGTCTGTGGGTCCAGAGGGGCATGCAAATAAATGGTCATTGTCGTGAGGTCCTTGTCGGCTCTGAGAACAGATATCTTCAACGGTGTTGAGGATAATTGACTCAGTCTCATCTAAGCTGCGCTTTGTTGGTTCTACACTTGTCATATGGACACATCCCGCTTGCGGTATGCAGGACATGTTTATTCTATATTGGGCTTCACTAATGAATCGGCTAACTGGCAAGGCCTTGTCTTTACCCCACATGGTATCCGAAATGGCTTTGAGAACCTTCTTCCGTTTCTGGACTCAGGACTGACGCATGTTTGGAGTATGTGAAAAGACTGTCGATGGTTACTGCAAGTAGTTTTTGGATTTGAACAGTTGGAGTGCTCGAATTTCCGATCTTGCCGTAAATTACTGTTCCACCTCCTTAGATTGCAGATCATTTAAGTGGTGAGGCCTGTAACTTTCTTTCCTGATGGAAAGTAGTGACTTGGGCTATGCAGTTGTTGACTTGGGCCTCGAATGTACCAATATCGACTTCGGTGGCTAGAATCCGATTTCTGCCATCTGGAGGAGCAGGGAAATTTGAAAGGTAGAAATTGAAGGGTGGAGATGAGATGGCATCGTCTTGTGGAATACACATTTTTCATTTGAGGCTCTTTGACTTTTTATACCATCAGCATTTATGCTAACGAGGGTATATACACTTTCATACGGGCAAAATGTGCTTCATCGAAATAATGGTTTTAGACCCCAAGTATGTTTGGACGAAATGTGTTTCAGACAATTTGGAGTCGATTAAGCAATGTCCGTCTGTCTGTCTGGCTGGAGCGCACGATAACTCTCGAACGGATAAACCGATTCGGTTCAAATTTTGGCTTTCGTAATATTTTACCCAAACTTAATTTAAGTTCGAAGTTCGAACTTAATCGGAGGAGTAGACCGCCTTCCGGTACCTCCCCCACAAAAGTTCGAAAATGTTCGGAAAATTTGTGCGCACAATAACTATTGAAGAGAGTTACCGCTTTGGTCCATACTTTGCCCAACGTGAAATGTGTGCCAGACTTAAAAAAGGTTTCAATATGGACTCAATCGGTCCACTCCTTCCGGTACCTCCCACACAAAATTTCGGAAAAGTTCAGTTTAGGACCTGCTCAGGGGCAAGTCCATACTTCCTGAGAAAATAGCCTGAAAGGTACAAATAAACCCTATGACACCGGGTGTAGTGGTTGGAGCGCAAGATAACTTTCGAACGGATCTGCAGATTCGATCCAAAATGTGGCCTTCGTAATATTTTGTCCAAACATAGTTTATGTTTGAAGATAAGCCATATCGGTCCACTCCTTCAGGTACCTCCCCCACAAAAGTTCAAAAATGTTCGGAAAATTTTTTTGTACGGTAACTCTTGAAGGGATTGGCCGAATTGGTCTATACTTTACACATCCTAATATATCTACCAGTTATAAATCAGGTTCAAATATGGATTATATTTGTTCAATCCATCCGTTACCTCCCACACAAAATTTCGGATAAGTTCACTTTAAGACCTGCTCTCGAATCACTTTGATTTTTGTTGAAGCAACTTGCATTTGCTTTAATTACGATGGTAAACGTTTTTTTAGGGGCAACTCCATACTTCTTGATTGCCCCCCATACGACGGTACAAGTTTTATCAGGGGCAAGTCCATACTTCTTGAGAAAATAGCCTGAAAGATGAAAAAGCCCCTATGATACCGTGTGTAGTGGATGGAGCGCAAGGTAACTCTCGAACGAATCTGCCGATTCGGTCCAAAATTTGGCCTTCGTAATATTTTGTCCAAACATAGTTTAATTTCGAAGATAAGCCGTATCGGTCCACTCCTTCAGGTACCTCCCCCACAAAAGTTCAAAAATTGTGCGCACGATAACTCTTGAAGGGAGTGACCGATGTAATCCATACTTTGCACATCCTAATAAATCTACCAGATAAGGTCAGGTTCGAATATGGACTATATTTGTTTACTCCTTCATATATCTCTCTCTCAAAATTCCGGATAAATTCACTTTAAGACCTGCTTTCGAATCACTTTGATTTTTGTTGAAGCGATTTGCATTCGCTACCTCCATTACGACGGTAAAATTTTTTTCAGGGGCAAGTCCATATTTCTTAGGAAAACAGCCCGAAAGGTGTAAAAAATCCCTATGTCACCATATGTGGCTATCGGAGAGCACGATAACTCTTGAACTGTTCAACCGATTGGGTACAACATTTGGCCTTGGTCATATTATATACAAACTTAGTTTCATGGGGCAATACCGGTCCACAACTTGCGGTACTTCTATATTTAAAAAATGTCACTAAAATGCTAGGACGATATCACTTGAATGGGGCAACCAATTTGGTCCAAACTTTGGATCTCCAAATATTTTGTCATAATTTAGTTTAAGTTCTAAAATGGCCCATATCGGTCCACCCTAAGGGTATCTCCCCCACAAAGATTCAACATTTGTATCTTAGTGCAGTTAATTCCTAATCCACATTTTTGTCGGCAAGTTCAAATGTCCAAAAAGGGCCACAAAATTCTGAAGTAACCTTACATACATTCGATCTGTCCGTAGGTGAAAGTTTCACTTCACATTGGCTGAGGCTATATATCTGTCGGCAAAGCCGACTGACACTTTTTTACTTGTTTTTTTTTTTTTTTCAAATTTTGCGTTTTTGTGCCACACATGCTCGGGTGATATATGATCCAAAATAAATCTTTGGAAGATGCCCGGGCCGTTGATTGTTGCCTTTAATACCCAAACGTCATTATACCCTCAGCCTTTAGGCTAAAGAGGGTATTTACACTTTGATACGACCAAAAATGTGCCTCATCGAAATAATGGTTTTAGACCCCAAGTATGTTTGTACGATATCCGTTTCAGACAATTTTGAGTCGATCTAGCAATGTCCGTCCGTCTGTCTGTCTGGCTGGTGCGCACGATAACTCTCGAACGGATCAATCGATTCGGTTCAAATTTTGGGTATCGAAATATTTTGTCCAGATTTGATTTAAGTTCGAAGATGGGCCATATAGGTCCACTCCTTCAGGTACCTCCCCCACAAATGTTCAAAAATTGTCGCAAAACTTGTGCGCACGATAACTCTTGAAGGGAATAACCGATTTGGTCCATACTTTACACATCGTGTAATTTCTACCAAACTTAGATGAAGTTCCAATATGGACTCAAAATTTCGTAAAAGTTCAGTTTAGGACCTGGTGTCGAATCGCTTTGATTTTTGTTTACGCAAGTTGTATTCGTTGTCCTCTACACGACGCTGTAAGTTTCATTAGGGGCAAGTCCATACTTCCTGAGAAAATAGCCTGAAAGTTACAAAAAACCCTATGACACCATGTTCATGGGTGGAAGCGCAAAATAATTCTCGAACGGATATGCCGATTCCGGCCAAAATTTGGCCTTCGTAATATTGTTTCCAAACTTAGTTTAAGTTCGTAGATAAACCATATCGGTCCACTCCTTCAGGTACCTACCCCATAAAAGTTCAAAAATGTTCGGAAAATCTGTGCGCACGATAACTCTTAATGGGAGTGAAATCGGTCACTTTCATACTTTGCACATTCTCATAATATCTACCAGATATAGATCAGGTTCGAATATGGACTATATTTGTCCACTCCATCCGGTACCTCCCACACAAAATTTTGGATAAGTTTACTTTAAGACCTGCTATTGAATCACTTTGATTTCTGTTGAAGCAACTTACATTCGCTGCCTCAATTACGATGGTAAAAGTTGTTTCAGGGGTAAGTCCATACCTCTTGAGAAAATAGCCCGAATGGTGTAAAAACCCCGTATGGCACCCCCATTGGTCTATGTCGGTCTATTCCTTTAAGTACCTTTTCCGCAAACTTTTTGAACTTTTATCCTAATCAAAATTTTTGTCGGTTCATACGACCAAAATTTTGAAAGCCCCTAAATACATACGTTTTTTTGTGAAAAAAGTGTTTAAATTTGCACAGGCTGAGGGTATATCTCTGTCGGCAAAGCCGACTGATACTTTTTTACTTGTTCATATCAATTTTAACTGTTTTTAAATTTTGTTTTTTAAAGTACAAAAAATCATCGAGTCGAATACATTTTACCCAGACTTATACGCACCCATATCCAAATCTGATATTTCAGTTGATTTCATATACACATACAGGCTTGTGTGAACCTTCTTGAATTTAGGAACAAATACATTTATTCTCCTAATTCCAAAATAAGATTTTCCGTTCCTCATACGATAATATTCTCCAGACAACAATTTCCAAATCGTCTTTAGCTCTCCAATACATCTTTTAAATCCCCTTTACAATTCTTCTCGAATTAATTAATGGCTCCCAAAAGATAAATAAATAAAATCCATGATCGATTACATGATAGCCTACCAGAAACATTTCCAGTTACCCCAGTGATTGAGCCAGTGCAGAAAATATTTGAAAATTATTTATTATTCGATCTAAATTTAATTTCCAAACAAAAAAGCCACTGAAAATGGGTGGGTGTTCTTTTTCGATTGTCCAAAATGCCCATTAAAATAGTTTGCCAAGGCAGAAGACAGACGACGGACGGACAGACAGATATTTACATGCCTGGTGTGGTGGCTGGTGCTTTTGTAAATATTTATAAATTGAATTCAAATACAAAATGCCAAAATTTTCAATAAAAGAAAAAGAAAGCCAAAACATTTTGTTAAAAACATGAAATGTGGAAGAAAATAATAACAAATAGTTTGCCAGCCAAAAAAGGGGGAAATAACTGAAGATCCAACTAAAATATGGCGATGAATGAATGCATTTCCGCCCACATTGACACACACACACACATACGTAGACTCCTTACCATTAGCCCATATCCTCCTGGGCGTAAACAGATTGAGTTTGGTGGAAAAAATAGTGCAGTTTTTGTTATTAAATAAAGGCGGATTAGTGGCAGTCTGTGGCAGACAACAAACCATAAACAAACATTGTTTTCCTGATTGCCGTTAGTGTGGCAGCAGACAGAATACAACGATGATGTAGTGAAAAAACTGAAATTTCGTTATGACGTGAATAAAGAAAATAATATTTTTAATTATTACAAAGCAATGGTTGTCGCCAATGTACAAATTTTATTATAAATTATTCTATTATAAAAATATAAAAATAAATTTTACACAATAATTTTAATTCAAAGAAATAATAGAACGTAAATAATACAAAGCAATTTAATATATAAAACTAAGTGTGAAAAGTGAAAGAATAGACGAGGTGAAATGACAAAAAAGTGAAATTTGGAGATTGTCGGGTTTTAAATTAACAAATAATAGAAAAAAATAATAAATAAAGAAATAAAATAATATAAATAATAGGAACATTTTGTGAACACTGAGAGAAAATTACGTTGTATAAATGAAATTCGTCATTGATTTTGAACCAACGTAAGACTTCATTGTATTAACGAAGAAGTTTCATAAATAAACTTTCATTATTGTTTCATAGTATTAATGTGAAAATTTCATAGCATTAATAAGGACGTATCAGTGCATAATTGAGAAAATTTTATTGGAATAATGAAGAACTCATTATTGTTATTTAATGAAACTTTTTATTTATTAAATGAAACTCAACGTTGGTTCAAAAAAATTGAAATATTTCTTTCAGTGAAATATATAAAAATTTTTGTGCAATATTTCAATTTTTTATTTACAATTTAATTCCCCAGCATTGATGTATCATCACATGTCGTTATTACCAAGCATTTTTATGAAAACAAAAAAATATTTACGAAATAATAAGTGAAACGAATTGATTTAAAACCCAAGAAAAAGAAAAAACTTGAAAGAAACATAAATAAATAATTTAAAAAATTATAATAATAGTTATAAATTAAAAACATAAGTCGTTATAAGAAGGAAATACCCTTCAAATCTGGCATCATCATAATTATAAAATTATGGGCAACGGTTGTTCGAAATGTTGCAATTGCAACGATCGCAAATATTATCACGGCACACTCTCTTCTACCTCATCAGTATATCGTAAAAGGTAAATAAAATAAAATCGCAAAAATATATACAACGAAATAACTATAGACAAAATAAATAAATAAAATTATATACAGATACACAATAAGAAGCGGATGTTTATGTTTCCAGCCAATTGAAATTAAATAAATAAATAATTCTCGCTAAAATAAATAAAAAATGAACTGATTTGATGGCTATTATGAAAGATAATGTTTTCGACGTTCAGTGATTGTTTTATGAAGTTGCCAAAAAAATAATAATTTGTGAATTGTGAACTGTTTTTATTCCGTTAGCCTTTAGACTAATGAGATGGTAGAGAATATCCCTTAAATGGGGCTTTTACAAATGGAAGACCCCTAAATTAGGGCTTCTATAGATAGTACACACCCTTAAAGGGGCTTCTGTAGCTAGAAGACAACTTAAAAGGGGACTTATAAACATAGAGGGCACTTTAAGGGACACACTTCTATACATAGAAGACACCGCAAAAGAGGCTTCTGAAGCTAGAAGACACTTTGAAGGGTTTCTTTACTTAAAAGACACCTTAAAAGGAGTATCTGCAGCTAGAAAACACTTTCAAAGGGTTTTCTGTAGCTAGAAGACACCTTAAAGGGAGCTTCTTTACATAGAAGACATATTAAAAGGGACTTCTGAACCTAGAAGACCACTTAAAATGGGCTTCTGTACCTAGAAGACATCTTGAAAGGAACTTTTGTAGCAAGGGGTTGCCTAAAAGGGGCTTCTACAGATTAAAGACACATTAAAAGGGGCTTTTATACACAGAAGACACCTCAAAAGAAGCTTCTATATACAAAATATACCTTAAAAGGGGTTTCAGGACACGGAAGACATCCGTGAAATGCGCTTCTGTAGCTAGAAAACACCTTTAAAGGGGCTTCTGTAGCTAGAAGAGAGTTTGAAGGGGGCTTCTATACACAGAAGACATATTAAAAGGGACTTCTATACATAGACGACACCGTAAAAGAGGCTTCTGTAGCTAGAAGACACCTTAAAGGGAGCTTCTATAAATAGATTACATATTAAAAGGGGCTTCTGAAGCTAGAAGACCCCTTAAAATGAGCTTCTGTACCTAGAAGACATCTTGAAAGGGACTTTTGTAGCAAGGAGATGCCTTAAAAGGGGCTTCTATAGATTGAAGACACATTAAAAGGGCCTTTAATACACAGAAGACACCTCAAAGGAAGCTTCTACATACAAAATATACCTTAAAAGGCGTTTCTATACACAGAAGACATCCATGAAAGACGCTTATGTAGCCAGAAAACACCTTCAAAGGGTCTTCTGTAGCTAGAAGACATCTTAAAGGGGCTTCTATACATACAAGACACCTTAAAAGGGACTTCTGAAGCTAGAAGACCCCTTAAAATGGGCTTCTGTACCTATAAGACATCTTTAAAGGGACTTTTGTAGCAAAGAAATACCTTAAGAGGGGCTTTCATAGATAGAAGACACAACAAAAGCGACTTCTATACATAGAAGACACTTCAAAAGAAGCTGCTATACACAAAATATACCTTAAAAGGGATTTCTATACACAGAAGACATCCGCAAAAAGCGCTTCTGTAGCTGGAAAACACCTTCAAAGGGGCTTCTGTAGCTAGAAGACACCTTGAAGAGGGCTTCTATACGCAGAAGACACATTAAAAGGGACTTCTATACATAGACGACACCGTAAAAGGGGCTTCTGTAGCTAGAAGACACCTTAAAGGGAGCTTTTATACATAGAAGACACCTTAAAAGGGACCCCTTAAAATGGGCTTCTGTACCTAGAAGACATCTTTAATAGGGGCTACTATAGACAGAAGACACAATAAAAGGGGCTTCTGTAGCTGGAAAACACCTTCAAAGGGGCTTCTGTAGCTAGAAGCCACCTTCTATACACAGAAGACACATTAAAAGGGACTTCAATACATAGAAGATATCGTAAAAGAGGCTTCTGGAGCTAGAGGACACCTTAAAAGGGGCTTTTGTAGCAAGGATATACCTTAAAAGGGGCTTCTATAGATAGAAGACTCAATAAAAGGGGCTTCTATTCAGAAAATACGACTTAAAAGTGGTTTCTATACACAGAAGACATACGTAATAGACTATAAACACCTTTAAAGGGGCTTCTGTAGCTAGAAGACACCTTAAAGGGGGCTTCTATACATAGAAGACACCTTAAAAGGGGCTTCTAACGTTAGAAGACCCCTTAAAATGGGCTTCTGTACCTAGAAGACATCTTTAAAGGGACTTTTGTAGCATGGAAATACCTTAAAAGGGGCTTCTATAGATATAAGACACAATAAAAGGGGCTTCTATACACAAAATAAGGGACTTCGTAAAAGGGACATCGTAATAGAGGCGTCTGGAGCTAGAAGACACCATAAACGGGTTTTTGTACTTAGAAGACACCTTAGATAGAAGACACAATAAAAGGGGCTTCTATACACAGAAGACACCTCAAAAGAAGGTTCCATACATAAAATACGCCTTAAAGGGTTTTCTATACACAGAAGACATCCGTAAAAGGGGCTTCTGTAGCTATAAATAGAAAACATCCTTAGAAGGATATACATAGAAGACACCTTAAAATGACCTTTTTATATATGTAGAAGCCCCATTTAAAGGGTGTCCTACCTATGAAGTCCCTATAGAATACCCTTTTAATAAATCTTCTACTTTTAGAAGCCCCTTTAAGTAGTCTTCTGACCATTTAAGCCCCTTTTCATGGGTTTTTTGCCTGTAGAAGTCCATTTAATAGGGACTTCCATCTATAGTCGTCTTTTTGAATGGATCTCCTATTTGTAGAAGCCCCACATAGGGGGTCGACTGTATATAAGAGCCCCCTTTAATATGTTTTCTTCATATAGAAGCCTTTTTCAAGGGATCTTCTATTTTTAGAGGTCCTTTTTAAGTGGTTTTCTGCCTATAGAAGCCCCTTTTAAAGGATTTTCTGTCTATGGAAGTTCCATGGAGGTGTCTTCTACCTATGAAAGGCCATTTTAATGGGGCTTCTATTTTTAGAAGCCCCTTTCATTACAGCAGTCACTTTGAAATTGTATTCTATTTATAAAAGCCTCTTTCAAGGGATCTTCTGCCTACAGAAGACCCTTTTATAGGTCTTCTATTTTCATACCCTCAGCATTTATGCTAACGAGGGTATATACACTTTCATACGGGCAAAATGCGCCTCATCGAAATAATGGTTTTAGACCCCAAGTATGTTTGAACGAAATGTGTTTCAGACAATTTGGAGTCGATTGAACAATGTCCGTCCGTCTGTCTGGCTGGCTAGAGCGCACGATAACTCTCGAACGGATAAACCGATTCGGTTCAAATTTTGGCTTTCGTAATATTTTACCCAAACTTAGTTCAAGTTCAAAGATGGATTATATCGGTACCTTCTTCCGGTACCTCCCCCACATAAGTTCGAAAATGTTCGGAAAATTTGTGCGTACGATAACTCTTGAAGGAAGTAACCGATTTGATCCATACCTTGCACATCGTGAAATTTCTACTAAACTTAGATGAGGTTCCAAAATGGACTCAATCGGTCCACTCCTTCGGGTACCTCCTACACAAAATTTCGGATAATTTCAGATTAGGACCTGCTCTCGAATCACTTTGATTTTTGTTGCAACAACTTGTATTCACTTCCCCCCATACGACGGTACAAGTTTCATCAGGGGCAAGTCCATACTTCCTGAGAAAATGGCCGGAAAGGTGCAAAAAGCCCCTATGACACTTTGTGTAGTCGTTGGAGCGCAAGATAACTCTCGAACGGATCTGTTGATTCGGTCCAATATTTGGCCTTCGTAATATTTTACCAAAACATAGTTTAAATTAGAAGATGCGCTATATCGGTCCACTCCTTAAGGTACCTCCCGCACAAAACTTCAAAAATGTTCGGAAAAATTTTGAGCACGATAACTATTGAAGGGAGTGACCGATGTAATCTATACTTTGCACCTCCTAATATATCTACCAGATATAGATCAGGTTCGAATATGGACTATATTTGTCTAGTCCTTCTGGTACCTCTCACACAAAATTTCGGATAAGTTCATTTTAAGACCTGCTCTCGAATCACTTTGATTTTTGTTGAAGCGATTTGCATTCGCTAGCTCCATTACGACGGTAGAAGTTTTTTCAGGGGCAAGTCCATATTTCTTGGGAAAACAACCCGAAAGGTGTAAAAAATCCCTATGTCACCATATGTGGCGGTCAACTGTTCAATCGATTTGGTCCAACATTTGGTCTTCGTCATATTATATCCAAACTTAGTCTCATGGGCTATACCGGTCCAAAACTTTCGGTACTTCTCCCCAATATTTAAAAAATGCCACTTAAATGCTAGGATGATATCACTTGAGTGGGGCAACCAATTTGGTCCAAACTTTGGATCACTTAATATTTTATCAAAATTTAGTTTAACTTCTAAAATGGCCAATACCGGTCCTCCCTAAGGGTACCTGCCCTACAAAAGATCAACATTTGTGTCTTAGTGCAGTTAATTCCTAATCCACATTTTTGTCGGCAAGTTCAAATGTCCAAAAAGGGCCACAAAATTCTGAAGAGGCCTAAAATACATTCGATCTGTCCGGAGATGAAAGTTTCGCTTCACATTGGCTGAGGGTATATATCTGTCGGCAAAGCCGACTGACACTTTTTTACTTGTTAGAAGCCCCTTTCATTACAGCAGTCCCTTTGAAATTGTATTTTATTTATAGAAGCCCCTTCCAAGGGGTCTTCTGCCTACCGAAGACTCTTTTATAGGTCTACTATTTTTATAAGTACCTTTTAAGAGGTCTTCTTTATACAGAAGCTCCATATGAGTGGTTGGCTGTATATAATAATATTTTAAAGGGGTCTTCTCTCTATTAAAGGCCCTTCTAAAGGTTCTTCTATCCATAGAAGCCCATTTCAATGGGTATTCTACATATGGAAGACCCTTTTAAAGGGTCTTCTGCTATAGGAGACTTCCATCATAGTAGTCTCTTTTTTGTTTGTCTTCTATTTATAGAAGCACCCTTGTTGTTGTTGGAACAGCTTTTATTATTTTTTTATGTTTGCGTGTTCGTTCTTTTGCTCAATTTGGCTCTGGGTCTATCTCCAGTTCGCTGTTTCGATGGGATGTAACAACAGATCCACTGTACTTAGATGAGTAGGTTTGACAGGGAAGTTCAAAAGGTGCAGAGTGTCGTGCGGGCCCATGCCGCATGCTGGGCAGATGTTTTGCCTGATGCGATCGATCTTTGCTTTATACGAATTTAAGCAACAAAGTCTGGTTTGTCCTGTAGCTAAAGCTCCTCTGCTGCGATAGATGTGGGATGAACTCCGAGGACTTCATTCATGGTCTTTGCAACTGCGTCCGTGTGGATGCTATTTAAATCTGATTGATATGCATGTTGATCTAGGGGTTCTCTCCTGTATCGTTGATATCGTTCCTGATGCGCCTGGATGTGGCGGACCTACCTACCAGATGGTCATTGGGATGGCTCACACGGTAACACCCGAGCAATTACTGCAGCGAAAGCATCTCATTGTGTTGCTGTACTGGAAGAATATTTGCTTCCTCATGTAGATGGTCCACTGAAGACATGAGGAGGCACCCTGTTGCTGTTCTCAGGGCGGTTTTCTGGCAGGTTGGAATCTTTTTCCAATTCCTACCACTTAATCTCGGGGACTAAACTGGAACCGCATAGCTCACCACAGACCGACCTATCACGTTATATGTGGTCAACAAGGTTTCTTTATCTGAACCCCAAGTGTTGCCGGCTAGAGACTTGAGGACCTAGTTCCTGCTTTTCAGTTTGTCGCAGATATCTGTGGCATGCGCGCACATCTTAAACGTAGAGTCGAATTTGACCCCTAGAATTTTGCGGTAGTTGGTGGTCGGAATTCTGCTACCATCGACCACGATATTCAACTCTCTTCCAAACTGCGCCATCCATGTGGTAAACAGAGTGGTCGTAGATTTAGTGGAGGAAAACTGCATATTCCTCGTGTGGAAAAAGATCGGTTAAATAGGAGTTCTGTCTCTCCAGGATCGAGCAACCATCCGCATGCGTTACGATCTCGATGGCGCCTGGAGGGGGGTGGAATACAGGAGAGGTAAAGGTTAATCTGTTTCGGAGATATCACCATTCCTTGGGGAACTCCCTGTTTCATTCTACGGGGTTTGGACTTCTTGTTCCTGAATTCACACGGCTATCCAACGTTTCAAGCTTGCCCGGCTGCTCAATGTCCTCAAACAGCGTGGAGTGCTTGACTGTATCAAAGGCTTTTGACAAATCAAGCACCAAAATCACTATTCTATCGCACGGCGGACTCCGGTTGAGTCCTTGAAAAATACATGCGGAGATGGCGTGCAGCGCTGTTGTCGTGCTGTGCTGCTTACGGAATCTATGCTGATGGTCGGTAACTGTATTGCTATTTCTGAGGCTGGGGGGAAACTAAGGCCTCAATAGTCTTTGCTGTGACAAAAGCGAAATCGGCCTGTACGATTCACTTTTGCTGGCATCCTTGGCTGGCTTCAGTAGCGGGACAAACCTGCCCATTTTCCAGACTTGGGGAACAATAAGGGTGGTTAGCGACATCCAGCTGTTTCAACATTGCCAAGGAGATTCCATCTGGGCCCAATACTATGGATGATTTAGCGTTCCTGATAGCATTCGCAACATCATCCATTGTAAACTGTGGTGATTCATCCTCAGCAGGAAGAGATCTGATGCCTCACAGTATCTTCTTTTGCCCTGTCACTCCCGGAGTGCTCGTCGCTTCTGCTGAGAAGTTTGGTCACATTTCGGGTATTCGTCCAGCGGGTATATGGCGAACGTCCTTTCCGCTATCCGAACATCAGAAGGATTGGGCAGATCTCTTAAGCGGTGATTGTTGAACTCTCTGAAACTCGGCCAATCAACTTTCCTATGATTGACTATAATGCAGCGTTCAGAGGTGATGAAATCAGACGGTCTGCTAATGGAGACAATGATGAGAGGTGGTCTTATACAAGAGAAATGACGGATTGCCAGGTGACGTCATTTGTCAGACCAAGTGACACGAAGGCGAAGTTTCACAGACTCTCCTCTAACTCTGGTAGGGGCGTTCTCATTTACCGATATCAATCTGCTCAGTCAGCGCTGTACCCCTCTGGTCGTTTTCAAGGACCGAATGCCACATTTCACGGTACGCATTAAAGTCCCCCTAGACTAGATGGTCTAAAAGAAGCGAAGGAGGGCTTGCCTTCCGGTGCAGTACATACTTATCTAGTTTTAGGTTATAGGGTAAGTGTGGGGGTAGCAGTAATGAGTAGTACTGCCGAAGTAGAGTTACTTGATGTGTACATACTACAGATGAATAGATGTGCCCTGCGTTATATACCTGATATTAGTTCGTACAAAATATTACAAGTTGCATAATTTGGACCAAATAGGTTACATGCTTCGAGAGTTATCGTGCGCTCAATTTTAGCGAATGAGAATGAACTTTTGTGGGGTAGGTTGCCGAAAGAGGGAGAACGCGTTTTTTGGAGCTGTTGGACCATTATATCGGAAAGTGTGGACTTGCGCCTGAAAAACTTGTACTCTTATCATAGGGACCTGGGGACAACCTCCTCCACAACCTCCTCCAAGACCTGACCTTAATCTCACCTTTTGCAAAAATTATGATTTTTCCGTTTGGAGTGGATCGATGTAGACCTTTTTTCGAAACTGATCTACGTTTGCAAGAAATATTGGAGAGTTATCGTGCTCTCCATTTTGGCGAAAAATTTTTAAATTCTGAGGGGGACGACTACGAAGGAGTGGATATGGCCCATCTTTGAATTTTATCTAAGTTTGGACGAACTGTTACGAGTTTGGAACACAATACATATGGTTGATGCGTTCGAGAGTTATCGTGAGCACCAGTCAGACAGACGGACAGCCAAAATCGACTCCAAATTGTCAGCTCAAAGGGTATGGAAGTCAATTTCCCAATCCTAAAATCTAAATTTGCTCTAATATCTCTCAGGGATTGGTAGTGTCCCAGGTATTCATCTATTTAAAAATGTATGGATGACATGTGACGTATAACTACTGATGCCCACAATGGCGACGTATACGCCCTGCTGTTCTCAATGAGTCGCATTAAAATAATAGAAGCAATAAAAATTCAAAATGTGATAATGATAAATCCAATAAAAAATAAGTTTCCACATACGAAGTGATTTATGAAGTCGAATTAAAAAAGTCTTTTAAATGTTTATGGGAGATCAATGGGTGTTCTGAGGTTTATGGCTTCGATATTGTTTTTATTACCTCCATTCTATAAATTTTATTGTCTAATAAAATTAATTTAAATTTTTTATTATTATGTTCGTTCTCTTGTAGGAGTCGTGGCGAGCTTCCCATCCACAATTCCGATCGTTTTCGTATAACACAGACAAGCAATGCTGTCCAGCTGGCCGTTGAACATGTCCAACGGGAGGATGCTGGTCATTATACCCTGATTGCTCGCACAAAGGCCAACGATGTTATACGAAAGAATATCGAGCTGATTGTTGAAGATCGTTCGGCGGGCGAAGATCCACCGGTGTTTGCCAGACGTTTAATGGATTTATCGGTTAAAGTTGGTACACGAACAAGATTTTTATTGGAGATCAGGAGTTCAACAGAGGTTAAGGTAGGTGAAAACAAAATTCAAAACAACAACAAATAATTTTAAAATTCTTCAAATTTCTATTTTCCCCGCCTTTAGCTAACCTGGTACCGCAATGACCGCCGAATATGTGAAAACGATCGCATCAAACAGGTCCAGGAGGGCACCTACTATTGGCTGGAAGTGAGCCCTGTGATTTTGGAAGATGGTGGCCAATGGATGGTCATGGCTGAGAATCTAAGTGGACGTAACTCTTGCATTTGTCATTTAAATGTTATGGTACCAAAAGCCTATAAGGCACCCGAGTTCGTTGAGGAACTAAAGGCGGTGCTGACCGAACAGGGTACCGTGTCTTTGGAATGTAAGGTGGTTGGTGTGCCCACACCCCAGCTGCGTTGGTTTAAAGATTCCAAAGAGATAAAGGCCGGTGATATATTTGCCCTTACGGCGAATGCAAATGATCCCACTTCGTTGGGTACCTATACCTGTGAGGCTGTCAATTGCATGGGTAAAACATATTCAAGCTCTAAGGTACATGTTGTGGGTCGAGGCAGCCGTGAGGGATCGTTAAGACCAGCCGATAGGTAAGATAATTAAACCTCCTACCTCCCAAATGCGAGACAAATTTTTTGTGCTCTCCATTTTACTCCCCCCATCTCACTATTTTTCTACATTTCTCTCCCATGATCGCCGCAGTGTTGCAAATGGTGCTCCCCCGCCAATATTTACAAATGAATTGAAGAATGCCAACGTTCGCATTGGTGACAGTATTGTGCTCGGATGCCAAGGTGAGTATGCCACAGTGCGAAAAAATCATTAATTTAATTTGTTTCAGTTTTTCTTGGCCCCCGGCCAAATTACAAACGGAAAAACTATCAGCCAGAGGACCGCCAACGCTGCCGCCACAAAATCAAAACGAAAAGCAACCCAAAAAAAATACCGGCTAGTTGGCATTTTACAATTTACCATTCATTCGCTCACCACAGCACAGTTCTCGAACATAAACTTGAATTGAAACAAAATTTTTGGAATACCTCAGATAGTGAGGCAGGTCAACGGCAAATGTCATGAAATTGGATCGAACGAACAGATTGCAGCAGAGAATTTCAAGATCAAAACAAAACAAATGAAATTGAACATTTTCTCACACCACACAAATAAAGAGACTAAAGAGAGTGTCATGGGATTAATTTTTCTCTTTGTTTGTTTTTGTTTTTTCTCTTTACAGTGGCTGTGCCACCATGGCCCAAGAGCGTGGCCTGGTATAATAAAAATGGCCGTGTCGATGCCGGTGACCGTTACAAACATGTTGAGGATGGTTTGGGTGTTTACATGATTGAAATAAATCCATCGGAGGCCTGCGATGAAGGTGACTGGAAATGTGTTGTGACCAACAATGAAGGATGTGTTGGCATCTCGTCCTGTGTGGTAAATATGGAAAGTGAGTAGAATTTTTGGATTTTTTTTTCAATGAAAAGGTGAAGATTTCAATGAGGGAGGACGAGGGATAAGGATGAAACTGGATATTAAATTCGTATTCCGACTAGAAACGAACTATAAAAGGCTTCACAATATGGAAGAGCCAGAAGAGGTCTTCCAAGGGTCGGGAAAACCTATAAGATAATATAATTGTTCCATAAACATCCCAGATGGGACAAGGGAGACTTCTCTCATATCAATGAGTGCACCCCGATTCATATTAGCTCAATGATATGGGACCTACAGTTTATCGCCGAGTCCGAACGGCGTCTCTAAAACACCACTTTTGTAGAGAAGTTTTACATGGCTGAAATACTCAGGAAATGTCGCCAACATTACTGAGGAGTGTTTTGCCACCGCTGAAAAGTGTTTTGATGTTGCCTGGCCGGGTAATCGAATCCACGACCTTATGTGTGCAAGGCGGGTGTGCATACCATTGCACCACGGTGGCACCCAAACCTATAAGAGGTCTTTCGAATATTGAAGAGCTATAACGGGACTTCCGAATTTAGAAGAAAGTTTGAAAAAGGTCTCCGGACTACAGAAGACCTATAGAACGTCTTCCGAATACAAAAAGTCTGTAGAAGATCGAAATTCGTATGACCTGTTTTAGGTATTTTATATTCGGAAGATCGAAGACCTCCTATAAGAATATCTGAGGTCAGGGTATAAAATGCCAATGACAGGTTTTCCATATAAAATATACCTATAACAGGTCTTCCGATTTCAGAAGACCAATAGAAGTTCTTCCTAAAATAAAAGACGTGTATAAGCGAAGGACTTCTCGCTATCGAAAACATTTAAAGGCTCTTCAGAATATAGAAGAATTTTTTAGAAGGTCTTCTAAATATAGAAAAAATAAGAGGTATTTAAAATATAGATGACTTGAGGATCTTCTGAATTTAGAAGACCTGTAGAGGATCTTCTTGGTGTCTTCTGACTTAATAAGACCTGTTGAGGGTCTTTCGACTATAGAAACAACTTTAATAGTCTTCTGGCTTCAGAAGACCTGTAGAGGGTCTTCAGAATTTAGGGGTGAGGATTTTCCGATTGTAACAGAACTGTTGAGGTTCTTCTGACTTAAGAACTGTTAAGGGTCTTTCGACTATAGAACACTTCATAAAGGTCTACTGGTCGCAGAAGGCGACTAGAGAAGGGTCTTCTGAGTTTAGAAGACCTGCGAGGGTTTTCCGAAAAAAAAACTGTGGAGTGTCTTCTGACTTAGGCCTTTCAACTACAGAATACCTTTTAAGGGTCTACTGGCTTTAGAAGGCCTGTTGATTGTCTTCTGACATCCGAAGACATGTTGAAGGTCTACAGTATTTAGAAGAACTGTAGAGGATCGCTCGACTATAGAAGACCTCTTAAGGGTCTTCTGACTATAGAAGGTCTTCGGAATGTAGACGACTTGTACAAGGTCTTCAGACAGCAGAAAACCTATATATCTGTTGATGGTTTTCTGACCTAAGGAGACCTGTTAAGGGTCTTCCGAATATAGAAGACCTCTTAAGAGTCTTCTGACTTCAGAAGACCTGTACAAGTTGTTCCGATTGTAGAAGTGAATTTTGAATTTAGTAGACCTGTAGAGGGTCTTTCGCCTAAGGAACCCCTTTTGAGGGTCTTCTGAATTTAGAAGACCGGTGGAGGGTCTTCTGAATTTAGAAGACCTGTGTAGGGTCTTCTGAATTTAGAAGACCTGTGGAGGGTCTTCTGAAGACCTTTAGAGGGTCTTCCGACACTACATAAGATATATCGATTGTCTTATGATTCCAGAAGACTTGCGGACCTGTATAGGATCTTTCGACTGTAGAAGACCTCTTAAGCCTCTTCTGAATTCAGAAGTTCTATAGAGTACCTTCTGACGATAGAAAACCTGTGAAAGGTCTTCGGAATGTAGACGACCAGTAGAAGGTCTTCAGACTTTAGAATACCTTTAGAGGGCTCTTCTGGCTCTAAAAAACCTGATGATTGTCTTTTGACCTAAAAAGATCTGTTTAGGAACATCCGACTATAGAAGATCTCTTAAGAGTCTTCTGGCTTCAGAAGACATGTAGAGGCTGTTTCGACTCTTTAAGGGTCCTCTGAATTTAGAAGATCTGCATAGGGTTTTCCGACAAAGGAAAACCTTTTAAGAGTCCTCTGAATTTTGAAGACCTCTGGAGGGGTCATCTGAAGACCTTTAGAGGGTCTTCCGATTGCATGAGACATATTGATTGTCTACTGACTCCCGAAGACTTGCGGACCTGTAGAAGATCTTTCGAGAAGTTCTATAGATTATCTTCAGACTATAGAAGACCTGTGAAAGGTCTTCGGAATGTAGACGACCTGTAGAATGTCTTCAGACTACAGAAGACCTATAGAAGAAGGCTCTTCTGGCTATAAAAATCTGGTGATTGATTTTTGACCCAAGAAGAGCTGTTTAGGATCTTCCGATTATAAAAGTTCTCCTAAGAGTCTTCTGGCTTCAGAAGCACTGTAGAGGGTGTTCCTATTGTAGAAGGGTCTTCTGAATTTAGAAGACCTGTAGAGGGTCTTCCGACTAAGGAAAACCTTTGAGGGTCTTATGAATTTAGAAGACCTGCAGAGGGTCTTCTGACTATAGAAGGCCTATAAGGGATCTTCAGAATATAGAAGACGTCGTAAGGGTCTTCTGGCTTCCGAAGACATGTTGAGGGTCTTGCAACTATAGAAGACCTCTTGGTTTTCCGATTATAGAAGAACTGGTGATTGTCTTCTGATTTCAGAAGACCTGAGCGGGGTATTCTGATTAGAGAGGTCCCATAGAAATGATTTTAATTGAAAAATACCTATTAAAGGTATTCTATCTTCGGAAGACCTGTGGAGGATCTTCCGACTGCAGAAGACTTCTAGACGGTCTTTCGGTTACAAAAGAAGACCTCTAGAGGGTCTTTCGACTACAGAAGAACTCTAGAGAGTCTGCCGACTACAGAACAACTGATGATTGTCTTCTGACTTCAGAAGACATGGTGAGGGTCTTCCGTCTATAGAAAAGCTCTTAAGGGTCTTCCGATTAAAGAAGAACTGTTGATTGTCTTCTGAGTTTTGAATATTTGAGGAAAGTCTTCTGACTGTAGAAGACCTGATGATTGCATTTTGACTTCAGAAGACATGTTGGATGTCTTCTGACTTCAGAAGATATGTTGAGGTTCTTCAGATTATAGAAGACCTCTTAAAGCTCTTCCGATTATAGAAGAGTAGTTGGTTATCTTCTGATTTCAGAAGACCTGAGGAGTCTAATGTTATTAGAGAAGAGCTAGAGAAGTGCCTTTGACTACAGAAGACCACTTAAGGGTATTCTGGCTTCAGAAGACCTGTAGAGGGTTTTCCGAATACAGAAAAGCTCTAGGGGGTCTTTCGACTATATAAGACCTGTTCATTGTCTTCTGACTTCAGAAGACATGTTGAGCGCCTCCTGGCTATAGAAGAAATATGGTGGGGCAATTGGATTTAGATGATCTGTAGAGGGTATTCCCACTAAAGAAGATCTTTTAAGCGTCTTCTCGTTGGCTTCAGAAGACCTGAGGATGGCCTTCTTATTGTAGAAGACTACAGAAGACCTAAAAAGAAGAAAAAATAAGGCCCTCTTTATTTTTTATAGAAGACCTCTAGAGGGTCTTCTGTATTTAGAAGACCAGTAGAGGGGGGATGGCCTCTTAAGGGTCTGCTGCCTTCAGAAAACCTCTTCCGACTATAGAAGTCTGATTGTTTTCTGACTTCAAAAGACCCGTATAGGGTTTTCTGACTGCAGAAGATCTGTGAAAGGTATTAGGAATATATACGACCTGTAGAAGGTCTTCTGACACTAAAAGACCTGTGTGTTGAAGGTACTGTTAATTGCCTTCTGGCTTCAGAAGATCTGTAGACTTAAGAAGACCTCTGGAGGGATTTCCGACCATAAAAGACCTGTTCATTGTCTTCTGACTTCAAACCTGTTGAGGGTCTACTGAATTTAGAAGACCTTTTAAGGCTCTTCTGACTATAGAAGTCCTGTTGAGGGCATTGTGACTTCGGAAGACCTGTTGTAGAAGACTTGTGGAAGGTCTTGTGACTATAAAACCTGTCGAAAGGCATCTGACTTTAGAAAACCTGAAGAACGTTTTCTGATTATAGAAGATTTGTAGAAGGTCTTTCGACTAGCGAAAACCTTAAGAGGTCCGTTGAGGATGTTCCGACTTCAGAATACCTGTACAAAGTCCTTTTTCCGTAGAAGATCTGCAAAAGTTCGTTCATTTATAGATTACCTGTAGTAGGTCTTTGGTGTATAGAAGATTCCCCGTATGGTCTTTTGAGCCGTGTTAGGTCTTCGTCTTCTATGGAAAAATTACCCCTCTTACCTCTCTCTGTTCTTCTTCCCTTTTTCATTAATTTAGTTTTGTGAGCAAATTTTATCTCACCCTCTTTTTTTTGCAGTACCCAAAAATTATCGCAAGCCTCGTTTTATGGAAAGTCTACGCGCCATTTTAACCGAAGAAGGCCTGGTGTCGTTCGAATGTAAAGTTGTTGGCTTCCCTACACCCGTCTTGAAATGGTTTAAAGATGGTCAGGAGTTGAAACCGGGTGATGTTTATCAGCTGACGGGAACGAATTCTCTTGGTACCTATTGTTGTGTGGCCAAGAATTGTATGGGCGAGAGCAGCAGTGTTGCGGTCCTCACCATTGAAGATATACAAAATCAGCTGAAGGAAGAAGATCGCATTTTGAATGGGGCCAACAATCAACCACCGAAATTTTTAATCGGTTTGAAAACCCAAGAAACGAAAATTAACGAACCTTTCCAGTTTATGGTTAAACTGGAAGCTAAACCGGAACCATTGTTGTCATGGTTCCGCGATGAGATACCCATTGAAATTTGCGAATATTATAATTATTACAGGGGAGAGGAGGACAATTGGTATTTGGACATTGCTAATGTGGAATTTTTAGATCAGGCTGAGTGGAAGTGTGTGGCGGTAAATGAGTTTGGGACGAGTGTGACTTCGTGTTTTTTGAAGCTGCAAATTCCGCGGCATTATAAGAAACCAAGGTTTTTGGAGAGTTTGAGGGCAGTGCTGACGGAGGAGGGTGCAGTGAATTTGGAGTGTAAGGTCATTGGTGTACCGCAGCCGGTGTTGAAGTGGTACAAGGATGGTGTGGAATTGAAACCGGGAGATATACACAAAATTATTTCGGGTCAAGATGGTACCTGTTGCCTGGGTACATATACCTGTGAGGCCCGCAACTGTATGGGCGTGGTGGCCAGTTCAGCATCATTGTTGGGCTTTGAAGATGCCCACACCAAACAGGAGTTGGAGAAACAAAACGAGTTGCAAAGGAACTTTTCGCTGTCGACCATACAAGAGGAACGCACCTCCCAGTTGTATGAAACTCCTCAGGGTACTGAGGTTTCATTTTCCTTTGATGGTAAGGAGGTGTCGGTTTCATTGTATGAAACACCTGATTTGACGGAAGATGAGGCCATTAAAATTGTGGAAATGTATGCCGACCAAATATCCGAACATGTCACCGAACACAATGTGGTGGAGTTGCCACCGTTGAGATTTGTCAAAGAAACTTCCCAGTCGGGTAAACTGTTAATGGAAGCCATGGTCATTGATATTTCGCCGGAATATTTCTCACATGATGAAGACCTGAGGACAGAGGCGGGAATGGATGATATTTCGTTGAATGAAATAACCATACACGGCTCCTCTGTGAAGGATGAAAAGGAGTTGGAGCAAAGAAATGCCGAACTGGAGCAACTTCATAAGGCCGGGGCAATGGAAATTGAAGAGGTGGACAGTGTGTCGGCCCCCTCAAGAAAGAGAAGAAAGTCCAAGGTAAAGAATGGTGAAGAGTTTTGTAGCCCTGAAAAGACTATTAGTAGCCTGGAAGAGGCTGATTCTTCGGAACTGCAAACATTTGCCAGTGCTGTACAGTCCCCGGTGGATTCGTCGTTTTATCAATCCATGGATGAGGGAGGTGGTCAGCAGGCCCCGGTGCGTAAAAAGGGCAAAAAGGAAACAGAAAGTGAAAGCTCCAAGGCCACAGACACAGAAGCTGGTGGTGCCTTGCAAGACTTGTCGGGTGCCGAGGGCGATGGCTTGATGATAACTGCGGCCAAGCATGCCAAAAAGGTCATTAGAAGTGAAGAGGAAATTGAGCGCAACCTCAAGTCCCTGCTGCCGTTGGCAAAAATGTTAAAAATCCTTGATGGCCACTTGAATGCTGTGGAATCCGAGGTCATTGCCCAATCGGTAATGCTGATGACTCCCTCCTCGGCGGACCAATCTATTGCCATTATCAAGAATGTCATTGAGCCGATTGGCCAAATACAATCCAAACTGAAGGTCTACTCGGGAGAGACCCCATTGGATGTGCTCTTCGAGACCATGAAAGATGATGTGCGCAACCTGCATGTGGCCCTGCAGGTCATTGAGAAATGTGTGGAAATTGATGAAACGGGCACCACTCTCATACAAAGGACCAGTGTTTGCATCATAGATAGTATTGCCGATCACATGATAAAGGCCCTGGAGGAGGTTAAGGCCGTTTCCAAGCTATTTGAAAATGAGCACTTGCGCAGCCATTTAGAGATGACTGTGGATGATATACGCCAGGGTTTGGAGATAACCAAAGATACCATCAAATCCCAAGCCCTTTTGCAGGAAGCCCAAGAATTGGAGGCCAGCAAGCATTTCACCGAGACTGTGGCCAAATTGCAGGATGTGCCCGAACCGGTGCCTTTTGAAAAGGTCAGCGATGTTAGTTTGCCCAAAGATGCTGCCTTTGTGTCTATGATTTGTGAACCGGTAATGAGGATCCAAGAGGCCCTGGAAAGGGTGGAAAATGAATTGACCTTGGAGGAAAGTGATGAGGATATTTATCTCAAGGTCCATGAGAAGATTATTAAGAATTTTGTGGAGCCGTTTGGGGAGTTGCAAAATGTGGTCGGCAAGATTGAGACAAGGGCCAATAGCTTGGCGGGGTCAAATAGCATGGAACACAAGATTAACATGGCCATATTGGATATTGTCTCACCACCGCTGTTTGAGTTGAAAAAAGGTTTGGAAATTATCCAAGCCCAACCTTCACGCAATGTGGAGGCAGGGAAATTGACGGTATCCACAGTGGAGTCCATGGTGCCACCCTTGCAGGAAATGCAAAATGGTCTGGCCCAATTGAGCCAAGATATTATGGCAGGCCACCTGGCGGCGGAGGAGACATTTATGGATTCCGATGATATGAAGAAGTTGCTGCAATCCCTGGCCCAAGCTGTGCTGCATTTAGAAACCAATATTGAAAACATTAACCAGAAACTGCCGGAAAATGTGAGCTCAAGCCTAACAAGGTTGAAGGATGAGATTTCCTCCCTCATCAGTCAGGTCATAGATAAGGAAATTGACAAATACCACCTGACGGTATTGGAGAACATCAAGCGCCCCATAGATGAGCTGAACTATTGTATTCGGCAAATTGAGCAAAAGGCCATTTCAGGGTCCCTTACCGATTTGGTGGACCCCTTGCATAGCTTGAATGATAAAATCAAGGTTAGCCAGGGTATTTTGGATCTCTCGCCACTGAAACAGAATCAAGATGTGGGCGATACCCTGCTAAAGATCCGTGACCTTATAAAACGCATTGAAATCGGCATTGAGGAGGCAGAATTTAAAAATCTGCAAAAGGAGATTGAGTTGGATGAGCAACAGGCTGCCAAAGAGCAGAATTTGTTTGCGGCCATGCGCCAGGAAATGGAGCTGAAAATTGATCTGAGTGAAGGCATCAAAGAGCTCCAAAGATTGATGGAAAACATTGGCATGCTGCAAGAAATGAAGTTCCTGGATCACAAATTGGAAGATAGTCTGGTGGAGCTTAAGGTGCCACTGCAGCGGATGACCGATGAGTTTAAGCATCAAGAGATCCAGGGAGTGGACGTGAAATCATTGATGGCCTCTGTCCGGGCCTTGAAGGCAATCTCCACTCACATTGGAAAACTCAACATGTCTTTGGAGAAGTTGGGCGGTATGCGCAGCCGTGAAGAGTTCCACAAATTTTTCAGCAAAAATTGCCACAATCACTTTGAGGAGCTAAAGGTGGCCATAGATCAAATGGAATACTTTGAAGAGGCATCCGGCATTAATCTACCCATATCCGTGGCCGACACTTTTGACAAGACATTGGTGGCCTTGGAGAATTTGATATCCAAGTGTTTGACCAGGATCCATGACACCGAGGAGATGGTAACCACTTTGGATGAAATTTCTCCCATGCACACCACCATTGAGTCGTTGCCCTCGGATTATGTTACCCCCGGCCCATTGCAGGCCTTTGAGGAGAAACGGGCCCAGGTGGATCAGTTGCTGGGTCAATTGAAACAAAGCATTGCCACGGTATTGGGTCACTGCCAGGAAGTGGATTCCTCATCTCTGAAAGAAGAAACCAATAAACAATTGGCCAATACCAAAGAGAAAATTACCGCATTCCAACAAAGTTTGGAACGTAACCTGCAATCACCGGAATTTGTAAGGGCCCAAACGTTGTCAGATTCTTCCCAGATAACCCCAAGGCAGCCTCACAGCTCCATTGCCGAGGCTGTCAACAATTTGGAATATTGTGCCCTGCAAATCCAAGAATTTGTGCAATATCAAGATGTCCAGACCCTTAAGGAGTCGGAGGTATTCCAATTGAAAGCCATGGCCAAGCCGTTGCGGGAAATTGTAGAAGCCGTCAGGGGTTTCTATACCCTGGAATTGGAACAAGCCGAATCACTGGCCACCATGTCACAAACTTCGTTGGTATCCTGCTCGGATTTGCTGAGGAGTATTAGTCCCTATTTGCTGGCGGTACAGGAACAACAAGCCCTAGATACCTTGGAAAGCCTAAGTGAAAGATCCACACCATTACAGCAGCTGATTAAGCCTCTTAGGGAATTGGAAAAATCCCTTGCCGCCTGCACCGAAGAACAAACTTTGCTGTCCCACACTTCTACCCTGTCGGAGCAGGAGTCTTTGGACCAATTGAAAGCTGTTGCTAAACCTCTGCTATTGCTCAAGGAAGCCATAGTTATGGTTAAGCAGGACCACAGTTTCCAATCGCTGGAGCAATGTCCACAATTCCAACAACTGCAGCAAAAACAACAATGTGCCACGCTCTTTAATCTCCTTAAGTATTGTGAAAACATGGATACCCAAATCTTGGAGAATCTGGAGGAGTTATCTTCCCTGGACCTGTCCGAAATGAAATCCCTGGCTGATATGCGTTCTGTTACCCCCATGACCCCAGTGCCACCAGTTACCATCGAACAAGTGGAGGTGAAAACCTTTGATCTCAAGGATTGTGTGGCTGGAGGCATTAAACAATTGGAAGAATGCCTGCAGTCCACCAAGAAGTTGACCGCCATTGAGGTCTCGGAAATTGAGGAAATTATGCAGGTTCTCAAATCCGATTTACAGGAAATGGAAAAACAACTGTTCTCCAAATCAGGAGATTTGAAAGAAAAAGAATCCCAGGTGGCCAAGACCATGTTCAAGTTAAAAGAATGCTTAGTGCACACCTATGAGGCCTCTGGCCTGGATGTGGGCCTGGAGGATATCGAGAAAACCTTTGAAGATCTGCTGCAGGCCATGCCCTCATTGGAGCATCAACTGGCTTTGGAGATGAAGGAAAAGATACACTTTGCAATGGCGGAGTTTACGGTGCAGTGTCTAGAACATCCTGAGTTATACGGCCGATTGGTCCCTCCCTTTAGAAACCTCACGGAAACTGTGGATATTATAAGTAAATCAGAAAAGACGGACATTGAACCCAGTTCCAGTGTCATAGTCCAGCTACAAACTCAATTGATGGCCACCTTTAACAGTCTCAATGATCTCAGCGAGGAAAGCAAGGATTCAAAAATAAAACCCTTACTCAAGGAATCCGGAAAGACCCTACTCTATATCTATGATTTCATTGAGAACAATGAGGGTAACCTAAGAATCATTGAGCTGCTGCAGGAAATTGATGTCCTAAGTCCCCAGTTGAAAGAAATTTCCCAGTATCTAATGCGCCAGCCAGTGGTGGATGAAGCCGAAGTACAAATTCTCCTTGAACAGGTCAATGAAACCCAATCATTCTTAACCACAATCGAAGAGGGTTTGCAAAACAATAATCCTCTGGTACAAAAGTTCCTGGAGCTACATCAACCCATGGTTGCCCAATTGAAGAATACCCTTATCAAGGTGGAGCAAAAGCTGCAAGAGCCTCAACCCATTGAGGTGCAAAAACTGCCAGAGGTCCAAATAATGAGACACTTGCTAGGGGATCTGCAAAATAATATGCATCAGATACACCAGGATAAGGGCACACAACTCAAGCAGTTGGCAAAATTGTTGCTTGAAGAGGTTCAAGAGGGTGTGGCTGCACACGATGCCCTTGTTCTTGAATTCACAAAACAAAATGAAAGTAAGCTGGCCTTGCTAAGGGAAACTCTCACCCAAGTGGAGCAAGAACTCGAAGGACCAAAAACGGGAAAAGTTCAACAATTGAAAGCCGTGCCTTTGATGGCAGAAATTATGCAGGAACTCAAGAGTTCATTGGACCAACTGCAGGAGCAGAAACCTTTAACAGAAGTACAGGCCGAAATTCCCCAAAAAGCAAAGATTTTGGAGCTCAAGGAGGAGGCACAAGTTTTCCTTAGCGAAATGCAAGAGGGAGTGGTGGAGCATAATCCCTTGGCTGTGAAGTTTATGGAACAAAATCAAAGTCAAGTGGCAGGTCTAATGGAGGTCGTACAATTGGTGGAAAAAGAGCTCGAAGGACCAAAATCGGCTGGAATACAAGAACTTAAATCTGTGGCCAAAATGGCGGAACTTTTACAGGTACTTAAAGGAAATTTGGAAAAGTTACAAATTGAGGAAGGATCTGTGGAAGCTAAGGTACAGAAAGCGGTGCCTCAGGAAGCCCTATTGGCTCCCCAAAGGGCCCAGCTCTTGGAGTTAAAGGAGGAAGCTCATCTTTTCCTAAGCGAAATGCAAGAGGACTTGGTGGAGAACAATCCTTTGGCTGTGAAATTCATGGCACAGAATCAGGCACAAGTGGGCAAGCTCAAGGAGACCTTAAGTGTTGTCGAACAAGAGCTTGAAGGACCAAAATCGGCGGAAGTACAAGAATTGAAAACTCTGCCCATGATGGCGGAACTTTTGCAGCAGCTCAAGGGCAATTTGGAGAAGTTACAAGTCGAAGAAGTTGCTGTGGAAGCTAAAATGCAAAAAGCGATTGCTCAAGAAGCCAACTTGGCTCCCCAAAGGGCCCAGGTCATGGAGTTAAAGGAGGAAGCTCAACTTTTCCTAAGTGAAATGCAAGAAGGTTTGTTGGAGAACAATCCACTGGCCATAAAATTCATGGAGCAAAATCAGGCACAAGTGGGCAAGCTCAAGGAGACCTTAAGTGTGGTCCAACAAGAGCTCGAAGGACCAAAAGCAGCGGAAACACAAGAAATCAAGTCTCTGCCCATGATGGCGCAGCTTTTGCAACAGCTTAAGGGAAATCTGGAGAAGTTACAACTCGAGGAAGGTGCTGTGGAAGCTAAAATGCAAAAAGCGATTGCTCAAGAAGCCAACTTGGCTCCCCAAAGGGCCCAGGTCATGGAGTTAAAGGAGGAAGCTCAACTTTTCCTAAGCGAAATGCAAGAAGGTTTGGTGGAAAACAATCCTCTGGCCGTGAAATTCATGGAGCAAAATCAGACACAAGTGGGTAAGCTCAAGGAGACTCTAAGTGTGGTCCAACAAGAGCTCGAAGGACCAAAAGCAGCGGAAACACAAGAAATCAAGTCTTTGCCCATGATGGCGCAGCTTTTGCAACAGCTTAAGGGTAATCTGGAAAAGTTACAACTCGAGGAAGGTGCTGTGAAAGCTAAAATGCAAAAAGCGATTGCTCAAGAAGCCAACTTAGCTCCCCAACGAGCCCAACTCTTGGAATTGAAAGAAGAGGCCCAACTTTTCTTAACAGAAATGCAAGAAGGTTTGGTGGAAAACAACCCTCTGGCCCTGAAATTCATGGAACAAAATCAAACTCAAGTGGCCAAGCTAAAGGAGACCTTAAGTGTCGTAGAACATGAGCTCGAAGGACCAAAATCCGCACAAATACAGGAAGTCAAATCCCTACCCATAATGGCAGAACTTTTACAGAACCTCAAAGGTAATTTAGAGAAGTTAGAAGTCGAACAAGGTTCTGTGGATGCTAAGATGCAAAAAGCGGTGACTCAAGAAGATACCTTAGCTCCCCAACGAGCCCAACTCCTGGAATTGAAAGAAGAGGCTCAACTATTCTTAACCGAAATACAAGAGGGTTTGATGGAAAACAATCCCTTGGCCCTGAAGTTCATGGAACAAAATCAATCGCAAGTTGCCAAGCTCAAAGAGACCTTAAGTGTCGTAGATCATGAGCTCGAAGGACCCAAATCCGCACAACTACAAGAAATCAAATCCCTACCCATGATGGCAGAACTTTTACAGAACCTCAAAGGCAATTTGGAAAAACTGCAAATAGAAGAAGTCAAAATGGAGGCCGCCCAACAACCTCTTACCCAAGAAGTGGTTACCCAAAAGCCCCGAATTATAGAACTAAAAGAAGAGGCCCAACTTTTCCTAGAGGAAATGGAAGAAGGCATAGTCGAAAACGACCCACTGGCCCTGAAATTCATGAAACAAAATCAAGCCCAGGTGGCAAAATTAAAAGACACTCTACAGCTCATAGAACAAGGGCTCGAAGGACCAAAAGTTTCTGTTGTGCAGCAATTTCAACACATACCTCTAATGGCGGAGTTATTGGAATCGCTTAAAGGTAACTTGGAAAAGTTACAATTAGCCGAGGGAATTTTGCAAAGCCAACCCAAGAAACCCAAGGTAAAGGAGTTACAAACTCCGGGTCCCCAAAAGGCAGAAATTGCCGAAGTCAAAGAAGAGGCCAAAGTCTTTTTGTCCGAAATGCAGGAGGGTATAATGGAACACAATGCTATTGCTGTGAAATTTATGCAACAAAATAAGGCAATGGTGGGTAAATTAATGGAAATTCTCACCATGGTGGAACATGAGATGCAAGCTCCGCAACTCATTAAGGAGCTGCAGTTTGAGCATTTCCCTCTAATGGCAGAACTTTTGAGTAGCTTGAAATCTAATTTGGAAAAACTGCAAATCTCCGAAGTTAGCTTTGAATCCAAGGCCCAACAAGCGGTGGGCCAGGAGAGTCAGGCCATACTGCACAAGGCCCAAATCTCAGAAATCAAGCAGGAGGCTGAACTCTTCCTGCATGAAATTCAAGAGGGTTTGATGGAAAACAATCCCTTGGCCGTGGAGTTTATGGAATTGAACAAGGCCAAGGTGGCTTTGCTGCGCGAGACTTTAACTTTAGTTGAGCATGAGCTCGAAGGACCAAAAACCATGCAGGTCCAAGAATTAAAGCACACTCCTCTAATGGCAGAGCTACTGCAAAATCTCAAGAAGAATTTGGAAAAGTTGCAAATTGTCCATGTGGAACAAGTGGCTTCCCAACAAAAGGCCATAGAACACGATCTTGGTGGTCGCAAGCGGCAAAAGGGTGAAGTCAGTGAACTTCCAAAGGAAGAAGAAGCCAAAGAAGTTAAAATCATTGCCGAAAAAGCAGACATCTCTGAAGCCAAGAAGCCGAAAATGGAAGAAGACAAACCAAAACTCCCCAAGGAACCTTACCTTGAGGAGGTACTCAAAATGATACACCTTTCTTTGGAGCAAAACAATCTTATACAAACCAATCAACTTAGTCAGGCCCAAAAAGAAGTGTTACGCTCCATGGCGGATAATTTGAGAGAGTTACAATCGGCCATAGCGGATGAAGAGAGCTCAACACGCCTTGAGGATCGTCTTTTCTTGACCCTCTTTAAAACCAAGGAATTGCTTAAATGTTCAGTACTGAAAGAGCACGCCTCTGCTGAAGCCCAGGAATTATTTAAGAATTTTAACAAGGTCTTTGTGCTCATACTCAATGGCAATGATCAGCTAAGGAAATCCATACTCTATGATCTCAAGGAAAGCATTACACCCTCTCTGCAAGAAATTATAACTCAGGCGGATCAACAAGCTCCAGGAAGAGCGGGTAAATTGGGAAAATTAGCAGAAGCATTGGAAAATCTGAAAACAGAAATTGCGGATATACATCAAAACAATCGGGGAAATATGAAAATTGAAACGGAACACTTCCACAAACTTGAGGAAAGTGTCAAACAAATTGCTCTCCAATTAGGAGGCTGTCCGGAGCCATGTGTAAAGCAAATCACCATATTGCTGGAAAAGCTCCAACACCAAGAACTCCAAGATGGTTTGGAAATTCTTCAAGAACTCGAAAACCTGCAAGGCACCTTCAAACAAATCACACAACTCATCAAAGACAATAAATTCCCTCAAAAATCCCTGGAATCCAGCATTGAAATGGCCTTGGAGAAATTACCAGAAGGCGAAAAAGAATCTGAGCAAATTAAGTCAGATCTACAAGAGGCATTGGACTCCACAAATCAAGAAGAAAAACGTAAATGCATCTTCAAATTAAGGGAACACATAGTCCACACTTATGACGGCTCGGCATTCCGCGAAGAATTGGAACAAGTTGTGGATTCTTTGCTGGAGGGCAACTCAGAACTAATTGAAGAATTCAATGCCCAAGGCTTGAACCAAGTTGAAGAAGCATTGAATTGCCTTAAAGAAAAGGTGGAATTGGTACCATCCGATATTTGGAAACCCAAGCTAGAGGGCCTCAACTCCAAACTTACCAACCTCCAAAAGGTTAGTGAAAATCTCAAATCATCCAAGGATGTAGACAAATCCACGGTTAACATGATTGAACTGCAAAAGAATCTGATGGATATATTTGTTATGTTCGATGATATGTTGGAGATTAAAAATCGCCAAGTGGAACCCCACTTGGAGCAGGTGAAATCTCTGGCCCTAAAGCAATACGATGATATTGAGAAAGCTACGGAAAATGTAAGGACCTTGAGGGTATATGAGGATATTTTGAAATTGGCAAAGTCCATGGAAAAGGTGTTGGAAATGGTTGCGGCAATAACTTCCCTTAAGGCTGGGGTTATGGAAGAAGCTCAAGTGCAAGCTGTGGCTAAGAAGGCAGAGGAAAAAGAAATGAAATCTGAAAAACATAAGGCTGAGGTGGCTGAAATCAAGCCGGAAAAGTTGGAAGAAAAGAAAATGGAAGCAGAAGCCAAGAAGCTTGAAGAGCAGGAAGTTAAGGATTCTGCTGCCAAGGCTGAGGTATCAGAAGTCAAGCCAGAAAAGGGAGAAGAAAAGAAACTCGAAATCGAATCAAAACCTGTGGAAGAAAAAGAATTGGAACTTGTTGCTGCCAAGGCAGAAGTTTCTGAGGTTACAGCTGAGAAGGCAGAAGAAAAGAAGATAGAAACTAAGGCTAAGTTAGCAGATGAACAAGAGGTAAAACCTGATGCTTCTAAGGCTGAAGTATCCGAAGTCAAGGCCGAAAAATTGGAGGAAAAGAAACTTGAAACTGAAACCAAGAAACTCAAGGAGGAAGATGTGAAGTTGGCTGCAGCTAAAGCTGAGGTTTCTGAAGTTAAACCTGAGAAGGTGGAAGAGAAGAAACTTGAAACAGAAACCAAAAAGCTTGAAGAGAAGGAAGTGAAGTTGGCTGCAGATAAGGCTGAGGTTTCTGAAGTTAAACCTGAGAAGATGGAAGAGAAGAAACTTGAAACAGAAACCAAGAAACTTGAGGAGAAGGAAGTGAAGCTGGCTGCAGATAAGGCTGAGGTTTCTGAGGTTAAACCTGAGAAGGTGGAAGAGAAGAAACTTGAAACTGAAACCAAGAAACTTGAAGAGAAGGAAGTGAAGTTGGCTGCAGATAAGGCTGAGGTTTCTGAGGTTAAACCTGAGAAGGTGGAAGAGAAGAAACTTGAAACTGAAACCAAGAAACTTGAGGAGAAAGAAGTGAAGTTGGCTGCAGATAAGGCTGAGGTTTCTGAAATCAAGCCTGAGAAACTGGAAGAGAAGAAGATTAAAACGGAGGCCAAGAAACCTGAAGAGAAGGAAGTGAAGTTGGCTGCAGAAAAGGCTGAGGTTTCAGAGGTTAAACCCGAGAAGGTGGAAGAGAAGAAACTTGAAACTGAAACCAAGAAACTCGAGGAGAAAGAAGTGAAGTTGGCTGCAGATAAGGCTGAGGTTTCTGAAGTCAAACCTGAGAAGGTGGATGAGAAGAAACTTGAAACTGAAACCAAGAAACTCGAGGAGAAAGAAGTGAAGTTGGCTGCAGCTAAGGCTGAGGTTTCTGAAGTCAAACCTGAGAAGTTGGAAGAAAAGAAGGTTGAAACAGAGGCCAAGAAACCAGAAGAGAAGCAGGTCAAACCAGAAACTGCTAAGGCTGAGGTTTCTGAAGTGAAAGCTGAGAAGGTTGAAGAGAAGAGGGTGGAAACGGAGGCCAAGAAACCAGAAGAGAAGCAAGTCAAACCAGAAACTGCTAAGGCTGAGGTTTCTGAAGTGAAATCAGAGAAGGTTGAAGAGAAGAAAGTGGAAACGGAGGCCAAGAAACCAGAAGAGAAGCAAGTCAAACCAGAAACTGCTAAGGCTGAGGTTTCTGAAGTGAAAGCTGAGAAGGTTGAAGAGAAGAAGATAGAAACCGTATCTAAGAAGCCGGAGGAGAAGGAAGTCAAACCAGAATCAACTAAGGCTGAGGTTTCCGAAATCAAACCTGAGAAGTTGGAAGAAAAAAGGGTTGAAGCAGAGGCCAAGAAACCTGAAGAGGAGCAAATCAAACCAGAATCTGCCAAGGCTGAAGTTTCCGAAGTCAAACCTGAGAAGATGGAAGAGAAGAAGATTGAAACGGAGGCCAAGAAGCCGGAAGAGAAGCAAGTCAAACCAGAATCTGCCAAGGGTGAGGTTTCAGAAGTTAAAGCTGAGAAGGTGGAAGAAAAGAAGATCGACACGAAATTGAAGAAGCCCGAAGAAAAGGAAGTCAAGACGGAATCTGCTAAGGCAGATGTTTCGGAAGTCAAGGCCGAAAAATTGGAGGAGAAGAAACTTGAAACTGAAACCAAGAAACTCGATGAGAAGGAAGTGAAGTTGGCTGCAGATAAGGCTGAGGTTTCTGAAGTTACACCTGAGAAGATGGAAGAGAAGAACATTGAAACGGAGGCCAAGAAACCTGAAGAGAAGCAAATCAAAGCAGAGTCTGCCAAGGGTGAAGTTTCTGAAGTCAAACCTGAGAAGGTAGAAGAAAAGAAGATCGACACGAAATCGAAGAAGCCCGAAGAAAAAGAAGTCAAGCCGGAATCTGCTAAGGCTGAGGTTTCTGAAGTCAAACTTGAGAAGTTGGAAGAAAAGAAAATGGAAACGGAGTCTTCTAAAGCTGAAATTTCTGAAATCCCGCCACAAGTCACTGTGGAAAGTTGTATCGAAAAAGCCTCGCAAGCCATTCCAGATACCAAAGAATCCGGCGAAATTAAAACAGCTTTGGCTGAAGCCTTACACTCTGCAACAGATGAACAAAAACGTAAGGCCATTTTCAAACTACGCGAATGTATTGTTCATACATATGCTGGACGCTTTAGCGATGAGATCGACAGTGTTATCGATGCTCTGCTGGGCGACAATACCGATCTGATTGAAGCAGTTAATCGCGAGCATGTACAAGCTATTGATAGCTGTATCAAATCACTTAAATTACGTGTGGACTCAATAGTGATGAAGCCATGGCAGACGGAATTTGAGGGTCTTAATTCAAAACTCAGTGCCCTTCAAAAGGTAACCGATGCCTTGAAGATTACAAAGGATATACACAAATCCTCGGTCCATATGGTTGAGTTGCAAAAAAATCTTATGGACATGTTCGTTATGTTTGACGATATGTTACAGATAAAACCGAATGATATTAAGCCCGAATTGGAAAAGGTGAAAACGCTGGCTCTTGGTCAGTATGACAGCATAGAAAATGCTGCAGAAAATCTGCGCACCTTATATGTTTATGAAGATATTGCGAAGTTGTGTAAATCCATTGAGACAGTGGTGAGGAGTATTTTGGATATGGCGCCCAACGTGGGGCAGGATGTTCCATTGGAGGAGGAAGCCGTCAAGACCACCAAGCAGGAGGTGGAAGAAAAGAAACTTGAAATGGAGGCCAAGAAGGCGGAAAAGAAGGATGTGAAGGCCGAGAAGGCTAAGGCAGAGGTCACGGAGGTCAAGGCTGAGAAGCTGGAAGAAGAGAAAATTGATTCCAAGGCTAAAAAAGTTGAAAAGAAAGATGTGAAGGCAGAAGCGGCTAAGGCTGAGGTCACAGAAGTCATGGCCGAAAAGTTGGAGGAGAAGACACTTGAATCTGAGGCTAAGAAGGTTGAAAAGAAGGAAGTTAAGGCAGAAGCGGCCAAGGCTGAGGCCACGGAAGAGAAGGCTGAGAAGCTGGCGGAAAAGAAACTTGACTCCGAGGCCAAGAAGTCTGACGAAAAGGACGTCAAGGCAGAAGCGGCCAAGGCTGAGGTATCGGAAGTCAAGCCTGAGAAGTTGGAGGAGAAGAAACTTGATTCCGAAGTCAAGAAGGCTGAAAAGAAAGAAGTCAAGGCAGAAACGGCTAAGGCTGAGGTCTCTGAAGTCAAGGCAGACGAGAAGAAACTTGAATCCCAAGCCAAGAAGACCGAAAAGAAGGAAGTCAAGCCTGAAAAGGTAGAAGAAAAGAAACTTGAAGCCGATGCCAAGAAACCAGAAACCAAGGAACTCAAGCCAGAACAATCAAAGGCAGAGATTGCTCACATCAAATCGCCTCTGGAAATATCAGTTGACAACACATTGAAGAAAATGACAGGTGTTTCAGATAGCCAAGACCTGCATCAAACCTTGAAAGATGTTCTACAATCTCACACCGATTACCAGAAACGACAATGCATTTACAAACTAAAAGAATTTGCCAAGCGGACCACTAATCTTACTCCCGAACTAGAAGATGTTATCGATTGTCTGCTGGATGATAACCAGGACCTTATCGAATTCGTCAATACCGAATATGCCAAGAACATCGACAGTATTATCAAATCATTAAAACTGCAATTGGACAATGTCACCGATAAATATTGGGAATCGAAATTCGATGGTTTACATTCCAAACTTTCAAGCATTCAAAAGGTGGTCAATGCCCTGAAATGGGACAAAGACTTCCCCAAGTCTTCGGTGAATATGGTCGAACTGCAAAAGAGTCTAATGGAAATGTTTGTTATGTTTGACGATATGTTGGATACCAAATATCCTCAAATACAACCACATTTGGAGGTGGTCAAGTCCATGGTCTTAGGTCAATATGATGCCATTGAGAAGGCTCAGCGAAATGTTCGATCCTTGAATGTCTATGATGATGCCCTGAAGCTATGCCAATCCATAGAGAGTGTGGTAAGCATGGCTTCACAAATATCCAAGGAAATGATTGAAGAAAAGTCTATGGAAGTGGCAGGAAAGAAAGCTAAAGCAGAGGAGTTGAAACCAGCTGAAGCTGCCAAGGCAAAGGAATCTGAAATTACGGCAGAAAAGATTGAAGAAAAGGCAGTTGACAGCAAATCAAAGAGGGCGGAGGAAAAGGATGTTAAACGCCGAGCTTCCAAGGCTGAAGTAACTGAAATCAAGGCCGAGAAATTGGAAGAAAAGAAGATGGAATCTGAAGCGCAGAAGGTAGAAAAGAAGGATACTAAACGCAAATCTTCTAAGGCTGAGATTTCAGAGGTTAAACCTGAAAAACTGGAAGAAAAGAAACTTCAAGCTGAAACCAAGCAAGGGGAAGAGAAGGATATTAAGAAAGAACCATCCAAACCTGAGGTATCTGAGGTGAAGCCTCAACAGATCGAAGAAGGAAAGCTGGAATCGGAGGCCAAGAAGGCAGAAAAGAAGGATGTTAAACGCAAATCCTCCAAGGCTGATGTTTCTGAAGTCAAGGCCGAGAAAATGGAAGAAAAGAAATTGGAAAGCGATGCAAAGAAGGCAGAAGAAATAGATATTAAGAAAGACCCGGCTATGCCTGAGGTAACTGAAGTCAAGCCAGAGCAGATTGAAGAAGGAAAGGTGGAGTCTGATGCTAAGAAGGCGGAAAAGAAGGATGTAAAACGCAAATCCTCCAAGGCTGATGTTTCTGAAGTCAAGGCCGAGAAAGTGGAAGAAAAGAAATTGGAAAGTGAAGCCAAGAAGGCTGAAGAAAAAGATATTAAGAAAGAACCGGCTATGCCTGAGGTAACTGAAGTCAAGCCAGAGCAGATTGAAGAAGGAAAGGTGGAGTCTGACGCTAAGAAGGCAGACAAGAAGGATATCAAACGCAAGGCATCTAAGGCGGATGTTTCTGAAGTCAAGGCTGAGAAAGTCGAAGAAAAGAAATTGGAGAGTGAAGCCAAGAAAGCAGAAGAGAAGGAAATTAAGAAAGAATCTGCTAAGCCTGAGGTGTCTGAAGTCAAGCCCGAGAAAATTGAAGAAGGAAAGGTTGAGTCTGACGCTAAGAAGGCAGACAAGAAGGATATCAAACGCAAGGCATCTAAGGCGGATGTTTCTGAAGTCAAGGCCGAGAAAGTGGAAGAGAAGAAAATGGAAGCGGATGCCAAGAAAGGAGAGGAGAAGGAAATTAAGAAAGAATCTGCTAAGCCTGAGGTGTCTGAAGTCAAGCCCGAGAAAATTGAAGAAGGAAAGGTTGAGTCTGACGCTAAGATGGCAGACAAGAAGGATATCAAACGCAAGGCATCTAAGGCGGATGTTTCTGAAGTCAAGGACAAGAAAGTGGAAGAGGCTAAAACTGACAAGACAGAAGAAAAGAAGAAGGAAGTCGATACCAAGAAATCGGAAGAAAAGCAGGAAGATACCAAGGCAAAGACATCAGAGACTAAACTTGAAAGGACAGAAGAAAAGAAGAAGGAAACAGTCACCAAGAAGGCTGATGAAGAGAAAGAAGAAGGCAAGCCAGAAGTTTCCGAGCAGAAGAAGGTTGAAACTGATGTCAAGAAATCTGAAGACAAGGTCGACAAAACAGAGGAGAAGAAAACTGAAATTGAGGCGAAGAAAATAGAAGCACCTGAAGAACCTTCAAAGGCTGAAAAAGTGGCAGAAAGTAAAAAATCCGAAAAGAAAGAAACCAAACGTAAATCATCCAAGGCTGATGTTGAAGAAAAGAAACCCGAAACTGAAGAGAAGTCAGAAAAGGTTGCCGAAAAATCATCGAAATCAGAAGAAAAGACGAAGGAAGTTAAACGTAAATCACCCAAATCGGATAAAACAAAAGCTAAGGCCGAAAAAGAAGAAGAAAAAGAAGAAAAGAAATTGGAAATCAAGAAAGAAGAAGAAAAGTTAGTAGAAGAAGTACAAAAAGCAGAAACCAAAAAAGAAGAAGAAATTACCAAGGAAGTCAGCACAAAGACTGCCATAACTAAAACAGAAGAAGAAGAAACTCACGAAGAAGAAGATAAAAATGCAACCCTAACAAGACGACCAAAACGCCAAGTTGCGGACACCACAGATTCCTCTCTAGAAGCGAAAACGAAAAAATCCAATGAATATATTGATCTCAAAGAACAACGCAGTGCCAAACGTATGCCTTCGGTTGACATCAAGTTAACCAATCGCAATACCTCCGTAGGCAGTGACATCAAACTGACCTGTAGCATTTCTGGCAATGACCTTCAAATACAATGGTACAAAGATAAACAACCCATTGATGCGACGGGCAACACTTCCAAATATCGCATCACACAAAATGATGGCCTTTCGTGTTTGGAAATTAAATCAGCCGATCAACAAGATGCAGCCGTCTACAGATGTGTGGCCGCCAATCGTAACGGTGAAGTGGAAACTAGCTGCCTCGTGACACTATATGATGTACCCACCAACAAATTTGGCACACCGCCCATTTTCACCCGTAATATCAGAGGTATGTTAATCGATGATTCTATGTTTGCTTCGATTTGTTTTTTTCGAGATGCACGATCTGCTGCTGCATTTTTCTATGTGAGGGAATGCAGACATTTAGTTCGGATTTTTGCTTGTTGTTTTTCTTAAATTGTATTTTGTATCGATAGTTTAAGAATTTCATTGATGCCCTACGTGCATGCTAGAAAATGGGAAAATTTTTTTGCGGTTTGAACTAAATTAGTTGTCAATTCAATGTCAATGTGAGGGGGATGTGACAAATGAAAGCCGGGGGAGAGATGTTGGAAAAGTTTAAAGGGAAAGATACACTTTGTAATAAATGTGTATGTTGGAATAATGTAGAAGCCTTGTTGGTACCCTGAAAAAACCCTTAAAACATATAGGAGCCTTGTTGGAATATATTCTTTAAAAATTAAGGAGCCTTTCTGGTCCCCTGAATAAATGTAGGAGCCTTGAAAAATATTCTTAAAAAATGTAGGAGCCTTGTTGGATCCAAGAAAAATATTCTGCAAAAACGCAGGAACCTTATTGGTCCCCTGAAAACCATTATTTAATAATAAGGAGCCTTGGTTGCCCCCTGAGAAAATCCTTAAAAATGTAGAAGCGCTGTAGATCCCTAAAAAATTCTTAACAAATGTGGAGCCTTGTTGATCCCAAGAAAAATATTATTAAAACAAGTAAAAAAGTATCAGTCGGCTTTGCCGACAGAGATATACCCTCAGACTATTTGAATTTGAACTTTCATCTACGGACAGGTCAAATGTATTTAGGGTTTTTTCAGAATTTTGTGGCACTTTTTGGACATTTGAACTTGCCGACGAAAACGTGGATTAGAATTAAAGGGAGTGAACCGACATAGTACATTACGGAAGTGGATCTTATTTTGAGAGCTATATATTTTCGATAGATATCGCGCCCACTAGTCATTTCAGTGGATTATCGTACACCTGTTGGACCAGTATGCCAGGAAGCATGGACTTGTCCATGGAAAACATAATATGGCTGTACATCATCGGTATAAATTTCCAAAGGATCTCCGAACAGACCCTAAACTGCACTTGGATATAAATGTTGAATTTTTGTGGGGGGGAGGGGGGGGGGGGGGTTTCCTAAGGAGAGGACCGATATGGGCCATTTTAGAAGTCAAACTAAGTTTGGACAAAATATGACGAAGGCAAAATTTTGGATCAAATTGGTCTATCACTTCGAGAGTTATTATGCTCTCCAACTACTACATAGGGTCACGGGGGTTTTTACAACATTCGGGCTGTTTTCCCAAGAAGTATGGACTTGCCACTGAAAAAACTTTTACCGTTGTCATTGAGTCAGCGATTTCAAGTTGCTTCATCAGAAATCAAAGTTAGTCAAGAGCTGGTCTTAAAGTGAACTTATCCGAAATTTTGTGTGGGAGGTACCCGAAGTAATGGGCAAATATAGTCCATATTCAAACCTGATCTATATCTGGTAGATATATTAGGATGCGTAAAGTATGGACCAAATCGGTCCGTCGCTTCAAGAGTTATCGTGCGCACAATTTTTCCGAACATTTTTGAATTTTTGTGGGGGAGGTACCTGAAGGAGTGAACCGATATGGCTTATCTTCGAACTTAAACTTAGTTTGGACAAAATATTACTAAGGCCAAAATTTGGACCGAATCGGCAGATCTGTTCGAGAGTTATCTTGCACTCCAACCACCTCACGCGGTGTCATAGGGGTTTTTTGTAACTTTCAGGCTATTTTCTCAGGAACCGAATCGGTTCATCCGTTCGAAAGTTATCGTGCGCTCCAGCCAGCCAGCCAGACAGACAGACGGACGGACATTGCTCAATCGACTCCAAATTGTCTGATACACATTTCGTCCAAACATACTTGAGGTCTAAAACCATTATTACGATGAGGCACATTTTGCCCGTATGAAAGTGTATATACCCTCGTTAGCATAAATGCTGAGGGTATAAAAAAGGAAGTAGCCTAGAAAAATATTCGTTAAAATGGTAGGGGCCTTGCTGGTCCCCTGAAAATATTGTTTGAAAAATAGGAGTATTGATGGTCCCTTAAAAATACTTACTTACATAGCTGGTCCATTACAGAACATTTGTTCCATAGGCCGAACTAAGAAAAGATCTCCATTTCTCTCTATTTGTTGCTTCGCACTCTGGAATACCGCGCTTTTTCATCTCATCATCCACTTGTATGCGCCATCTATTCCTTGGCCTGCCAATTTTGCGTGCACCGCCAAGCGGTCCGTATTTATACGCCTTTTTAGCGGGTTCATCATCGCTCATTCTCACGATATGGCCTAGCCAACGCAATCGCTGCATCTCGATACGTTTAACAATACTGATGTCTTTGTATAGCAGATACAGCTGGTGGTTCATGCGACGTCTATATTCACCGTCAACGCAGATTGGTCCGTAGATCTTTCGAAGAATTTTTCTCTCAAACACACCAAGCACTGCCATGTGGAAGTACCCAGGATAAATATTAGGAAGGCCAAATTTTTGAGCAAATCGGTTGATCCGTTCGGGAGTTATCTTGCCTACCAACCACTACACACGGTATCATAGGCGTTTTTGCAACTTTCAGGTTATTTTCTCAGGAAGTATGGACTTGCCCCTGATGAAACTTGTACCATCGTATGGGGGGCAGTGAATACAAGTTGTTACAACAAAAATCAAAGCGATTTGAGAGATGGCCCTAAACTGAACTTTTCCGAAATTTTGTGTGGGAGGTGCCCGAAGGAGTGGACCGATTGAGTCCATATTGAAACCTTATCTAAGTCTGGTACACGTTTCACGATGGGTAAAGTATGGACCAAAGCGGTTACTCCCTTCAGGAGTTATCGTGCGCACAAATTTTCCGAACATTTTCTTACTTTTGTGGGGGAGGTACCGGAAGGAGTGGACAGATATAGCCCATCTTCGAACTTAAACTAAGTTTGGACAAAATAAAGCCAAAATTTGAACCGAATCTGTTCATCCGTTCGAGAGTTATCGTGCGCTCCAGCCAGCCAGACAGACGGACGGGGATTGCTCAATCGACTCCAAATTGTCAGAAAAACATTTCGTCCAAACATACTTGGGGTCTAAAACCATTATTTCGATGATTATTTTGCCCGTATGAAAGTGTATATACCCTCGTTAGTATAAATGCTGAGGGTATAAACAAACCCCTCTAAAGTTGACGAACCCCGCAAACGTTTTAAGGACCATGATCTGCGAATCTGCACCTGGAATGTTCGCACTCTTTATAGAGAAGGTGCAGTCTTCGCATTGGCAGACGTACTTGAAAAGTACAAGTCCGATATTACTGCCATACAGGAAATACGATGGATTGGGAAAGGCGTCACAACAACACCTAAAGGTGACGCACTGTATTATAGCTGCCATGACGTAAATCATGAGTTTGGTTGCTGATTCGTAGTTAGTCGGAGACTAAAACATCTGGTATCTAGCTTCACCCCAGCCAATGAAAGACTTGCTGCAATTCGAATAAAAGCTAAATTCTTTAACATCAGCTTTATTTGCGCTCATGAACCCACTGAAGAAAAGGACGAACAGACCAAAGATATATTTTACGAGCGCTTAGAAGAAACATATGACCGTTGACCTGCCCATGACATTAAAATCATTCTAGGCGATTTTAATGTCAAAATTGGAAAGGAGAATATCTTTGGCCCAACAGTCGGGAAATTCAGTCTCCACAGTGAAACATCGGACAATGGACTTCGCAGCGTCGAAAAAAACTGGTAGTTAGCAGTACCAGATTTAATCATCTCGATATTCATAAGGGCATCTGGCTGTCTCCATATCAGAAAAAAAATCAAAAAAATCATGTTGTGATAGATGGAAGACATTCATCGAGCGTGTTGGATGTACGATCGTTCCGAGGCGCAAACATTGATTCGGACCACTACCTTGTTGCAGCAAAGGTACGCACCCGCTTAAACGTAGCAAACAAAGTACGAACAGACACAACACGAAAGTTAGACATCGGTAAGCTGCAATCACAACAGATAGCCACAGCATATTCCACTCAACTAGCCCAATTGCTTAATCAAAGCCCTCCTCATCCCGATAACATATCAGCGCAATGGCAAAGCATTGCCCACTCCATGCAAACAGCCGCAAAATCCATACTTGGATACCAGAGACCTCCACCAAGGAATCCATGGTATGATGAGGAGTGTCGTGCTGCCACCGAAGAGAAAAATGCGGCATATAAGGCTACTTTACAATCCGTAGCAACGCGTAGCGCACGAGAGAGATACAGGGAGAAAAGGAGAGAGGAGAAACGTCTTTTCCGCAGGAAAAAGAGAGAGATGGAAAAGCGGGAGTGTGAAAAAATCGAGATGTACAGGAGCCAGAATGAAGTCCGAAAATTCTACCAAAGAGTCAAGCATCAAACTGATGGCTTTGGTACAGGCACATCCTCCTGTAGAGACCAGCAAGGTAATTTGGTAACTGATACAGATAGAGTACTCAGGATATGGAAAGAACATTTTTCAAATCTGTTTGTATCCAATAGCAGCGAAGACGACGAAGATACCACAGTCCCAATCCCAGAAGATGGTATTGAATGTATACCGCCCAGCCAAGATGAGGTAAAGACAGCAATAAATCGGCTGAAGAATAATAAGGCAGCAGGGGCCGATGGCTTACCAGCCGAGCTGTTCAAAACCGGAGGCGACACGCTGATAAGGTGTATTCATCAGCTAGTTAGCACCATCTGGCAGGAAGAACGAGTACCCGACGATTGGAACCTGAGTATCCTGTGCCCCGTCCACAAGAAGGGAGATAAGACTGTATGCTCTAACTATAGGGGCATAAGTCTACTCCCTATTGCCTACAAGATCGTGTCAGGGATATTGTGCGAACGACTAAAGCCAATGGTCAACGAGATTATTGGACCATACCAATGCGGCTTTAGACCTGGCAAGTCCACCATTGACCAGATATTTACCCTGCGGCAAATCCTGGAGAAGACCCAAGAGATGCAGATCGACACCTACCACCTTTTTGTCGATTATAAAGCAGCCTTCGACAGTCCGCTGCGCTCAAAGGTATTCCAAGCCATGTCTGAATTTGGTATTCCCGCAAAGCTCATCCGGCTTTGTAAAATGACTTTAACTGACACGAGGTCCTCAGTTAAAATAGGAAAGAACCTCTCCGAAGAGTTTGGTACCAAAAGAGGTTTCAGACAAGGAGACAGCCTTTCGTGTGACCTCTTCAACATCCTGCTAGAAAAGGTTATACGAGAGGCAAACGTCAAAAGAAGTGGAACAATCTACACCAACAGTCACATGTTACTTGCTTATGCTGATGATATAGACATCATGGGTCGATCAGTAAAAGAAGTAACTGATAACTTTATAAAGGTCGAAGGAGAATCTGCTAAAGTGGGTCTGGCGGTAAACGGTGAGAAGACCAAGTTGATGGTGTCGACGCGCAATGCGTCCATTGAGCTCGGACCGACTGTGGAAGTTGGTTCCTATAATATTGAGGTAGTAAAAGACTTCGTCTACCTCGGCACCTCCGTCAACACAACAAACGACATCAGTTGTGAAATAAAAAGAAGAATTGTATTGGCCAACAGATGCTACTTTGGATTAAGTAAGCAGTTTAAAAACAAAGCCACATCTCGTCAAACAAAAATAACGCTCTACAAAACACTGATACTACCCGTGCTGATGTATGGCTCCGAAGCCTGGGTACTTGCGCAAAAATTCAAAAATGTTCGGAACAATTTTTCGCACGCAACTCCTGAAAGGAGTGGCCAATTTGAGACATACTTTACACATCCTAATATATCTACCAGATATAGATCATGTTCGAATATGGACTATATTTGCCCACTCCTTCAGGTACCTATCACACAAAATTTCGGATAAGTTCACTTTAAGACCTGATATCGAATCACTTTGATTTTTTTTAAAGCAACTTGCATTCGCTGCCTCAATTACTATGGTAAACGTTTTTTCAGGGGCAAGTCCATACTTCTTGAGAAAACAGCCCGAAAGGTGTTAAAAGCCCCTATGGCACCATATGTAGTGGCTGGAGCGCACGATAACTCTCGAACTCATCAAGCGATTTGGTAAAAAATTTGGCTTTCGTCATATTTTGTTTCAGTTCAAAGATAGGCAATATCTGTCCACAACTTCCGTTACTTCCCCTGGATATTTAAAAATGTAACTTCAATGATATGCACGATATCTCTTGAACAAATTTGATCCACATTCGATCTGAGCGTAGATGAAAGTTTCAATTCACATAGGCTGAGGGTATATCTCTGTCGGCAAAGCCGACTGATACTTTTTTACTTGTTTTATTTTCTTTCGTTTTTTTTTAAAGTAGGCTGTTTTTTCTAGGGGAGGGTTACTAACCTGACGCCCAAACCCAAGTTTTTAATGTTCTTATGGGTGTCCACTTGCGATGAAAGAGGGACCAAGATAGATCCTGGGCTTTGCCATGTTAAAACTGGTCAGGACCGTTCCTTGGTATCTTCCATTCGCTACGTCACCCGGTCACCAGAAAATATTCTTTAAAAATGTGGGACCCTTGACAGTCCCTTAAAAAAAAGACCGTTGCTTGGTATCATTCATCCCCTACGTCACCCGGTCACCAGAAAATATTCTTTAAAAATGTGGGACCCTTGACAGTCCCTTAAAAATATTCTTTAAAAATGTAGAAACCTTGTTGGTCCGTTGAAAATATTTTTGAAAAATGTAGGAGCCTTGTTGTCCCCAGAAAAATATTCTTTAAAAATGTAGAAAAATTGTTGATCCATGAAAAATATTTTTTAAAAATTTAGGAGCCTTGTTGGTCCGTAGGAAATATTCTTTAAAAATGTAGGAGCCTTGTTAGTCTGTTGAAAATATTCTTGAAAAATTTTGGAGCCTTATTGGTCCCTAGAAAAATATTCTTTGAAAATGTAGAAAACTTGTTGATACATGAAAAATATTCTTTCAAAATTTAGGATCCTTGGTGTCCCCTAAAAAATATTTAAAAAAAAAAAATTGATAATCCCTTAAAAATATTCTTTAAAATGTAGGAGCCTTGTTGGTCACCAAAAAATATTCCTTAAAAATGTGGGACCCTTGACAGTCCCTTACAAATATTCTTTAAAAATTTAGGAGCCTTGTTGGTCCGTAGGAAATATTCTTTAAAAATGTAGGAACCTTGTTAGTCCGTTGAAAATATTCTTGAAAATGTAGGAGCCTTATTGGTCCCTAGAAAAATATTCTTTGAAAATGTAGAAAACTTGTTGATACATGAAAAAATTTCTTTCAACATTTAGGATCCTTGTTGTCCCCTAAAAAATATTCTTAAAAATTAAGAGAACTTGAAAAATATTTAAAAAAATTGATAATACCTTAAAAATATTCTTTAAAATGTAGGAGCCTTGTTGGTCACCAAAAAATATTCCTTAAAAATGTGGGACCCTTGACAGTCCCTTAAAAATATTCTTTAAAAATTTAGGAGCCTTGTTGGTCCATAGGAAATATTCTTGAAAAATGTAGGAGCCTTGTTAGTCCATTGAAAAAAATCTTGAAAAATGTAGGAGCCTTGTTGGTCCCTAGAAAAATATTCTTTGAAAATGTAGAAAATTTGTTGATCCATGAAAAATATTCTTTAAACATTTAGGAGCCTTTTTGGTTCCCTAAAAATATTCTTAAAACTCAAGAGACCTTGAAAAATATTTAAAAAAATTGATAATCCCTTAAAAATATTCTTTAAAATGTAGGAGCCTTGTTGGTCACGAAAAAATATTCTTTAAAAATGTGGGACCCTTGACAGTCCCTTAAAAATATTCTTTAAACATTTAGGAGGCTTGTTGGTCCGTAGAAAATATTCTTGAAAAATGTAGGAGCCTTCTTGGTCCGTTGAAAAAAAAAATCTTGAAAAATGTAGGAGCCTTGTTGGTCCCTAGAAAGATATTCTTTGAAAATTTAGAAAACTTGTTGATCCATGAAAAATATTCTTTAAAAATTTAGGAGCCTTGTTGGTTCCCTAAAAAATATTCGTAAAAATTAAGAGACCTCAAAAAATATTTAAAAACATTTGATAATCCCTTAAAAATATTCTTTAAAATGTAGGAGCCTTGTTGGTCACCAGAAAATATTCTTTAAAAATGTGGGACCCTTGAAAGTCCCTTAAAAATATTCTTTAAAAATGTAGGAGACTTGGTGGTCCGTTCAAAAAAAAAAATGCTTGAAAAATGTAGGAGCCTTGCTGGTCCCTAGAAAAATATTCGTTGAAAATGTAGAACAATTTTTGATGATCCATGAAAAATATTCTTTAAAAATTTAGGAGACTTGTTGGTCTCCTAAAAAATATTCTTAAAAATTAAGAGACCTTGAAAAATATTTTTTAAAAAAAATTTATAATCCCTTTAAAAATATTCTTTAAAATGTAGGAGCCTTGTTGGTCACCAGAAAATATTTTTTAAAAATGTGGGACCCTTGACAGTCCCTTAAAAATATTCTTTAAAAATGTAGGAGACTTGGTGGTCCGTTCAAAAAAAAAAAAAAAAAAAAAAACAAAAAAAAATTTTGAAAAATATAGGAGCCTTGTTGGTTCCTAGAAAAATATTCTTTAAAAATGTAGAAAACTTGTTGATCCATGAAAAATATTCTTTAAAAATTTAGGAGACTTGTTGGTCCCCTAAAAAATATTCTTAAAAATTAAGAGACCTTGAAAAATATTTTTTAAAAAAATTGATAATCCTTTAAAAATATTCTTTAAAATGTAGGAGCCTTGTTGGTCACCAGAAAATATTCTTTAAAAATGTGGGACCCTTGAAAGTCCCTTAAAAATATTCTTTAAAAATGTAGGAGCCTTGTTGGTCCGTTCAAAAAAAATTCTTGAAAAATTTAGGAGCCTTGCTGGTCCCTAGAAAAATATTCGTTGAAAATGTAGAAAAATTTTTGATGATCCATGAAAAATATTCTTTAAAAATTTAGGAGACTTGTTGGTCCCCTAAAAAATATTCTTAAAAATTAAGAGAAATTGAAAAAAAAATTTAAAAAAAAATTGATAATCCCTTAAAAATATTCTTTAAAATGTAGGAGCCTTGTTGGTCACCGGAAAATATTCTTTAAAAATGTGGGACCCTTTACAGTCCTTTAAAAATATTCTTTAAAAATGTAGGAGCCTTGTTGGTCCGTTCAAAAAAAAAAAAAAAAAAAAAAAAAAAAAAAAAAAATCTTGAAAAATATAGGAGCCTTGTTGGTTCCTAGAAAATTATTCTTTAAAAATGTAGAAAACTTGTTGATCCATGAAAAATATTCTTTAAAAATTTAGGAGTCTTGTTGGTCCCCCAAAAAATATTCTTAAAAATTAAGAGACCTTGAAAAATATTTTTTTAAAAATATTCTTTAAAATGTAGGAGCCTTGTTGGTCACCAGAAAATATTCTTTAAAAATGTGGGACCCTTGACAGTCCCTTAAAAATATTCTTTAAAAATGTAGGAGCCTTGTTGGTCCGTTGAAAATATTCTTGAAAAATGTAGGAGCCTTGTTGGTCCGTTGAAAATATTCTTGAAAAATGTAGGAGCCTTGTTGGTCCCTAGACAAATATTCTTTGAAAATGTAGAAAACTTGTTGATCCATGAAAAATATTCTTTAAAATTTTAGGAGCCTTGTTGGTCCCCTAAAATATATTCTCAAAAATTAAGAGACCTTGAAAAATATTTTTTTAAAACAAATTGATAATCCCTTAAAAATATTCTTTAAAATGTAGGAGTGCAAATATTCTTTAAAAATGTGGGACCCTTGACAGTCCCTTAAAAATATTCTTTAAAAATGTAGGAGCCTTGTTGGTCCGTGCAAAAAAAAATCTTGAAAGATTTAGGAGCCTTGTTGGTCCCTAGAAAAATATTCTTTGAAAATGTAGAAACATTTTTGATGATCCATGAAAAATATTCTTTAAAAATTTAGGAGCCTTGTTGGTTCCCTAAAAAATATTCTTGAAAATTAAGAGACCTTGAAAATGCATTTTTTTTAAATTGATAATCCCTTAAAAATATTCTTTAAAATGTAGGAGGAGCCTTGTTGGTCACCAGAAAATATTCTTTAAAAATGTGGGACCCTTGACAGTCCCTTAAAAATATTTTTAAACATGTAGGAGCCTTGTTGGTCCGTTGAAAATATTCTTGAAAAATGTAGGAGCCTTGTTGGTCCCTAGAAAAATATTCTTTGAAAATGTAGAAAACTTGTTGATCCATGAAAAATATTCTTTAAACATTTAGGAGGCTTGTTGGTCCCCTAAAAAATATTCCTCAAAATTAAGAGACCTTGAAAAATATTTAAAAAAAAAAAATGATAATCCCTTAAAAATATTCTTTAAAATGTAGGAGCCTTGTTGGTCACCAGAAAATATTCTTTAAAAATGTGGGACCCTTCACAGTCCCTTAAAAATATTCATTAAAAATGTAGGAGCCTTGTTGGTCCATTCAAAAAAAAAAAAAAAATCTTGAAAAATGTAGGAGCCTTGCTGGTCCCTAGAAAAATATTCTTTGAAAATGTAGGAAACTTGTTGATGCAGGAAAAATATTCTTTAAACATTTAGGAGCCTTGTTGGTTCCTCAAAAAAATATTCTTAAAAATTAGGAGACCTTGAAAAATATTTTTTAAAAATAAAATTGATAATCCCTTAAAAATATTCTTTATAAATGTAGGAGCATTGTTGGTCCCCTGAAAAATATTCTTTAAAAAAGTAGGAGCATATTGGTCCCTTGAAAAATATCCTTCAAAAATGTAGGAGCCTTGTAGGCCTCTTAAAGGAGCCTTGTTGGTCCCTACGAAAATATTCTTTAAAAATGCAAGAGCCTTGTTGGTCCCTTCAAAAAATATTTTTTAAAAATGTAGGAGTTTTTTTTTGCGCCTTGAAAAATATTCTTAAAAAATCCAGAAGCCTTGTTGGTCGCTTAAAAAGTAGTCTATAAAAATATAGCAGCCACCGCCAACTTTTCCAAACGTCCTACCCGGCCAGGTAGACCCTCATTGTAACGTATTTGAATACCGCAAAGATTTGCATGCAGCGGCAGCAGTCGCTTGTTTTGATCTTTCTTTAAAAATAGTTGAACGAAAATTTATTTTTAAAGGCAAATAGGAAATTAGTAACACACTAACGGTACTTGCCAATTGCTTAACACCGCACTTGTCGCACTTGCCAGTTTGCCCAATTTATTTTTAATTTACCAAAAAACTAAACTTTTTTTTCAAAATAACACAACAATAACAATAACCAAAACTAAGAAGAAGAACAATAAAAAATCATTCCCAAAGGTAAGTTGTTTTGTTACAAATGCGAATTGTGTTCCGATTAGCTTGGCTAAGTATTAGCTGCTGCTGCTGCTAGCTAGCTGAAGGTAAGATAAGAATTTCAAATTTAATTAAAGTGAAAATGAAGAATTTGTTTGTTATTATTTTGTGTGTGGGTGTGTGTGTCTGTGTGAGTTTATTTTTCCCGAAGTCGAAGGTCAAGTTCATTTTTCGCACATGATCGATCGGTTGGTTGGTTCGGTGTTGGTTGATCTCGATCTGTCTGTTTGTGACAATCGATGATCAACGAGCAGCGTTGTTAGCAGCACGAAGTCTGTTTGCTTGTTTTGCGAGTGAGATTTGGTCGTAACAATCACCGCAGCACGATAAAGCACGATCGCTAGTGCAAGTTGTGTGTGTTCCTGCGATCGTTTAACTCGATCGATTTTGCGTTTTGTAAACGGAACATTTTAGTTTGAAGTTTTTTTCGTGGTGATGTGCGGCGGTCCTATTGTGTGTTGTGTGGTGGCATGAATGCATTTGTGTAAAATTTATTTCTCTTCACGTTCGCAGTGATCCTCGTCGCCTCTTGTTCTGAGTGTGAATAGTTTGACAAATCGTTGCCGAAAGTCCATGACAATAAGGTGTAAATATAGATCGAACTGTTTTTGTTATTTCTTGGCAAGCACTGCAAGTGGATCACCACTCAGTGATTGATCAATCGATTCGCCTGATCATTTGAAATTCAATTTTCGAAACGTACGGTTGTTTCAGTTCGTTCGGAACTGTCGAGTCATTAGCTACGCCTCGAACGGACCGAGCACCGCCGATTACGTCCTTTTTTCGTTAGTCAAAAAAAGAAGAAAAATAAGATCCCCCCCAAGAAAGAAAATTTCAAAATTTTTGAAAGAATTTTTGGAAAAAAAGAAGAAAATATTTCTCCACAAAACGAAACGTGTGTGTCTGATGAATGTGTAGTGCGCCAAGAAGCTAGGGGAAGAAGCATATAAACCGGAAAATATTTTTTTAACGAAAACGGAAGCGAACAATAATTTTTCGAAATATTTTTAAAAACAAAAAAAAAGGAAATATTTTTCTAACACGACTGTAAACGGATAATCCTTTATTTTTAAAGAATCTCAAGTGAATACCCCCAACACCACCACTACCACCACCACTGTAAGGATGGGTGAAACCGAAGGTGAAACTGCAGCAGCCGATACCCGTCCCTCTGAGGAGAAAGAGGCAACACCAGCCCAGGATACTTTGCAGGTGCCGGCTCAAAAGAAACGTAAATTGAAATCTCCCACTCCGGGTAGTTTGCGAGGACGCAGTGCCACTCCCATACGTGGCCGCAGTCAGACACCCTTTACCCTGTACATGACCAGACGCAGTGCCACTCCTTCGACATGGCGCAGCATTACTCCCTTCTTGAAACGTGAGGAGAAGGAAAAGACACCCTTCGAATTGGGTCGCGATCTCAAGACCCTGTTGACCTGTAACACAGCCGTCTTTGATCGTGCCTTGGTTATGGACATATCCGAACCAATGGAAGCCCAAAAACCTGTGCGTTACATAACCTCTGATATGTCGGTTATTGATCGTGCTGCCGTCATGGATGTTTCCAATGTTGAGGTTATCTATGTCGTTGAAGAGTACGAAGAATACGAGGAGGAAGAAGAAGAGGTGATCGTTGAAGAGGTTAAACCGAAAAAGAAAGGCAAGGGTGCCAAAAAGGAACGCAAACCTCGCCGTTCAATGGATAAGGAAGGCTCTGCCGAGGCTGGGGCATCGGAGAGTGAGGCAGGTGGCGATGAAGGATCTCGTGAAGATCGTGAGGAAAGTTTGGATTTGGATGAAGGCGACGAGCCCGCAGAAAAGGGTAAGAAGGGCAAAAAGAAGGCTGCTCCCAAGAAAAAGGAGAAAAAGGAAAAATCGCCCAGTCCCAAGTTAACCTTGAAATTGGAATCGGGTGGTGGCTCCAAGGCGAACAAGAAAATGTTTGAAGAGAAGCAACAACAACCAGCTGGACCTGGCCCCAAGCCACCACCAAAGAAAAGTGCAATGGCTCTGAAAATGGAGGAACAGGCCAAGGCGGCAGCCAAGGCTGCAGAGGAGGAGGCAGCAAAGGCCGCTGCCAAACCCAAAGCTGAAACCTTTGAAGAACGCCAAAAGCGTTTGAAGGCCGAACAGGAGGAAAGGGAACGTGAAGAGGCCGAACGTAGGGCCCAGGAAGAGGCAGAGGCTGCCGAAGCCGAGGAGGATGAAGAGGGCGGTGAAGAGGAGGGCGAAGGCGAGGGCGAAGAGGGTAGCTCTCGCTATGAAGAATCCCGTTACGATGAGGACGACGAAGATCAAGAACAAAACGAAGACGAAGAAATGGATGAGGTCAGCGAATTGCCCACCGAGACCAGACGTAGCAGCAGTTCGTCCGAAGGCTTTACACGTCCCGATCCCGACGATGAAGAACGTTGGAAACAAATTGCCGAAGAGGAGGGTGAAGAATTCGCCACCCAGTTGCGTAAATACAGCATTGCTGTGCGTCGCAGTGAAAAACAACGCGACGAAGAATGGAAACGTATGCGCGAACAGAAACGTCTTCCCCACTTTATTGTTTTCCTTTCGGATCGTACTGTTGAGGCGGGCCATAATGTCCGTTTGGCTTGTGCCGTCGGCGGCCCTGAGCTATCGGTAAAATGGTTTAAGGATGGTCGCCAGCTGGAGCGTGACTCGACACATCGCATTAGCAACAATAATAATATTTTAGCCTTAGAAGTAGTGAATACAACGATTTTGGATTCAGGAGAATACTCTTGTGTCATTGCGAATATGAACGATGAGGTCACATCGTCGTGTTATGTGACCATTTACGAAGTATTTAAAGATCAACCGGCACCGCCGTCATTCAGATTGGTGAGAGGTAGGTTGAAAACAAAAAACAAAAAAATAACGGAATGCTCAGAGGGGAAATTCTTGGTTACAATGAACATGAGAGATAAAGAGAGAGATAGAGGATTGAGAATATATGAAATGTTGAGGCAATGTTTTATTATTTTTAGTTTTGCCTTGACCTTCGCCCTAGGTCAATGTTTATGATATTTTCTTATTGTTTTTTTTTTTAACTTATCATCACCTAAGGATAGCTCTATCCATTTAGTTAATTTCAAATAGTTTTGAATGTTGCTGCAACATGTTGCAATGTTGACATAACATTTTTCAACATTTTCAAAAACAATGTTTGTTTTTTTTTCAATATTTAGTTGACAATTGCATTGCAGAGGCGACATCTTCTAATATGACATTTCGGAATGTTGTTGCTTCAACATGTTGTAGTATTGGGTCGACACTTTTCCTATTAATGGATTAATCAATGTTGGATAAACAATTTTCACTGTAGTTCACACTAATATTTGAACTTTGCTGCAACATGTTGCAATCTCAAGACAACATTTTGCAATATTCGTCACAATATATAGGGATGTTGGTTTGTAGTTTTCAAAATTTAAATTAGTAATTTTTAAATTGATATATTCTCATATTTTTTTTGGATTACTTCAACATGTTGCAGTGTTGTGTTACAATAGGTGTGTATTTTTACTTACTAAATGTTCCTTACCATGTTGCCTGAACATTTATCAAATGTTGCTTTAACATTTCACAATTTCTCAAGATGTTTGAATTTTCTTGATTCGAAATTTTCTTGAAAAAATACTATCGAAATCTGAAAGCTAAACCAATTTGATTTAAACATTTTCAATTGTTTTGAAACATTTCAATGTTGCTTCAACATGTTGAACCAACATTTCCAAATGTTGCCTCAACATTTCATAAATGCTGAAACAAAACTTCAATGTTAAATTTTTAATGTTTCAAATCACCCTTTATGTTAGAAAGGGTCGTTAGGAGCACCCTTTATATCAAAAAGGATGCATAGTTGCAGCCTTTATATCAAAAAGTTTCTTACTAACACCCGTTACGTCAGGATCATCCCTTACATCATTATAAGCAGCTATTCATTAAGAAAAGGTCCATAGAGGCTGCCTTTCATTAAGAAAGGAAGAAGGACGTTTTCTTTTAGAAAGGGTCCTAAAAGGACGCTTTTTTTTAGAAAGTTTTTTTGGAAGGACCCCTTCTTTTAGAAATGCTCCTTAGAATCACGGTTTATGTAATAAAAGGTCCTTAGGAGCACCCTTTATGTAATAAAGGGTCCTTAGAAACACCCATTATGTAATAAAGGATCCTTAGGTGCACCCTTTATGTAACAAAGGGTCCTTAGAAACACCCTTTATGTAATAAAGGGTCCTTAGGAGCACCCTTTATGTAACAAAGGGTCCTTAGAAACACCCTTTATGTAGCAAAAGGTCCTTAGAAGCACCATTTATGTAATAAAGGGTCCGTAGAAGCACCCTTTATGTGATAAAGGGTCCTTAGAAGCACATTTAGAAGTAGCCTTCCCTTTAGAAAGGGCACTTAGAAGCATCATTTCCTTTAGAAATATGTAGTTCTTTTTTAGAAGAAGTCTATAGAACGACAACTTCTTTAATGAAAAGGTCTTTAGAAGAATGCTATCTTTTAAAAATGTTCTTTGGAAGGACCTCCTTTTTTTAAAAAATGCTCCTTACAATCACTTTTTTATGTAAAAAGGGGTCCTAAAAAGCACCGTTTATATAATAAAGGGACCTAAAAAGCACCCTTTATATAAAAAAGGGTCCTAAGAAGCCCCTTTTATATAATAAAGGGTCCTAAGAAGCACCCCTTATATAATAATGGGTCCTAAGAAGCACCCGTTATATAATAAAGGGTCCTAAGGAGCACCTTTTCTATATGAAAGGGTTCATAGAAGCAACCTTTCTATTATAAAGGGCCCTTAGAAATTCGCTTTCTAAATGAAAGATTCCTTAGAAGCACCCTATCTAAGGATCCCTAGAAATATGTTTTCTAAACGAAATTGTCCTTAGAATTACTCTTTCCAAACGAAACGATCCTTAGAAGCACCCTTTCTATGATAAAGGGTTCTTAGATGCCCCCTTTCTTATGATAAAGGGTTTTTAGATGCACCCTTTCTAAATGAAAGGGTCCTTAGAAGCACCCCTTCTATGATAAAGGGTTCTTAGATGCACCCTTTCTATGATAAAGGGTTCTTAGATGCACCCTTTCTATGATAAAGGGTTCTCAGATGTACCCTTTCTATGATAAACGGTTCTTAGATGCACCCTTTCTATGATAAAGGGTTCTTAGGATGCACCCTTTCTATGATAAAGGGTTCCTAGATGCACCCTTTTTATGATCAAGGGTTCTTAGATGCACCCTTTCCATGATAAAGGGTTCTTAGATGCACCCTTTCTAAACGAAAGTGTCCTTAGAAGCACACTTTCTAAACGAAAGGGTCCTTAGAAGCACCCTTTACAAACGAAATGGTCCTTAGAAGCACCCCTGATAAACGAAAGGGTCCTTCGAAGCTCCTTTCTAAACGAAAGTGTCCTTAGAAGCACCCTTTCTAAACGAAAGTGTTCTTAGAAGCACACTTTCTAAACGAAAGGGTCCTTAGAAGCGCCCTTTCTAAACAAAAGGGTCATTAGAAGCACCCTTTCTAATCGAAAGTGTCCTTAGAAGCACCCTTTTTAAACGAAAGGATCCTTAGAAACACCCTTTCTAAACGAAAGGATCCCTAGAAACACCCTTTCTAAATGAAAGGGTCCTTAGAAGCGCCCTTTCTAAATGAAAGGGTCCTTAGCAGCACCCCTTCTAAACGAAAGGGTCCTTAGAAGCACCCTTTCTAAACAGAAGGGTCATTAGAATCACCCTTTTTAATCGAAAGTGTCCTTAGAAACACCCTTTACAATCGAAATGGTCCTTAGAAGCACCCTTGATAAACGAAAGGGTCCTTCGAAGCACCCTTTCTAAACGAAAGTGTCCTTAGAAGCACCCTCTCTAAACGAAAATGTCCTTAGAAGCACCTATCTAAACGAAAGTGTCCTTAGAAGCACCCTTTCTAAACGAAAGTGTCTTTAGAAGCACCCTTTCTAAACGAAAGTGTCTTTAGAAGCAACCTTTCTAAACGAAAGTGTCCTTAGAAGCACCCTTTCTAAACGAAAGTGTCCTTAGAAGCACCCTTTCTAAACGAAAGTGTCCTTAGAAGCACCCTTTCTAAACGAAAGTGTCCTTAGAAGCACCCTTTCTAAACGAAAGTGTCCTTAGAAGCACCCTTTCTAAACGAAAGTGTCCTTAGATGCACCCTTTCTAAACGAAAGTGTCCTTAGAAGCACCCTTTCTAAACGAAAGTGTCCTTAGAAGCACCCTTTCTAAACGAAAGTGTCCTTAGAAGCACCCTTTCTAAACGAAAGTGTCCTTAGAAGCACCCTTTCTAAACGAAAGTGTCCTTAGAAGCACCCTTTCTAAACTAAAGTGTCCTTAGAATATATAATAAAGGGTCCTTAGAAGCACCCTTTATATAATAAAGGGTCCTTAGAAGCACCCTTTATATAATAAAGGGTCCTTAGAAGCACCCTTTATATAATAAAGGGTCCTTAGAAGCACCCTTTATATAATAAAGGGTCCTTAGAAGCACCCTTTATATAATAAAGGGTCCTTAACAGCACCCTTTATGTAATAAAGGGTCCTTAAAAGCACCTTTATGTAATAAAGGGTCCTTAAAAGCACCTTTATGTAATAAAGGGTCCTTAAAAGCACACTTTATGTAATAAACGGTCCTTAAAAGCACCCTTTATGTAATAAAGGGTCCTTAAAAGCACCCTTTATGTAATAAAGGGTCCTTAAAAGCACCCTTTATGTAATAAAGGGTCCTTAAAAGCACCCTTTATGTAATAAAGGGTCCTTAAAAGCACCCTATATGTAATAAAGGGTCCTTAAAAGCACCCTTTATATAATAAAGGGTCCTTAAAAGCACCCTTTATGTAATAAAGGGTCCTTAAAAGCTACCTTTAAAAGCACCCTTTATGTAATAAAGGGTCCTTAAAAGCTACCTTTAAAAGCACCCTTTATGTAATAAAGGGGCCTTAGAAGCATCCTTTATATAACAAAGGGTTTTTGGAAACACCCTTTATATAATAAAGGGTCCTTAGAAGCGTCCTTTATGTAATAAAGAGTCCTTAGAAGCACCCTTTTTGTAATAAAGTGTCCTTAGAAGCACCCTTTATTTAATAAAGTGTCCTTAGAAGCACCCTTTATGTAATAAAGGGTCCTAAGAATCACCCTTTATGTAATAAAGGGTCCTAAGAAGCACCCTTTATGTAATAAAGGGTCCTAAGAAGCGTCCTTTATGTAATAAAGGGTCCTTAGAAGCACCCTTTATGTAATAAAGGATGCTTAGAAGCACCTTTTATGTAATAAAGGGTCCTTAGAAGGGTCCTTAGAAGCACCCTTGATGCAATAAAGGGTCCTTAGAATAACCCTTTATGTAATAAAGGGTCCTTAGAATCACCCTTTATGTAATAAAGGGTCCTTAGAATCACCCTTTATGTAATAAAGGGTCCTTAGAATCACCCTTTACGTAATAAAGGGTCCTTAGAAGCACCATTTATATAACAAGGGTCATTAGAAGCACTCTTCATATAATCAAGGGTCCTTAGAAGCACCCTTTATATAATAAATGGTCCTAATAAAGGGCCCTAAGAAGCACCCTTTATATAATAAAGGTTCTTTGAGCCCTTTATTATATAAAGGGTAAAGGCCCTTTATTATATAAAGGTCACTTCTTAGGACCCTATATTACATAAAGGGTGCTTCTGCTGTCCTTATATAATAAAGGGTCCCTAGAAGTACTCTTTGTATAATAAAGGGTCCTTAGAAGCACCCTTTATGTAATAGCGGGTCCTCAGAAGCACTCCTTGTATAATAAAGGGTCCGTAGAAGCACCCTTTATGTAATAACGGGTCCTCAGAAGCACTCTTTGTATAATAATGGGTCCTACGAAGGTCCTAAGAAGCACCCTTTCTATTAGAAAGGTCCTTTAAAAACACTCTTTTTATAAGAAAGGGTCTTTAGAACTCTTTCTATTTAGAAAGGGTCCTTAGAAGCACTCTTTCTATGAAAAAGAGTCCTTGGAAACACCCTTAGAAGCATTTTTCTATAATAAAGGGATCTTGGAAACGACCTTTACAGAAGATAGGTTCTTAGAAGCTTTTTCATTTTAATTAAAACTATCTTCCAGATGATGGTTGCAGCAACATTTGTAGCAAAGTTAAAATAAGATTTACTCCACCCTTGTCGCTGCTGCTGCAACACTTGCAGCAATGTTGCTGCAACATTTCTGTAGCTACAATCAAAACTGCTCATTGTAACCGCCAACATTTTTCCTGAGCTTTTCGTTTAAATTCTCTTCGATCAAACATTAATTTTCCCTCCCCTTCCACAGAATACTATCACTTGCGTGATGATGAGTTGACCATTGAAGTCCATGTCCATGGTGTTCCACGTCCCGTGGTAACCTGGTGGCGTGGCATGTTCGAGCTAAAACCCAATGTGAAGTTTACCAAACTTGAGGAAGCCCACGGTGTCTACAAGCTGTTGATTTATAAGCCCAACAGTCGCGATAGCGGTCCCTATATCTGCAAGGCCATCAACTCGAGTGGTGAAGCCCAAATTACCCATTCCATTGAGGTGGGTAAGAATTTGCATTATCATGTACACGGTATTTTCCATGCCCGTGGTCGTTTGAGCAAAGTAAAAGAAGAAGAGGCCCGCAAAGCCATGGAAGAAGCCATGAAATCTAAAGGTGATTCTGATCGTCGTCGTGCTGAGGTCGAAAGTGCTAGTCGAGCAAGGGCTCCTCGTGCCTCACCCGAACCCATTGTGGCGGCTAAGCAGAAGCTGCAATTTGCCACACAGCTGCGTGATCGCATGGCATTGGAAGGTACCACGGTACGTTTTGTTTGTACCGTTATTGGCCCCTCGCCCAATTGTCGCTGGATGAAAGATGATGAATGGGTGAAATACAGTGACACCGTGAAGAATCTAAGTGAGGAGGGCAAGGGCATCATTGAATTGCAGAATGTCACCAACGAATCTTCGGGTGTTTACAAATGTGTGGCCCGCAATGATTTCAGCGAAATTGAAACCTCCTGCTACTTTAAGGTGTATTCGGCCAAAACGGATGGTGATGAGCATGAACCCATTTTTGCATTGCCACTTAGAGGTATGCCAATAATTGTGGGTGTGTTAGTGTCCGTGTGTGTTTACAAAGCATTGCAGTGATCAATGCGACCATCAATCAGACGTCTGATCAATCACTTTGTGTTTTCGTCGTGTGTTGTTGTTGTTGTTGTCGTTTTATTGTGTTCTAAAGGTGGATCAAATGAACTTCGTTGTTGTAATGCGTTCTTCAGTGTCTTTCATCAATCGTTCCGTTCCGATGTCTTTTTGTTTCTTTGATGGCCAAAAATAGTTCGTCTTTGGCCTGGGGAATTACAGTTTTATTGATCTATCTATTTATCTCCCTCTCTTGCTATTGCTCTCCCGCTCGCTCGCTCTATCAGATGTCTATCACTCTTCACAGAACGATTTAATTCTCGATACCAAAATACGTGGCAACCCACGTCCGGTTATTACATGGACCAAAGACCAATTACCCGTTGTACTCGATGATCGCATTGTGCAGATCGAACATTTGGATGGCATTTGTGAGCTAATCATTAACAAGCCCACACCCAACGACAACGGTAATTACACTTGCACTGCCACTAATAAATTGGGTTCGCAGCAAACCTCACACAGTGTCGTCGTTGATACTCACAGTTCCAGACGTTCGAGTGTTTTGTCCGGTCAAATGAGCGAAACCGACAGCTCGGGTGGCAAAAAAGAACGCCCCCAACGCTTGCCAAAAACAAGTAAAGATGATGAGGGCAGCGGTACCTATGAGAGACGTAGCCGTATGCCCGAACCACCACCAAGATCGATGTTGTATTTCGATGCCAACATTTCGAATCGTTATGTGGCTGTTGGTTCCAAGGTGAAACTCCAGGCGGTGGTGAATGGACCCAACCCTACCTGCAAGTGGAGCAAAGATGATCAAAATGTCCAATATGGACCACGTATTCGTAACATGAATCGCGATAGCTTGGCATCGTTGGAATTCTTGAATTGTCAACTGGAAGATTCGGGCACCTACACCCTGACAGCCCAAAATGAATATTGTAAAATTCAACAAACGGCTAAATTGTATGTCTATGCACCATCAGCTGGATCGGAAACGGAGCCGGTATTTGTGCGTCCCCTAAAAGGTAAGTCAAAAGAGTGTAGTTGTGTGTGTGTGTGTGAGTGTGTTTTATAGAGAAATCGAAAAGATTGTGCAACAGCGAAACAAAGAATGTTATGTAATCCGAGTCGATGCAAATTTAGTTCGTTCGATAGATTAGAGAACAACAAAAACAAAAACAACAACAAACCACCTGTCGTTTGTTTCAAATAACAAAACCGAAAAAAAAACTTTGAAAGAAAACTACTGTTATTGGGGAGGTCGAAGGAATGACTAGGAATTTTGATGCTTTTTAGTTACGTACCAACAGATTTCTAGCGGAAATATTGGCTTCCTCAATAATCTACAATTTCCGTATAGTATAATAAAATGTGGATAACTGAGATATTTTATCCGTGTTTTTTGGATAATTTAGATAATTTATCCGCGATTTCCGAATAATTAAGATATTTTATCCGAAGTTTCTAAGAGACTGTTAAGCCCTTTCTATAGCTTATCCGCTATTCGGATAACTAATATACTTTATGGGGGCTCTCCGAACAACTTAAATACCTTATCGGAGCTATTCGGATAACATATATGGTTTATCCGAGTTCTTTGGATAGCATATTTGGTTTATCCGAGCTCTTCGGATAACTTACATACTTTATCCCGTTTTTCTGAATAACTTAGATATCTTATCCGACCTCTCTATTCGGATAACTAAGATAATCTAAAATACTTTATACGGATTCTCCGGATAACTTATATTCTTTATCCGGGCTCCTCGGATAATTTAGATAATTTATACGGACTTTCCCGACAATTAAGATACATTATCCGAGCTCTTCGGATACCTTAGTTAACATATCTGATCTTTCTAGATAACAAAAAACTTTATCCAAACTATTTGGATTACAAATATATTCTATCCGGACTTCGCGGACAACTTAGATAACTTATCCGATCTCTTCGGATAACTCAGATACTTTATACGGGCACTCCAAAAAAATTAGATATCTTATCCGGCCTCTCTAGATAACAACAAATTTCATCCAAACCACTCGAATAAACAAAATACTATATCCGAACTATCCGAATAGCTTATATACTTTATCCTAATTGTTCGGAAAACTTCGGATATTTTATTCGGACTCTCCGGACAACTTAGATACAATATCCGAGCTCTTCCAGTAACTTAGATATCTTATCCGACATCTGTAAATAACTAAAAAAATTATCCAATCTATTCGGATTAATAAAATACTCTATCCGGACAATTTAGATACCTTATCCGAGATCTTTGAATAATTTAGATACCCAATCCGGGTTATCCGAATAATTTATATATCTTAACATACTCTATTCGGGCTCTCCGGTTAACTTACATATATACATTATCCGATAACCTCTTCCGATAACTTTGATATTTTATCCGGACTCTCTGAATAATTTAGATATCTTATCCGACCTCTATAGATAACAAAAAACGTTATCCAAACTATTCGGATAAATAAAATACTCTATCTGGATTCTCCGGATAACTTAGATATTTTATCCGAGCTCTTCAAATTACTTAAATTCTTTATCCAAGCACTTCGGATAACTTAGAAACCTCATCCGAGCACTGCGAAAAATTGAGGTATCTTATCCGACCTCTCTAGATAACAAAAAACTGTATCCAGGCTATTACGATAACTAAAAGTACTCTATCCGGACTCTCCGGATAACATAGATACTTTATCCGAGCACATCGGATAACTAAGATAGTTTATCCGGGCTCTCCGAAAGTTCAGATAAATTATCCGACCTCCTAGGTAACAAAACACTTTGTCCAAATTATTCGGATAATTACAATACTCTATTTACCTTCTCCGGATAACTATATCCAAGCTCATCGGAAAATCTTAATACTTTATCCGGCCTCTCCAAATGACTAAAATACCTTATCCGAGCACTTTGGATAACTGACATACTTTATCAGAGCTTTCCGGACAACTTAGATACTTTATCCGAGCTTTCCTAAACATTTAGATATTTTATTCGACCTCTGAAAGTAACAAAAAAATTTATCCTAACTACTCGGATAACTCAAATACTTTATCCGTGCTCTCCGAAAATGTAGATATCTTATCCGAACTCTCTAGATAACAAAAAATTTTATCCGAACTATTCGGATATCTAAAATCCTTGATCCGGGCCCTCCGGTGACACAGGTACCTTATCCGGGCTTTCTGAAAATTTAGATATATCTGCCAAATGACTTAGTCCAAACTACTTGATAACAAAAATACTCCATTCGGACTCTCCGGATAACCTATATAATTTATCCGAGCTCTTGGCATAATTTAGATTCTCTATCCAGACTTTTTGGCCAATTTGATACTTTGTCCAAATTATTCCGATAACTAAGATAATCTATCCGAGCTCTTTGGATAACTCAGATCAGTTATCCGAGCTCTAACCGGTCTCTCTAGATAACTTAGCTACTCTCTCCGAGATATTCGAATAACGTAGATACTTTATCCGGCTCTCCAGAAAACTTAGATACCTTATCCGACCACTTCGTATAACTTAAATATTTTATGCGGACTCTCTGAAAAAATTAGATATCGTATCCGACATCTTTAACTAAAATACACTATCCGGACTCTTCCGAGAACTTCGATGCCGTATCCGAGCTCTTCGGATGACATAGATACTTTATCCGAGCTCTTAGGATGATTTAAATACGTTATCCGAGCTCTTCGGATAACTTAGATAACTTATCCAGAATCTCCGAACAATTTAGATGTCTTATCCGAGCCAATCGGATAACTTAGATACTTTATCCGGGCCCTCCGAAAAATGAAGATATCTTATCTGACCTCTCAAGATAACAATAAAAGTTATCCGACCTCTCTAAATAACGAACAACCTTGTCCAAACCACTTGGATTACTAAAATACCCTAACCGGAATCTCGGAACAAATTGGATACCTTATTCGAACTCTTCGGATAACTAAGATAATTTATCCGAGCTCTCCGAATAATTTAGATATCTTATCAGACCTCTCAAAATAACAAAAATCTTTATCCAAAATGCTCTATTCGGGCTCTCCGGATAACTTATATACTTTATCGAAGCTCTTTGTTCAAACCATTAGGACATAGATCTTTATCCGAGCTCTTCGGGTTATTTAGATATCTGTTCCGACCTCTCTAGAAAACAAAAAACTTTGCTCATACTATTCGGATAACTAAAATAATCTAACCGGACTCTCCTGATAACTTAAATACTTTATCCGAGCTCTTCGGATAACTTAGATGTCTTATCCGACCTCTCAAAATAACAAAACGCTTTATCCAAACTATTCGGATAACTAAAACACTATATTTGGGATCTGCGGATAACGTAGATACTTTATCAGAGCTCTTCGGATAACTTAGATACTTTATCCGGGCTCTCCAGACACCTTAGGTGCCTTATCCGAGGACTTTGTATAACTTAAATACTATTCGGATAACTAAATACTCTAACTGGGCTCTTCGGATAACTTATATGGTTTATCCGAGCTCTTCAGATAACTTAGATACTTTGTCCAGATTCTCTGAATAATTTATATATCTTATCCGAACTCTACCGACCACTTCGATACATTATCCGAGCTCTTCGGATAGCTAAGATACTCTATCCGGGCTCTCCGGATGAATAGAATACTTTATCGGATCTCTTCGGATAACTTGTGTGGTTTATCCGAGCTCTTTGGATAGCTAGATACTTTATTCTCATTCTCTGAATATTTTAGATATCTTATCCGAACTCTTAACCGAACTTTTTAAATAACAGATACTTTATCCAAGCTGTTTGGATATTTAGGATACTTTATCCGGGCTCTGTAGATAACTCAGAGCATTTAAATCTGTCTTAAGAACTCCTGCCAATCCTTTTCCGATTTCCAGCAGCTGATGTTTTGTTGTTAGTGTTGTTGAGCTCTGTTTCAAATCTTTCTCTATACAAAATTTAATATTTTTCTCTTTTGCTCCATCCCCATCCCTCCCTCTCTTTACCTTAACACGCGTATAGAAACCTACCACTTGAATACCAACGAATTGGTTTTGGAAACCGGTGTTCGCGGTGAACCCACTCCCACTATTCAATGGCTCAAGGATAATATCGATATTGAGGAAGGTGGTCGCATTCACAAGTTCCATCATGCCGATGGCACACTGGAATTGGTAATCGATTGCCCGAATCTCAAGGATAAGGGTAAATATATTGTACGGGCTGAAAATAGTGCCGGCAAGGCAGAAATTACCCACTTGGTGGCCTTTGAGGGTAAAGAACATCACATTGCCGACAACATTCATGGTGTCTTCCATGCCGACAAGAGTTTGTTGAGACCCAAACAAGTAGAGGAGGAGAAACCCAAGGCACCTGCAGCAGCAGCAGAAAGCGACAGCGAAACTGATAGCAAGGGCAAGAAACGTGTACGCAAACCCAAAAAGGATGATGAATCGGAGGCGGAGGCTGCATCTGCTTCAATCTATGTTTCAGATGCCGCTTCGGAGACGGGTTCGCTTAAGAAACGTGAAAAGGTCATTGGTATCTATTTCCCAACTACCATGAAAGATCGTGTTGTGGCCGAGGGTTCCAAGGTTAAGATTTCCTGTTTCTTGGAGTCAAAGGAACCCCAAGTCAAGTGGTTTAAGAACGGTGAACCTTTGCAGAATTCACCCAAGTGTCGCGGCCGTTACAATGAGGGTATGTGTATTTTGGAAATTCCCTCGGCCACATTGGAAGATGCGGGCGAATATAAGTGTTGGGCCCGTGATGAGACCGGCGAGGCTTCCACCTCCTGTCGCCTGGAGGTGTACTCTGATCCCGGTTCTGGCGACACTCCACCCACCTTCACACGCAACATTAAGGATACCTATCATGGCAAGTTGCATGAACTGCAATTGGATGTCCATGTGAGGGGTTTGCCCACTCCCACCGTTAGCTGGGTTAAGGATGGCGTGGCCATTGAACCCAATGAAAAATATCAGACAACAGAACATGAAGATGGTACCTGTGAGCTGTTCATTATGGATCCCACTCCGGCTGACAGTGGCAAATATGTTTGCCAGGCTGAAAATCGTGAAGGTACCGCCGAAATCTCCCACATGGTTACAGTGAAGGCCAAGGTACGCAGGCCGGTATCTCCCGGACGTGATAGGCCACCAGTTAAGCCATTGGCTGAGGAGACCGAAGAGGAAAAAGCAGCCAGAAAGAAGAAACGTGACGAAGATGAGGAGAGCAGTGGAGGTGGTCGCAGACACGGCGGTGCTCCTCCACCAGATCTTAAGAAATTCTTGTACTTTAGAAACTTCCTGTCAAATCGTACCGTCAAGGCAGGCACCAATGTCAAATGGATGGTGGCCATTGATGGCCCCGATCCAACGGCTCGTTGGTTCCACGAAGACCAGCCGATTGCCTTTGGACCCAAGAGTAAGCTGTCGATGCAAGATGGTATTGCTTGGTTGAATTTGATTGATGTTACCGAGGAACAAAGCGGTACCTATACCCTGAAGGTAAAGGGCTCGGAAAATGAAATTGTTTCATCGTGCAGTTTGTTTGTCTATTCCCCGGGCAAAGAAGAGGTAAATGCTCCCGTTTTTACCAAGGGCATTAAAGGTAGGTGGCATAGAAATAGAATAGAAAAGTCTTGAGTGTCCGTCCCCCTCTCTGTGAGTGGAGTGTGTGATCTGTCTTTAAGGTATGTACGCTCTTTCTAGAAGCTTTCATAACCCTTAAAACGCTTTCATTAGACCTAAAAATTATCTCACGTTGTTTGTCTCATTTTCATTTTGGCACTCATTGTGTGTTTCTCTCTCTTTGTTTTTGTTTGTTTGTTCTCCCGCTCTCTCTCACAGATGCATATCATTCTCATGAAAATCGCCTTACATTGGAATGCAAGGTTTCGGGTAATCCCAAACCTTTGGTGTATTGGCAAAAGGACAATACAAGACTAGAGGCGGAGAGTAAAAAGTATAAATACGCTGATCTTGCGGAGGGTGTAACCCAATTGATTATTGAGAGTCCTGAGCCAGCGGATACTGGCCTCTATACCTGCTATGCTGAGAGTGAAAGTGGCCAAATGAAAATCAGTAAATTTGTGGATGTAAGCGATTACAAAACCAAACCCGCTGAAACGATGATGAGAGTGGCGGCCCCCAAAGAACCAGGTGAGGTGGCAATGTTGGAGAAATCCGACAAAACTGTGGAAGAGGAACGTGAAGAACGCCAAGAGAGGAAATTACGCAGCATGGATGCCAAATTTAAATTGACAGTTGAAACTCCCATGAAACCCATGGTCATGGCCTCGGGTACCAAGGCCCAGCTGATTTGTTATGTCAGTGGCTTTATAGAGGATGTCTATTGGCTAAGGGGCTCCGAACGTGTTACCAAGGATTCACGTCACAAAATCTACAATATCAATGGAGCTTTGAGTTTGGAGATCTATGATGCCCGTCCCGATGATACGGCCCAGTATAAGTGTGTGGTTAAAAACAGCCGCAATTCGGTGGAATGTCTCTGCGATTTGACCATTTATGATAGTTTAAGGGATCAGTTGCCCTCTAGTTTCTGTAGTCCGGTAACAGGTAAGATTGAAAAAGATAGGGAGGAGGAGGAGTATGAGGACTCCTACTGCGGAGATCATAACCTCAATCATAATTTTGTTTTGTTAATTAAATCTAGCCACCTTTGATGCCGATCGCTGTGAAATCATCTTGTCGTGTATGCTGCATGGACGGCCCAACGTCACCTGGATTCGGGACGATCACACAATTTCGAATAACCGCTATAGGGTCCTGGAAGAATTGGGTGGCATTAGCAAGCTAATTATACGCAATCCCATACCCTCAGATTGTGGTACCTTCTCATGTTTTGCCGAGACCAATGAACGCATTGAGGCCATAACCAAGGTCATCAAAATTACGGATTTGAAACAGCTAATGGCAGCGGCGGCAGCAGCAGAAGATGAAATGAATGGTTTCGGTGGTGCCAACAAACCTTATGTACAACAACAACAACCTCTAAGAGACGAGGAGGAAGATCAATACGGAGAAGGTCCGTTCTCCGGACGCAAATCATTGGGCAGAAGTATAGCATCAGGTCGTAAACCCCTTTTCAGTTCTTTGCTACACGATCGCACCATAACCGAAGGTGGCAACTTACGTTTAAGCTGCAGTGTTGTCTATGATGGCCAAACTACCATTGAATGGACCAAAAATGGCCGTGCCCTACCCAATGACACGCGCTACCACACCACATTCCATAATGGAGAAGCTATTTTGGAAATTTATGGCACCGAAGAACGTGACAGTGGTCAATATATGTGTCGTGCCTTTAATGATTATGGCGATTCGGTGTCACAAAGTAACATAAGAATCTATAAACCCTATGCGGATGCGCCACAACCAGCAACGTTTGTACAATCGATAAGAGGTATTTATGCGACAACAACAATTTCCTATAACAATTTTTTAGGTTATCAAAAAAAGAGTAAATCGAACGAAATTCAATCATACATTGCATCAGGATCGAATCGAAATCAATTCACATAGAGTACACAAACACACTCATGTTTTGTGATGTTGTAGTTGTATGTACACATGTATGAGGCAATGTCATGTTGTTTTTTCGTCCACTGTGCAATTTTATATGTGTCAAGATTTTTTTTATAATTATAACTAAATTTTTGGTGTGGCTACTAGGGAGCAGAAAAAATTAATTTTAAGAATTTATGACTGCACACACAAAACAAAAAATAATTAAATGTAAAATGTAAAATATAAACTATAAAATATTAAACATAAAACATAAAATATAAAATATAAAATATAAACTATAAAATATAAAATATAAAATATAAAATATAAAATATAAAATATAAAATATAAAATATAAAATATTTTTTTTTTTTTTTTTTTTAATTTCTCTTTATTTGCAATCTATTAAATAATATTAAGCAAATGAAATAACATTTTACAATAAAAATGACAGAAATAACTGATGATCCTATTCTTTCTTTAGAATAGGATAACTATACATATATATTCCAATATAGAGATGATAAGTGGGGGTTTAATGCCGGAATGGTAAATCTAGGACATGACATCTTTTGAGTCGTCTTACAGTATCACTTTCGTCCAGTAATGTAATTGCCAATACATTCGTGTGGTTGCTTAATCTTTCCAAATATTTGGTACTGAAGTTTTTGATTTCTGATTCTACGAAAGGAATGCCAAGATCATTGTGTATAGTTTTATTGGTAACATACCATTCAGCGCCCGTAATGCTTCGTAGGATTTTTGATTGTACTGTTTGAATCATTTTTATATTCGATTTGCTACAGGTACCCCAAAGGTGTATCCCGTAGGTCCAAATAGGCTTAATTATTGATTTATATAGCATAACCTTATTCTCCAAACTTAACTCGGATTTCGCACCAAGAAGCCAGTACATCTTTTTAAATTTCATATTTATCTGATTTTTCTTGGCTTTCAAATGCTCTTTCCATAACAATTTTCTATCCAAATGTATGCCTAAGTATTTGACGGATAAACAATGTGGTATTATCGAACCATTTAAATTAACGTCAGGACAATCTCCATGTCTGAGTGCAAAAGTAATATGAGATGATTTTTGAGTGTTAATTGTTATGTTCCAAGCAATTAACCATTCCCATAACATGTCTAACTGCCTTTGGATTATCCGTGAAGCCTCAATTTTACATTCATTAGAGTATAGAAAAGCAGTGTCGTCTGCATATGTTGCCACAGTTACCCCTTCAATACAGGGCATATCATAAGTAAATATAGTGTATAGAATAGGACCTAATACACTTCCCTGGGGTATGCCAGCGTGAATATTATAAATTCGCGACTGTTTATCATTTACTTTGACATAGAAGCTTCTTTCATGAAGATACGATTTAAAAAATATGTAGTAAGGCGCAGGAAGTATTTTCTTTAACTTATAAAGTAAGCCCAAATGCCAGACTTTGTCAAATGCTTGTTGCACGTCCAGAAATACAGCTGAGCAATACATTTTCCGCTCTAGAGCATTAGCTATAACATTTACGATTCTGTGACATTGTTCCGGAGTTCCATGTTTATGTCGAAATCCAAATTGGTGTTCCGGAATAATATTATATCTCTCCAAAATAGGCAGTAGCCTTTGTACAAATAGCCTCTCAAATATTTTAGAAAATGTAGTGAGAAGACTGATTGGCCTATATGATGAAACTCGGTTTTCTGGCTTATTTGGCTTGGGTACCATAACAATTTCAGCACATTTCCATTGTGTCGGGAAATGTTGTAAGCGCAGGATAGAGTTGAATATGAATGTGAGAAATAGCACTGCTTTCCATGGGAGAGCTTTAACGACATTGGAGTTTATTTTATCATAACCTGGCGCTTTATGATTGTTTAAATGTTTTATTTCTGTAGAAACTTCTTTTGGCGTTATGTGTGGTATGGGTTTATCCATTTGACAAGCGATATCTAAGAACTGTGAAATTTTGTCTTCATTTGAAGTTAAATTGTTTGGGCGAAAGGCATCATGCAAGTGGACAGCAAAAGCAGATGCTTTTTGTTCATTACTGCGACACCAAGTGTTATTAACATCTTTAATTGGGACATTTCGTTTAGCTGGTCGTTTCAAGTATTTGGTTGCGTTCCATAGTTTATAGTCTGCATCAGTGGAAGTAGGATTGAGTTTGCGTAGGTAGGAAGATATTTCTTCGTTTTTATAAATTCGGATTTGTTCAGAGAGATGTTTTGTTGCTGCATTCAGATTTCGTTTATCAACAGGATTTCGACTATTTTTCCAAATTCTACGCAGTCTCCTTTTGTTTGTTATTAAGTTTCTTATTTCTGCTGAAACTCTGACATAATCACCATTTGGTACATAATCATTTGGTTTTGGGGTAGACATCGAAGCAGATTCACAAATTTCCCGATTAAGCATTTCAATAGCATCGTCTAAGTCATCTCCTGTGTTAATACGTAAGTTAAGATCAATTTTGTTTTGTAATAATTGACCAAACAGCTTTAGATCAGTTTTGCCAGAAATCAATGCGGATTTTTTTGGGATTAAATGGACTGATGTTCTGTAATTTATTATTAAAGTCGAGTGGTCTGAATTTAACTCATCGTCATTTATTATATCCATTTTATTTTCTGGTATTCCACTGTACACAACAAAATCCAATAAATCGGGTATTTTATTTGGATCAGAAGGCCAGTATGTGGGTCTGCCACCGGAAATATAAAATATAAAATATAAAATATAAAATATAAAATATAAAATATAAAATATAAAATATAAAATATAAAATATAAAATATAAAATATAAAATATAAAATATAAAATATAAAATATAAAATATAAAATATAAAATATAAAATATAAAATATAAAATATAAAATATAAAATATAAAATATAAAATATAAAATATAAAATATAAAATATAAAATATAAAATATAAAATATAAAATATAAAATATAAAATATAAAATATAAAATATAAAATATAAAATATAAAATATAAAATATAAAATATAAAATATAAAATATAAAATATAAAATATAAAATATAAAATATAAAATATAAAATATAAAATATAAAATATAAAATATAAAATATAAAATATAAAATATAAAATATAAAATATAAAATATAAAATATAAAATATAAAATATAAAATATAAAATATAAAATATAAAATATAAAATATAAAATATAAAATATAAAATATAAAATATAAAATATAAAATATAAAATATAAAATATAAAATATAAAATATAAAATATAAAATATAAAATATAAAATATAAAATATAAAATATAAAATATAAAATATAAAATATAAAATATAAAATATAAAATATAAAATATAAAATATAAAATATAAAATATAAAATATAAAATATAAAATATAAAATATAAAATATAAAATATAAAATATAAAATATAAAATATAAAATATAAAATATAAAATATAAAATATAAAATATAAAATATAAAATATAAAATATAAAATATAAAATATAAAATATAAAATATAAAATATAAAATATAAAATATAAAATATAAAATATAAAATATAAAATATAAAATATAAAATATAAAATATAAAATATAAAATATAAAATATAAAATATAAAATATAAAATATAAAATATAAAATATAAAATATAAAATATAAAATATAAAATATAAAATATAAAATATAAAATATAAAATATAAAATATAAAATATAAAATATAAAATATAAAATATAAAATATAAAATATAAAATATAAAATATAAAATATAAAATATAAAATATAAAATATAAAATATAAAATATAAAATATAAAATATAAAATATAAAATATAAAATATAAAATATAAAATATAAAATATAAAATATAAAATATAAAATATAAAATATAAAATATAAAATATAAAATATAAAATATAAAATATAAAATATAAAATATAAAATATAAAATATAAAATATAAAATATAAAATATAAAATATAAAATATAAAATATAAAATATAAAATATAAAATATAAAATATAAAATATAAAATATAAAATATAAAATATAAAATATAAAATATAAAATATAAAATATAAAATATAAAATATAAAATATAAAATATAAAATATAAAATATAAAATATAAAATATAAAATATAAAATATAAAATATAAAATATAAAATATAAAATATAAAATATAAAATATAAAATATAAAATATAAAATATAAAATATAAAATATAAAATATAAAATATAAAATATAAAATATAAAATATAAAATATAAAATATAAAATATAAAATATAAAATATAAAATATAAAATATAAAATATAAAATATAAAATATAAAATATAAAATATAAAATATAAAATATAAAATATAAAATATAAAATATAAAATATAAAATATAAAATATAAAATATAAAATATAAAATATAAAATATAAAATATAAAATATAAAATATAAAATATAAAATATAAAATATAAAATATAAAATATAAAATATAAAATATAAAATATAAAATATAAAATATAAAATATAAAATATAAAATATAAAATATAAAATATAAAATATAAAATATAAAATATAAAATATAAAATATAAAATATAAAATATAAAATATAAAATATAAAATATAAAATATAAAATATAAAATATAAAATATAAAATATAAAATATAAAATATAAAATATAAAATATAAAATATAAAATATAAAATATAAAATATAAAATATAAAATATAAAATATAAAATATAAAATATAAAATATAAAATATAAAATATAAAATATAAAATATAAAATATAAAATATAAAATATAAAATATAAAATATAAAATATAAAATATAAAATATAAAATATAAAATATAAAATATAAAATATAAAATATAAAATATAAAATATAAAATATAAAATATAAAATATAAAATATAAAATATAAAATATAAAATATAAAATATAAAATATAAAATATAAAATATAAAATATAAAATATAAAATATAAAATATAAAATATAAAATATAAAATATAAAATATAAAATATAAAATATAAAATATAAAATATAAAATATAAAATATAAAATATAAAATATAAAATATAAAATATAAAATATAAAATATAAAATATAAAATATAAAATATAAAATATAAAATATAAAATATAAAATATAAAATATAAAATATAAAATATAAAATATAAAATATAAAATATAAAATATAAAATATAAAATATAAAATATAAAATATAAAATATAAAATATAAAATATAAAATATAAAATATAAAATATAAAATATAAAATATAAAATATAAAATATAAAATATAAAATATAAAATATAAAATATAAAATATAAAATATAAAATATAAAATATAAAATATAAAATATAAAATATAAAATATAAAATATAAAATATAAAATATAAAATATAAAATATAAAATATAAAATATAAAATATAAAATATAAAATATAAAATATAAAATATAAAATATAAAATATAAAATATAAAATATAAAATATAAAATATAAAATATAAAATATAAAATATAAAATATAAAATATAAAATATAAAATATAAAATATAAAATATAAAATATAAAATATAAAATATAAAATATAAAATATAAAATATAAAATATAAAATATAAAATATAAAATATAAAATATAAAATATAAAATATAAAATATAAAATATAAAATATAAAATATAAAATATAAAATATAAAATATAAAATATAAAATATAAAATATAAAATATAAAATATAAAATATAAAATATAAAATATAAAATATAAAATATAAAATATAAAATATAAAATATAAAATATAAAATATAAAATATAAAATATAAAATATAAAATATAAAATATAAAATATAAAATATAAAATATAAAATATAAAATATAAAATATAAAATATAAAATATAAAATATAAAATATAAAATATAAAATATAAAATATAAAATATAAAATATAAAATATAAAATATAAAATATAAAATATAAAATATAAAATATAAAATATAAAATATAAAATATAAAATATAAAATATAAAATATAAAATATAAAATATAAAATATAAAATATAAAATATAAAATATAAAATATAAAATATAAAATATAAAATATAAAATATAAAATATAAAATATAAAATATAAAATATAAAATATAAAATATAAAATATAAAATATAAAATATAAAATATAAAATATAAAATATAAAATATAAAATATAAAATATAAAATATAAAATATAAAATATAAAATATAAAATATAAAATATAAAATATAAAATATAAAATATAAAATATAAAATATAAAATATAAAATATAAAATATAAAATATAAAATATAAAATATAAAATATAAAATATAAAATATAAAATATAAAATATAAAATATAAAATATAAAATATAAAATATAAAATATAAAATATAAAATATAAAATATAAAATATAAAATATAAAATATAAAATATAAAATATAAAATATAAAATATAAAATATAAAATATAAAATATAAAATATAAAATATAAAATATAAAATATAAAATATAAAATATAAAATATAAAATATAAAATATAAAATATAAAATATAAAATATAAAATATAAAATATAAAATATAAAATATAAAATATAAAATATAAAATATAAAATATAAAATATAAAATATAAAATATAAAATATAAAATATAAAATATAAAATATAAAATATAAAATATAAAATATAAAATATAAAATATAAAATATAAAATATAAAATATAAAATATAAAATATAAAATATAAAATATAAAATATAAAATATAAAATATAAAATATAAAATATAAAATATAAAATATAAAATATAAAATATAAAATATAAAATATAAAATATAAAATATAAAATATAAAATATAAAATATAAAATATAAAATATAAAATATAAAATATAAAATATAAAATATAAAATATAAAATATAAAATATAAAATATAAAATATAAAATATAAAATATAAAATATAAAATATAAAATATAAAATATAAAATATAAAATATAAAATATAAAATATAAAATATAAAATATAAAATATAAAATATAAAATATAAAATATAAAATATAAAATATAAAATATAAAATATAAAATATAAAATATAAAATATAAAATATAAAATATAAAATATAAAATATAAAATATAAAATATAAAATATAAAATATAAAATATAAAATATAAAATATAAAATATAAAATATAAAATATAAAATATAAAATATAAAATATAAAATATAAAATATAAAATATAAAATATAAAATATAAAATATAAAATATAAAATATAAAATATAAAATATAAAATATAAAATATAAAATATAAAATATAAAATATAAAATATAAAATATAAAATATAAAATATAAAATATAAAATATAAAATATAAAATATAAAATATAAAATATAAAATATAAAATATAAAATATAAAATATAAAATATAAAATATAAAATATAAAATATAAAATATAAAATATAAAATATAAAATATAAAATATAAAATATAAAATATAAAATATAAAATATAAAATATAAAATATAAAATATAAAATATAAAATATAAAATATAAAATATAAAATATAAAATATAAAATATAAAATATAAAATATAAAATATAAAATATAAAATATAAAATATAAAATATAAAATATAAAATATAAAATATAAAATATAAAATATAAAATATAAAATATAAAATATAAAATATAAAATATAAAATATAAAATATAAAATATAAAATATAAAATATAAAATATAAAATATAAAATATAAAATATAAAATATAAAATATAAAATATAAAATATAAAATATAAAATATAAAATATAAAATATAAAATATAAAATATAAAATATAAAATATAAAATATAAAATATAAAATATAAAATATAAAATATAAAATATAAAATATAAAATATAAAATATAAAATATAAAATATAAAATATAAAATATAAAATATAAAATATAAAATATAAAATATAAAATATAAAATATAAAATATAAAATATAAAATATAAAATATAAAATATAAAATATAAAATATAAAATATAAAATATAAAATATAAAATATAAAATATAAAATATAAAATATAAAATATAAAATATAAAATATAAAATATAAAATATAAAATATAAAATATAAAATATAAAATATAAAATATAAAATATAAAATATAAAATATAAAATATAAAATATAAAATATAAAATATAAAATATAAAATATAAAATATAAAATATAAAATATAAAATATAAAATATAAAATATAAAATATAAAATATAAAATATAAAATATAAAATATAAAATATAAAATATAAAATATAAAATATAAAATATAAAATATAAAATATAAAATATAAAATATAAAATATAAAATATAAAATATAAAATATAAAATATAAAATATAAAATATAAAATATAAAATATAAAATATAAAATATAAAATATAAAATATAAAATATAAAATATAAAATATAAAATATAAAATATAAAATATAAAATATAAAATATAAAATATAAAATATAAAATATAAAATATAAAATATAAAATATAAAATATAAAATATAAAATATAAAATATAAAATATAAAATATAAAATATAAAATATAAAATATAAAATATAAAATATAAAATATAAAATATAAAATATAAAATATAAAATATAAAATATAAAATATAAAATATAAAATATAAAATATAAAATATAAAATATAAAATATAAAATATAAAATATAAAATATAAAATATAAAATATAAAATATAAAATATAAAATATAAAATATAAAATATAAAATATAAAATATAAAATATAAAATATAAAATATAAAATATAAAATATAAAATATAAAATATAAAATATAAAATATAAAATATAAAATATAAAATATAAAATATAAAATATAAAATATAAAATATAAAATATAAAATATAAAATATAAAATATAAAATATAAAATATAAAATATAAAATATAAAATATAAAATATAAAATATAAAATATAAAATATAAAATATAAAATATAAAATATAAAAGCTCGATTAAAAAAATTAAAAAAGTAATACTAAAAATTATCTTCGCCTAAGAAGGCAAAATTTTCCCATCTTAGCCACACCAAAAAAATCGGTTCGGAATCTCAAATTATATCTATAGCTAATAATGTTCTTTCTTTAATTCCCCTCCCTGTCATCACCATGCAGACACTTATTCTCTGACAGAAAATGAGTTGGTTTTGGAGTGCCGCGTACGTGGTAAACCACGTCCCGAGGTGCAATGGCTGAAGGGTACCGAAATCTTAATACCCGGTGAGAAATATACCCAAATCGATTCCGAAGATGGCTATTCAAAATTGATTATACACAATCCAACGGAAAAGGATGGTGGTCTCTATGGTTGCTTGGGACGCAATGAAGCCGCCGAAGTTAAGATAACCCATCAAGTCGACTTTAGAGGACGTGAAAAGTACGCATTGGAACAGACATTAGGTTTCTATCATCGTGATCCGAACAAGCCACATTTGGTTACACCTCTGGGTAATCAAGTGGTGTGCGGTGGTGGTACCATTGCCATAACGGCTGAATTTATGCAAACAGCATCACCCATTGAGGTGCAATGGTTCCGTAAACGTGAACCCTTGGCCGGTCAACCGGGTGTTAAGACATTCTACGAACGTGGTGCTTATACACTGGCCATTATGAATGCCGGTCCCGAACATGAGGGTAGCTATACATGCCGAGCTAAAAATGCCTACGGTCACATTGAATCACATGCCACCGTTGATGTGGCAATTGGTGTAGAGAAGACGGAAAGACCACCGTTGTTCTTGTCAAGACCTGAGACGGAGATGAAGATTGCTGTGGGTGATCCCTTCTCGCTGTCGTTTAGAATTGCTGGAGATCCAAAACCAAAGTGTAAGTTGTAATTCAAGAGGGGGCCACATGTTTAAGGGAGTAATAATATCTTTTGTTGTTTTTTTCAGTGACCTTCTTGAAGGGCACCAAAGACATCACCAAATCCGAACGTGTTAGCAAAGAAGTTTCCGATGATTACACCCGTTTCACTGTACAAAAAGCACAAATCGCCGATTCGGGCACCTACTTTGTGGTAGCCCGCAACAACAATGGCACAGACAGAATATTTGTAACAGTTGAGGTAAGTTGAGGAAGTCAAGGAGCAGAGTGTTGTAGAAAAAAAAGTGTCACAAGTGTATACTTAGTGGTGTCCCCTTTTGGTAAATGTGCTTTGTCCTGAATGTCATTTGAAGAACCTATCAAATGAATAAAATTTTGGTTATTTTGCTTCTCTCTTTCCTTTTTTTATAGATTAAGACACCCAAAAAGAAAGAATAAGCCCTGTGCTGCTTCAATTCTAATTTGCTTTAGTTGTGGTCCCATAACAAATAAAAAATCTATGCGTAGCTTATATTAATCAGACCCTGAACTTGCCATCATTACATTATAATTTTATCTCCGCTTTGATTTAAAGTTTTATTTATTTTATTTTCTAATTTTCATTAAACTATATTTCTTATACAATAACATAATAATTGAAATTTAATTATTAATTAATTACTTACACAATACATATAAACATATATAGTTATTTATATATAAACGAGAAAAAAACAAGAGAAAAATAATATTTTTATTATTATTGTTGTTAAAACAAAAATAATCACGAATTCTATTTACCATCCTCCCCCCATCTACTTTTGCACCTGTACTATCAAAAATTACAACAACAACTACAACGTCTACTACAACAATTGTAGGTCATGCCTAGAGCCCGTTCTGAAACTCCATCAGCGCCTCGCTGGGGCTTGCCATTAGAGAGTTATCCCGATGTTTCATATTTCAAAGGTAAGTTTTAAAGAAAATTGTTTGTTGTTGTTTTTACAAACTGTTGTTGTGAAATGTAAATTTGTAATGGTGAGTGTGTGTGTGTATTTTATAATACATCCCAGCAAAATAATCATTACAAAACCTCATGTTAACCCATTATTTTAAAAAGGGCATGTCGCTCGATATAAGCATTTACTTTTTGGCCACTTAAATAAGTAGTTACTTATTTAACTACTTATTTATGTGGCCAAAAAATAACTATTTATTTCGAAATTGTCGTTAAAATGGGTAAGTTGTGGGTTTTGTAATAAGTGTGCATCGACAAGGTGAGAAACAATATGAATTTGACCACAACTCCTTCCAAAGTAAGCCGTTAAATATTTTCCACGAGTGTTCCACTATATGTAGGTGAAGTTGTGCCAGAAAGGTTATGATCAAAAAATTTCCCCTTCGATCTGAGGAGGAGACTAGCCAACGCAATCGTTGCATCTCGATACGTTTAACTATATTCATGTCTTTGTATAGCTTATATAGCTCGTGGTTCATACGACGTCGATATTCACCGTCAACGCAAATCGGCCCGTAGATCTTTCGAAGAATTTTCCTCTCAAACATACCAAGCACTGCCTTATCTGCTTGCGCAAGTACCCATGCTTCGGAGCCATACATTAGCACGGGTAGTATCAGCATTTTGTATCGTGTTATTTTTGTTGGACGAGTTGTGGGTTTGTTTTTGAAGTGCTTACTTAAGCCAAAGTAGCATCTGTTGGCCAATACAATTATTCTTTTTATTTCACAACTGATGTCGTTTGTTTTGTTTACGGCGGTGCCGAGGTATACGAAGTCTTTTACTACCTCAAAATTATAGGAACCACCTTCCACAGTTGGTCCGAGCTCTACCATCAATTTGGTCTTTTCGCCGTTTACAGCCAGACCCACTTTCGCAGATTCTGCTTCGACCTTCCTAAAGGTATCAGTTACCTCCTTTACTGATCAGCATAGGCAAGTAACATGTGGCTATTGGTGTAAATTGTGCCATTTCTTTTGACATTTGCATCTCGTATTACCTTTTCGAGCAAAATGTTGAAAAGATCACACGAAAGGCTGTCTCCTTGTCTGAAACCTCTTTTGGTACAAAATTCTTCGGAGAGGTTCTTTCCAATTTTAACTGAGGACCTAGTATCAGTTAAAGTCAACTTACAATGTCGGATGAGCTTTGCGGGGATACCAAATTCAGACATTGCGTGGAATACCCTTGATCGGAGGGGACTGTCGAAGGCTGCTTTATAATCGACAAAGAGGTGGTAGGTGTCGATCTGCATCTCTTGGGTCTTCTCTAGGATTTGCCGCAGGGTAAATATCTGGTCAATGGTGGACTTGCCAGGTCTAAAGCCACATTGGTATGGTCCAATTATTTCGTTGACCATTGGCTTTAGTCGTTCGCACAATACCCTGACACTATCTTATAGACAATAGGGAGAAGACTTATGCCCCTATAGTTTGAGCATACAGTCTTATCTCCTTTCTTGTGGACGGGACATAGGATGCTCAGGTTCCAATCGTCGGGTACGCGTTCTTCCTGCCAGATGGTGCTAACTAGCTGATGCATATACCTTATCAGCGCGTCGCCTCCGGTTTTAAACAGCTCGGCTGGTAAGCCATCGGCTCCTGCTGCTTTATTATTCTTCAGCCGGTTGATTGCTGTTTTTACCTCATCTTGGCCGGGCGGTATACATTCTATACCATCTTCTGGGATTGGATCTGTGGTATCATCATCATATCATACTATTGGATACCAGCAGATTGGGAAAATGTTCCTTCCATATCCTGAGCACGCTCTCTGTATATGTTACCAGATTACCTTGCTGGTCTCTACAAGAGGATGTGCCTGTGCCAAAGCCATCTGTTTGATGTTTCCTGGGTAGAATTTTCGGACTTCATTCTGGCTCCTGTACATCTCGATTTTTTCACACTCCCGCTTTTCCATTTCTCTCTTTTTCTTGCGGAAAAGACGTTTCTCTTTTCTCCCGATATCTCTCTTGTGCGCTACGCGTTGCTAATGATTGTAAAGTTGCTCTATATGCCGCATTTTTCTCTTCGGTAGTAGCACGACACTCCTGGTCATACCATGAATTCCTTTGTGGAGGTCTCTGGAAACCAAGTATGGATTTTGCGGCTGTTTGCATGGAGTGGGCAATATTTTGCCATTGTGTTGTTATGTTAACGGGACAAGGAGTGCTCTCATTAAGCAATTGGGCTAGTTGAGTGGAATATGCTGTGGCTATCTGTTGTGTTTGCAGCCTATCTATGTCCAATTTCCGCGTTGTGTCTGTTCGTGCTTTATTTGCAACATTTAGACGGGTACGTACCTTTGCTGCAACAAGGTAGTGGTCTGAATCAATGTTTGTGCCTCGGATCGATCGATCGTACATCCAACACGCTCGATGAATGTCTTCCATCTATCACAACATGATCAATTTGATTACTTGTTCTTTGATCTGGAGACAGCCAGGTGCCCTTATGAATATCGAGATGATTAAATCTGGTACTGCTAACTACCATGTTTTTTGCAGCTGCAAAGTCTATCAGCCTCATACCATTGTCAGATGTTTCACTGTGGAGACTGAATTTCCCGTTCCAATCTTGGCATTAAAATCGCCTAGAATGATTTTAATGTCATAGGCAGGGCAACGGTCATATGCTTCTTCTAAGCGCTCGTAAAATATATCTTTGGTCTGTTCGTCCTTTTCTTCAGTGGGAGCATGAACGCAAATAAAGATGATGTTGAAGAATTTAGCTTTTATTCGAATTGCAGCAAGTCTTTCATTCACTGGGGTGAAGCTGGATACCAGATGTTTTAGCCTCCGAGTAAATACGAATCCGCAACAAAACTTATGCTTTACGTCATGGCAGCTATAATACAGTGCGTCACCTTTAGGTGTTGTTGTGACGCCTTTTCCAATCCATCGTATTTCCGGTAAGACAGTAATATCGGCCTTGTACTTTTCAAGTACGTCTGCCAATGCGAAGACTGCAACTTCTCTATAAAGAGTGCGAACATTCCAGGTGCAGATTCGCAAATCATGGTCCTTAAAACGTTTGCGGGGTTCGTCAACTTTAGAGGGGGTTGTTTTTCTTTTCTTTCGTTTTTTCATAGTACACTGTTTTTTCTAGGGGAGGGTTACTAACCGACGCCCAAACCCAAGTTTTTAAAGTTGTTATGGGTGAACGCGCGGCACATGTTAGCTCACTACCTTTAACGGGTGTTAAAGGCAGTTCCCCAGGTAACACGACGGGGAGGTCAGTGTCCACTTGAGATGAAAGAGGGACCAAGATAAATCCTGGGCTTTGCCATGTTAAAACCGGTCAGGACCGTTCCTTGGTATCTTCCATCCCCTACGTCACTGTGAGATATTCTTGCTCAGTAAGCAGCAACATAACTCCTATCGCAGTAGTTCTGTAGGAGCCTATGACCAGAACAGCTTCGGAACTGTTGCCTACATCCATTACATCTGACCGATTTTGTCATGTGGTGGATGCGGATTTGGTATTTTGTGGACATTTTAGACGTTTTCTTGAAAAAAGAGAACAAAAACTTCTTTCTAATAACCCGCATGAGGGTAATTGTATTAGTAAAAATGTTTCTCTATTGTTGTCAGTAATATTGCCTGGATGGCAACGTGGTGCTACCCGTCATAAAAAGGAACGATATTGCTTTTGGTGAGAAACAGTTCAGATTTGGATATAGCTCCCATGTACATATGTTCGCCAGATTTGAGGTATTTGCTGCACCAAAACACGCAATTTCTGTCCAATTTTGATACAATTGGGAAAATGTCACCGAATTTGGACTAGAAATAAGCTTGCGAAATAATATTGGTATTTGTTCAAAATTGCCCGCAAACATATCCTTCAGCGTAACCCTTTGAGATTTATGTATTTGACGCACCGAATTGGTTTAAAATAAAAATTCGTAAAATTATATTGGTGGTGTATAGTCTGTCTCGTCCGACTGTGATCCTTTCCCAACTGGTTTTGTGTTGTGCATTGAATCTTCGCTTCTTGAGAACCCAAAAATTAAAAAACTAATCTTTAAACAAGTTATTATTCGTTAAACGTGTTCCGTGTCTTGGTTCATGTCGTTGAGTTGTCCTGGTGATGTCATCAATGTGTGTTATTACCCAAACTAGATGAGTTCCCCATTCACTCATTTTCTATTTTCTCAAATTCTCTTCTCTTTCAGATACAACAAAAATTTATATACTAATATTTTCCAAAAAAAAAAAACGAAAGAAAGAAAACCAAAAAACAAACGATAAAAATAAAGTCATCTGCAAAAGACTATTAACAAAAAACAAAAAAAAAAAACAAAAAGCTCCAAAGCTCAACAAGTTTAACCTTGGATTATTAAGCTGTCTCGAGAGAGACGCACAGCAAAGTAAAGCAACAACATTTGTATTTATTTTTTTATTTGATTTTTCATGGTCATTTTTGTTGTTAGAATTTTAGTTTAGAAAACAAAAATTGTTTTTCCTAGCTCACGATTATTGTATTATGAAGAGAACGTGATTTAAACTTTATTTCATTTTTTCCCATATACTTTTTAATTTATTTTCCAAAAAACGTATTTCCAAAATGGATTATATCACTCTAATCCAGGTTTACATTTACGTATTGTTGCATAAAAGCAACAAAAACAAAAAATTACACACACACTTGTACACCAATAGAGATACAAAAACTCACACGCACACAACAGATAATAAATATACTTAAAAAAGAAAAAGAAAGAAAAACTAAAATAAAAAAATGTTTCTCCGGGGAAAAAGAAAGAAAAAACAACAACAATGTAGTTTTATTTATTTCAATTTGTTGTTATATTTGTTTGTTTCATATTCATTCATTCACATTCTTCTTCCTTGACCTTTTTTCTCCCTGCCTTAGATCCACCGGCTGCCATTACCACCGAACCATTGCTGGTTGATTCTGGGCCCACCCACATTTCCTTGTCTTGGGGCAAACCCCCCTATTACAACAATTCGGCTCCTGTCATTGCCTACAAAGTTGAGGCCTGGATTGTGGGCCATGAGGGTGGTGCCATATGGAAAGAGATGGGTCTGACACCCATCAACTCCTTTGATGCCTTTAATCTCAAACCCAATGTGGAGTATCATTTCCGTGTTACACCCAAAAATCGTTATGGCTGGGGCCCTTCGGTCCAAACCTCGAAGCCATTGCAGGTGGGAGGTGTGGAATGTTTGCCAGAATTTACCATGATCCTGCCGGGCCAAGTTAAGGCTCTGCTACACAGAGAATTCGTTTTGGAATGTGTGGTACGTGGTAGTCCCCGTCCCGACATTGTTTGGTACAAGGACGGGCTACGCATCAGCAATGCGCTTGATAATGAACGTTTGAAGACCCGCAAAATCGGCTCCACCTGTAGCCTGACCATAAAACAGGTGCTTGAATCTGATGCTGGTCGTTATACCTGTGAAGCCACCAATTCCAAGGGTCGTGTCTCCACATTTGCCCGCCTCCAAGTGGTTTCCGATGAAAGAGTATTCGAGGCAGATAATCGACTCAAAGAAATTGTGCGCAGCGACAACATTTCCTCCAAGGGAGACTCATTGCCCATCTTCACCATGCGTCTTCGAGATCGTCGTGTTCAAGTTACCTATCCAGTACGCCTTACCTGCCAAGTGGTTGGTTATCCTCAGCCCGAAATTTCCTGGTACAAAGATGATCAACTAATCGAATGTAGCCGCCAAAGTATCATTTCCCAGGACAATCAATTCTATACTTTGGAATTGGCAAGTACCTCGCTGAATGACAGTGGCATCTATACCTGTACCGCCAAAAATGAATTGGGATCTGTGTCATGTCACTGCTCCTTGGTTGTGGACAAAGGCATTCGTGCCTATATTACACCCGAATTCTATATGCCTTTGGATCCTTTGTATATTGTCCAGGAGGGACAAGAAATACGTCTCACCGCCAAAGTGGAAGCATATCCTGCTGTTGGTGTCTCCTGGCATCGTAATGGCATTAAATTAAGACCCAGTCGTCGTTTACAGGCCACCTTGGATTCTACAGGTTTTGTCGAATTGATTATATCCGATGCCAAGCTACATGATTCGGGAGTTTATACCTGCGTGGCGTCGAATGCTGTCGGTAAGGCGGAGACAATGTGTCGTGTTGCCATAGAACCGCTGGAAGATTTAGATGCTGGACGTGATTCCCAGGCTTTGGCTCGCACCATACCCACAATAAGAACAAGTGATGATTTGCCGTAAGTAGAAAATTAAATTTTTAAATATTTTTCCTAAGAATTTTTACATAAAAATCAGTTGTAGGAAAGTGGGAAAACGAGTGAATATTTAAGGTACAGTAAGACAGGAGTTCATATAGAGTAGGGTGTCCCAAAAAATTAAAATCAAAAATTAATTGTGTGTAATGTTGTCGCATTTCTTGTCCAATCTGAACTGGCAGCGTTATTTATGTACGAAAAAGGTGAGTGGCTTATGCTGGGCGTAAACAAATGTAGAGCGTTGTGCGGTCCCAATACACTTGTTCTACGATGGAGGGGGTGGTCTGTGAGTATGACATTAACGCTGTATCTTTGTACTGCTGCCTATAACTGCATCAGTGCAAATGCTATCCACGTCTGCCTGATAAGCTTGTTGATCTGGAAGTTCTGTACGTTTGTACCTTTGAACCTCTTCCCTAGATTATGAAGATCTCTTCTGACGTGCCAGGATAGGGGGAAACCGGTCCACTAGATTGTGGCAGAGATGCACACGGCGGGTCCACTAGTGTCATGAGAAGGCACCCTATTGCCGACCAGCATTCTGGCAGTTTTGAATATTCTTCCACTGTGTACCGCTAACATTTGCATACCACATTTGCCCCGCATCTGTGGTAAGCACAGACCGGTCTTTTACTTTGTAAAATTACACTTTGTCAGCACCGCAAGTGCTGCCGCCCTGCAACTTAAAAAACTTGTTCCTACTGCTGATCTTTTCGCAAGTAGTTGTGAATTGCGCCACTTAATATTTTGGGGATTATTAGTGGTCGAAATCGGGACACACTGGTTAAAAGTAGCAAGATTAACGGCGGATATTTTCATATTTCTCAGATGGAGGAAGCGCACTGAGTCAGCGTATGCAGTTAGTTAACCTATCACATATGTCATCGACGATAGAACCCGACTCGAAGATCGTACAAGCATACGCATACATTCCGATCTCTAAGCTGTTTGACCGATCATATTTAACCCTAACCCGCTGCATGGAAGAAATACCTGCAGCACCTCAAAAATATCTGTAAGAGCCAACTTGAAGTACTCGGTCAACGGTGGCGCCCACATGCTTCCAAGAAGTTTAGGTTTTTGAGTATCAGGCTCTCTAGCTCTTCCTTGGGCTCAAAAGCAAAACAAAAAAGAAAGAACCGAAATAAAATCTAATCTCCCAGGAGGTCAGAGGCATATGCCAAATTCTCCCACAAATGCGGCAAGCTCCATATGTTTAGACAGTGTTTCAGAAACCTTTAGGTGTCCTATGCTAATCGATTAAGCAGAAAAAATATGCCGTCTAGAGCGTGGGGAATGGTAGAGCTTAAACTTGTGGAACTCTCTGTTTAACTCTACGATTTTAGACTTCTTACTTCTGAATTCCACAAACGACTAGCGTCCGTACATATAGTTGATTATCCAATGTTTCAAACACGGTTGGAGGGAAGTCTTCTCTGTCCTCGAACAGCTTGGCATGGTTGAGGGTATCGAAAGCCTTCCACTAATCAAGAGCCACCATGATTGCTTGGTCACACGGCATATTCTCCTTCAGTCCTCGCCTGATATGACGTGTAATGCTCTTTAATCCATGTTGATATTGGGCAACTGGAAAATCGCTTCCCATCATGCGGCTTAGAAGTGCCCCTAACATCTTTGCTACTAGCAACAGGAGGGAGATCGACGTGTATGTTTCGCCCCTACTGACATCGTTGCTTAAGTAGCAGGACCACACTGCCAACTTTTCAGGATTCAGGTACAATATGGGTGGCTAATACTCAACTCCGGTTTCATCCAGTTGGGCCCAACGATTTGCATGATTTCGAATGATATCTGCAATATCGCTCACCGCAACACGTGGTGGTGCCTCCTCGGCTGAGAGGGCTCTTATACGCTGTCACGACGTTGAAAGTAACTGTCGTTCTTTCACGCATTCGATAGTGATTTAACCGCTGCCCACTCTTTACTTAATTGTGTAACAATGTTGCACTGCTTCAGGTGGTCAAGCCATTTTTTCCGCTTATGTTCGCCTACTAGCCTTCAGGTTACGTACTACGAAGCTCATCACGCTCATTTGCTTGTAAATTTGGCCTGATTTTGGGTATTCACCAAGCTGGTATGATGATGTCCCGGAAAATTCTCTTAGCTAACAAAGGATCTGAGGGAATGGGTAGGTCTCTGAAGTGGTGATGTGTAAATTATCTAAACCTTGCCAATCAATTTAACCATGATTTACAAAAGTACGGCGGTCAACGGTTATGAAGTCGGCAAGTGTGTTTATAAAGACGATGATCGGAAGATGGCCTAAGCCAAGGGAAATAATGGGTTGCCAGGACACGTTATCAGATCGGGTGCCACAATGGTGATATCTGGCGAGCTGTTGCAATCTCCTCTTAGTCTTGCCCTCTGGTCATTGCTAGGACGGAATGTCAAAGCTGATGGTGAGCAGTGAAGTCCCCTAGCACCTGACGGTTATTGCGAACTAATGTCGAACATATAACGCAAGACACAGCTATTCATAGGCGCTACGTACACTAACTCTACCTTGGCAGGTCCACACTTTACTGCAAATCCAATACATTCCATGTATGGGTTACTAGAGTCAAGCTCAAGCGAGATAGAACTGTACTGGACAGACTGGTGATGTTTAAGGAAAGCAAGTCCGCTTCTCGTACGATCCTTCCGCAAAATGTAGTAACCATCGCAACGTTGCACGCTACAGTGTATGGTTTTATTTTCTGGCTTTATTTCCTGGATAGCGGCTACCATGTTGTTCCTCCGACTCATAAAGTCTACGATTTGCAATAGAAATGCTGAAATGATGCATTTTTGCTGCGCTGAACAACAATGCAGCGTTTGTAGTTAGAGAGAGTGCGGGGATGTCATCATCTCACCGAAGTTGACGTATGGTAGACGCAGATCTTGCAACCAGAACAGATGCGTGGCGCGGGGTACTTCTCTATCCCGGCACGGACCAACAGAGCTCAGAGCAAGCATTCCACTATATATTGCCGCTCCCACGGTGAAAAATATATGAACTCAAACACATTGTGGGATTGTATCAGTCATTTCAGTTAGAGCTGGAAGGGTTTTGGATTAAAAGGAAGTATGGATTAAAATTATATCGTAGTAATCAGACCCACAAAGAATAAATTGAGTAGAAATTTCAAAACTATTTGCAAAATAGGGACAAATTGGATACTTAATACCTAAGCTATGGTACTCATCGGTCACTTCAATTGGGACCGGCCAGCAGTGGTTTTAAAGCTTTTGAACCATTACCTTAGGAAGTATCGACTTTCCCCTTAAAAAGTACACTCGTAATAGGGGATACGCAAGGACAACCTCCCGCAAAAAATAAAAACAATCCGATACATATTCTTAAACTGCATTTTGGCAGAAAGTTTGGAAATTTTGTGTCGGATGTAACCGAAGGAGTAAACCAAAGTACAGTCAATATTCGAACTTGATCTATGTCTCGAGGAAATATTAGGATGGGTAATGTAGGGACCAAATCGCTTATTCCTTTAGGAAGCTATTGTGAATTTTTGTACGGATACCTTATGCGATGGAGTGGAAAGATCTTTAACATATTCTGAGTTTAAATAAATATCACGAGGTGCGGTTATGTTGTTGTGCGCACCAGTCAGCCAGAGACAGACAGGCAAACGCACAGGGCTACATACATTTTCTGTGGTAGTACAATTCCATTTTTAATGTGCTCAAGATTTTAATGTGCTTAATTTTTTTTACAGATACTCAAAGGAACCACTGTTTGTTGTCAAACCACGCTCCAGTGAGGCCTATGAAGGCGATACGGTTATCATTTTCTGTGAGGTTGTTGGAGATCCTAAACCAGAAGTGGTCTGGTTAAGAGATTTCTTGAAGGTAAGTAACAAGAACTAAAATTACTTTGCGTAATATCATAAAATTACCTTGCGTAATTTTATATACATTTAAGATTGTGATTGGAAAACAGTTCTTTAAAAAATCCAAACTGGTTATAAAAATTAAAAATATTCTTTCTAAATCTACATTTGAGATAGTCCTTGTAAACAATTGGTCTGCTTCAGAATAGCAAGAATCTACTATTTTTTATTTATTTTTTCATAAAATAAAGGAAAATTTGTTATCGTAGCAAAAATTTGTAGATTTTTGCAGATTCTGAAACAGATATAAAATCAGCAAAAAAAAATCCAAATATTTAAAAAATATGTTTTAAAAAATCCAAGATCGATATATTCTTTAAACAAGTGAGAAAAGGCTATAGTCGGTACGGGGCCGACTATGTGATACCCTACACCACTACCTCTGTGAATAATCTTTTCACTTGAAAAAATTTATTTTATGGAGATACGAAAGTTTTCACCTATCTGGCTTTTATACCAAATGACTTAAGGCGAACTGAACCAAAATAATTAATATTTAATTTTATATTTGACTACTGTCGACATCACCAACATCAACAGGCTTCTATCTTTGTGATAAAATTTCGTGATGATCCGATCAAAATTTCGACCTGTAGTATGATTGCAGAAAAAGTGGAAAAAAGGGATGCATTAACGACTATTGCGATATCTTTATTCTTTGACTACCTACGCCAACCTACTTTGCATAATTTCAAAGATGGGATTTTCTACTTTCAGGCTTTTCTTTTAGAAGGTCCCCAACCAAAGGTGTGATATCCGTCATTATTATTAAAATCGCAAAAATGAGAAGTTGGGTTTTATTAGCGACTAACTATTGCGATATCTTCGTTGTTAGACCACCTACGACAACCTACGTTACATTGTTGTAAAGGTGATATTTTACACATTCATTGCCAGGTTTTGCTTTTTGTAGACCCCTTATAGACGCTGAGATATTTGCTTTAGAATAAAATGTTGACTTTTTCTCCAAATAAGTTTTTGCTCATTCCGACCCCAAAATATTATCCGACCATCATCAGAATTAATAGGCTTCTTCCTCTGTGAGACCCACATTAGCCCTCGAAATTTCGTGACGATCCGATCAAAATTGCGCCCAGTAGCGTGATTTCCAAAAAAAAAAAAAAATGGAAAAATGGGATGTATTATCGAATATTGCGATATCTCCGTTATTTGGTTACCTACGCCGACCTAGTTTGCATCATTGTAAAGATACGATCTTCTACTTTCATAGTAAGGCTTTGCTTTTGGAAAGTATCCAACCAAAGCTGTGATATTCGTCATTATAACTAAAATCGTAAAAATGAAAATTTGGGGTTTATTTGCGACTATTGTGATATCTTCGTTGTTTGATCACCTACGAGAACTTACTTTACATCATTAGAAAGGTGATATTTTCTACTTTCATTGTCTGAGATATTAGCTTTGGAAAAAATGTTGTCTTTTTATCCAAATAAGTTTTTTGCCCATTCCGACCCCTAAAAATTATCCGACCATCACCAAAATTAATAGGCTTCTTCCCATCCGGGACCCCCATCAACACCCAAAATTTCGTGACGATCCGATCAAAATTGCGACCTGTAGCGTGATTACAAAGTTTAGATGGACAGACGGACGGACGGACTGACGGACGGACACACATAGCCAGATCGACTCAGCTCGTGGAGACATTCATTTTGATATATGTATATAAGTATGGGTCTACGACCATTATTTCGATGCGTTACAAACTTTTTGGCCAAAACCAACTTATAATACCCTCCCCACACAGTGGTGTAGGGTATAAAAATATTTAAAAAACTCACGTTGGAGGTATTCTTAAAAAAATATATATAAAAAATCCACATATAAGATCGTCATCGAAAAAATATTTTGTAACAAAATCCACCTTTGGAAGAGACATTGAAAAAAATATTTTTAAAAAAAATCAAGCTACGGATCGTCATTAAAAATTATTTTATTATTTAAAAATCCACGTTCGAGATATTCTATAAAAATGTTTTAAAAAATCCACTATCGACATATTCTTTAAAAAATGTTTTAAAAAAATCCACGATCTGGGTATTCTTTAAAAAAATTCACGATCTATATATTCTTTAAAAAATATTTTAAAAACTCGACTATCTGGATATTCTTTAAAAAATATTAAAAAAATCCACGATATGGATATTCTTTGAAAAATATTTTAAAAATTCCACGATGTGGATATTCTTTAAAAAAATATTTAAAAAAATCATGGTTCGAGATTTTTTAAAAATCCACGATCTGGATATTCTTCAAAAACTATTTTAAAAAATCCTGGTTCGTGATATTTAAAAAAAAAAATATTTTAAAAAATCCACGATCTGGATATTCTTTAAAAATCCACGATATAGATATTCTTTAAAAAATATTTTAAAAAATTCACAATCTGGATATTCTTTAAAAATCCACGATATAGATATTCTTTAACAAATATTTTAAAAAATTCACGATCTGGATATTCTTTACAAAATATTTTAAAAAATCCACTATCTGGATATTCTTTAAAAAATATTTTAAAAAATCCACAATCTGGTTATTCTTTAAAAACATTTTAAAAAATCCACGATCTGTATATTTTTTTAAAATATTTTAAAAATCCACAATCTGGATATGGGTAAATCCTGCGTGACGAACGCTACATTTGTACGCGTTTTCGGGCAAAAATATTAACATTTTTTGAACTTTCCAGATAGATGCATTGAATCTATACATGGTATTTAATAGAATTTGAGAGCACTTTCAAATGCCATAAAACAATTTTTTTTAACAAGTATAATTAGCGGAAAAAATTGATTATAAGTTATTGTGACGCACGCCACAAAAAGTGGAAGTAGCTTCCGACCTTGTGCTATGTTTTCATAATTTTTAGCAAATTTTGCATAATAAAGCACACAAAATGAAAATTTTAAAAGAAAGCTGAATATAAGAGAATTCTAAAACAATTAATTTTTAGGCAAACAATTTTGTATTTTTTTTTTCCAAAATCAGCGAACCTAATGTGACGCACGCTACGTGTTGCACGCTACATTTTTTCCAGTATATAGTAAATAAAAACCAGTGTATTTATTTTAACGAAACAATGTATATTTCTTGTAAATAACGTTATTTAAGTCATATTTTATGTTCATAAATAAGTTTATCAATGCGTATATGTTTATAAATAAATTTTATGTTTTAATGAATCTGACGTTAGTGCAATTTGGGCACATTTTTGTTATATGACGAAAAATAATGTTTGCTTTTAATTCCGGGAATGCTCTTAACGTTAGCCCATCTCTCCGAAAGAATTCCAGCTGATTTTTGTATATAACTTCTGCTTATATATAAAATGAAAATACCATTTGTATTCATTTTTGCCAATTTAAAAAAAATCATGGGCGTTATTAAGAACAATATTCGGAGCTTTTACCATTTTCCAATTTTTTTTTCTATACGACAGCTCCGATTCCGTCTACTGCACCCTTTCCGTGAGCAGTTGCAAAAAATTCCATTCAAATTTTTCTTTGAAAAAGGGTATACTACTTAAAATGATTTTTTTTTTTTTAAATCGACTTGCATATCCATCAGGAAATAAATATAACTTTGAAATTTCATTTCATTTTTTTAATTTCTTAACAATTAACTGAACTCAAATCGCTACGAAAACAGAATAAAACAAAAATAGAATACAAGAGAAAGTCAAAACAGAATTAAAAGGCAATTTTTTTTTTTTATTTTTTGGGAGAACTCAAATCGTGACGAACGCTACAGAAATTAATGCACTGTAATATTTTTATTTTTTATTATTGTAGATTTTTTTTTTCTATTTCCTTAAAAGCAGGTTATTAATTTAATTTAAATTTATAGATGAATTTAAAAAAAAAAAAAAGAAATTTCTGCCCACAGTATAAAAAAAACATAATTTTTCGTGACGAACGCTACACCACTTGGATCTGTCTTTTCATACCTAATTTCACTTTTTCCAAAATAGTAAAAGATAATATTTTCTGTCAAAATCTAAGAGAATTGAGTGAATAACAATATAGCTTTTGAGTTTACCACTTATGTTAACACTAAAGTAATAATATGAACATGTAAGAAATGTACAATTTTTGTATAAAATTAAAAAAACCTGAGGTAGGGTAGAATTTTGTAATAATTTTTGTGTTAATAATGATAGAAAAAAAAAAAGTTTTTAACATATTTATAAAATTAGATATCCAGTCTAATCTTCTGTGAAAAAATAAATTAATTTGGATAAAATAAACAAATTTTTGGCTGGTAGACTGTTTCTGGGATTTGCCCATATTCAAAAAAACCATATTGTCACGGTTGCATTGTCCTTTATCAGTTTTACCCATTACTTTCTCAAAAAAAATCGTATGTTTATGTATTTCGGTAAAGTCCGCATAATCTATTAACTATATATGAAATTCGGAGGGTTACACTTCTGAATCAGGGCATTATCATCTTGTTGGTCAACGATAGGTTCATCCCGCCATAATTCAGATGTCTGACGAACGGCGAATCTTTCTTCTAGGATTCATTTTATACTCAATGAGGGCTTTAGATGGAGACATTCAAATAACCGGATCCGTCCGCCAGGAACAGATATAGTTCATGTGTATCCGAGTTTTCTACACAATCAATAGCTTATACGAAATTCAATAAAATACATAATCATATAATTTTTCATCAAAAAAGGGTCGGGTAAAAGTGATAAAGGACAATGAAAATATGACAATTTCGATTACTTGTCCTAGTGGACCGACCATACATAAAATTTTCGTAGCGACATTTTTGTAGAATATTTTCATGCACGAAATCTCAGTGTGCTCATTTTTCAGTTCCAGAAGACATTCACCTGCCTACGTGCTGGGTGGTATCCACAATATATCTCAAATATTTCAATAAAATTATCCACTCCACACCAAAGTTCAAAATGTGAGCGCTGAATTTTAGTTTAGGGTGATCCCTACTTATAAATTTCAGAAAAAAGTAGAAAGTATAAATAGCATAGAATATGTGGTCAAATGTTTAAATCGATCGGAACAATATTGCCTTAGTATGAGAGTTGGATGGGAACAATTTATTTTATTTTGTATGCAGCATATAAACTGTGTTTTTCTCGAAATCGGCCACAAAAATATATGACAATTGGTTTTTTAGTTTTCGAGCTAGAGTTGGCACCGCAAAATGCTGTAATAAAAGCTGGGTTTCGAAGACTGCCTCAAAACTTCGTAATATTTTTCTCTTTCAGATGGAGAAAAAAATCTGCCAAAAAGTAAAAGTAGTGTTCTCGGAAAAAAATCATAAAAAATTGCTTTTATTGAGCTTTACAACTGGGGTTCTCCTTTTACATCCAGTTCGAAACTTGGTCATGAATTGCTTATAATTTTTGTTGCATGTGCACAGTCCTTATGATTTGTATTGCCCCTTCATTTTCACATATTTTGAAAGCTTTAAGATTTTCTCACGCGGAAGAATTCCGTCAAGAATATACTCGTCCAAAAAAGGAAAACCGACAGAAACTTTCGTAAGATTCGGCCGAAACCATATTGATATGATCGAATGTATTCAAGCGAATGTCCTTTCTAATGAATATGTAAGGAAAAACTAACGCATTAGCCTATACAGGCCAAAATATAGGAAAAAGTTAAACAATTTTGCACATTTTATTCATTTTTAGTGGTATAGGAATTCACTCTCGGAGTCGACCCGGAGTCGGAGTCGGAGCCGGAGTCGTAAAAAAAGTTCGTCTGGAGTCGGAGTAGAGCCAAAAATACCTCGACTCCGAAACCCTGGTTATAATCTATAAAAAATATTCTAAAAAAATCTACATTCGTGATAGAAACAAACAATATTTTTAGAAAAATCCACGTTCGTGATAGCCTTTAAAAAATATTTAAAAAATCTACGTTCGAGATATTCTTTAAAAAATATTTTATGAAATCCACGTCCTTTAAAAAATATTAAAAAAAAACTGTTCGACATATTCTTTAAAATATCCACGTTCGAGATGTTCTTTAAAAAAGATCGTCATTGAAAACACGTTTTCACGTTTAAAATCGACATTAAAAAAAATTAAAAAAATCCACCTTTAAAAGAGCCATTGAAAAAAATATTAAAAAAAAACTAAATTTAATATTTTTAGGAAATCCGCGTTTGAAATATTCTTTTGCAAATATTTTAAAAATCCACGATCGAGATATTCTTTAAAAAGTATTTAAAAAAATCCACGTTTAAGATCGTCATTGAAAACTATTTTTAAAAAATCCGAGTTTAAGGTTGTCGTTCAAAAATATTTTGTTTATCCACGTTTGAGTTAGTCTTTGAAAAAATATCTTTCAGAAATTAACGCTTTGATCGTCGTAGTATTTTTTAATCCACATTTGGATCGCCCATATTTTTTTTAATCAGCTTGAGATAGCCGTTTTAAAAAATATTTTTAAAAAAATCTACGTTTGAAATAGTTGCTGAAAAATATTCTTATAAATATCCATTTTAGAGATCGTCATTGAAAAACAAAAATAAACCTGGGGGTTTACGGAGGTGCCGAGGTAGACGAAGTCTTTTACTACCTCAATATTATAGGAACCAACTTCCACAGTCGGTCCGAGCTCAATAGACGCATTGCGCGTCGACACCATCAACTTGGTCTTCTCACCGTTTACCGCCAGACCCACTTTAGCAGATTCTCCTTCGACATTCATGAAGGTATCGGTTACTTCTTTTACTGATCGTCCCATGATGTCTATATCATCAGCATAAGCAAGTAACATGTGGCTATTGGTGTAGATTGTGCCACTTCTTTTGACGTTTGCCTCTCGTATAACCTTTTCCAGCAGGATGTTAAAAAGATCACACGAAAGGCTGTCCCCTTGTCTGAAACCTCTTTTGGTACCAAACTCTTCGGAGAGGTTCTTTCCTATTTTAACTGAGGACCTCGTGTCAGTTAAAGTCATTTTGCAAAGACGGATGAGCTTTGCGGGGATACCAAATTCAGACATGGCTTGGAATACCTTTGAACGCAGCAGGCTGTCGAAGGCTGCTTTATAATCGACAAAAAGGTGGTAGGTGTCGATCTGCATCTCTTGGGTCTTCTCCAGGATTTGCCGCAGGGTAAATATCTGGTCAATGGTGGACTTGCCAGGTCTAAAGCCGCATTGGTATGGTCCAATTATATCGTTGACCATAGGCTTTAGTCGTTCGCACAATATCCCTGACACGATCTTGTAGGCAATAGAGAGTAGACTTATGCCCCTATAGTTAGAGCATACAGTCTTATCTCCCTTCTTGTGGACGGGGCACAGGATACTCAGGTTCCAATCGTCGGGTACTCGTTCTTCCTGCCAGATGGTGCTAACTAGCTGATGAATACACCTTATCAGCGTGTCGCCTCCGGGTTTGAACAGCTCGGCTGGTAAGCCATCGGCTCCTGCTGCCTTATTATTCTTCAGCCGATTTATTGCTGTCTTTACCTCATCTTGGCTGGGCGGTATACATTCAGTACCATCTTCTGGGATTGGGACTGTGGTATCTTCGCCGTCTTCGCTGCTATTGGATACCAACATTTTTGAAAAATGTTCTTTCCATATCCTGAGTACACTATCTGTATCAGTTACCAAATTACCTTGCTGGTCTCTACAGGAGGATGTGCCTGTACCAAAGCCATCAGTTTGATGCTTGACTCTTTGGTAGAATTTTCGGACTTCATTCTGGCTCCTGTACATCTCGATTTTTTCACCCTCCTGTTCGTACTTTGTTTGCTACGTTTAAGCGGGTGCGTACCTTTGCTGCAACAAGGTAGTGGTCCAAATCTATGTTTGCGCCTCGGAACGATCGTACATCCAACACGCTCGATGAATGTCTTCCATCTATCACAACATGATCAATTTGATTTCTTGTTTTCTGATCTGGAGACAGCCAGGTGCCCTTATGAATATCGAGATGATTAAATCTGGTACTGCTAACTACCATGTTTTTTGCAGCTGCAAAGTCTATCAGCCTCATACCATTGTCAGATGTTTCACTGTGGAGGCTGAATTTCCCGATTGTTGGGCCAAAAATATTCTCCTTTCCAATTTTGGCATTAAAATCGCCTAGAATGATTTTAATGTCATGGGCAGGGCAACGGTCATATGTTTCTTCTAAGCGCTCGTAAAATATATATTTGGTCTGTTCGTCCTTTTCTTCAGTGGGATCATGAACGCAAATAAAGCTGATGTTGAAGAATTTAGCTTTTATTCGAATTGCAGCAAGTCTTTCATTCACTGGAGTGAAGCTGGATACCAGATGTTTTAGTCTCCGACTAACTACAAATCCGCAACCAAACTCATGCTTTACGTCATGGCAGCTATAATACAGTGCGTCACCTTTAGGTGTTGTTGTGACGCCTTTCCCAATCCATCGTATTTCCTGTATGGCAGTAATATCGACCTTGTACTTTTCAAGTACGTCTGCCAATGCGAAGACTGCACCTTCTCTATAAAGAGTGCGAACATTCCAGGTGCAGATTCGCAGATCATGGTCCTTAAAACGTTTGCGGGGTTCGTCAACTTTAGAGGGGTTTTTTTCCTTTTCTTCGTTTTTTCATAGTATGCTGTTTTTTCTAGGGGAGGGTTACTAACCCGACGCCCAAACCCAAGTTTTTAACGTTCTTATGGGAGAACGCGCGGCACATGTTAGCTCACTACCTTTAACGGGTGTTAAAGACAGTTCCCCAGGTGACACCACGGGGAGGTCAGTGTCCACTTGAGATGAAAGAGGGACCAAGATAAATCCTGGGCTTTGCCATGTTAAAACCGGTCAGGACCGTTGCTTGGTATCTTCCATCCCCTACGGAACCTCCGTAAACACAACAAACGACATCAGTTGTGAAATAAAAAGAAGAATTATATTGGCAACAGATGCTACTTTGGTTTAAGTAAGCAGTTCAAAAACAAAGCCACATCTCGTCAAACAAAAATAACTCCGAAGCCTGGGTACTTGCGCACGCAGACATGGCAGTGCTTGGTGTGTTTGAGAGAAAAAATTCTTCGAAAGATCTACGGACCAATCTGCGTTGACGGTGAATATCGACGTCGCATGAACCACGAGCTGTATCTGCTGTACAACGACATCAATATTGTTAAACGTATCGAGATGCAGCGATTGCGTTGGCTAGGCCATATCATAAGAATGAGCGATGATGACCCCGCTAAAAAGGTGTATAAACACGGACCGCTTGGCGGTGCACGCAAAATTGGCAGGCCAAGGAATAGATGGCGCAAACAAGTGGATGATGAGATGAAAAGGCGCGGTATTCCAGAAAGCGAAGCAACAAATAGAGAGAATTGGAGATCTTTTCTTAGTTCGGCCTATAGAACAAATGTTCTGTAATGGGCCAGCTAAGTAAGTAAGTAAACCTGGGGGTTGGGGTTGTGTGAGGTTGCCAAAGAAAAACTTCTCATTGAAGTTTTTTCTTGGTTCACCTTTATACTTCGAGCTGACGATTGATGTTTGGGTATAAAAAGTTTTTTGTTGAAGAAGTTATTGAATAATAACTTCGTTGGAGAATATCCACAAAGAAGAACCAAGGGAACTGATGAGATCCTGTGGCGAGGATCGAAACTAGTCTTCCCTGCCTTACCCCTTGGCGAACAATGCCAAACCTTCTTCACTGATGAATTAGTTGTTTTAAATATAAAAACAACAACAATGGGATTAAGCCAGACTATTTTGAAAATCAAAATTGTAACAGCTATCTCAGTAAAAAACGCCACCAATTTTCTATTTCAAAAAAATAAACCTGCAGCTCTTCTATAACGACTCTCTGCAGCTCGTCTTCAGAGACTCTCTTCAGAGTCTATAGAGACTCTCTTAAGATCGTCTATAGAGGCCCCTTTCAGACCATCTATAAAGGCTCCCTTTATCTCTTCTATAAAAATTTCCTTCATCTCGTTATAGAAACGCACTCCATTTCATCTAAGAACCACTTTTCAGTTCGTCTTTATAAACTCTATTCGGCTCGTCTATAGAGACTCAGCCCGTTTTTTGAGCCCTCCTTCAGTCCATCTATAGATACCTTCTTCTCCTATAAAGACTCCTTCCAACTCGTCCATAAAATCTCTCTTCAGCTCGACCATAAAGACTTTATTCAATCCGTCTATATGGACTTTATTCAGCTCTCCCAAAGAGACTCCCTGGAACTCATCTAAGAGGATGAAATATACATAACTCATCTACAAAGATTTCCTTCTGATATCTCTTGCCCAGGTGGCACAATTACATACCCACTCATAATCCATAATTGAGATAAAATAGAAATCAAGAGAGCTTTGATTTTTCATCACCCAACAGCTCGCATAGACAACATTCTACGTCACAATACCTCCCCACATAATCAGCAACAACATAACGAGCGTTTAAGATTTTCAAATAGACAAACATTCAGCTCCCTAACTTCCTAAAAAAGTTGCGCTTGCGCTACTGCTGCTTCGTCGCTGTTAACATTCTATGGTTGGGTTTTTTTTCCAACAATGCTCGAACACAGATTTCAGATTCAGTTACTTGGAAAACGTTTTTCGATACACAAGTGGGTTGGTGGCGAAAAAATACAGAAAGCGGTTAGAATTCGTTTGCAAACAGCAGCAACAATAACGACAAATTATGTGACAGTTTTTGTTGTTATATTAAATCATTCAGTTGTAAAAAATAAATAAGAAACAAAACATAAATATTTTTTCTCAAAGTCAAGTTCAGACAAATTATGTGGTGGTGAATATTTGTTTTTATTTTATGTGTTTTATTTATTGGCTGTCTGTCGGGTTTAAAATTGTAACTGTTTTTAGCAATTTATGGGCAATTTACAATTGTTACCAATAAATAAAAACAATAAAATTTGTTTAAAAATAATAAATGTACAAATGTGGGTTTAAATGCGTTATTTCTTCAAGAATTGAGAAAGAAAAAAATCTTGGGCGTTTTTTCAAAGGAAACAAAAAAATTATAAAAAGCTTGGCCCCAGAGGAAATAGATTTAGTTCGGTGCTGAAATTATTAAAGCGAAATACTTGTGGCAAATTGTTAATAGTTGTGCGGGGAAATTCGAAATCAAGAAAAGGAAAATATTAAGTTAGAAAAAAAAAAAAAACAAAAATTCTGAAATCTTAAAAAAAATTTCACAACAAATTCCCAAACGTACAAAGTATTCTACAATTGTTGTGGCTTTCTATGTTTCGTAACAAAAAATAAAATATACTAAAGAAAGCAAAAAAACAAAAACAAGTGTTTAACTTAAAACAAAAGTGAGAAAAATAAAAAAAAAATCTATGCTTTGTTAAGAAGCTTCACCAAGAAAAAACTTTGTTTTCAAAAGATTTTCTATCTAAAAAAACAACAACAATATTCATAATAATACAACAATACCATATTGGATTACACTTTTTGGTGACGCATTTTGCACCTTAAACGTCGTTGTTGCCTCACAAAACTTGGAGCCGTATTTTTTTAACAATTTTCTGTTGGTTTTACTACAAAGCAAAGCTTCAGTGTAAGTCTTAATATGTAATTTTATGTATAAAAAGAATTTTCATTGTGAGGGAGGCAGAACTGCCACATTTTTGTGACCATTTATGGTATTTAATTATATGCGAATCGAAGAGCATCATTGTGCAATTTGCATTCATCCAAAAAAGAATGACAAGAAAAATTTAGACATTATTGCAGCAGGTACAGTTTCGATGGAGAAACAAGTAAGAAAGTATCAGTCAGATGTGCCGGCAGATATATATACCCTCAGCCTTGGACCCAGAGAAAAGAAGCAAACACAATACTTCTGATGTTTATAGGGGTTTTCTGAGTTTTTGGACCAATTTGTCAGGAAGTATTGATTTGCCCCTGAAAGAATTGTACCGTCTTATATAGGGCCACATACACAACACATTGCCAAAAATTTAAAAACGATCCCAGACGAGTCCTTAAGTTGCCCTCTTTCCAAATATTGTGTGGTAGGTACCCGAAAGGGTGGTCCGATGTAGTCAATATTTGAGGCTGTTAGACTCCTCTCAAACTCATTTTGAATTTTTTCCAAAAAGTTCTTCTTGCGGGCCATTTTACGACGGCGCAATTTTTTTCGGGACCAAGTTCATACTTTCTGAAATAATTGCCCAAAATTCAGACATGAACGCGCCTTTACGAAAACGGTGTTCACACGAACACTTACTTTAGTCGTTGTTGATAAGGCAACGGATTAACATGCGGAAAATTCTTGTTTTTAATTAAAACAAGTAAAAAAGTGTCAGTCGGCTTTGCTGACAGATATATACCCTAAGCCAATGTGAAGTGAAACTTTCACCTACGGACAGATCGAATGTATTTAAGGTCTCTTCAGAATTTTGTGGCCCTTTTTGGACATTTGAACTTGCCGACAAAAATGTGGATTAGGAATTAACTGCACTAAGACACACATGTTGAACTTTTGTGGGGAAGGTACCCTTAGGGAGGAGCGATATGGGCCATTTTAGAAGTAAAACTAAATGTTGACAAAATATTAGGAGGTCCAAAGTTTGGACCAAATTGGTTGCCCCATTCAAGTGATATCGTCCTAGCATTTTAGTGACATTTTTTAAATATTGGGGAAAAGTACCGGAAGTTGTGGACCGGTATTGCCCCATGAAACTAAGTTTGGATATAATATAACGAAGACCATGTTGGACCGAATCGGTTGAACAGTTCGAGAGTTATCGTTCTCTCCGACCGCCACATGACATAGGGGGTTTAACACCTTTCGGGCTGTTTTCCCAGAAAATATGGCCTCGCCCCTGAGAAAACGTTTACCGTCTAATGGAGGTAGCGAATGCAAATCGCTTCAAAACAAATCAAAGTGATTGGAGAGCAGGTCCTAAAGTGAACTTATCCGAAATTTTGTGTGAGAGGTACCAGAAGGAGGAGACAAATATAGTCCATACTCGAACCTGATCTATACCTGGTAGATATATTAGTGCAAAGTATGGATTACATCGGTCACTCGCTTCAAAAATTATCGTGCGCACAATTTTCAGAACATTTTTCAACTTTTGTGGGGGTGGTACCTGAAGGAGTGACTTAAGCTATGTTTGGACAAAATGTTACGAAGGCCACATTTTGGACCGAATCCGCATATCCGTTCGAGAGTTATCTTGCGCTCCAACCACTAAACACGGTGTCATAGGGGCTCTTTGCAACTTTTAGGCTATTTTCTCAGGAAGATTGGACATGCCCCTTATGAAACTTGTACCGTCGTATAGGGGGCAGTGAATACAAGTTGTTGCAAAAAAATCAAAGCGATTCAAGAGGGAGGTACCCGAAGGCGTGGACCGATTGAGTCCATATTGAAACCTCATCTAAGTTTGGTAGAAATATTACGATGTGCAAAGTATGGTCGGTTATTCCCTTCAAGAGTTATCATGCGCACAAATTTTCCAAACATTTTCGAACTTTTGTGGGGGAGGTACCGGAAGGAGTGGACCGATATAACCCATCTTCGAACTTAAACTAAGTTTGGACAAAATATTACAAAAGCCACATTTTGGACCGAATCGGTTGATCCGTTCGAGAGTTATCGTGCGCACCAGCCGGCCAGACAGACAGACGGATGGACATTGCTAAATCAACTCCAAATTGTCTGAAACACATTCCGTCCAAACATATTTGGGGTCTAAAACCATTATTTCGATGAGGCACATTTTGCCCGTATGAAAGTGTATAAAAAACGGCCTCTCTAACATATGTCCCAAACATATTTTGCAGCAAACAAATATATGTTTGCAACAGTCCTAAACATAACATATGTTTGGGTGCAAACAAATATATGTTTGGGTGCAAACAAATTATATGTTTGGGTGCAAACAATTTAAATGTTTTGGTGCAAACAAATACAAACCCAAAAGCCACAAAAAACACATGCACCAGTGGCCGATTACTGAGAGCAAGGAAAAACTAAATAATTCATACCATTTCTTCTTATCCTCTTCGCCTGCTACGTTGGTTAACAACAACAAAACAAGAAACACACGACTTTGGCGCATACACGCCATCAAAGCCCCCTTCCTCGCTTCTACGTCTTCTATTAAACAATACACACAACTCTTTATTATAAAACAGCATTCCGCAGCCGCGAGAGCACTGTTATTACTCTCGTTGACAAACATCATCTCTCCACCCATGAAAAAGATGTTCTAATATAAAAAATATGTTTTACCCAAACATATCAAATTGAGATATGTTACAAAATGTTGCAAACATATAATTGTTTGGACCCAAACATATTATGTAACCGGTCTCAAACATATATTTGTTTGGATCCAAACATATTTCTAACATAAATTTTTTCTGCGTGTATATACCCTCGTTAGCATAAATGCTGAGGGTATAAAAAGAGGCGTCAGAGAAAACTTTTTTCCTTCGATATTCATACAACATTATTCCAAAACGTTCAGAAATCTATACGAAGATTCGGAAGGTATATCCGATTTTCTTACGACATTATTCCGAAATCGTTTAGAAATCTGTACGAAAATTTGGAAGAAAAAATTCGCCTACCGAATTTCCCAAAAATTTTCTCCCGATTTCGTTCCGAATTCTGACCGAAATCTATCAATGTTCGCTCTGACATTTCGATTCGAAATTATGTCAACCACTTCATACAACTTTCGTTAAGATATCGTTACGATTTCAGATCCGATTTACGATTTCGTTACGATTGGTTTGCTGGGTAGAAAGTTAGCTATTAGGTATCTCAGTGCTCTTGAACCAACTTTAAATGGAAGCTACTTACACTTGGGAAGTTTTTGCGTATTCTGAAACTACTATGTTCATAGATGAGAAAAATCAACAAAACAAAAAAATCACCAGAGCGCTTTTTAAATAAATCGTGGTCAAAGTTCACATTTTAGGTTTTTTTAGGTTTTCACGATTTTGCTTGGTAACCGAAAGTCCTATAAAAATGCGATTAGAAAAAATGTTGTAGCAGTAAAAATTCTCTAAAAGATTGACTTATATCATATTGTCGTAAGTTTTACAATTTTTAAGATATAGACTGTATCGCCTCCCCCACAAAACAGTGTTATGACTTTATCTTATATATCTCAAAAATGGTAAAACCTACGAAAATATCATAAAGATCAATCTTGTAGATAATTTTCACTGCTACAACATTTTCTTTATTTCCCTTTTGATAGGGCTAGCGGTTTCCAAGCAAAATCGTGAAAATCAAATTTTTTTGATTTTTGATTTTTCTCATCTATGAACATTGTAGTTTCAGAATCCGCAAAAACTTTCCAGCTACTTCCATTTAAAGTTGCTTCAAGTGCACCGTGGTATGTATTGGTTGCATGGTTCTTCTCCAACTTACAGCCCAATGTATACCCTCAGCATTTGTCCTAACGAGGGTATATACAGTTTCATACGAGCAAAATGTGCCTCATCGAAATAATGGTAATTTGCAGTCGATTTAGCAATGTCCGTCCGTCTGTCTGGCTGGAGCGCACGATATTTTGTCCAAACTTAGTTTAAGTTCGAAGATGGGTTATATCGGTCCACTACTTCCGGTACCTCCCCCACAAAAGTTCGAAAATGTTCGGAAAATTTGTGCGCACGATAACCCTTGAAGGGAGAAACCGATTTGGTCCATACTTTGCACATCGTGAAATTTTTACCAGACTTAGATGAGGTCCCAATATGGACTCAATCGGTCCACTCCTTCGGGTACCTCCCATACAAAATTTCGGAAAAGAGCAGTTTAGTACCTGCTTTCGAATCGCTTTGATTTTTGATGTAGCAACTTGTATTTACGACGGTACAAGTTTCATCAGTCCATACTTCCTAAGAAAATAGCCTGAATGGCGCAAAAAACCAAATGACATCGTATGTAGCGGATGGAGCGCAAGATAACTCTCGAACGGATCTGCCGATTCGGCCCAAAATTTGGCCGTCGTAATATTTTGTCCACCGTGGTGCAATGGTATGCCACCGTGATGCAATAGTATGCACACCCGCCTTGCACGCCGAAGGTCGTAGATTCGATTCCCCGGCCAGTCAACATCAAACACTTTTCAACGGTGGCAACTTCTCTACAAGTGGTGTCTTAGACACGCCGTTCGGACTCGGCGATGAACAGTAGGTCCCATATCATTGAGCTAATATGAATCGGGGTGCACTCATTGATATGAGAGAAGTCTCCCCTGTCCCAACTGGGATGTTTGTGGAACAATTATTAATATTTTGTCCAAACTTAATTTAAGTTCGATGATAAGCTATATCGCTCCACTCTTTCAGGTACCTCCCCGACAAAAGTTCGAAAATGTTCGAAAAATTTGTGCGCTCGATAACTCTTGAATGGAGTTACCGATTAAGTCCACACTTTACACATCCTAATATGTGTACCAGATATAGATCAGGTTTGAATATGAACTATATTTGTCCACTCCTTCGGGTACCCCACACACAAAATTTCGGATAAATGCACTTTAAGGCCCGCTCTCGAATCACCTTGATTTCTGTTGAAGCAACTTGCTTGCATACGCTGCCTCCTTTACGTCGGCAAGAGTTTTTTCAAAGGCAAGTCCATACTTCTTGAGAAAATATCCTGAAAGGTGCAAAAAACCCATATAACACCGTGTGTAGTGGTTGGAGCGCAAGATAACTCTCGAACGGATCAACCGATTTGGTCCAAAATTTTGTTTTTCTCATATTTTGTCCAAACTTAGTTTCAGTTCGAAGATGGGCAATATCTATATTTCCCCCAATATTTAACAAATATCACTAAATGGTATGAACGCGATATATCTTGAACGGGGCAACCAATGTGGTCCAAACTTTTGATCTCCTAATATTTTGTCCAAATTTAGTTTATCTTCTAAAATGCTCCATATCGGTCCTCTCCTTAGGGTACCTCCCCCACAAAAGTTCAACATTTATGCCTAAGTACAGTTTAGGGCATATTCGAAGATCCTTTGGAAATGTATACCGATGCTGTTCATTATGGTCCCGTTGACAGCGAGATTATTGGGCCGATTCCGTACAGCGAGGCGAGTCATGTCGCGTCGTCTATCGTCTCTATGACAAAATTTAAAAAATGCACTACGTACAGCGATAGAAAATAATCGTCGATAACAAGTTATTTTTATTTATTTTTTTTTATTTTATTTTTATTCGTTAGTAAAAATGTACGGCTACAGCTAATTTGTTGTCTCCGGAAAATGAACATTTCGGCGACAAAACTTGACGACGTCAGGCGATATTGCCATACGGAATCGAAAAATTGCATTTGGCAACGCGACACGACTCGCCTCGCTGTACGGAATCGGCCCATATGTTTTCCGTGGACAAGTCCATGCTTCCAGACATACTGATACAAAAGTTATACTATGACCCACTAAAGTGACTACACAGAAAAAAATTTAGCCATTTGATACAAAAATTCAAAGATTCAATCAAAAATTTATCGATTTTCCGGCGATAAAAAATTGTCATATTGACAAAATTCGATAAAATTATTTGATCATAAAGTAAAAATACAAATTATAAAATATTTCACATATTGACTAAAACATTTATAAAAATATTCCACATACTCCATTTTAGTGGGCGCTATATCAATCGAAAAGATATGACCCCCCAAAAATGATCAACTTCCATAATGGACCGTGTCGGTCCATTCCTTCAAGTACCTCCTCCGCAACATTTTGAACTTTAATCCTAATCCACATTTTTGTCGGCAAGTTCAAATGTCCAAAAAGAGCCACAAAAATCTCTATGTAGATGAAAGTTTCGATTCATATAGGCTGAGGGTATATCTCTGTCTGCAAAGCCGACTGATACTTTTTTTACTTGTTTAATTATTCTATTTGTCCCCTATTTTCATTGGGCGTTTATGTCCTATATTTTTGATTTGTTTTACAAATATATGTGAACATGTGAATACCTAGGTAATCCAATGAAATGAAGAAACCCTAAGCAGAAATAGGTGTTCTTGTGTCATTAGAAAAGACCTCAAAAAGTCGTATGATGTCTATTGAAGAAGGTCTTCTGTTGTCCATTTAAAACCTATGGAGGTTGTCTTTAGAAGACCTCCAAAGATATTATAGAAGACCACCAGAGGTCTTCTGTTGCCTTTAGAAGATCTCAAGAGATCTTTTGTTATCTATGAAAGACCTGCAAAGGTATCCTGCTGTGTATAGAAGACCTCCAAAGATCTTCTGTTGTCCATATAAGACGTCTAGAGATTTTTCTGTTGTCTTTAGAAGACCTCCAGAGGTTTTCTGTCTTCAGAAGACCTTCAGAGGTTTATTATCAGAAGACCACCAGAGGTCTTACATTGCCTTTAGAAGGCCTCCAATAGTCTTCTGTTGTTCTAAGAAGACCTCCAAATGCCTTCTCATGGCTTTTGAAGACCCCCAAAAGTCTTCTGTTGTCTTTAGAAGACCTCAAGAGATTGTTTTTAAAGGCCTCCAATAGTCTTCTGTTGTCCTAAAAAGACCCCCAAAAGTCTTCTGTTGGCTTAAGAAGACCTCCAAAGGTCTTCTGTTGGCTTTATAAGACCCCAAAAGACCTTCTGTTGTCTTTAGAAGACCTCAGGAGATCTTTTGTTGTTTATGAAAGACCTCCAAAGGTATTATGTTATGTATAGAAGGCCTCCAAAGGTATTCTGTTGTCCGTATAAGACTTCTAGAGTTTTTCTGTTGATTTTGGAAGACCTCCAGAGGTTTTCTAATGTCTTCAGAAGACCTTCAGAGGTTTAATGTTGTCTATAGAAGACCACCGCAGGTCTTCCATTGGCTTTAGAAGGCCTCCAATAGTCTTCTGTTGTCCTAAGAAGACCTCCGAAGGCCTCCTCTTCGCTTTAGAAGACCCCCAAAAGTCTTCTGTTGTCTTTAGAAGATCTCCAAAGGTCTTTTAAATACCTCAAGAGATCTCCTGTTGTCTATAAAAGACCTCCTAAGGTCTTCTGCTGTGTAGTGAAGACCTCCAAAGGTCTTCGGTTATCATTAAAATACCTTCAAAGGTCTTCTTATTAGACTTCTAAAGACTTTTCTGTTGCTTTTAGAAAACCTTCAGAGGTTTTCTGATGTCCTCAGTTGGAGACCTCCATAGGTCTTCTGTTGTTTTTAGAAGCCCACCAGAGGTCTTCCATTGTCTTTAGAAGACCTCTAATAGTCTTCTGTTGTCCTAAGAAGACCTCCAAAGGCCTTCTCTTGGCTTTAGAAGACCTCCAAATATCTTCGGTTATTATTAGAAGACCTTCAAAGGTCTTCTGTTGGCTTTAGAAGACCTCCAAAGTTTTTTTTTTACTTTTTACACATTTGTAAATGTATGCTATTTACATTCAGCGAGATTGATTACCGTACCTATAGCCCAAGTACTTCGATTTAGCTCTTACATATATTTTGGTTTTGCTGTAGGTATTTCTTCCATGCAACGGATTAGAGTTATACCGCGACCCATGATCGATCCGGTGTTTCATCAGCTCGAATAAAATTTTAAAAATTCACATTACGAAAAAAATTAAAAATTTTCAAGTTTCACATCACACAAATGTTCCCGATTGGTGGTTTCCCAGCGTTTCTAGAATTACTTCTGCAAAGAAATTCCGTTCACGTCTTTTAATGTTACAAAATTTGCCAGGTAAAAATCTACTTCATAAATAATGAAGGAATATTTTAACCATTTTTGTGGAAAAAACAATGCTCGTTAGACTCAGCCATATCACAACAACAACAAACAACATCAATTATAAAACTATTTAAGCATAAATGTTCGGAGGAAAAACGAAACAAAACTCAAAATAAAATACAATTACGGGATACAATTTCAAATTATCTCTCTGTGTGAAGAGCGCGATCAATGTCATTGTGAACATAAAAGGAAAATTGAATTAATGACAAAAATAAAAAAACAACAGAAAATAACGACAACATTACACGCGGCGGCCTGGTTGGACCAGTCTCTGGCCAACAGCAGTTAGTCAGCTGGCTTGCTGCAAAAACAACAGCAGATATTACACCAAACTTTTTTTGAACGTTTACGTTTTTTGTCATGAAATACTTTGCAACAATATTTCTGTTCTGTTCATTCCGATTTGATGCTGATTTAGATGGATGTTGTTAGGCCGGTCGGTCAGACGCATGAATGAATGGAGTTGGGTGTTAGGGATGTCAATTACAGGGAGGGATTTTCATTTAGAAATCTTGTTAGCTAAGTGTAGGGAAAACAGGTAAATAAGAATCAGTCTGCTTTGCCAACAGCTAAATATGTACCCGTAGAAAACATAACAGGCCCAAAATGTCCCATGAGCAGATCCCTAATTTTAAAAAGAAAAAATATTTTCGTGTCTGTTAAAAAAAATAGTTTTTGAAGTTACAGCGTACATTTTTCGTCGTTTATGGGGTATGAAGCATAAACAGCGGACCTAACTCCACTGACACCACGACCTTCTGAATGCTGCTTAACATTGCACCGCCGGGGACAGCCACCCAAGGAAATTTGAATGTCAAAATGGAAAGGCACAAAATTTTAAACACCGAAATTAAATTCTCCAATAACCAATCCCAAAAGTTCCAAGCCTTCAATCCTACCCAAAAAATAAAAGAAAATATGTTTTATTGGCTTGTCACTTTGTGTCATGTCTTCCTGCGCGGCGGCGGCGTTCCGTTTTTGGCGGCCGGTGATTTGTAACAAAACGTAAACCTCAATCGACGTCACTTTTTTTGCAATATTTTTTAAACGCACACTTTGCTGACGTTTATATCGTTTTGCGGTCTGTGGTCGGGTCGCCAACTAGACACCCAACGACCAAACGACCAACGAGAACAACAACAGACAAACTTGCTTCTATTGAATTTGAGCTTATATGGCATTAAAATAGCAGCATTAAACAAATTATTAACTGTAATAAAATCATATTTTATGAATCACAAATTGTTTTCTCTTTTGAAACAGCCAGCCAATGAATTCTAACAGCAGCAGACAGGCACTGCAAAAAATCAACAACGTTGTCGTGGCGTCATTTGGATTATGTTTAAATTTTAGCGTGCAACTCTACCTCCAGCTCGTCGCTGTTATGAATCTTAAAATTATGTCATGAACTTCTGAAAATACTACCCCGGTCTGCCACTCACTCTCCTATCCACAATTGTTGTTATCACAAAATTTTGAAATTTATTTTGAATTAGTAATTGTTTTGAATTTGAATTTTTCTATTGTTTTGAGAGAAGGATTTTTAGATTTACATTTTTGGCCTTCCGGGTTTCTGATTCCTGGTCAACTAGACCCTTTGTCTACGGCAAAGAGAAGAGTACTGCGTCTCATTTAAACTTTTCTTACTACGGAGGAACCACCACAATTTTAATGGATAATGTTGCAAATGCCATCAGGAACGCTAAATCATCCAAACCGTTCGGTAATGCCGAAAGAGCCGACAGTTGAGTATCTTACGAAAGTTCTCAACCTGTCGCTAGCCACCCACATCGGACCCTAAATCTGGAAATGGCCAGAGTGGTCCCGCTGTGAATTACCGAATTCGATTTTGTCGCCTCTAGGAAAGACTCTTGAGGCTTTACTCCTCCTCAGCATCTAAAATTGCTATAGCCTAGGGTTCCATAAGCAAAGCCTTTGCTATTGTACCAAAGCACTCCAAAATGTTTGGGGACATCGAGCAGACTACCCATCGGTCATGTTTGAAACGTTAGATAATCAATTAATTATATGGAATTCAGGTATAGCAAGTCGAAGACCCTAGAGATTTCTCTAAGGTAGAGTTTAACCTCTACTTTAGTGTATTCCACCCCTTGCAGACGGCATTAAGATCGTTACGTATGCGGATGGCGTCTGCTACCTTCCCTGGTGTGATTTTTGAAAGGCTGAACTCCTATTTGCTCGATCTTACCACCTTTTCAGATTTTCTATAGACAGGAAAAGACCTATTGAGGTCTTCCATAAAAAGAAGATGACCTCTTGAGGTTTCTAAAGAGAAAAGAAGACCTCTTGTGGTTGTCTATAGACAAAAGAAGACCTCCTGAGGTGTTCTATAGACAGAAGAAGTCCTGTTGAGGTCTTCTTTAGAGAGAAGAATACCTCTCAAGGTCTTCTATAGACAGAAGAATACCACTTGGATCTTCCATAGATAAAAGAAGACTTCTTGAGGTCGTCTATAGGTAGAAGAGGACCTCTTGATGTCTTCCGTAGACAGAAGACAGCTTGATGTCTTTTATAGACAGAAGAAGACCTCTTGATGTCTTCTTTTATATAAAAAAAACCTCTTGAGGTCTTCTACAGACAGAAGAAGACCTCTTGATTTCTTCCGTAGACAGAAGACGGCGTCTTGAGGTCTTCTATAGACAGAAGAAGACCTCTTGAGGTTTCTACAGACAAAAGAAGACCTCTTGTGGTCGTCTATGGACAAAAGAAGACCTCCTGAGGTGTTCTATAGACAGAAGAAGTCCTATTAAGGTGTTCTTTAGACAGAAGAAGACCACTTGATGCCTTCTATATACGGAAGAAGACCTGTTGATGTCTTCTTTAGAGAGAAGAATACCTCTCGAGGTCTTCTATAGATAGAAGAATAACTCTTGGATCTTCCGTAGATAAAAGAAGACATATTGAGGTCTTCTATGGACAGAAGACCTCTTGAGGTCGTCTATAGGTAGAAGAGGACCTCTTGATGTCTTCTATAGGCAGAATGAGACCTCTTGAGGTATTTTATAGACAGAAGAAGACCTCTTGATGTCTTATTTTATATAAAAAAACCTCTTGAGGTCTTCTACAGACAGAAGAAGATCGCTTGATGTCTTCTATAGACAGAAGACCTCTTGATGTCTTCCGTAGGCAGAAGACGGCGTCATGAGGTCTTCTATAGACAGAAGAAGACCTCTTGAGTTTTCTACAGACAAAAGAAGACCCCCTGTGGTCGTCTATGGACAAAAGAAGACCTCCTGAGATCTTCTATAGACAGAAGAAGTCCTATTAAGGTGTTCTTTAGACAGAAGAAGCCCACTTGATGTCTTCTATATACGGAAGAAGACCTGTTGATGTCTTCTTTAGAGAGAAGAATACCTCTCGAGGTCTTCTATGGACAAAAGGCCTCTTGAGGTCGTCTATAGGTAGAAGAGGACCTCTTGATGTCTTCTATAGGCAGAAGAAGACCTCTTGAGGTATTTTATAGACAGAAGAAGACCTCTTGAGGTCTATTATATAAAAAACCTCTTGAGGTCTTTTACAGACAGAAGAAGATCGCTTGATGTCTTCTATAGACAGAAGACCTCTTGATGTCTTCCGTAGACAGAAGACGGCTTCTTGAGGTCTTCCGTAGATAGAAGACGGCTTCTTGAGGTCTTCTATAGACAGAAGAAGACCTCTTGAGTTTTCTACAGACAAAAGAAGACCTCTTGTGGTCGTCTATGGACAAAAGAAGACCTCCTGAGGTGTTCTATAGACAGAAGAAGACCACTTGATATCTTCTATAGACAGAAGAAGACCTCTTGATGTCTTCTATAGACAGAAGAATACCTCTTGGATCTTCCATAGATAAAAGAAGAAATATTGAGGTCTTCTATGAACAGATGACCTCTTGAGGTCGTCTATAGTTAGAAGAGGTCCTCTTGCTGTCTTCCGTAGACAGAAGAAGACCTCTTGATGTCTTCTATAGACAGAAGAAGACCTCTTGATGTCTTCCGTAGACAGAAAAAGACCTCTTGATGTCTTCTATAGACAGAAGAAAACATCTGGATGATAACCTCTTCAGGTCTTCTACAGAAAGAATAATTCTTGATGTCTTCTATAGACATAAGAAGACTTTTTGATGTCATCTATAGACAGAAGAAGACCTCTTGAGGTCTTTTATATACAGAAGAAGACCTCTTGATGTCTTCTATAGACAGAAGAAGACCTCTGAAGGTCTTTTATATAAAGAAGAAAACCTCTTGAGGTCTTCTATACATTGAATTTGGGTCAGCTCTGTCGATGATTGCCAAATGAAGGTCTTTATCATCTGCCACTGTAACCGGTCTACTGTATGGCTTCTTGCGTCCTTGACCGTGCGCCTTGGGGTTAACTTTTCCAGAGGAGGTGGATGCCTTTTATGTTGCGGGGCCTTGTTCGTTCCTCCAAAAGACAATGTTTCCTTAGCTGGCCTAACCATCTTCCTATTGAGACCAGCATTTCCGGCCGCTTCACCCTTGCCTTTCGGAGCAGAATCGGGGCTTTGAGGCAGAGTCCTTTACCGGTCGGTCATCACTAGGGGTGCCCGTAGGTTTGGGGGTGCACTCATTAGCCTTACACTTTACCTGTCAGTTCGGGTTAAGCTTCTGAACAGGTTTCGGCGCAGCACATTTGCCAGAGGCAGTAGGCTTAACCGGCTCCACTACTTTATACGGGAGGAAGATCCTTTCCACCTGGAGCTCGCGATGAAATTCACGCGCGTAAGTTCTCTCGAACTTCCTTATGAATTTCAGCTTACCCCTGATGAGGTGGACATCCCTCGCCGAATGCATGTTCGCATCTCTCCCTACGAACTTGCGGAGATAGGATACAGCACGTTTGTAGTGCTTCGCATCCGATGCTTCGCGTGCAGATGCAACTTTCGAGTCGCTGCCCGTTGTCGGGATCTCGTTATATTCCCCGTCGTCGGACATCGTTTCAGTTGCAGTCTGCCTTTGAAGCCTATTGTCGGCAAGTGCCGGCACAGGACCAGTCGTAATCAGACTTGCATCCGGTTGGGTATCAGGGCTCGTACTCCCTTTGTTAGAGTCACAGCAATCTTCCTGTGTAGACTTGGCCGGGATCACCGTGGTGTCCAGCTCATCGTCAGTCAGATTGTGTAACAATTCCTCCGGGAGTATATCCTCACAATGCTCATCCGGTACAAGCCTATCCAGCTGGTCGAGGAGTTCCCTACTTTGCCTCTCCAAACTGTCATGAATAGTTCTTCTGAGGGTCCCGTGAAGGTCGTCCCCGCCTACAACTTCGGTCCAGTCTGCCGTCGACTGGCTTTCACCAGCCCTGGCTAAATCATGTTCCGTTTGAATTGCCGGGGGTTGGAATTGATGCACTTGTAATAGGTACAGCTGTAGGTGCCAAGGCATCCACACCTAACACAGCCGTATCACAATCGCTTGATTTCGACGACACATGGCTTGTGGTCACACCAACGCTTGTCGCCGGTACTGGGTTATTAACTCCTTGCACCGTAACTTTATTTCTCCTGTTCTTTCTACCCATTTTTGTTAATTTATTTAAGGGAACTACCCCGATCCAATTTTTGGTCCACGAGGGGTCCGAGGACCCCCAGGGTCTCCACTATGTGCGGGGTCAGGTCCGGCTTTGGTTGCCATGGACGGCTTCGGCTCCACACATTGCATTGACCCCCTTCCCATCCGCCACCCGGGAAGACGCGCCTGGTAGGAGAATGGCAAACTCCCCCATTTCCATTCTTCTTTTGCAGCAAAGACGCTCCACACTTTCGACGCATTGGTGAAGGTCCTGAATATCATTTGGAAATACCATATGCCAAATTAGATTTTACCGGAACATACTCAGTTATTACCAGACCTAGATGAGGCTCCAATATGGGTACTCCTTCGGGTACCTCCTACACAAAATTTCGGATAAGTTCAGATTAGGACCTGCTCTCTAATCGCTTTGATTTTTGTTGCAACAACTTGTACTCACTGCCCCCATACGAGGGTACAAGTTTCATCAGGGGCAAGTCCATACCTTAGCCTGAAAATTGCAAAAAACAACCCCTATGACTCTCGAACGGATCTGCCGATTCGGTCCAAAACTTGGCCATCGTAATATTTTGTTCAAAAAGGTCCACAAAATTCTGAAGATACCTTAAATACATTCGATCTGTCTGTAGGTGAAAGTTTCACTTCACATTGGCTGAGGGTATATATCTGTCGGTAAAGCCGACTGACACTTTTTTTACTTGTTTTGATTTAACAAAGTTTTTCAACAAAATTTCATTTCCATTCTTTTTTTTCTTTTGCAGCCTGAATATTACAAAGACGCTCCACACTTCCGACGCATTGGTGAAGGTCCTGAATATCGTTTGGAAATACCATATGCCAAATTAGATTTTACCGGAACATACTCCGTTATTGCCAGTAATTGTCATGGCGAAACAAAGGCTGTAATTTCATTGCAAATATTTGCCAAAGGTAAGTTTTGAACAGCCAACATTTAATTAATCCCACCAACAATAGTAGCAAAAACAACTTTTCAGTTATTTCTAAAACACAAAAAAACATACAAAGTGGGTTTTAAAAACAATTTTATTAATACTTCCTATTCGTAAACGACATAATGGTAAAAGAAGTAATGGCTATGTGATTTAGCGCGTGTGTGTGTGTTTTTTTTACAATAATGTAAACAATTTTTATTGCTTGCATTCTTTTCAATCATTTATCGATTATTTTGAAAATAGATTTTCGCCAACCGAGGAAATACCACCTCTTTCCAAAAGTCTTCGGCGGCACTTAATAAACTTGCCACAAATTCCATATCAGCCTGAACCCAAACATAATGCAGTGCTCCATTGGTATCAAAGGTGGGGCTGAGAACACAATATAATGCTTTGGTAACATTGGCTGCGTACATTTGTATTTGTATTTGAGCCATATATTTCGGGGCAATTGTCTCCCGCCCTTCTAGATATTTTTCAAATTCTTCATCAGTCTTGGGCGCTTTAATTTCCACAATATGATCATCCGTAATGCCATCTGGTGAGGCACAGATGTAGGGATAACTTTCACTTATCAGTAGGCCACATTCATTGTATGTTTTATTTTCCAATTTCTCAGTTTGTTTCAATATGAAACGTTTGTGTTGCTTCATTTGCTGCTTCTCTTCAATGTTACAATCGCGATTTTTACAAAAGAGAGCCTCCAAAATTTGTTCATCTTCAATTGTATCTTTTCGCGAGGCAATGCGATGTATCAGCGAACAACGCAATCTCATATACTGCGTTTCCAGCCAGAGAGAAGATTTATAACTAGATTTTGAAACGGAGGCAATACGATCGAATAGTCCCAATTTACATTGTTCGTCCATGTACTGGAGGAAAGTGTTGGCATCTTTAATGCCATTATTTTTTGAATCTAGCAGGGCATGATGTATATAGATGGGTTCAAATTCTTCTGTGGTGCCTCTAAAATGGCGATACAGGGCTGTATCCTTCAGACCTTGACCTTCCATTTCATCTAATACAGCTTCCAAGAAAGCAGCACCTTCCACATCAGTTACAGCTGCTGCCTCTACATCACATTCCATACGTAACTCTTCGCAAGCAAAGATATCACGCAGCCGTAGCGATTCCAAGCGGCCTTCCTCCATCAGAGCCTCTGTTTCATGGCCCCAAAAATCATGTACTATGGGTGTATCGGTGTCTGTGCTTTTACGATGCAGCCAAAATATAAGGGTCAGCAAATGGGGACATGATTCTGTTGGGAGGGGAAAAAAGAGCAATGTTTTAAAAGCGAATGGGGGTTGATGAAATTACATATATGTACTTTACATGCAGCAGAGAGAATAAACTATTTCATACTAAAATCGCTGCAGTGAGTTAGGGAGGCATCTCTAAAAAATTGAGTGCAGTCTGAATTTATTATCTTGAGGATGCGGAATATCTTTCTACTCGACGAGTCCGAAGGAAATAGAGGTTTTTCAGAAAATTTGGGTAGGTGTTTCTGCCTGGATGTAGAATAGGGTTAGGCTTATTGGGGCCCCGATTACAACGATATAAAAGTTCGACCCAAAAGACCATCAACTCTACAGTAGACGACCCAAAGGGCCATCTACTTTACAGTAGACGACCCAAAGGGCCATCTACTTTACAGTAGACGACCCAAAGGGCCATCTACTTTACAGTAGACGACCCAAAGGGTCATCTACTTTACAGTAGACGACCCAAAGGGTCATCTACTTTACAGTAGACGACCCAAAGGGTCATCTACTTTACAGTAGACGACCCAAAGGGTCATCTACTTTACAGTAGACGACCCAAAGGGTCGGCTTTTCGCCTTCTTCTTCTTTTTGAATTCTACATATGACTGACGAACCCAACTATAGTATCTAACGCTCCAAACGCGGTATTTTTTGGTTTGGTCCTCGACTGATATGATAGACACACTACTCCGGTTTCATTCAATTGCTTAATAGTTGCCGCTACAATTCATTACGAGCCCAAGGGCAGGGAGAATTTTGCATTCATATGACATTTGAAATAACTCTCATTGTAGAATGTTGTGAAACTGCGTGGCAGGGAGAACGGCTCTTCTACAATTTTCTTCACTCTGTTTCTCCCCCTCTATTCGAACCTGACAATGCGTTGAAAGTGAACACCTTTTAATAATAAATAAATAAATAAATGTTTTAACGGTTGGTCCAATGTTGCATTGTTTCAGGTGATACGCTTCTTCAGGAGGAATTTCCATCTCGTTCTATAGAAGATGCACTTTCTTGTTTTAAATGCCCTTTCATTGCTTATATTTATATTCGCGAACAGCAACAGCGTCACGTAGCTCAAGAAGAAATGAATGCACTTCACTGTACTTTAGTTAAATTTCCCAATATGTGGTTATTAGGTCACATCTCTAACTGCTGCACATAAAGTACCTTGAAACCCATCACACAAACAACACCTACCCTTTCCGGAGCAACGATCACACACCGATTCTGTTATTGCTTGCTTTTTGGTGTCCACTTTAATGCTAACACGCACATGTCCTTCTACTCGGGATGCTAATGCTGTGGCGGCGGGGAATACTAAGGCTTTTACATCGGTTTCCTCAGCCAAACGACGTATTTGGACGTAGTCAACACGCAAGTCGGCATCTTGGGTTGATTGTCTGTCGAATAATGGAAGAATTATTTATAAAATTCTATAAATTCTCTTAAGAATTTCATTTCTATTTACCTCACTAGATTTTGTTGACCCTTGGCAACATTTGCTATGAAATCAAAGACCGTTTGACTGTTTATTGTTGGTAAATTATTTATATCTGCTTTACGGAACCCCGGTTCCAATTCAACGTGCATAATAATCATTTTGGCAATGTGTTTTTGTGATTTTTTTATTAATTTATTTGTAGAATATCTGTTGCACGACAAACAAATCTTAATTTTTTCTTTTTATTAGTGATGGTAAAAAAATGTGAGGCTAGCGATGGTGGCATTTCGATTACATAATACATCGAAAATGTTGCCAACTTTGCATTATCGTTTATCGATGTACAACAAAGGTTATCGTTTATGTTGTTCACATGGCATGATATGTAACAAGGGAAATAGGCCGTTTACATATAACCGGGTTAACCAAGTGGTTCTGGGTTTCAAATGTCATTTCCATTGTGTATACTTCAAATAAATCCTTATAAAGAAGGTTAACCCTGCAAAAAACTATAATCTAAACGCCGTATAACAGAGAGAACGAACATTTAGTCAGGGATACCAACTGTTCCGAGGTAAAAATCGCTACAGCCACATACGCACCATAGGTCTGTAGCGATTTTTACCTTAAAACAGTTGACATTCATGCTTAAACAGTGGTTTTTGTATGTCAAAAATCACCACAAGTAGCGGGAAAACCACCAACTTGGCAGCCCTGCATTTAGTAATGTAAATTCATGTAAGAATGAGAGAGATAGAAAATACAAAGTTGGATAACAATGACCAATGAGTTGCATTGAAATAACGGAACAAAATTAAATTTTCATATCTTGCTGTCCATTTATCTGAAGTTGCCTCGAAGGTTCGTGTCTTTAATTTGCTTACAATTGGTGTTCGTAGCCAATTTCAGCACAATCCCAGATAAGTATGCAGGTGTTGCCAACTACATTTCCTAAAAATTTATCTGACTATACTTACAGCGTTGCATTTTATGGTCGGGGTAGTCACTATAATGTTGATTAAAAAAGAATTTATTCCGTATGTGATTTCTTTTTGGACATAGAACTAATTTCTGCAGAGGAATACAACAAAATGGGAGTAATTAAAAGTAAAAAAGAATTTTGTAGAAGGATATATTATGCACGTTAAGGCATAATATACGTTCTTCTTAAGTCCTTTCCAAAGGATGGGGTGCTTCTTAAGACCCTTTCTTAAGGATGGGGTGCTTCTTAAGACCCTTTCTTAAGGAAAGGGTGCTTCTTAAGACCCTTTCTTAAGGAAAGGGTGCTTCTTAAGACCCTTTCTTAAGGAAGGGGTGCTTCTTAATACCCTTTCTTAAGGAAAGGGTGCTTCTTAAGACCCTTTCTTAAGGAAAGGGTGTTTCTTAAGACCCTTTCTTAAGGAAACGGTGCTTCTTAAGACCCTTTCTTAAGGAAACGGTGCTTCTTAAGACCCTTTCTTAAGGAAAGGGTGCTTCTTAAGACCCTTTCTTAAGGAAAGGGTGCTTCTTAAGACCCTTTCTTAAGGAAAGGGTGCTTCTTAAGACCCTTTCTTAAGGAAAGGGTGCTTCTTAAGACCCTTTCTTAAGGAAAGGGTGTTTCTTAAGACCCTTTCTTAAGAAAAGGGTGCTTCTTAAGACCCTTTCTTAAGGAAAGGGTGCTTCTTAAGACCTTTTCTTAAGGAAAGGGTGCTTCTTAAGATCCTTTCTTAAGGAAAGGGTGCTTCTTAAGACATTTTCTTAAGGAAAGGGTGCTTCTTAAGACATTTTCTTAAGGAAAGGGTGCTTCTTAAGACCTTTTCTTAAGGAAAGGGTGCTCCTTAAGACCCTTTCTTAAGGAAAGGGCGCTTCTTAAGACCCTTTCTTAAGGAAAGGGTGCTTCTTAAGACCCTTTCTTAAGGAAAGGGCGCTTCTTAAGACCCTTTCTTAAGGAAAGGGTGCTTCTTAAGACCCTTTCTTAAGGAAAGGGCGCTTCTTAAGACCCTTTCTTAAGGAAAGGGTGCTTCTTAAGACCCTTTCTTAAGGAAAGGGTGCTTCTTAAGACCCTTTCTTAAGGAAAGGGTGCTTCTTAAGACCCTTTCTTAAGGAAAGGGTGCTTCTTAAGACCCTTTCTTAAGGAAAGGGTGCTTCTTAAGACCCTTTCTTAAGGAAAGGGTGCTTCTTAAGACCCTTTCTTAAGGAAAGGGTGCTTCTTAAGACCCTTTCTTAAGGAAAGGGTGCTTCTTAAGACCCTTTCTTAAGGAAAGGGTGCTTCTTAAGACCCTTTCTTAAGGAAAGGGTGCTTCTTAAGACCCTTTCTTAAGGAAAGGGTGCTTCTTAAGACCCTTTCTTAAGGAAAGGGTGCTTCTTAAGACCCTTTCTTAAGGAAAGGGTGCTTCTTAAGACCCTTTCTTAAGGAAAGGGTGCTTCTTAAGACCCTTTCTTAAGGAAAGGGTGCTTCTTAAGACCCTTTCTTAAGGAAAGGGTGCTTCTTAAGACCCTTTCTTAAGGAAAGGGTGCTTCTTAAGACCCTTTCTTAAGGAAAGGGTGCTTCTTAAGACCCTTTCTTAAGGAAAGGGTGCTTCTTAAGACCCTTTCTTAAGGAAAGGGTGCTTCTTAAGACCCTTTCTTAAAGAAAGGGTGCTTCTTAAGACCCTTTCTTAAGGAAAGGGTGCTTCTTAAGACCCTTTCTTAAGGAAAGGGTGCTTCTTAAGACCCTTTCTTAAGGAAAGGGTGCTTCTTAAGACCCTTTCTTAAGGAAAGGGTGCTTCTTAAGACCCTTTCTTAAGGAAAGGGTGCTTCTTAAGACCCTTTCTTAAGGAAAGGGTGCTACTTAAGACCCTTTCTTAAGGAAAGGGTGCTTCTTAAGACCCTTTCTTAAGGAAAGGGTGCTTCTTAAGACCCTTTCTTAAGGAAAGGGTGCTTCTTAAGACCCTTTCTTAAGGAAAGGGTGCTTCTTAAGGAAAGGGTGCTTCTTAAGACCCTTTCTTAAGGAATGGGTGCTTCTTAAGACCCTTTCTTAAAGAAAGGGTGCTTCTTAGGGTACTTCTTAAGACCCTTTCTTAAGGAAAGGGTGCTTCTTAAGACCCTTTCTTAAGGAAAGGGTGCTTCTTACGACCCTTTCTTAAGGAAAGGGTGCTTCTTAAGACCCTTTCTTAAGGAAAGGGTGCTTCTTAAGACCCTTTCTTAAGGAAAGGGTGCTTCTTAATGTAATGTCTTTCAAACAGACGAAAATAAATAAACACAACCGTTGAGATCAAAGTCCAAATTCTAATAAATCTTTATTTTTGTTTACAAAAGAGAATAAAGTTCACCAACCATAACTGTTATACAAAATAGTTGTGATTGAGTGGTATTTTATAAACAACGAATGAGAGGGAAAGAAATAATGTGAGAGTACTAAACAGTAATATTACAGTAGGCTCTGCATATAATATAAAATACAGTAAATACTCGATATGTGCAATACTCTACATGCTCCTCCTAAAGTTGTTTAATGAGTAATTAAATTCAAATATTTAATTCAAAATTATTTTAAATTACAATTTTATAATATGAAATTATTATTTACATTAGGAGAAAAAAAAAATTCTGAATTGCAATTTATTTTAAGTATTTTTAACAACTTTACCTCCTGCTCGTGGTCTGAGATTTCTTGTAGTGTGTGAAGTATCTTCAGTTGTTGATGGAGGTGTGACTATAGCATTGTTTTCGTTGTTGTTATTTGACGGAATCATGATGTTGTTGGATTGTTGTTGTTGTACAGGTTGACCTCTGATTTGATCTAAGTGACGTTTGATGATGTTGTTGTTGTGACTTAATGTGCACGAGTATGATTGAGGTCCAAGTTGATGTGTAATTGTAGCTTGTGTCCAACTAGGCTTATTAGGATTTCGGTAATCTCGAACCATAACCTTTTGACCTTCGCGAAAAGTTGTGTTGCGATTTCCTTTATGATGTAAGATGTTTTTCTCTTGCGAACGCATTATTTTTTCTTTTATGGCAGGGGGTTTGAGATTGCTGAATCTAGTTTTGAGCTCTCTTCCGAAAAATATTTTTGCTGGTGACTCACCAGTGCTGCAGTGGATCATATTCCGATAATCCATTAAGAATCGGCATAAAATTTGATCAATATTGGCATCTTTGTTTTGATCCAAATTTGCATAAATTGATTTTTTAAAGGTTTTGACAAAATTTTCGGCTTGTCCATTTGTGGATGGATGTCCAGGCGCAGTTAAACTGTGTTTAATTCCATTTAAGGATAAAAATGTCTGAAAATCAGATGAAGTGAATTGTGATCCATTATCACTAACAAGGGTGTCCACTAATCCGTACCTGGAAAACAGTTCTCTTAGTTTTCTTATTGTAAAAGAAGATGTTATATCTTTAGTTTTAAAGACTTCGACAAATTTCGAATACGAATCGATGACAATCAAAAAATGAAAGTTCTTAATTGGACCAGCAAAATCGACATGGATACGTTTCCATACTGAACCACAAGGCTCCCAGGGTATTAAAATGCCTTTCTCAGGGCTGGGCTGCAATTTTTGACAGGATAAACAGTTTTTTATAAGACTTTCTATGTCTTTATCAATACCTGGCCACCATATGTACGATCTAGCCAAGGCTTTTGTTTTGACTATTCCTAAATGTGAGGAATGTAAATCTTCCAAAATTTTGGATCTTAATTTTTGAGGAACAACTGTTCTGTAGCCCCATAGAACACAACCATACTCTACAGTTAGTTCAATATACTTTTCACGAAATGTTGAAAATATGGGATCTTTTAAATTTAGAAGTGTCCCGTCCATAATACTGGCTGCAACCTTCGATAAAATCGGGTCTCTTCGGGTTTCCCGGCAGATATCTTTGAAATTCAACGGAAATTCTTTTTGTGATTCAACAAAATTGATGTAAGAGTTTTCATTATGATCACTCTCAAAATTTATTTGAGGTAATCTGGAAATGGAATCAGCTTCATTCCTACATCCTTTCACATATTCAATGGTATAATTAAAACCAGAAAGAATCAAGGCCCAACGCTGCATTCTCGCTGACGCCATTGTTGGTAACCCTTTGTTACTTCCAAAAATTGTTAAAAGTGGACGATGATCAGTCTTCAAAATGAACGTATTTCCAATCAAATATTGTTTAAGTTTTGTAACACAAAACACAATAGCAAGGGCTTCCTTTTCCAAAGTGCTATAATTCTTTTCACTTTTGGTTAAAGCTCGTGAAACAAACGAAATTGGTTTACAACCATCAGAAAATTTATGTGATAGAACACCAGCAACAGCATTATTCGACGCATCAGTAGTCAAAATCAACGGCAATTTAGGGTTAAAGTGGACCAGAACCTGATCAGATGTAACTTCATGTTTAATTTTATCATATGCCTCTTGACATTTGTCAGACCATAAAAACGGAACATCCTTACTCAATAAAGTATACAGGGGAGACATAATATTTGCAAAATTATTGATGAATTTTGAATAATAATTTGCCATTCCAACAAAAGCTCTGACTTCGGAAATATTGCAGGGTATAGGTGCAGACATAATGCTTGAAATCCTTTCATCATTTTTACGCAATCCATTTCTATCAATATTAAATCCCAAATAGGAAATTTCATTTCGGAAAAAGGTAGACTTTTTAATGTTAAGTTTCAATCCCGAAGACTGTAGCTTTTCTAAAACACGCCTTAGTGTCAAAATATGCTCACTCATATTCTTTCCAGTGATAGTTATGTCGTCTTGATACACCACAACATACGGTATATCTCTTAACAAATTTTCAATTGTCTTTTGAAAAATTGCTGCCGCTGTTTTTACACCAAAAGGTAAACGTTTTACTTTTAAAGTTCCAATGTGTGTACTCCATGCACACAAAAGTTGAGAATCATCATCGAGAACAAGCTGATTATAAGCATTCGAAAGATCTAGCTTTGTAAAAACTTCACCACCTTCCAACGAAGCAAAAATCTCATCAATCCTAGGTAGAGGATACTTGAAATCGACCAAAAACTTGTTTAATGTGACCTTATAGTCACCGCAAATCCTCAAATCACCATTTGGTTTCAAAATAGGAACAAGGGGAGTACCCCAATCCGAGTTATCTACCAGTTCTAAAACATCTGAAGCAATTAAATGACGTAATTGCTTTTCAACCTTCTCTTTACAAGCCAGTGGCAATGGTCTTGGTTTACAAAATACTGGTACTGCGTCATCAAAAACTTTTAGCGAAATCGTACATCCTTTAAACTTTCCCAATTTATCATCAAAAACCTCATGAAATTCACTCTTCAACTGATTGACAATTGTAATGTTCATCTCAGGGACTTGAATGTTGTTAACTTGTAACAGCTCAAAATTAAAAGCTCGTAAAAACGATCGACCAAGCAACGGAGGATTTTTCGAATCAACAACAACAACTACAACTGATTTGGTATTACCTTGATATGTCACATCTGCATTATATTCACCAGCCAATTTCAGCTTAACACCATTGTAATCAACATATGGTACCTTACACGATCTCAATTTCCTCTTAATTCCGTTCTCTTCCAAAAAAGATATCGGCAACAATGTACATGGTGCACCTGTATCACACACTGCCTTCAGTTCCACACCATCAACAACAACATTCAGAGAATACACATCACCATTTTCCTTCTCAGCCACACTAAAAATGGAATAATTGAAAACATTATTATAATCATGATCATCACTATCAACATCATTAACTTCATTCGATACATAATTTATACTCTTTTTCTTGTTGTAGCAGACCGATGCCAAATGTCCAATTTTTCCACAAGAATGACACTTGCTCTCTTTGTATTTACAAGATTGAGAGCTATGATTTCTCCAGCCACAATGAGAACATGCATATTTCTTGCCACCATCACTTTTACTGTCTCTGCTATTGTTGTTGCGCCTGCTGTTACGACCACCATCTCTATTACTGCTGCCGCCACCACTATCTCTATTACCGCTGCTAGCGCTGCCTCTGCCACTACCACCACCACCATAACCACAATTATGTTTTGCAAACTTTTGACCATGAACTAAATTCACAGTGCATTGACTTTTCTCCTCTGCCTTTGTCATATGCTTCGTCTCTAAAATCATCGCCTTTCTTAATGCACTTTGTACTGTTAGGGTTTCATCTTCTTCACACAAACGCTCAAATATAAAATTTGGCAAACCCATAACAAATTGGTTAAGAACAAACGCATCCAGACTTACACCAAATTTGCAATTGAGGGCTAATGTTTTCACACGGGCATACCATTCAGCAACCGACTCATTTTCTCCCTTAGTAGACAAATGAAACCTCTTCCGTTCACTAAATATAATGGTTGGTGGGGTATATTGTGTATCCAAAATCTCACACAGATCCTTATATGACTTGGATACTGGAGATTCCGGACTGCATAAACTATGCAAAACTCTGTACGGCACGGTACCAACTGATTTCAGCAAAATTGATTTTTTTATGTTCTCATCCGAACAATTTATTTCACAAAAATGAATGTCCAGTCTCTCCTTCCACACATTCCACGACTCCAAATTAGGATTAAATTCCGGCACATTTGATGATTGGAGGACTGTTACTGGAGCAACATTAAAACTTTGGTTGGCAGTTTCTTCCATCTTAGGAGGCATTCACTTGTTGTTGTTTTATAAAATTTCCTTAAATTTCAGCAAAACTGATTGTTGTTGTTGTTTTTATTTATTTCCACAAAATGGATTGATATTCACTTATTACGTGTATTTACACAAACAACAACTTTAAACTTTTTTCCTCGTCGCCAATGTAATGTCTTTCAAACAGACGAAAATAAATAAACACAACCGTTGAGATCAAAGTCCAAATTCTAATAAATCTTTATTTTTGTTTACAAAAGAGAATAAAGTTCACCAACCATAACTGTTATACAAAATAGTTGTGATTGAGTGGTATTTTATAAACAACGAATGAGAGGGAAAGAAATAATGTGAGAGTACTAAACAGTAATATTACAGTAGGCTCTGCATATAATATAAAATACAGTAAATACTCGATATGTGCAATACTCTACACTTAAGACCCTTTCTTAAGGAAAGGGTGCTTCTTAAGACCCTTTCTTAAGGAAAGAGAGCTTCTTAAGACCATTTCCAAAGGAAAGGGTGCTTCTTAAGACCATTTCCAGAGGTAAGGGTGCATCTAATGACCCTTTCTTAAGGAAAGGGTGCTTCTAATGACTCTTTCTTAAGGAAAGGGTGCTTCTAATGACCCTTTCTTAAGGAAAGGGTGCTTCTAATGACCCTTTCTTAAGGAAAGCCTGCTTCTAATGACCCTTTCTTAAGGAAAGCCTGCTTCTAATGACCCTTTCTTAAGGAAAGCCTGCTTCTAATGACCCTTTCTTAAGGAAAGGGTGCTTCTAATGACCCTTTCTTAAGGGAATGGTGCTTCTAATGACCCTTTCCAAAGGAAACCTTTCCAAAGGAAAGGGTGCTTATTAAGACCCTTTCCAAAAGAAAGGACGCTTCTTAAGACCCTTTCCAAACGATAGTGTGCTTCTTAAGACCATTTCCAAAGGAAAGGGTACTTCTTAAGACCCTTTTCAAAGGAAAGGGTGCTTCTAATGACCCTTTCTTAAGGAAAGGGTGCTTCTAATGACCCTTTCTTAAGGAAAGGGTGCTATTTATGGCCCTTTCTTAAGGGAAGGGTGCTTCTAATGACCCTTTCTTAAGGAAAGGGTGCTATTTATGACCCTTTCTTAAGGGAAGGGTGCTTCTAATGACCCTTTCTTAAGGAAAGGGTGCTTCTAATGACCCTTTCTTAAGGAAAGGGTGCTTCTAATGACCCTTTCTTAAGGAAAGGGTGCTTCTAATGACCCTTTCTTAAGGAAAGGGTGCTTCTAATAACCCTTTCTTAAGGAAAGGGTGCTTCTAATGACCCTTTCTTAAGGAAAGCGTGCTTCTAATGACCCTTTCTTAAGGAAAGGGTGCTTCTAATGACCCTTTCTTAAGGAAAGCGTGCTTCTAATGACCCTTTCTTAAGGAAAGGGTGCTTCTAATGACCCTTTCCAAAGAAAAGGGTGCTTATTAAGACCCTTTCCAAAGGAAAGGGTGCTTCTTAAGACCCTTTCTTAAGGAAAGGGTGCTTCTTAAGACCCTCTCTTAAGGAAAGGGTGCTTCTTAAGACCCTTTCTTAAGGAAAGGGTGCCTCTTAAGACCCTTTCTTAAGGAAAGGGTGCTTCTTAAGACCCTTTCTTAAGGAAATGGTGCTTCTTAAGACCCTTTCTTAAGGAAAGGGTGCTTCTTAAGACCCTTTCTTAAGGAAAGGGTGCTTCTTAAGACCCTTTCTTAAGGAAAGGGTGCTTCTTAAGACCCTTTCCAAAGGAAAGGCTGCTTCTTAAGACCCTTTCTTAAGGAAAGGGTGCTTCTTAAGACCCTTTCCAAAGGAAAGGCTGCTTCTTAAGATCCTTTCCAAAGAAAAGGGTGCTTCTTAAGACCCTTTCTTAAGGAAAGGGTGCTTCTTAAGACCCTTTCTTAAGGAAAGTGTGCTTCTTAAGACCCTTTCTTAAGGAAAGGGTGCTTCTTAAGACACTTTCTTAAGGAAAGGGTGCTTCTTAAGACCCTTTCTTAAGGAAAGGGTGCTTCTTAAGACCCTTTCTTAAGGAAAGGGTGCTTCTTAAGACCTTTTCTTAAGGAAAGGGTGCTTCTTAAGACCCTTTCATAAGGAAAGGGTGCTTCTTAAGACCCTTTCTTAAGAAAAGGGTGCTTCTTAAGACATTATTGGTACATTATTGTCACCAGAGATTATCCGAATATCTGATTGCTACGATTTAGAGTTTTATTTGTTCACAATTTCAAAATCCATTCTGAAAATTTTCATTGTTTTTCATTCCAGATATTCTCAATCAAAAACAAATGGAGAAAGGGTCAATAAGACATGGGTAAGTAATGCAATAACTTTTCTCCAAGAACGCCACTAAATTTCTCACCCTTCTTCTCCCCCCCCCCCCCCTTTCAGCAACGTTGAAACATTACCACGCTTCATACGCTCCCTGCGCAATTTGCGCTGCTGTGATGGTGATGCCATTACCCTCGAGGCCCATGTAGAGGGTTTACCCGAACCCATTATCATATGGGAGAAAGATGGTCGCGTATTACCCAGCGGCAAAGACTTTGATATGACTTATGATGGTATTAAGGCCACATTGCGGATACCACGCATTTATCCCGAGGATGAGGGTGAATACACTTGCGTGGCAAAGAATAATATTGGCAGGAATTTATCTTCCGCCTGCATTATTGTTGATGTACCCGAGGAAAAGGAAAATATGGTAAATCGCCAACTGTCCCGTCCTGCAGCCCTACTCTCGACCACTTCAACACCATTGTCCACACCACGCTCCACTCCTGTACGCAGTTTTTCACCTTCACGTCGACTGTCATATCGCAGTTCGGGAATTGAAATCAGCGATAGTCGCCGCAGTTATCATGATTTGCATTTACCCATTTCGGCTCCCAAGTTCTTGGCCATACCGAATAGTCGTGTCGTGGAGGAAGGTGACAGTGTGAGATTCCAATGTGCCATTGGCGGCCACCCTACACCATGGGCCACCTGGGATAAAGATGGCCTAATTGTAACACCCACCGGACGCATAAGGGTCAAGGAAGTGGATGATTTGCGTTATTTGGAAATTGAAGATGTCTGCTTTGATGATGCTGGCCTTTATCGTGTTACCCTAGAGAATGATTATGGTCGTATTGAGGCCACAGCACGTTTGGATGTTATACGTAGTTCACGTTATTCCAAGTCGCCATCGGGTAGAAGCATTCGGGCCTCCTCATCGCGTCGTAATGCTTATCTGCACAGAAGGATAATGGGTCCCTCCACGGCCATTGGAGGACGTATGGCTTTGGCTGCTGGTTTTAGGGGTTCTTCAGTGCCCTCGTGTAAATTCTATCACAATGGCAATGAGTTGGTGGCCGATGACAGAATTCACATGCAATTCATGGAAGCTGATGGTGAAGTGTTCTTGGTTATCGATTCGGTTACCAAGGAGGATGAGGGCATTTATAGTTGCATTATTGAGGGTGATGACCATGAACCGATTATAACCTCAACTCTTGTTAAATTTCTGCCAAGTGAAATCAATGGCGTCAGTCATGCTGCTGATGGTGATGACAATTGCGGTGACATACGCACCACCGACAGCATTGAACCGATTTGTAAAATTTTAAAACCACTGCCAGATGCGGTGAACTATGGCGAAGGTGAAATCATTGATTTGTGCTTTGAATTGGAATGCAATCAACCCTATAGCTACACATGGAGCCGCAATGGTGAACCAATCAAAGACTCTGAAGACTTTAAGTAAGTTACTGGAGCAACAAACTTGTTAGACAAGTGCAAAGTCTCTCTTGTAACGTTTCTTTCTATCTCTCCTCTTTTATTCATTTCAGTTACATTGATCATGGGAACGGTTTGTTGTGTTTACGTTTGCATGATGCCTTTGATTTAGATTCTGGCCTCTACACCTGCCACATTACGTGCCATGGCGGTATTGAGTGCTCCACATCGACTAACGTAAACATTGAACGCTGTCGACAGACAGACACTGATGATGATGGTTTGGCCATACTCAAGTCACCTTTACCTGTCCTACTGACCGCTACCGCCGACAATGCAGCGAAGGCAACATTTTGTGCTCGCGTCTTTCCAAATGATGCTCAGGTTACATGGTATGTGTGCGGTCATCAAGTCAATGAAAAGCCCAACTGCAATGTGGATGATGTTGATGATGACTCACATGAGTTTACGGTAAGTTTCTTTTACGTTCCAGTTTGTTTTGATTTGTTGTGTTTTTACGTTAAGAGCCAGTCAGCCAGCCAGCCAACTTCAATACATCGATCGACGGCGTGCATATTGATGAGTTACAGAAATAGCTCAGCAAACTGGTCGTTGGAATTTGTAGTGACGACATTAAACTGTTTTTATGGGGAAATCTTCATTTGCCTTAGATATGTCGTCATATGTGAGCGTTATTATTTATTGGTTACGCTACAAGGGGCATTTTTCGAGAGATATGAATTATTTCATGTTAAAGAGTAGATACGGTGCGCCTTAACTAATTTTAAATGAAAGGTGCTTACATCTGGAATGTTTTTGCGGATTCTGAAACTACAATGTTCATAGATGAGAAAAATCAAAAAAAAAAATCGTCGGAGGGATTTTCAAATAAATCGCGGTCAAAGTTCACATTCCTAGGGGTTTTTTTAGGTTTTCACGATTTTTCTTGGAAACCGCAAGCCCTATCGAAATTGCATTAGAGAAAATGTTGTAGCAGTGAAAATTCTCCACAAGATTGACCTTAATGTTATTTTCGTAGGTTTTACCATTTTTGAGATATAGAAGTTCAAATTGCGACAATGCACTAACCACGGTGCGCCTTAAATAATTTTAAATGGAAGGTGCTTACACCTGGGAAGTTTTTGCAGATTCTGAAACTAAAATGCTCATAGATGAGAAATATCAAGAAACAAAAAAAATCGCCGGAGGGATTTTCAAATAAATCGCGATTTAAGTTCACATTTTTAGGGCTTCTTTAGGTTTTCACGATTTTGCTTGGAAACCGCGAGTCCTATGTAAATGGTCCTAAAGAAAATGTTGTAGCTGTAAAAATTCTCCACAAGATTTACCTTCACGATATTTTCGTAGGTTTTACCGTTTTTGAGATATAGAAGTTCAAATTGAGACAATGCACTGACTGTATCGTCTCCTTATAAAACAATGTCATTACTGCAATTTCCTAAATTAAACTTATATATCTTGAAAGTGGTACAACCTAGGAAAAAATAAATCATCCAGTCTTGTAGAGAATTTTCACAGCTTCAACATTTTCTTTAGTCCCATTTTGATATGACTTGCGGTTTCCAAGCAAAATCTTGAAGACTTAAGATAAAAACCTAACAATTTGAACTGAACCTCTATATCTCAAAAATGGTAAAACCTACGAAAAAACCTAAAGGTCAGTCTTGTAGAAAATTTTCAGAGCTACAACATTTTCTTTAGACTCATTTCGATACGAAAATCGAAATCGTGAAAATCTAAAAAAACCCTAAAATTGTGAATTTTGATCGCGATTTAATTAAAAATTCCTCGGGCGATTTTTTTCTGTTTTTTAATTTTTCTTGTCTATGAAAATTGCTGTTTCAGAATCTGCGAAATCTTCTCATGTGTAAGCGGTTTTCATCAAAAGTTAGTTAAGGCGCACTGAGCATGATATTGTTTTATAAGGAGGCGATACAGTCAGTGCATTGTCTCAATTTGAACTTCTATAAAACCTACGAAAATGTCATAAAGGTCAATCTTGTGGAGAATTTTCGCAACCACAACATTTTCTTTAGGCCCATTGACATAGGACTCGCGGTTGGTAAGCAAAATCGTGAAAACCTAAAGAACCCCTAAAAATGTGAACTTAAATCGCGATTTATTTGAAAATCCCTCTGGCGATTTTTTTTTGTTTCTTGATATTTCTCATCTATGAGCATTGTAGTTTCAGAATCTGCAAAAACTTCCCAGTCACACGGTGCGCCTCCTTATACAACAATTTCAAGTACGGTGCCCCTTAACTAACTTCCAATGAAAACCGCTTACATCTGGGAAGTTTTTGCGGATTCTGAAACAGAAATGTTCCCAGATGAGAAAAATCCAGAAACAAGAAAAAATCGATGGAGGGATTTTTATATAAATCGCGGTCAAAGTTCACAATCTTAGGTTTTCAGGATTAGGTTTTCAGGATTTTGCTTGGAAGCGGCAAGTCCTATCGAAATAAGACTAAAGGAAAAGTTGCAGCAGTGACATTTCTCTACAACATTTTCGTTAGTCCCAATTCGATAGGACTTGCAGCTTCCAAGCAAAATCCTAAAAACTATGATACAAGCTGTTTATAAATGTCCATTCAGTCAAGAAGACCTTTAGATCTCCGAATCTTTAGATCGTCGGATTTTCACAAAGAAGATATTAAAATATCCTCATAGAAAATAGCTAGATCTTCGCATGAAATTCGCTTAACTTCTCAAATAAGATCGTTGGATTTTATCTTAGATGATCATTAGATCTTTTGGTAGAAGATCATTCGGTCTTCTCGTTAAAAATCATGAGATCTTCTCATAGTAGATGAGGTTTTTTGTAGAAGATTTGAAGATCTTGTGATCCTCACACAGATGCTCTTGAAATCATATCATCGAAGATCATGAGTTATTCTCATAGAAGATCTTAGGGGTTTTTCATAGAATATCACGAGATCTTTTTGAGATATAGAAGTTCAAATTGAGACAATGCACTGACTGTATCGTCTCCTTATAAAACAATGTCATTACTGCAATTTCCTAAATTAAACTTATATATCTTGAAAGTGGTACAACCTAGGAAAAAATAAATCATCCAGTCTTGTAGAGAATTTTCACAGCTTCAACATTTTCTTTAGTCCCATTTTGATATGACTTGCGGTTTCCAAGCAAAATCTTGAAGACTTAAGATAAAAACCTAACAATTTGAACTGAACCTCTATATCTCAAAAATGGTAAAACCTACGAAAAAACCTAAAGGTCAGTCTTGTAGAAAATTTTCAGAGCTACAACATTTTCTTTAGACTCATTTCGATACGAAAATCGAAATCGTGAAAATCTAAAAAAACCCTAAAATTGTGAATTTTGATCGCGATTTAATTAAAAATTCCTCGGGCGATTTTTTTCTGTTTTTTAATTTTTCTTGTCTATGAAAATTGCTGTTTCAGAATCTGCGAAATCTTCTCATGTGTAAGCGGTTTTCATCAAAAGTTAGTTAAGGCGCACTGAGCATGATATTGTTTTATAAGGAGGCGATACAGTCAGTGCATTGTCTCAATTTGAACTTCTATAAAACCTACGAAAATGTCATAAAGGTCAATCTTGTGGAGAATTTTCGCAACCACAACATTTTCTTTAGGCCCATTGACATAGGACTCGCGGTTGGTAAGCAAAATCGTGAAAACCTAAAGAACCCCTAAAAATGTGAACTTAAATCGCGATTTATTTGAAAATCCCTCTGGCGATTTTTTTTGTTTCTTGATATTTCTCATCTATGAGCATTGTAGTTTCAGAATCTGCAAAAACTTCCCAGTCACACGGTGCGCCTCCTTATACAACAATTTCAAGTACGGTGCCCCTTAACTAACTTCCAATGAAAACCGCTTACATCTGGGAAGTTTTTGCGGATTCTGAAACAGAAATGTTCCCAGATGAGAAAAATCCAGAAACAAGAAAAAATCGATGGAGGGATTTTTATATAAATCGCGGTCAAAGTTCACAATCTTAGGTTTTCAGGATTAGGTTTTCAGGATTTTGCTTGGAAGCGGCAAGTCCTATCGAAATAAGACTAAAGGAAAAGTTGCAGCAGTGACATTTCTCTACAACATTTTCGTTAGTCCCAATTCGATAGGACTTGCAGCTTCCAAGCAAAATCCTAAAAACTATGATACAAGCTGTTTATAAATGTCCATTCAGTCAAGAAGACCTTTAGATCTCCGAATCTTTAGATCGTCGGATTTTCACAAAGAAGATATTAAAATATCCTCATAGAAAATAGCTAGATCTTCGCATGAAATTCGCTTAACTTCTCAAATAAGATCGTTGGATTTTATCTTAGATGATCATTAGATCTTTTGGTAGAAGATCATTCGGTCTTCTCGTTAAAAATCATGAGATCTTCTCATAGTAGATGAGGTTTTTTGTAGAAGATTTGAAGATCTTGTGATCCTCACACAGATGCTCTTGAAATCATATCATCGAAGATCATGAGTTATTCTCATAGAAGATCTTAGGGGTTTTTCATAGAATATCACGAGATCTTCTCTTGAAGATCATGAGATCTTCTCAAAGTAGATCATGAGATCCTGTTATAGAAGATATTGAGTTCTTCCTATAAATTATCACAAGATCTTCTCTTGGATCATGAGATTTTCTCAAAGAAAATCTTGAGATATTTAGATACAATATCACAACATCTCCTCTTGGAAAATCATCAGATCTTCTCATGGAAGATCATTAGGGCTTCTGTTGGAAGATCATGACATTTTCTCGCAGAAGAACATGAGATCGTCCCATAGAAGATTATGAGATTTTCTAATAGAATAGCATTGGATCTTCTCTTAGAAAAGCATTAGATCTTCCATTAGAAGATCATTGGATCTTCTCATAGAAATTGTTGGATCTTCTCGTGGAAGATTAAAAGAACTTCTCTTGGACGATCATGAGATCTTCTCATGGAAGTTCATGAAATCTTCTCTTAGAAGACATGAAATCTTCTCTTAGAAGACATGAATATCTTGAGATCTTCCCACAAAAGACCTCGAGATCTTTTCATAGAAGATCGTAAGATCTTCAGATCTTCTCATCGAAGATCATGAGTTATTCCCATAGAAGATTTTAGGGGTTTTTCATATCAATATCACGATATCTTCTCTTGAAGATCATGAGATTCTCATAGATGATCTTGAAATTTTCTCATAGAAGATCATGTGATTTGCTATAGGAATATCATGCGATCTTCTTATGGAAAATTATGGGATTTTCTAATGGAAGATCATGCGATCTTCTTATGGAAGATCATAAGATATTTTCATAGAAGATCATCACATCTTCTCATTGAAGATCGTGATATCTTCTCATAGAACATATTGAGATCTTCTCATAGAAGGTCTTGAGTTTTCTTCTAGAAGATCAAGCAATTTTCTAATGGAAGATCATGCGATCTTCTTGCGGAAGATCATGAGCTCTTCTCATAGAAGGTCATGAGATCTTTTCATAAAAGATACTGAGATCTTCTCATAGAGGATCATGAGATCTTTTCCTAGAAGATCATTTGATCTTCTCCTAGGAGATCATGGAATCTTCTCATAGAAGTTCATGAGATCTACTCAGAGAATATAATGTGATCTTCTCATAGAAGATCTTGATATTTTCTAATAGATCATTAGATCTTCTTATAGAAGATCATGAGATTTTCTCATGGAAGAACATGAAATCTTCTCATGGAAGATCATAAAGTCTTCTCATTGAAGATCGTGAGATCTTCTTATGTAATATCATGAGATCTTCTCATGGAATATAATGAGATCATCTCGTGGAAGATCAAGTGATTTTTTCACAGATCTTTTTTAGAGGATCTTGAGATCTTCTCATAGAAGATCTTGGGATCTTCTTATAGGAGATCTTGAGATCTTCTTATAGGAGATCTTGAGATCTTCTTATAGGAGATCTTGAGATCTTTTCATGGAAAATCCTGAGATCTTCTCATAGAAGATCTTGGGATCTTCTTATAGGAGATCTTGAGATCTTTTCATGGAAAATCGTGAGATCTTCCTTTAGAATGTCATTGGATCTTCTCACAGATTATCATTAGATCTTCTCAAAGAAGATAATGCGATCTTCTCATAGATGATCATTAGATCTTCTCAAAGAAGATAATGCGATCTTTTAATAAAAGATCTTGAGATCTTCTCATAGGAGATAATGTGATCTTCTCATAGAAGATCTTGAGCTCTTCTCATAGAAGCTCTTGAGCTCTTCTCATAGAAGATCTTGAGATCTTCTCTTAGAAGATCATTGGATCTTCTCATGGAAATTGTTGGATCTTCTTATAGAATATCCTTGGATCTTCTCATAAAAGATCATGCGATCTTCTCAAGAAAGATCATTAATCTTCTAGTAGAATATCTTAAGATCTTCCCAAAGAAGATCATTACATATTTTCATAGAATATCGTGAGATCTTTTAATAGAAAATTTTCAGATCTTCTCATAGAAGATCTTGAGATTTTCTCATAGAAGATCTTGAGATTTTTTTTAATAGAAGTTTTTGAGATTTTTTTAATAGAAGGTCTTGAGATCGTCTCAAAAAACACCATTAGATATTCACATAAGAGATTATTCCATTTTTTCATAGAAGATCTTGAGATCTTCACATAAAAGATCATGGTGTATTCTCATAGAAGATCATAGGCTTTTTTCATAGAATATCACTAGCTTTTCTCTTGGAAGATCATCAGATCTTCTCATTGAAGATCATTATATATTCTCATAGAAGATCATGAGATCTTCTGATAGAATAACACAAGATCTTCTCTAAGAAGATCATGAGATCTTCTCTTGGACGATCATGAGATCTTTTCTTGGAAGTTAATGAGATCTTCTCAAAGAAGATCATGATATCGTCCCATAGAAGATAATAAGATCTTCTCAGGGAAGACCGCGAGATCTTCTCTTAGATCATCCGAACTTCCCGTAAAAATTGTTAGATTTCTTCATAAAAGATATTGAGATATTCTTAAAGAAACCAAGGAAGATCATTAGATCTGCCTTAGAAGATCATTAGATCTTCCTTAGGAGATCATTAGATCTTTGCCGAGAAGTTCGGGAGATCTTCTCATAGAAGATCAAGAGATTCTCACCTAGAAGATCACGAAATATTTCTTGGACGATCATTGGAGATTTTCATAGAAATTATTGGATCTTTTCAAACAAGATTTTGAGATTTTCTTAAAGAATATCTTCTCTTGGACGATCATGAGATCTTCTCTTTGAAGATAATGAGATCTTCTCATAGAAGATCATGATATCGTCCCATAGAACATAATTAGATCTTCTCAGGGAAGATCGCTAGATCTTCTCTTATATCATCCGACCTTCCCGTAAAAATCGTTGGATCTCTTCATAAAAGATCTTGAGATCTTCTTAAAGAAATCAAGGAAGATCATTAGATCCTCCCTAGAAGATCATTAGATCTTTGCCGAGAAGTTCGGGAGATCTTCTAATAGAATATCAAGAGATTCTCCCCTAGAAGATCATGAAATATTTCTTGGAAGATCATTGGAGCTTTTCATAGAAATCATTGGATCTTTTCATATACGATTTTGAGATTTTCTTAAAGAAGATCATCAGATCTTCTTAAAGAAGATCATGAGAACTACTTCTCATAGAAGATCTTGTGATCCTCTCATAGAAGATATTCTGATCTTCTCATAGAATATCAAGAGATCGTCTCATAGCAGATCAAGATATTTTTTCATAGAATATCAAGAGATCTTTTCATAGAAGATCAAGAGATCTTCTCATAGAAGATCATGAGATTTTCTCACAGAAGATCAAGAGATCTTTTCATAGAAGATCATGAGATTTTCTCATAGAAAATCATTCGAGTTTTTTTATAAAATATCATTAGATCTTCCCATAGAACATTTCATGTACTTACTTACTTACTTACTTAGTTGGCCCATTACAGAACATTTGTTCCATAGACCGAACTAAGAAAAGATCTCCATTCCTCTCTGTTTTTCGCTTGACTTTTTGGAATACTGCGCCTTTCCATTTCTTCATCCACTTGTGTGCTCCATCGAAGCTTAGGCCTGCCGATTCTGCGTGCACCGCCATGTGGCATGTATTCATACGCCTTTTTAGCGGGTTCATCATCGCTCATTCTCATGATATGGCCTAGCCAACGCAATATGCATGTCTTTGTATAGCTTATATAGCTCGTGGTTCATACGACGTCGATATTCACCGTCAACGCAAATCGGCCCGTAGATCTTTCGAAGAATTTTCCTCTCAAACACACCAAGCACTGCCTTATCTGCTTGCGCAAGTACCCAGGCTTCGGAGCCATACATTAGCACGGGTAGTATCAGTGTTTTGTAGAGCGTAATTTTTGTTTGACGAGTTGTGGCTTTGTTTTTGAAGTGTTTACTTAAGCCAAAGTAGCATCTGTTGGCCAATACAATTCTTCTTTTTATTTTACAACTGATGTCGTTAGTTGTGTTTACGGCGGTGCCAAGGCAGGCGAAGTCTTTTACTACCTCAAAATTATAGGAACCAACGTCAACAGTTGGCCCGATCTCTATGGACGCATTGCGCGTCGACACCATCAACTTAGTCTTCCCGTCGTTTACCGCCAGACCCACTTTAGCAGATTCTCCTTCGACCTTCATAAAGGTATCTGTTACTTCTTTTACTGATCGTCCCATGATGTCTATATCATCAGCATAAGCAAGAAACATGTGGCTATTGGTGTAGATTGTGCCACTTCTTTTGACGTTTGCCTCTCGAATAACCTTTTCCAGCAGGATGTTGAAGAGATCACACGAAAGGCTGTCTCCTTGTCTGAAACCTCTTTTCGTACAAAATTCTTCGGAGAGGTTCTTTTCTATTTTAACTGAGGACCTCGTGTCAGTTAAAGTCATTTTACAAAGCCGGATGAGCTTTGCGGGGATACCGAATTCAGACATGGCCTGGAATACCTTTGAGCGTAGTGGGCTGTCGAAGGCGGCTTTATAATCGACAAAAAGGTGGTAGGTGTCGATCAGCATCTCTAGGGTCTTCTGCAGGATTTGTCGCAGGGTAAATATCTGGCCAATGGTGGACTTGCCAGGTCTAAAGCCGCATTGGTATGGCCCAATTATCTCGTTGACCATAGGCTTTAGTCGTTCGCACAATATCCCTGACACGATCTTGTAGGCAATCGGGAGTAGACTTATGCCCCTATAGTTAAAGCGCATACAGTCTTATCTCCTTTCTTATGGACTGGGCACAGGATACTTAGGTTCCAATCGTCGGGTACTCGTACTTCCTGCCAGATGGTGCTAACTAGCTGATGCATAAACTTAATCAGCGTGTCGCCTCCAGTTTTGAACAGATCGGCTGGTAAGCCATCGGCTCCTGCTGTCTTATTATTCTTCAGCCGGTTTATTGCTGTCTTTACCTCATCTTGGCCGGGTGGTATACATTCAATACCATCTTCTGGGATTGGATCTGTGGTATCTTCGTCGTCTTCGCTGGGTACCAAGAGGTTTGAAAAATGCTCTTTCCATATCCTGAGCACACTATCTGTATCAGTTACCAGATTACCTTGCTTGTCTCTACAGGAGGATGTGCCAGTTCCAAAGCCATCAGTTTGATGCTTCACTCTTTGGTAGAATTTTCGAACTTCATTCTGGCTCCTGTACATTTCGATTTTTTCACACACCCGCTTTTCCATTTCTCTCTTTTTCTTGCGGAAAAGACATTTCTCCTCTATCCTTTTCTCCCGATATCTCTCTCGTGCGCTTCGCGTTGCTACTGATTGTATAGTAGCCCTATATGCCGCATTTTTCTCTTCGGTAGCAGCACGACACTCCTGATCATACCATGGATTCCTTGGTAGAGGTCTCTGGTATCCAAGTATGGATTTTGCGGCTGTTTGCATGGAGTAGGCAATACTTTGCCATTGCGATGATATGTTATCGGGATGAGAAGTGCTTTGATTAAGCAATTGGGCTAGTTGTGTGGAATATGCTTTGGCTATCTGTTGTGATTGCAGCTTACCGATGTCTAACTTTCGTGTTGTTTCTGTTCGTACTTCATTTGCTACGTTTAATCGGGTGCGTACCTTTGCTGCAATTAGGTAATGGGCCGAGTCTGTGTTTGCTCCTCGGAACGAGCGCACATCCAACACGCTCGATGAATGTCTTCCATCTATCACAATGTGATCAATTTGATTTCTTGTTTTCTGATCTGGAGACAGCCAGTTGCCCTTATGGATGTCGAGATGTTTAAATCTGGCGCTGCTAACTAGCATGTTTTGGCCGCTGCGAAGTCAATCAGCCTCATACAATTGTCAGACTTTGGAGACTGAATTTTCCGACTGTTGGGCCAAAGATATTCTCCTTTCCAATTTTGGCATTAAAATCGCCTAGAATAATTTTAATGTCATGGGCAGGACAACGGTCAGATGTTTTTTCTAAGCGCACATAAAATATATCTTTGGTCTGTTCGACCTTGTCTTCAGTGGGAGCATGAGCGCAAATAAAGCTGATGTTGAAGAATTTTGCTTTTATTCGAATTGTAGCAAGTCTTTTATTCACGGGTGTGAAGCTGGAGACCAGGTGTTTTAACCTCCGACCAACTACAAAACCGCAACCAAACTCATGCTTTATGTCATGGCAGCTATAATACAGTGCGTCACCTTTAGGTGTTGTTGTGACGCCTTTCCCGTTCCATCGTATTTCCTGTATGGCAGTAATGTAGGCCTTGTACTTTTCCAGTACATCTGCCAATGCGTAAACTGCACCTTCTGTATAAAGTGTGCGAACATTCCAGGTGCAGATTCGCAGATCATGGTCCTTAAAACGTTTGTGGGGGTCGTCAACTTTAGAGGGATTTGTTTTTATACCCTCAGCATTTATGCTAACGAGGGTATATACACTTTCATACGGGCAAAATGTGCCTCATCGAAATAATGGTTTTAGACCCCAAGTATGTTTGGACGAAATGTGTTTCAGACAATTTGGAGTCGATCTAGCCATGTCCGTCCGTCTGTCTGTCTGGCTGGCTGGAGCGCACGATAACTCTCGAACGGATGAACCGATTCGGTTCGAATGTTGGCTTTCGTAATATTTTGCCCAAACTTAGTTTAAGTTCGAAGATGGGCTATATCGGTCCACTCCTTCCGGTACCTCCCACACAAGAATTCGAAAATGTTCGGAAAATTTGTGCGCACGATAACTCCTGAAGGGAGTAACCGATTTGGCCCATACTTTGCACATCCTGAAATGTGCACCAGACTTAGATAAGGTTTCAATATGGACTCAATCGGTTCACTCCTTCGGGTACCTCCCACACAAAATTTTGGAATAGTTCAGTTTAGGGCCATCTCTCGAATCGCTTTGATTTTTTGTTTTAGCAACTTGTATTCACTGCCCCTCATACGACGGTACCAGTTTCATTAGGGGCAAGTCCATACTTCCTGAGAAAATAGCATGAAAGTTGCAAAAAAAAACCCTATGACACCGTGTGAGGTGGTTGGAGTGCAAGATAACTCTAGAACGGATCTGCCGAATGGGTCCAAAATTTGGCCATAGTAATATTTTGTCCAAACATAGTTTAATTTCGAAGATAAGCCATATCGGTCCACTCCTTCAGGTACCTCCCCCACAAAAGTTCAAAAATGTTCGGAAAAATTGTTCGTACGGTAACTCTTGAAGGGAGTGGCCGAATTGGTCCATACTTTACACATCCTAATATATCTACCAGATATAGATCAGGTTCAAATATGAATTATATTTGTCCACTCCATCCTGTACCTCCCACACAAAATTTCGGATAAGTTCACTTTAAGACCTAATACCGAATCACTTTTAATTTTTGTTGAATCAACTTGCTTTCGCTGCCTCAATTACTGTGGTAAACGTTTTTTTAGGGGCAAGTCCATACTTCTTGAGCAAACAGCCCGAAAGGTGTAAAAACCCCATATGCACCATATGTAGTGGCTGGAGATCCACTTCCATAATGGTCAATGTCGATCCATTCATTTTAGTATCTCCTACGCAAAACTTTTGATCTTTAATCCTAATCAATATTTTTGTCGGTTCAAACGCCCAAAAATTTTAAAACCCCCTAAATACATACATTTTTTGGGGAAAATTTGTTTCAATATACACAGGCTGAGGGTATACATATCTCTGTCGGCAAAGCCGACTGATACTTTTTATACCCTCAGCCTTTAGGCTAAGGAGGGTATATACACTTTGATACGATGAAAATGTGTCTCATCGAAATAATGGTTTTAGACCCCAAGTATGTTTGGACGAAATGTGTTTCAGACAATTTGGAGTCGATCTAGCCATGTCCGTCCGTCTGTCTGTCCTGCTGGCTGGAGCGCACGATAACTCTCGAACGGAAGAACCGATTCGGTTCAAATTTTGGCTTTCGTAATATTTTGCCCAAACTTAGTTTAACTTCGAAGATGAGCTACATCGGTCCACTCCTTCCGATACCTCCCACACAAAAGTTCGAAAATGTTCGGAAAGTTTGTGCGCACGATAACTCTTGAAGGGAGTAACCGATTTGGTCCATACTTTGTATAGCGTAAACTTTCTACCAGAGTAATATGAGGTTTCAATATGGTCTCAATAGGTCCACTCATTCGGGTACCTCCCACACAAAATTTCGGAAAAGTTCAGTTTAGGGCCATCTCTCGAATCGCTTTGATTTTTGTTTTAGCAACTTGTATTCACTGCCCTACATACGACGGTACAAGTTTCATCAGGGGCAAGTCCATACTTCCTGAGAAAATAGCATGAAAGTTGCAGAAAAACCCCTATGACACCGTGTGAGGTGGTTGGAGCGCAAGATAACTCTCGAACGGATTCGGTCCAAAATATGGCCTTAGTAATATTTTGTCCAAATATAATTTAAGTTTGAAGATAAGCCATATCGGTCCACTCCTTCGGGTACCTTCCCCACAAAAGTTCAAAAATGTTCGGAAAAATTGTTCCTACGGTAACTCTTGAAGGGAGTGGCCGAATTGGTCTATACTTTACACATCCTAATATATCTACCAGATATAGATCAGGTTCAAATATGGACTATATTTGTCCACTCCATCCGGTGCCTCCCACACAAAATTTTCGGATAAGTTCACTTTAAGACCTGATATCGAATCACTTTGATTTTTGTTGAAGCAACTTGCATTCGATGCCTCAATTACGATATTAAAAGTTTTTTTAGGGGCAAGTCCATACTTCTTGAGCAAACAGCCCGAAGAGTGTAAAAACCCCTTATGACACCATATGTTGTGGCTGGAGATCCACTTCCATAACGGTCAATGTCGATCCATTCCTTTTAGTATCTCCTCCGCAAAACTTTTGATCTTTAATCCTAATCAACATTTTTGTCGGTTCAAACGCCCAAATTTTTTAAAACCCCCTAAATACATACGTATTTTGGGAAATTTTTTTTTTTTTTTTCAATATACACATGCTGAGGGTATACCTCTGTCGGCAAAGCCGACTGATACTTTTTTACTTGTTCTTTTGTTTTTTCATAGTAGGCTGCTTTTTCTAGGGGAGGGCTACTAACCCGGGGCCCAAACCCAAGTTTTTAACGTTCTCACGGGTGAACGCGCGGCACATGTTAGCTCACTACTTTTAACGGGTGTTAAAGGCAGCTTCCCAGGTGACACCACGGGGAGGTGGGGAGGTCAGTGGTCACTTGAGATGATAGAGAGACCAAGATAAATTCTGGACTTTGCCATGTTAAAGCCGGTCAGGACCGTTCCTTGGTATCTCTCATTCCCTACGTCATATTTTCTATGTAGTAATATATATTTTCTAAGCATAAGAAAAAACTGCAAATTCACACTTCTTCCTCACCTTGTTTGTCATTCACGACAGTGTAAACAAACCAAGAGATAAACCAAATTTATTAAACCTTGAGTCATAGTGTTAATATCATCGTCACATATCCATCGTACCACCATTCAGCCACCCCAGCACCCCATTGTTTGTATTTATTAGTTAGTTGGTCCAAGATGAAGATTACAATAAATGACAACAAATGTGTGAGAATAAATGACAAAATATGGGATAAACAGAGTGGTGCTATAGGTAGTGAGCAAGCAAGCGAGATAAACGCTTAATTTAGCCAGTCAAGTGAATAACCACAAGAGTTTATAAATAAAAATATATAAAAAATATAAATAATAATAATAGAAGTGTTTTATACAAAAAAATGCAATCAAAGACAAAAGGCAATAACCTAAAACGGCCGGTATAGACTTTCCCCTGGAAACTATATATCGTTATGATCAGGATAACAAGGATAACATGTGGGAAAAATTTCAGTCTGATATCTAGGCACAATTTATGCATACATTCAATAAAACCGTAATTTAGCAAAGTAAAGTTAAATCATTTCTATGTGTTAGTAGATCACTCCTCATATTTTCTTAGGCCATAAAACCCCACCATTAAAAATTTGCCACAAGCTGTCATTTGTTGGCTTCAATAAAAATGAAATAAAAACACATTGTGCCTAAAACCCGACTTACAAAGACGATTTTTTTATTAAACGACATTCATTCATAGTTCAAGTGTGAGAGATCTGCACTGCAACAGCAGCAGCAACAACAGAAAACCAAGACAACAACACCGAGACGTTGTCGAAAAATGAAAAAAGAAAACAAAACGCTCAACTTGGCAAAGCCCAAACAATGGCCCAACAAATGAAGCTCACAAAAAACCAAAAACAATTTTAATAAACATCATCGTGTTCGGTGAATTAGCATTTTCAAATTTCAGCGGTAGTCAGTCAGTACTAAATATTACGGTAACGTGAACGAACGGCTCGGTTCAATGTGTGTCGTCTCTTTTCGTAATAATCGATCGATAAATTAATGCAGCCACGAGAAGCTATTTACCGCATTGTAGAAAACATAATAAGAAAAAATTAAATAAATACACAACAAAATCCAACAAAAACAAAAAATGGTTAAAGTAAGATCATAATTTAAATTTCAACAGAGAACAACAAACAATTAATGATAGATAAAAAAACAGATATGTACAAAGTACATAAATTATAAAAAATACAATTATATATATTTTATATTTAAGATATCAACACTTGTCGGTGTACATTAGATTTTGTTGCTGTTTTTTTCTTTCTGTTATCAGTTATCACCATCTTTGTAGAACAATTTAAAGATTTAGATAAATGCAACAACAAGATATTGTTTTTTTTTATCAAAGGCAAACTAACGACGACCCTGTCAAAATATAATTGATCATCATCATCGCCACCATCGTCATCTTGTCATAACAAGTGCTCTATTTACCCATCCTATTGACGCTGAGAACATTCAAAGAAAGTGTTTTTTTTATTACAATAAAATTTCTCTCATTTATTGAATAAATAATAAATTTTATTCTCCCCGCGAGTGTCTTAAAACAAAATTTCAAGTGATAACACTGTACAACAGAATTTGGCACTTAAATTATTTTCAAGACGGTGATAATTCGACTTTTTAAAACGTGAAATCGTTCATAAATAGCATTAAGAAAAACTATTAATACTAAGTTTCAACAAGTAAAAAAGTATCAGTCGGCCTTCCGACATCTACCCTCAGCCTGTGTATATTGACTCTTGAGCTTTAATCCAAATATATATTTTTGTCGGCAAGTTCGTACGTCCAAAGAAGGCCACAAAATCTATAAACTTCCTCCGAACTTCGATTCGATATTGCCCAGTCATGGGCAATATCAAATCTAATACCGGCTACCCAACAAATTCCTTTTCCTCAACAATTATGTATTTCGCAGGATTATAGATTTTGTGGCCCTCTTTGGACGCACGAATTTGCCGACAAAAATATATATTTGGATTAAAGCTCAAGAGTGTGGCTGAGGAGGTACCTATGCAGAATTGCATCGGCATAGTCAATTTTGCAAGTGGATCATATTTTGGGAGTCATTCTTTTTCGATAGATAGCGCGCCCTCCAACATTTCAGTCGGTCAGCATGGTCCACTAGACCAAATATGACTTTTTGAAAGCAATGTGTTCAAAATCAGTATGAAATATTATCATTTCGGAGGGCCCCCTGTTGTAGTGCCCATCAGACAAAATGGCTTTTGGGGGCAATTTTGTCAGGAACCATGAAATTTCGCTTGGAAACTGTTATGTTGTTGTAAAAATAATACCCAAAAGAGTGGACCAATATAGTCAATCACAGATCTTGACTTAAATTGCAAACACCCTGCGTACGTCCTAGTTCTGAACAATGCTTATCTGTAATGATGTGTAATTGATCTCATTTCTACTAATATTTAGTAGTAAGGTCGACTCTGCCTGAGTATTGACAAGAAAATTGTAGCATTAAAAAGAGAAAGATTTCTTTCTTCCTTAAGGGGTTATCCCTAGTTGTGCAGACCAAAAAACTAATTTTTCATGATTTTTTTTTTTCAAAGAAACTACCAATAATTTTAAGTAGACCTTTTTTCTACCTAGAAGAGCACATCTTATACTGCTTTTGGAATTTTTGTTGTTGAAAAATATTGCATAGTCTTGTGGTAAATAACTTGCGAAACCCTTTTTCTGTAAAAGCGTTTTGCGGTCCCAACGATAGTTCGAAAACGGATGGGCCGATCTTGGTATACTTTTGTGGGCGTTTTAAAAACCTTATAATCTTGTCTTTAAGCGAAGAATTAAAAAAAACGATTTTTAAAAAATTGTGAGCTGTAAAATTCAAAATTTCGATTTTAACGAAAAAAAATTGACCGTTTTTTGTCCAAAATTCGGGCAAAAAAATTTAAAAAAAGTTTTTATGTATATAATAAGCTCTGCAAACCATATGAAGATCGGTCGATTCGTTTTCGAACTATCGTTGGCACCGACTTCAAAAATGCCATTTCGAAAAACACGCGTTTAAAGTTTCCACGCTACATACAAATCACAATAAATTGTTCCCTTCCAATGCTCATATCTCAGGCAATTTTGCTCCGATCGAGTTAAAATTTGCTATTGATGGTTGGGTTTAAAAAGTTTTTTTGTTGAAGAAGTTATTGAAAAATAACTTTGGTGGAGAATATCCACAAACAAGAAACAAGGGAACTGATAAGATCCTGTGCCGAGGATCGAAACTAGTCTTCCCTACCTTACCCCTTGGCGAACAATGTCAAACTTTTTCCACTAATAAATTAGTTGTTTTAAAATATTAAAACAACAACAATGGAATTAAGCCAGACTATTTAAAAAAAAAAACAAAATTGTAACTGCTATCCCAATAAAAAAAACTCCACAAATGATCTATCGTATATTATATATTAATTTTTATTTATTTTTAATCATTTATAAATTATTTATTAATTTTTATTATTTGTAAGTTGTTTTTTATTTATTACTTATTTGTTTTATTTATTTCTTTTATATACATATTTATTACTATTTATTTATTAGTTATTATTTATAATTTATAATTTTTTATTTATTATTTGTTTTTTTTTATTATTTATTTATTAATTTTTAGTTATTAATTTTTAATTATTAATTAGCTTTAATTTTTATAAATAAAGTGTATAAATAACTTTTATATTTTATTTGTTATTATTTCTTATTATTTATTAATTTGCATTTAATATTTATTTTCTAATATTTTGTAATTATTGTTAATTACTTTTTATTTATTATTCATTACACATTTTTTATTATTAGATTTTATATTTTATTACTAATTAATTTTTTCTTATTATTCATTTTCATTATTTATTAATTTCTATTTATTAATTAGTATTTATTAGTTTATTTATTTGTTTTTTATCGTATATTAATTTTTATTTATTTATATTTTTTATTTATTAGTTTTTATTCTATATTTATTATTTACTAATTGTTATTATTTATTTTTTATATTTTTTATATATATAATCTTTATTTTTTATGTTTATTTCATTGTTATTTATTAGCAAATTTCATTTTTCTTTATACATATAGAGTTTAGGAAATTTAATTTTCCTTTTAATTTTTTTAAATATTATTTTTTAAATTATTTATTAACTTTTGTATATTTTTTTATGTTTTATTTCCTTTTATATTCAATAATTGTTATTTAATACTCAGTTTTTACGGTTTATTAATTATTATTTATTAATTGTAATATTTTATTATTTTTATTAATTACTATAATTTATTTATGTTTATTCATTTTTATTTATTTGTTTCTTTTTTAATAAATAATTTTTATTTAATACTTATTTTTTGTATTTATTAATTATTATAAATTTATTATTTTTTATTTATTAATAAATAATTTTTATTATTATTATTAATTATTTTTATTTTTGTATTATTTAATTTTTATTTAGGGCCTGTTCATGTATGTCGGGGGGTTACCCCCTGCTTATGTATTTCGAAACGAAAATGTGTGCGCATGAAACACACCCAAACTTTAGTTTTGGAAATATTATTGCCTTTGCTTTTGCTTCAAAACAAAAAACAAATTTGAAAAACACACTCAAATTTGGTAGTGTAAGCACTGTATTTATGTACATGGAGAATGTAAAAATATATTGATATAGAAGCCTTAGAAATAATTATAATGATATTAGAAAACAATTGAAAAATAAAATATTCATTCTAGTTTGGATTGTTGGAATATAAAGAAGGATTTTATTGATCTTATAAAGCAGCGGTGGGATCCACAAAAACCAATACAATAAAAGAAGAGATTATAAATAAAAAGAAGCAAATATATTTAAATTTGTGGAATCCCTTTCTATTTGTAACCCTGATGTGGATCAGCTAACAAAAACGGAAAATTTGGGATGAAACTGGATTAAATTGATTAGTTGAAAGAATTGAATGTCGTGAATTTTAATAAACTTTGGAATTGCTGTGATGAATAGCTTTCCGGAAAATCAATATTGTGAGAAGCCTCACATCTGTAAGCTCAAAGCATGCTGAACACAGACTGGATCAACTCAATGTATCAAATCAAGATGAATTGAATCAATATGATGATGAAATTGGTTAAACATTTCAAATACGTGAGAAAAGGATTTTGAATTTTACAAACTCAAGAATAAGTTCCAGGACACAATAGAGGTATCGAAAAGGTATTTGTCATATATTTGTGATGGGTATCTCTGACCCAAGAATATTTAAATGCATTAGGTATGTATATATGTCATACAAATTGAATGTTGTGGGAAACGAAAAACTAGAAATTTTACTCTTGATATAACATCGTAGACTTGTGCTGTTATCATTCATACATTGGCTATCGCAGTTGTGTTATGGGTAATATGTTGTGGGTCAGTTGCACCTGGTATTTCCTGATTAAAATTCCCTTTGGAATAAGGTGTAGTTTTGGATGCAGCTATAGTCATAATATATGTTAGTGTCTAAGTCAGAAGGCTTTGTAAACAAAACGTTGAAGGTTAGTGGTATAAATAATGACAAGCCCTTCAAATTATTATGCTGAAAATGTTTTAAATATTTATGAAATGCCAACATTCATGATATATATTGCTACATTTTGTGGCTTATTTTTGAAAAGAAAGGCTATGTATTTTTTTATATTTGCATGAATAGATTTCGTGATATCTTCTGCTTTGGACACAATAATGTAATTGATAGCAGTAGATAAATATTTTTAATGGTAATGGTACCCCACAGTTGCGGATCATAAATGATTCGAAAATGAAATGTAGGTGGAAATACCAAAGTCGTACAACCTATATCCAATGTTTTTAGAGGGAAGAAAAGTTGTTCTCAGAATGGTAAAATAATTTATGAATGGTGACCTTATTCAAGACTCATCATCCTCGTATTCTAGCCATAATCTTTTAGTCAAAAGAAGGATGGCGAATACAGAATGGCATACATTTCAGAGATCTGAAAAGGAAAGATATTCCAATGCCGAGATGGGAAGATGAAATTGATAGATAAAAAGGCTAAAGATGTTCACTGGTCCAGTTGTGCAAGTGAATATTACCAAATCTTAGAGAATGACTACTTCTTCCAATGGCGAAATGTGGAAATGAAATTGGTAAATTAAGAGGTTGCATAGACATTCACTGGTCCAGTTGCGCAGGTGAATGATATAAATTTTGGTCACATCATGACTACTTTCCTAATAAAATTGTTTTATATCTGTTTCTCATGATTCAAAAAGAGGTGAAAGTCTTTGACGGAATAACAAGTATAAACCATCGGAAGATTAAAGTACACATATTATTATTCTTATAATAGCTAATTACCAATTTAAAAAAAATATAATATTGACCGGCAGTCCCCGTTATAAACCTTGTTTTTGTGGAAAAATGGTTTTTACTCGTTGAGTGCAGTTTACTGAAATGGACGGGAAGATATGTTCTTCGTAGAGTAGTAAGATGAGTTTTAGAATTCTACCCTGTTCAACACTCATTAAATTCGTATTCCAGTCATTTTCTTTTAGTTAAAAGAAAAATGACGAATCCAGAAAGACATAGACAAAAAGTTGTTCCATCCCGAGATGGGGAAATTAAATTGATAGATACAAATATTAATGATTTTCACTGGTCCATTTGTGCATGTGAATATATACCCAACCATGACGAAGACATAATGTCAGAAGACTGAATTTATTTGGTCATCAGGAATTTTTAAGAATGTCATTGTTTTTGTGGGATTTCGATGGAGATTAATAAACCAGTTAATGAAAATTAAAAACTTAGTATGGTCAGGTCTTGTATACAAAAATATTCATTTCATTCATTTTTAACAAGCGGGGAAGGGCATTTTTAGAACTGGGGGAGAGGTTTTGATAAATTGGTAGAAGTTATGCTGTAGATGATACTATCGAGAACAGGCCAAAATACATATAGCAAAGAACCAGGGAGGATAATTTTGAATGAGAAACTACAACTGTACAGTTCATAGAACTCGAACTGCTGTACGCATTTCTATTTTCGGCAGATGGTAATGGAGAAGTGATATATGTTCAGATTTTTTTTTTTTTGAGAATGTAATAATCGTCAAAGTTTATAGACCTTGAATTATTCATTAGTTTTTCTTTGCAGGTAGTTTTTGCCAGTGCAAGTAGTTGTTAGGAACTGTGGTTATGTCAATTTAATAATGCATTTTACGAACATTTATAATATCCTTTCATTAAGTTGAAACGAAGAATATAGAAGTACATAGATTTCCATAATCATTTTGTTAAAAGGAAGATTACATGGAATAAATATATTAAAGCGTTTAGATCAAATGATATACAATGATATGCGATACCGATGTTAGGAATGAATAATAAGTCAAAAATAAAATATTCACTGGTCTTGATTTGCAAGTGAATATAACATCATCGAAGTTGATATCAGTATTTTAAAAAGAACAGGTAGTTCTCAAATTGATTCCTTGAATTGATGCTTAATTTATATTTATACATACATATGCATTTTAAGGATGTAGAGTACTATAGAAAACCTGTGCAGATCTCTGTCAAATTAAAACTGGAATTGGAGATGCCCACGAGGACGTGTGCAAGGGAGCGTGGCCGAGCTGTAAGCACTGTATTTATGTACATGGAGAATGTAAAAATATATTGATATAGAAGCCTTAGAAATAATTATAATGATATTAGAAAACAATTGAAAAATAAAATATTCATTCTAGTTTGGATTGTTGGAATATAAAGAAGGATTTTATTGATCTTATAGTAGTTTTTCTTACGCATTCATTTTCTTATCGACATACATGACATACATTATTAATTATTTTTGTATTATTTTTAATATTTTTTTTTAATTATAATTAAAATTTTTATTTATTGTTTATCACATATTTTTTATTATTTATTAATTTTTATTTATTATTTTTTATCTCTAATCTTTATTCTAGTTTTTTATTAATTACTCATTAATAATTTTTATTATTCTTTTCTTGTTAATTTTTATATTTCACTAGGGGACCCGGCGAACTTCGTCTCGCAGTTTTTTTTTAGGTACAGAACTTGATGGCATTGGTTCAAACCTATAATAATATTATTGTCATCATCTTGTTCAATGGCAAATATTTCTTTGTTTTGAACTGTTTAGGACGATCTTTGAAGCAGATGCACATTAGACAATTGTCAATGTGCATCAATTGTTTGACGAAGATAGAAGGTACTGAGAGGCAAAATGTTTCTATTTTCTTCGACTGACAATAGCCGCGAAAAAATTAGGCAACTGTAAATGGGGACTAAGATATATTTTTTAAACAAATAACACGAAGGAATGCGATCGTAGGAATTTGAATTTAATGCTGAATATAGTGCTTATTTAAATTTGCGTTTTAATCAATTAACCTATTTTGAGCAGAGGGATCCGATCGTTATCAGGTAACCACCTTCGTCTGTTTTTTCTGACTTCTCTGTTTAACATGATCTCCCGAATTGTACATGCATTGCAAGTTCGGAATTAGATGCAATGGCTCTGGTAACACGGACAAATGCGGTAATAGAATTTTGACTGAGATTGTACTATTCAGTACTTGGTACATTGATACTTGTTCTTTGTGTGTTTAGGATGCTTGAAGTCTTCTCACATTAACACGCGACTGTTGTCGATTACTTGGTCACCCTATATTTAATTTCGACGTAAATAGCATAGTAAAATTAATATCACAAACTAATTAACGTTTAATAAGTATTTACCTACATATGTCGCCCGATAAAGAATATTTGTCAGATAATTCAAACAAAAATCTCCAGTACCCCCGATTTCTTGTTTTTTTTTTTTTCTTTCCAATTTTAAATATCATCTTTCTCGATGTACACACATACAGTATACCAACAGTACCAGTGTACATATGTATGTATTTGGCCATTTGTAATTGCCTTCTAGCTCTGCGGGAACTAAACCGATTGAATTCATACTCCTTTTCAGTGGGGCCATAATTTTTTAGTATCATGACAGGATCTGAACAGTATCAATATATCTTGTACAGCTTAAACTTTACACCGCATAAATCGGAAGTTGATCTTTCGAAGATGTTTTCACTTACATTTTAAAAGTATACATGTATGCCACGGTGCCGTGACATAACTCCCAACGGACATAACTCCCAAAACGATTTTGGGAGTTATGTCCGCCTTGGTTTGCGGACATAACTCCCAAATTTTTTGGGAGCTATGTCCGACCCCCCTTAGCGGACATAAGACCCAATGGGAGTTATGTCCGTTTTTAAAATTTAAGTGATTTTTTTAAATACAATTTTTATTTCTAATGTATTAGGAAAAATTTACTTGAGTTCTTATGCATTTTTCATTTCATAAAATAATTTATAATTGATTTAAAATTTTTAAGAAAATTAAGTACAAAATAAGTAGTTGCCATCTCAAATCGAACTATAGTCAAAATTTGCCTTCCAACCTAAACGAAAAATGCTGCCTACAGGAAAATAAAAAGTTTTTGTTAAAATTCGCAGATACTTTCTGAAAAAAGGAAAGCGCCGCTGGCGAAAATATTTTAAAAAAATCGCGCGAGTTTTTACCAAAATATTTTCACAACTTAAGAAAATATTTTTTTTTTTTGCAAAAATATTCAAATACTTTCTGAAAAACGAAAAGCGCCGCAGGCGAAAATATTTTTGAAAAAATCGCGCGATTTTTTATAAAAATATTTTCACAATTTAAGAAACACGAAAAGCGCCGCAGGCGAAAATATTTTTGAAAAAATCGCGCGATTTTTTATAAAAATATTTTCACAATTTAAGAAAATAAAAACTTTTTGTAAAAATATTCAAACACTTTCTGAAAAACGAAAAGCGCCGCAGGCGAAAATATTTTTGAAAAAAATCGCGCGATTTTTTACAAAAATATTTTCACAATTTAAGAAAATAAAAAGTTTTTGTAAAAATATTGAAATACTTTCTTAAAAACAAAAAGCGCCGCAGGCGAAAATATTTTTGAAAAAATCGCGCGATTTTTACAAAAATATTTTCACAATTTAAGAAGCACGAAAAGCGCTGCAGGCGAAAATATTTTTGAAAAAATCGCGCGATTTTTACAAAAATATTTTCACAATTAAAGAAGATAAAAAGTTTTTGTAAAAATATTCGCGATTTTTTACAAAAATATTTTCACAATTTAAGAAAATAAAAAGTTTTTGTAAAAGTAATTTAAGAAGATAAAAAGTGTTTGTACAAATATTCAAATACTTTCTGAAAAACGAAAATATTTTTGAATAAATAACTTCTCCTAACTGCTACTTACATCATTTCGGGCATAATTTCGTTTTTAACTAATTTTATGAAATCAGGAGGATTTTGTTGATACTTCAGTATTGGTTGGCACTTAGGCCTTCTCAAATGTATAATTCCGCTTACATTCTAACTTCTACTCTAAAATTTAAAAAAAAAAGTATAACTATAAATTTCTAAATTAAGCAAAGAAACAATTTATAAATTAAGAAAAAATCGTTGGGAGTTATGTCCGCAATTTTTTTGGGTGTTATGTCCGCTTTGCTTCACGGACATAACTCCCAACGAATTTTGGGAGTAATGTCCGCAAAGGGCAGCGGACATAACGCCCAAAATCATTTTGGGAGTTATGTCCGTGGGAGTTATGTCCGGGCACCGTATGCCACAACCTCACTTGTAATGAAATTACCTCGGAGCTCTTGATTTTTCAAATAACCCACCAATTTTGTGGATCAAAACTGCGTTTCGGCGTTATTATCTTCATCTTTTCAATCGGAATCTGATCAAAATCACCACTAATCTTTACAAACTCTAAACTAAGCCCTTTTCTTTTAAAAATTTTTCGCTGTTAATTTCTTAAAAAGACGCTTGAAAATAAATAAAAAACGATTTGATTGTGAATAAAAATTTCTATACAACTTTCAAAAATTAACAAAACAGAGGCGTACTATGGAGCCTCACAGTTGGTGCATATACAATTTTCGCCAAAAACTGTCAAAATGAGTGTCAAGGTATACTCCAAACTCGAAGCTCGATAGAAATTTGTGGAAAAATTTACTTTCTTGAAAAAATATTTTTGCAAATTTTTCGCAAATTTTCGCGATTTTTTAGGTTTTATCCTTTTCTGCCATGAGACCATTCCGAATTGGTGCGAATTGCCAAAATCTGTTCAGCCGTTCTTGAGTTATAAGCGTAGTAACTAACATCATCCTTTTTTATATATATAGATTACTAATTAATGTTTTTTATTAATTCATATTTATTATTAGTGAATTCTTATTTATTTGTTTTTATTACTTATTAATTTTTATTTTTATTTTCTATTTATTATTTATTACTTATTTGTTATGTATCAATTTTTATATTTTATTATTTATTAATTTTTATTTAATCTTTATTTTTTATTACTTATTTTTATTTTTTTGTTATTTATTAGTTAATTGATCTTTACTAATTTTTAATTGTTATTCATTTTTTTACTATTTATTAATTTTTATATTTTATAAATTTACTTACTTAGCTGGCCCATTACAGAACATTTGTTCCATAGGCCGAACTAAGAAAATATCTCCATTTCTCTCTATTTGTTGCTTCGCACTCTGGAATACCGCGCCTTCTCATCTCATCATCCACTTGTTTGCGCCATCTATTCCGTGGCTTGCCAAATTTGCGTGCACCGCCAAGCGGTCTGTATTTATACGCCTTTTTAGCGGGTTCATCATCGCTCATTCTTATTATATGGCCTAGCCAACGCAATCGCTGCATCTCGATACGTTTAACAATATTGATGTCGTTGTATAGCAGATACAGCTCGTGGTTCATATCACGTCGATATTCACCGTCAACGCAGATCGGTCCGTAGCTCTTTTGAAGAATTTTTCTCTCAAACACGCCAAGCACTGCCTTATTTGCTTGCGAGAATACCCAGGCTTCGGAAACATACATCAGCACGAGTAGTATCAGTGTTTTGTAAAGCCTTATTTTTGTTTGACGAGTTGTGGCTTTCTTTTTGAAGTGATTACTTAAGCCAAAGTAGCATATGTTGGCCAATACAATTCTTTTTTTTTATTGGTGCAGATTGTGCCACTTCTTTTGACATTTGCCTCTCGTATAACCTTTTCCAGAAGGATGTTGAAGAGATCACAAGAAAGGCTGTCTCCTTGTCTGAAACCTCTTTTGGTACCAAACTCTTCGGAGAGGTTCTTTCCTATTTTAACTGAGGACCTCGTGTCAGTTAAAGTGATTTTACAAAGCCGGATGAGCTTTGCGGGAATACCAAATTCAGACATGGCTTGGAATACCTTTGAACTTAGTTAGAGCATACAGTCTTATCTCCCTTCTTGTGAACGGGGCACAGGATACTCAGGTTCTAATCGTTGGGTACTCGTTCTTCCTGCCAGATGGTACTAACTAGCTGATGAATACACTTTATCAGCGTGTCGCCTCCGGTTTTGAACAGCTCGGCTGGTAAGCCATCGGCCCCTGCTGCCTTATTATTCTTCAGCCGATTTATTGCTGTCCTTACCTCATCTTGGCTGGGCGGTATACATTCAATACCATCTTCTGGGATTGGGACTGTGGTATCTTCGTCGTCTTCGCTGCTATTGGATACCAACAGTTTTGAAAAATGTTCTTTCCATATCCTGAGCACACTATTTATTATTATTACCTTGTTGGTCTCTACAGGAGGATGTGCCTGTACCAAAGCCATCAGTTTGATGCTTGACTTTTTGGTAGAATTTTCGGACTTCATTCTGGTTCCTGTACATCTCGATTTTCTCACACTCCCGCTTTTCCATCTCTCTCTTTTTCCTGCGGAAAAGACGTTTCTCCTCTCTCCTTTTCTCCCTGTATCTCTCTCGTGAGCAACGCGTTGCTACGGATTGTAAAGTAGTCCTATATGCCGCATTTTTCTCTTCGGTAGCAGCACGAAACTCCCGATCATACCATGGATTCCTTGGTGGAGGTCTCTGGTATCCAAGCACTGATTATGCGGCTGTTTGCATGGAGTGGGCAATGCTTTGCCATTGCGCTGATATGTTATCGGGATGAGGAGTGCTTTGATTAAGCAATTGGGCTAATTGAGTGGAATATGCTGTGGCTATCTGTTGTGATTGCAGCTTACCGATGTCTAACTTTCGTGTTGTGTCTGTTCGTACTTTGTTTGCTACGTTTAAGCGGGTGCGTACCTTTGCTGCAACAAGGTAGTGGTCAGAATCAATGTTTGCGCCTCGGAACGATCGTACATCCAACACGCTCGATGAATGTCTTCCATCTATCACAACATGATCAATTTGATTTCTTGTTTTCTGATCTGGAGACAGACAGGTGCCCTTATGAATATCGAGATGATTAAATCTGGTACTTCTAACTACCATGTTTTTTGCAGCTGCAAAGTCTATCAGCCTCATACCATTGTCAGATGTTTCACTGTGGAGACTGAATTTCCCGGCTGTTGGGCCAAAAAAATTCTCCTTTCCAATTTTGGCGTTAAAATCGCCTAGAATGATTTTAATGTCATGGGCAGGGCAACGGTCATATGTTTCTTCTAAGCGCTCGTAAAATATATCTTTGGTCTGTTCGTCCTTTTCTTCAGTGGGAGCATGAGCGCAAATAAAGCTGATGTTGAAGAATTTAGCTTTTATTCGAATTGCAGCAAGTCTTTCATTCACTGGAGTGAAGCTGGATACCAGATGTTTTAGTCTCCGACTAACTACAAATCCGCAACCAAAGTCATGCTTTACGTCATGGCAGCTATAATACAGTGCGTCACCTGTAGGTGTTGTTGTGACGCCTTTCCCATTCCATCGTATTTCCTCTACGGCAGTAATATCGGCCTTGTACTTTTCAAGTACGTCTGCCAATGCGTAAAATGCACCTTCTCTGTAAAGAGTGCGAACATTCCAGGTGTAGACTCGCAGATCATGGTCCTTAAAACGTTTGCGGGGTTCGTCAACTTTAGAGGGGTTTGTTTTTCTTTTCTTTCGTTTTTTTTCATAGTGGGCTGTTTTTTCTAGGGGAGGGTTACTAACTCGACGCCCAAACCCAAGTTTGTAACGTCCTAGATAAATCCTGGGTTTTGCCATGTTAAAACCGGTCAGGACCGTTCCTTGGTATCTTCCATCCCCTACGTCACCCCTTTATTTATTTGTTATTTATTAGTTAATTGATCTCTATTAATTTTTAATTATTATTCATTTTATTATTATTTATTAATGCTTCTATTTTATAAATTTGTATTTATTAATTTTTATTTATTATTATACTATTTTTTATTATTAATTAATTTTTGTTTATTAATTTTTAATTATTATTAATTTATTATTTTTATTTATTATCAATTATTTTTTATTTATTACTAATTAAATTTTATTTTAGTATTATTTATAAATTTTTATTATATTTATATTTTTTAATAATTTTTATTTTTATTTAATATATATATATTCTAATTTTTATATATTCTAATTTGTTATTAATTTGTACATATTCATTTTTATTATTCTTTAATATTATTACTTTATTATTAATTTACTTTTTTATTATTCATTTTTATTAATAGTTAATTTGTATTTTTATTTTTTTTTTGTTTTTTATTTTTTTTTTTTTTTGTTTTTTATTATGTTTGTTTTTTATTATTTATTATTTATAAAATGTTATATTTTTAATTAAATATTTATTATTTATTAATTATTGTAAATTGTTTCTTTAGTATTTTTTATGATTTATTGTTTATGTATTAAAAATTATATTTTATTATTTTTATTTAATTAATTAATATTTATTATAATATTTTTAATAATATTTATAAATTTTTAATCATTATTTCTTATTATTTTTATTCCTTATTTTTTAATAATTATTTTTTAATGTTAATTAATAGTCCATAGATTTTTATTTATAAATATTTATTTAATAATTGTAATTGTTCCACAAACATCCCAGAAGGGACAAGGGAGACTTCTCTCATTTATTTATAAATTATAAACTTTTATTTACTATTTTTTATTTATTATTATCATTAATATTATTATTATTATCATTATTATTATTATCATAATTATTATTATTATTATTATTATCATAATTATAATTATCATAATTATTATTATTATAATTATAATTATTATCATTATTATTATTATTATTATTATTTTATTATTATTATCATTAATAATAATAACAACATATCATAATTATTATTATAATTATAATTATTATTATTATAATTATTATTATTATAATTATTACTATTATTTATTATTTTTTTCTTGGATTACAATTAACGAATTCTACATGATATATTTTTGGTATTTTTTATTATTTTTGGGGTTCACTGGGTTCAACCGCACAAATATCATCAGACCAGGAAACGTGGATTTTTTTAAAGGTGATCTTCTCAACGACCATCAGGCCAAGAAACCTGGATTTGTTAATAAAAATTTACCTTTATTTCCAATTCGATTTTAAGCCACTGGCTAAACAATTGTTATACAGTGTAAAACTAAAAAAAATACCTTTGAAAACCTCTCAAAAGTTAGACCACTCTCACAAAGGGGAGAATAACTGTTTTTCCCACGTTCTTATACATATTCGGATCACCGCCAACCAATATAAACAGAGAATAATTCTTAACAGTTCAACACGAAGCTCTTGGTGCCATATAAATCCCAGTCACATGAAGTGAGTAGTCGTGTAATTTAAGTTTGGAAAAAATATTCTACAAAGAGATAGTATAGTGGCAAGCAGAACAGCTACGCTGTTCCTGTTTGATCGTAGTCATCGCTCATTCGTTCGTTATTAAATTCAGCATGTAATTGATTTTTAAATTTAGTTCGCCGCCAATTTCTCAAACGTTCAGTGTTCTAATTGTTTAGTGACGAAGTGCGCGGTGTTTGTTGTAGGCCCAGCCAATCAAAACAGAAAAAGGCAAAGCGACGGCCAACAGGAAAATAAGAAAAGAAAACTAAATTCAAATTTATTTAACAATTATTTTTGTGAGTTTTTTTTGTTGTTGTACGTAATGTTGTGAAATTTTATATTGGTTTTAATATTTTTTATTTTCGTTGTTGGGATTTGTTTTGCCCTGCTGCCCCTTTTATTTTCATTTTGCAAACCGGGGACGGGACGTTTTCCTTCCTTTTCATTGTGCGCTATCGAATTTCGTACATAAGTATCGTTGTGGTATAATTTTTGTTTTTGTGTACACACGTTTGTTTTTGTTGTTTAAAAAAAAATAAATAAATGTTAAAACGAATGAATTTTTCGGTGTTTAATTAAAAAAATGTGTATTTTAACAAAATATGTGGAATGTGCTGAAAAATAAATAAAAACGATACAAAGTTGACAAATAATCCATTTTTAATTGAGCATAATGGATATTACGCACACATTTTCATATGTACTCGTATGTGTGTAGCTTTCTTTTGTGAATTAAAAAAGGAAACAAAAAAATAAAAGCCGTCGGTTATTTCTGCTAATGCTAATGGATTAAAAAGGATTGCCAATATTTTCTATGTGAAATCCCAAATCTAAAATCCGCGGGGGAAAATACAAACAAATTTATAAATATGTACTTACATGCAAACAAAATCAGAGTACCGTGTCAATTCTGAAAAGAAAAAAAAACATAGATAATTTGTTTCTGTCAAAAATAGATGTATGTAGTTTGGTATAAACAATCCGCAGTGGTTCCATGAGTGGGGAAAGGTGTAAAAAGTAAAAAAGTATCAGTCGGCTTTGCCGACAGAGATATACCCTCAGCCTGTGTATATTGAAACAATTTTTTCCCAAAAAACGTATGTATTTAGGGGGTTTTAAAAGTTTTGGGCGTTTGAACCGACAAAAATGTTGATTAGGATTAAAGATCATAAGTTTTGCGGAGGAGATAATAAAAGGAATGGATTGACATTGACCATTATGGAAGTGGATCTCCAGCCATTACATATGGTACCATAGGGGGTTTTTGCACACTTCGGGCTGTTTGCACAAAAAGTATGGACTTGCCCCTGAAAAAAATTTTACCATCGTAAGTGAGCCAGCGAATGCAAGTTGCTTCAACAAAAATCAAAGTGATTCGATTGCAGGCCTTAAAGTGAACTTATCCGAAATTTTGTGTGGGAGGTACCGGATGGAGTGGACAAGCATAGTCCATATTTGAACCTGATCTATATCTGGTAGATATATGATGATGTGTAAAGTATAGACCAATTCGGCCACTCCCTTCAAGAGTTACCGTACGAACAATTTTTCCGAACATTTTTGAACTTTTGTGGGGGAGGTACCTGAAGGAGTCTACCGATATTGCTTATCTTCAAACTTAAACTATGTTTGAACAAAATATTACTAAGACCATATTTTGGACCGAATCGGCAGATTTGTTCGAGAGTTATCTTGCGCTCCAACCACCTCACAGGTGTCATAAGGGTTTTTGCAACTTTCTGGCTATTTTCTCAGGAAGTATGGACTTGCCCCTGATGAAACTTGTACCGTCGTATGGAGGGCAGTGAATATAAGTTGCTAAAACAAAAATCAAAGCGATTCGAGAGATGGCTCTAAACTGAACTTTTGTGTCTGTGTGGGAGGTACCCGAAGGAGTGGACCTATTGAGACCATATTGGAACCTCATATTACTCTGGTAGAAAGTTTACGCTAGACAAAGTATGGACCAAATCGGTAACTCCCTTCAAGAGTTATCGTGCGCACAAACTTTCCGAACATTTTCGAATTTTTGTGGGGGAGGTACAGGAAGGAGTGGACCGATGTAGCTCATCTTCGAACTTAAACTAAGTTTGGGCAAAATATTACGAAAGCCAAAATTTAAACCCAATCGGTTCATCCGTTCGAGAGTTATCGTTCGCTCCAGCCAGCAGGACAGACAGACAGACGGACGGACATGGCTAGATCGATTCAAAATTGTCTGAAACACATTTCGTCCAAACATACTTGGGGTCTAAAACCATTATTTCGATGTGACACATTTCGCCCGTATAATATAGGTTGGTATAAACAATGCACAGTGGTACCAAGAGTTGCGAAAGGTGCAACAAAAATATGTACACTATGCAGCTGATCGATCTAATTTTTTTCTGCAGAGTTTCAGAGTTAATAAAAAAACACTAGGACACGAAGCCTACAAACAGTTTTGAAAACAGGATCGTATTTTGAAATAGCTCAAAAATACATATTTGGCTGATTTTGGGGCCTACATACTTACTTACTTAGCTGGCCCATTACAGAACATTTGTTCCATAGACCGAACTAAGAAAAGATTTCCAATTCTCTCTGCTTAGTGCTTCGCCGCGCCTTGTTTGCGCCATCTATTCGTTGGACTGCCAATTCTGCGTGCACCGCCATGTGGCTCGAATTTATATGCCTTTTTAGCGGGTTCATCATCGCTCATTCTTATTATATGGCCTAGCCAACCTAATCGCTGCATCTCGATACGTTTAACTATATTGATGTCGTTGTATAGCAGATGCAGCTCGTGGTTCATAGGACGTCGATATCCACCGCCAACACAGATCGGTCCGTAGATCTTTCGAAGGATTTATCTCTCAAATACGCCAAGCACTGCCTTATCTGCTTGCGCAAGTGCCCAGGCTACCGAACCATACATCAGCACGGGTAGTTTCAGTGTTTTGTAAAGCGTTATTTTTGTTTGACGAGATGTGACTTTGTGACTTTTTTTAAACAGCTTACTTAAGCCAAAGTAGCATCTGTTGGCCAATACAATTCTTCTTTTTATTTCACAACTGATGTCGTTTGTTGTGTTTACTGCGCTGCCGAGGTATACAAAGTCTTTTACTACCTCAAAATTATAGAAACCAACTTCGCATTGCGGGTCGACACCATCAGCTTGGCCTTCTCGCCGTTTACCGCCAAACCCACTTTAGCAGATTCTCCTTCGACCTTCATAAGGTATCGGTTACTTCTTTTACTGATCGTCCCATGATGTCTATATCATCAGCATAAGCAAGTAACATGTGGCTATTGGTGTAGATTGTGCCACTTCTTTTGACGTTTGCCTCTCGTATAACCTTTTCTAGCAGGATGTTGAGAAGATCACACGAAAAGCTGTCTCCTTGCCTGAAACCTCTTTTGGTACAAAACTCTTCGGAGAGGTTCTTTCCTATTTTAACTGAAGATCTTGTGTCAGTTAGAGTCATTTTATAAAGCCGAATGAACTTTGCGGGGATACCAAATTCAGGCATGGCTTGGAATACCTTTGAACGTAGCGGGCTGTCGAAGGCTGCTTTATAATCGACAAAAAGGTGGTAGGTGTCGATCTGCATCTCTTGGGTCTTCTCCAGGATTTGCCAGAGGGTAAATATCTGGTAGGGTGCCACCGTGGTGCAATGGTATGCACACCCGCCTTACACACATAAGGTCGTGGGTTCGATTCCCCGGCCAGGCAACATCAAAACACCTTTCAACGGTGGCAAAATACCTCTCAGTAATGTTGGCGACATTTCCTGAGTATTTCAGCAATGTAAAACTTCTCTTCAAAAGTGGTGTCTTAGACACGCCGTTCGGACTCGGCGATTAACTGTAGGTCCCATATCATTGAGCTAATATGAATCGGGGTACAGACAGAAGTCTCCCTTGTCCCTTATGGGATGTTTGTGGAACAATTATGTAAATATCTGGTCAATGGTGGACTTGCCAGGTCTAAAGCCGCATTGGTATGGTCCAATTATTTCGTTGACCATGGGATTTAGTCGTTCGCACAATATCCCTGACACTATCTTGTAGGCGATAGGGAGAAGACTTATGCCCCTATAGTTGGAGCATAAAGTCGTATCTCATTTCTTATGGACGGGACACAGGATGGTCAGTTTCCAATCGTCGGGTACGCGTTCTTCCTGCCAGATGGAGCTAACTAGCTGATGCATACACCTTATCAGCGTGTCGCCTCTGGTTTTACACAGCTCGGCTGGAAGGTCATCAGCTCCTGCTGCCTTATTATTCTACAGCCGGTTTATTGCTGTCTTTACCTCATCTTGGCCGGGTGGTATACATTCAATACCATCTTCTGGGATTGGGACTGTGGTATCTTCGTCGTCTTCGCTACTATTGGATACCAACAGTTTGGAAAAATGTTCTTTCCATATCCTTAGCACACTACCTGTATCAGTTACCAGATTACCTTGCTGGTCTCTACAGGAGGATGTGCCAGTTCCAAAGCCATCAGCTTGATGTTTCATTCTTTGGTAGAATTTTTGGACTTCATTCTGTCTCCTGTACATCTCGATTTGTCCACACTCCCGCTTTTCCATCTCTCTCTTGCGGAAAAGACGTTTCTCTTCTCTCCTTTTTTCCCGATATCTCTCTCGTGCGCTACGCGTTGCTAGTGATTGTAAAGTAGTCCTATATGCCGCATTTTTCTCTTCGGTAGCAGCACGACACTCCTGGTCATACCATGGATTCCTTGGTGGAGGTCTCTGGTATCCAAGTACTGATTTTGCGGCTGTTTGCATGGAGTGGGCAATGTTTTGCCATTGTCCTGCTATGTTATCGGGACGAGGAGTGTTTTGATTAAACAGTTGGGCCAGTTGAGTGGAATATGCTGTGGCTATCTGTTGTGATTGCAGCTTACCGATGTCAACTTCCATGTTGTGTCTGTTCGCACTTTGTTTGCTACGTTTAATCTGGTACGTACCTTTGATGCAACAAGGTAGTGGTCCGAGTCTATGTTTGATGCATGTCTTCCATCTATCACAACGTGATCAATTTGATTTCTTGTTCTTTGATCTGGCGACAGCGAGCCTGCAAAGTCTATCAGCCTTATACCATTGTCAGATGTTTCACTGTGGAGACTGAATTTCCCGACTGCTGATATTCCCCTTTCCAATTTTGACATTAAAATCGCCTAGTATAATTTTAATGTCATGGGCAGGGCAACGGTCATAAGTTTCTTCTAAGCGCTCGTAAAATATACCCTTGGTCTGTTCGTCCTTGTCTGCAGTGGGATCATGAGCCCAAATAAACTGATGTTGAAGAATTTTGCTTTTAATCGAATTGCAGCGAGTCTATCATTCACTGGGGTGAAGCTGGAGACCAGGTGTTTTAACTTCCGACCAACTACAAATCCGCAACCAAACTCATGCATTGTGTGATGGCAGCTATAATACAGTGCGTCACCTTTAGGTGTTGTTGTGACGCCTTTACCGTTCCATCGTATTTCCTGTATGGCAGTAATGTCGGCCTTGTACTTTTCAAGTACATCTGCCAATGCGTAAACTGCGCCTTCTCTATAAAGTGTGCGAAGATTCCAGGTGCAGATTCGTAGATCATGGTCCTTAAAACGTTTGCTGGGGTCGTCACCTTTGGAGGGGTTTGTTTTTCTTTTCTTTCGTTTTTTCATAGTAAGCTGTTTTTGCCAAGGGAGGGTTACAAACACGACACCCAAACCCAAGTTTTTAATGTTCTTATGGGTGAACGCGCGGCACATTTTAACGGGTGTTAAAGGCAGTTCCCCAGGTGACACCACGGGGAGTTCAGTGTCCACTTGAGATCAAAGAGGGACCAAGATAAATCCTGGGCTTTGCCATGTTAAAGCCGGTCAGGACCGTTCCTTGGTATCTTCCATCCCATACGTCACCCAAATTACCACCGAAAAGGCTAAAATTTGGTATTTCGACTTAGTTGAGGGTATAAAACTTTCCACTTGAAATTTGTTGGAGTAGATTCACGTTTTTATATAGCCCCCCATAGAACGGTACCTTCCGATTTTCGGCATTTTGAAGGTGGAGGCCTGAATATCCCACTTCGTTGGTGGTATAAAACTTTCCACCTGAAATTTGTCGGTGCAGGTATTTGAAGGTTGTGTATTTTGAAGGTTGAAGGTTGTGGGGCAAAAAACTTTCCACCTGAAATTTGTTGGGATAGATCCACGCCTTTATATAGCCCCCATAGAACGGCACCTCCCGATTTTCCGTATTTTGAAGGTTGCCGCGAAATCCGCCTGTACGATTCACTTTTGCTGAGACCCTTGCCGGGCTTCTGGGCTAGTGAAACAACCCTGCCCATTTTCCAGACTTCGGGAGCAATAAGGGTGGCTAGCGACAGGTTTTGAACTTTAGTGAGATACTTCACTCCCGGCTCATCCAGCTGTTTCAGGGCCCAACGCTTTGGATGTTTGAGCGTTCCTGATGGCATTCGCAACATCATCCATTGTAAACTGTGGTGGTTCATCTTCGACAGGAAGAGATCTAATGCGACGTAACACTCTTCTCTTCGCACTGTCACTCTCGGGGTGCTCGATAAACAGTCGATTGAAATAACTTGCACACCTCTTCGGGTCAGTCAACGTAACGTCGCCTAACGTGACTGAGGTCCTGTCATCCCTCCTTCCGGGGTTCGAGAGTGACTTAACCATTGTCCACAATTTACTTATACCTGCTCCAATGTTGCAACTCTTCAGATGATTTAACCACTTGTTCCGCTTATGTTCGCCGACCAGCCTGTTAACTTCCTGTGTCAGCTCCCTGACTGTGGGGTCGTCGTGGTTGGTTCGACGAAGCTCGTCACGCTTATTTGCTTATCCCGTCGCCTCTGCTGGGAAATTTGGTCTTACTTTGGGTATTCGACCAGCAGGTATATGGTGAGCGGCTGCTTTTTTCCGCTTTCCGCTACCCGAATATCAGAAGGATTGGGCAGTTCTCTGAAGCGGTGATTGGTGAACTCTCTGATTGACGAATCTACGGCGTTCAGAGGAGATGAAATCGGGTGGTCTATTAATGAAGACAATTATGGGTAGATGGTCTGATCCAAGGGAAATGACGGGTTGCGTCATTTGTAACGTCATTTGTCAGACCAGGTGACACGATGGTTATGTCTGGCGAACTGTGACACTCTCCTCTAATTCTGGTAGGTGTGTCCTCATTGACCGTGAAAAACGTAGAGCTATCAATCTGCTCAGACAGCGCTGTACCCCCCTGGTCGTTTCCGAGGGCAGAATGTCACATCTTATGATGCGCATTAAAGTCCCCCAGGACCAGCCAATTATGACCTTCCAAAAGCGGGCTAATGTCGGGCTTGTAGTCCGAGAAACAGCTATTTCTCGGCGGGATGTATACGTTCAACAACTCTATCTCGGCAGTTCCACACCTGACTGCTACCCCCATACATTCCATGTACGGGTCATTAGAGGCAGGCTCAAGCGAGATAGGTCTGTATTGGACAGACTGGTGCAACAGGAAAGCTAATCCCCTACCTCCACTTCTGGTGCGAGCCTTTCTTAGCACGTTGTAACCATCACAACGTTGTTGTTGTTGAGCTTGGTTTCTTGTACCGCAGCGACCTAGATATTCCTCCGACTCATGAAATCTACTATTTCCTCGATTTTACTTCGGAGTCCACTGCAAATGAATTGCATGTGCGGTTGTTGTTGAGGGGACTGCGGGGAGTCTCATAATAAGACGACAGGGAGTTTCGTAATCCGATGACGACTCACTGGGGACTGTATTCACGCAGCATGCAGCAAGGTTTGAAGGTTGTTGCCTCAATATCCAACCGAAATGTCTGAAATTTGCCATTTAGCCTTCGTTGGTGGTATAAAGCTTCCCAACTGAAATTTGTCCACATAGGTCCACGTTTTCCTTTAGCTCCCATAGAACGGTACCTCCCGATTTGAGGTATTTTGAAGATTATGACCTCCATATTCCACCGAAAGGGCTGAAATTTGGTACTTACACTTCGTTGATGGTATAAAACTACACGCTTCGCGCCTTCATATAGCCCCGTCGAGCGGAAACTCCCGACTTTTAAGAATTTTAAATATTCAGTCACATTATTCAACCGAATTTGCTGAAATCTGGTTTCAATTATTTTTATAGTGAAGGGTATATAAAAAGTTCGTTCCGGCCGAACTTTATTCCGTTTTTACTTATTTTTAAATTGCTGTAAATTACATCAGGCTGGCCTTAACTTAGCTCTCATACGTATATTATTTAATTTTTAAATTTCAAATTCACGATTTCATTTCAATGGCAGATATCAGAGATCTCATAAAATATGGTTTACTGATGTTTACAATTTTTTTAATTATTTATTTTTTCCGTCTGTTTACTTTTGCAGTTGGAATCATCATCGTCGGATGGTTTACGCATTTTGAATATCAATAATGTTACCTTGGCCCATAGTGGTGAAGTTCAACTGGTAGTAACACATCCCGGCAAACCGTATTCAAGTCAAAAAGCATATACCACTTTAGCTGTGGTACCCAACAGCAGCAGCAACAACAACAACAGAGCACCCGCAACAACGACAAATTCACACAATAATAATAACAACGACACCATTGTTGAGGAAAGGAAACAGCAATTGCTTGCTCTTGAAACTATCGATGATCATCATCAGCAACAGCAGCATCTTGAAGAGGTGACAGAGATCTCCAAAGACCATCATCATCAACAACAACAACAGCAACGTCAGCTCCAACAACCAGCTTGTATTTTAGAAGGTCCACAAGATTGTACCGCCTTAATTGGTGGTTGTGTACGTTTGTCTGTCATCTATGAAGGATTGCCCAAACCGCAAATAGTTTGGTATAAGGCGGTAAGTAGTACATGGGGCTAACTAACACCTCCCAAATAAGTCAAGACATTTGTTTCTATTTTTGTATTTATGGCTATGAGGTAATAAGCGTGTGTCTGTTTTTACTATTCTCGTCTATCTCAGCCACATCTAAGTATGGTTAGGAGGAACATCTGATTTTATTGGTATTGCTGCAATGTGTGTTTTTCCGCGACGTCTGTGACGTCAAAGAAAAAGTATGACAGCAAACAAAAAAAGCAAAAACAAGCAGCAGCTCATTAATATGTATATTTTTCTAATTACTCAATTGCCAGATACAGCATATTCCGCAGGTTGTTGTTTTAACCATTTTTGGTTATTTTTATACACCCAGTAAACGGGAATAAGCTAAAACATCTTTGCATTCTTGGCCATTGTTAGAGATTAGATCTATAAAAAGAAGCACTGGGGCCGGCCTACACTGATTGGGTGCTGATAATGATAATCATTGTAAGACATTTGCTTCCTCTGCCAAAGGTGGCAATGGGTGTTGGGTAGAAATAAACGAAAAGATAATTCCTTTTGAGTTACCGTGATGTCAGGTCATAAATATTGCCTTTTGTTAAATTAGCTTTCATTGTTTCGAGAAACACTTAAGGTCGTTAAATATTTTTGAATACTACATCACGATTCACGATGAAGGTTAAAGTAAAAAAAAAAAAATTATATTAAACAAGTAAGAAAAAAATCAGTAGGCTTTGGCAACAGCTAAATACTCTCAGCATATGGCTATAGGAAAAAAATAAAAGAAGTCGTGGACCTAAATGTCCTACGAACAGATGCCTTACTTAAAAAAGAAAGACAAAAGAAGATGTTGAAGTTTACAGCTCATGGACTTGCCCACGAACAAAATTATATCGTTGTTATCAGGAACACAAGGACTACCTTTGGCAAAAATTCCAAACCGATTCTCAAACAGGTCTTAAAGCTCAGTTAATCGAAAATTTTGAACTTGTTGTTGCTGAACAATGTTTTTTATGTTGGTTTTCTGCTTAATCTGGCCCTGGGTATATCTCCAGTTTTAGGAATGTGGCTGCTTCGATGGGATGTGAGCACAAATCTACTGGAGTTAGTTAAGCAGGATTGGCATGGCAGTTGAAAAGGTGTAGTGCGGGCTTGTGCCGCATGCTGGGCAGATGTTTTGCAGTCCTGTGCCGTATGCTGGGTAGATGTTTTGATTTATAGGAATTCAGACGGTTGCACCATCCCGAGCGCCGTTAAGCCAAAACTGATATGGTTTGTAGTGGCAGCTGGCATTCTTCAGCTGGGACAGATGGGGGATTTACTGCGAGAACCGCATTCACACAATAGTTGTTGTTTGGCATCAGCGTCTTCATCTGTGTTAATGCTATTCAAACCTACTTGATAGGCTTGCTGATATAGGGGTTCTCTTTTATAACGCTGGACCCCTCTTTCTAGATCATGAAAATTCCTCCTGACATGCCTTGACGGTAACACCTGATTAAGCACTGCAACAAAAGCATGTCATTGTGTTGCTGTACCGGAAGAATCTTTGTCTCCTCGTGTAGACGGTCCACTGAAGACATGAGGAGACACCCTGTTACAATTATCAGGGCGGCATACTGAAAGGTTTGAATATTTTTCCATCGCGCTGTACTTATATTCGGGGACAACACTGGCGCCGCGTTATATTTGGTCAACATCTTAACCTCTCGCAGATAGCTGTGGCATCCGCGGACTATGCGACCTTCAGAATTTTGGTGTAGTTAGTGGTCGGAATTCTGCTACCGGACAGTAGTTTCCTCAATGTCCTCACGGTATCAAAGGATTGACAGTATCAAATGTTTTTTATATGTCTATCGACAACAATACTGTCCTATCGCACAGCTTGCTCAGGTCGAGTCCTCGACTGATATGTAAGGAGATGACGTGCAGCGCTGTTTTCGGGCTGTGCAGCCTACGAAACCCATATTGAACTGGATAGCTATTTCTGACGATGAGGAGGAGCAAGTCCTCAAATTGGCTGGGTTCAGTAGCAAGACCACCCTGCCCATTTTCCAGACTTCGGGCACAATGTTGTTAGCTAGCGATAGGTAAAGAACATTGGTGAGATACTCAACTCCCCTCTCATGCAGCTGTTTTAGAATTACCATTGAGAATCCATCAGGTTTCAACGCTTTGAGTCATTTAGCGTTCCTGGTGGCATTCGCAACATCATCCATTGTAAATTGTGGTGGTTCATCCTCGGCAGGAATGCCGTACTCTTCTCCTTGCCCTGTCACTTCCTGTGTGCTCGACAAATTGGTGATTAAAATAACCTGCACACCTCTCACCGATTAAAATAACCTGCGCAACTCTTTGGATCAGTAAGAGTTACGTTGTCAGGCGTGTCTAAAGTCCTATCTCCGTCTTCCCAGGTGTAGAGAGTGACTTTACCGTTGGCCATTCATTTATTCCGGCTCCAATGTTGCAACTCTTCAGATGATTTGGCCACTTAATCGCTTATACTCACCGAGCAACCTTTTGAATTCCAGTATCAGCTCACTGACCAGTCCCCTGGTCGCATGGGACCGAAACTGGAAGTAACTCGGTTACGAGTTCTGACCAGAGGTAATTTTTCTGATACCGCAGGTGGTATGGAATAATGGGGAATCTCAAATCTCCACCATGCCATCACTTTCAAACATAATCGGTTGCCGTTCGCCAGCTTCAGAGCGGAAGAGGTGAATGGGTCTCGCTCCTCGCAGTTAGAAAGCTATGTCCATGTAAACGTGGTGACTAGACTGCTACATCAGTGTAACACTTGTGTTGCACTCTTCCCATTCCCCGATCGTGCCTAAACTCTTTCTCACTTTGTGTGACCAGTCCCGACTCGACTACGAAGTCTGACCGAAGACTTTATGGTAACGCGCGAGTCAGGAGCACCTAGATCTGTTGATCTAACCTGACTATGGAGAGGCACCTATTGGTTGCAACGCGGTGGTTGTGCTATGGACCCAAATCGCGGGTAGAGCTTGAGCTCGATGTGGAGTTGCATTATCAACAGGTGCTGCGACCCATAGAGCATCACAGGTGTAAGATAGTGCTCAGCCCCTTACCAAGAGGGAAGTGAAACCCAAAATTGTGGATCTTCGAATTGGTACCTGCGGGATAGACTTGGGGACTCTTTGGAGAGCTACCACTCTCTAAGAGTACTCTGGGTAATTCCAAAGGTGTGCTGGCCGACGCATTGTATCGCGACCCCCGGTGCAATAGTGCACCATGGTTAGAGCTGTCAAGTCGAGAATCATGTAAAACCCTCTTGACTTCATGACTCTGGGGTTGACTCGACAAAACTCATCACCCTCATTTGCTAATCCTCTGCTGGGAAATTTGATCTCAATTCAGGTATTCAACCAACAGGTATAAAGCTAGCGGCTAGAGCGGGAGTGATGTCTCGAAACGGTATCTCTGCTAAGCGAGCATCAAAAGGATTGGGCAGATCTCTGAAGTGGTGATTAGTAAGCTCTCTGAAACCAGGCAAATTAGCTTTCCCATGATTAATGAAAGTGCGGCATTCAGAGGTTATGAAATCGACGGGATGCCAGGTGACATCATTTGTCGGACTAGGTAACACGATTGTTATGTCTGGTGAACTGTGGCACTCTCCGCTAATTCTGATAGAGGCATCCTAATAGACCTAGCAGAACGTAGAGCTATCAATCTGCTCACCAGCACTATACCCCTCTGGTCATTGCCGAAAATCATAACTCATGATGGACATTAAAGTCCCCTAGCACTAGACGGTTATTGCCCTCTGAAACCAAACTAATATCGGGCATATATATGTACTGGACATTCTTATGTATTAGGAAGACAAGTCCTCCTCCTCCTCTTCTTGTACGATCCTTCCGCAGAACATTGTAACCATCGCAACGTTGCAAGCTACACGTGACGATGAACTTTGTTTCCTGTAGTGTGTGGGCTTTGTCGGCAATTCAGGCACCGGTCAAGAGTGTCTGATACTATTCTGGCTTGATAGAAATCAAAAATCAAAACCGAGTGTCAAATGTCTTAGAAAGGTCTAACGCGGCGATCACAGTACGTGCTGGCTGGTCGGGTTTGTTTGAAACCGTTCACTATATATATTTTTAATAACTGTTGTGCTGCTGTGAGCTTTCCGGAATCCGTGTTGATGGTCTACTGGCTATAGGCGTTCGATGAGTGTTGTTACCAGCAGCACTTCCAAAATCTTGAGTATGGGTTACAGAGTGGAGATTAGGCAGTATGACTCCTAGATTAGCCGGTTTCTCTGATTTTCGGAAGTGGAATAAACCTTTCAACTTTCCAAATCTCTGGTATAACCAGTCGTTTAACCGAGAGATACAGAAGTTGCGCGAGAAATGCCATTAAAGCTGGGCCGAGGTGCTTCAGCATGACCATAGAGATAAGCTCCAGGGTCTCCATAGGGACCCACTAAACCTTACGAAATAAAAGACTAGTTTTATACCTTCTAGGGGTTCAATCGGATCTAAATACTAGTATGTTCTAATTCAATGAAATGCGATATTGATAGGCTTGAGCAGGCTTGTAGTAAGGCCGGTGATAATGGTGACTAACTGCTAGGAATGATCGGGAATGATGTTGATTGATGATTTAGTATCGACGATGTTCGTTAATGACGAACTGCTTTAATGATCGGGAACGACGAGCCTGACTGATAAACGGGTTCTGCGCTTATTGTGGAGACGAAGCTGGTTGGGGTTCGGGTTCTACGATTTAACGATGATCGGGGACGTGTTGATTGCTGATCATTCGACTGACAACGATATGATGGAATTCGGAAACTCGGCTGACGATGATCGTGAACTCGGCTGATGAACGACGATGATCGATGACTGCTGTCGATGAACGGGGACGAAGAAGTTGCTTAGTTCTACGGTTCGGTGATGATCGGTAACATGTTGATTGATGATTTCGGGAGCTCGGCTGGTGTCGATTGAGTACGACGATATGATAACTAGCTAACGCTACAATAGTTACTGCCACGATCTCGTACAAATTACTACGTATCTCTATAAACAGGAACGACGTTCCGGTGGGGGACAGACTACTGAAGTACGTGTGTTGGACGGGAAGCCGAAACTTACGTGTGAGACAGAAAGTCGAAGCTTCCGTGTGGGACAGAAAGCCGAAGTCTCTGTGTGTGACGGAAAGCCGAAGCTTCCGTGTGGGACAGGAAGCCGATGTCTCTGTGTGGGACTGAAAGCCAAAGTCTCTGTGTGGAACAGGAAACCGAAGTCTCTGTGAGGTACAGTAAACAATTTACTGTGTGCAATGTATTGGTGGGACAGCCACAATGGATAGTGCCTTCCAAAATTTGCAAACGCAACAAGCCAACCAGGAATTGCCTTGGTGGATAGCAAGCCCCAGCAGTAGCAAGCTGACTTCAACGGCAAAAACTGGAATACTAAAGGATCAACTGGAATGAAGTAAACGCGAATTATTGTGTATTGAGTACAGCAAGCAAATGGCTTCAATGCATGACTGGCGTAGATGGAGGTGATGTAAAGTGCATATCGACTCATTGCTACTATGATGGTAAGGGAAGACCGTAGATGTTGTTGTATGTATGTGACACTTGTCACGTTAGAAATTATGGCTTCGACTTTAGACTGTGTGAAGGAGCATGGCGTTGACTCTCATTGGAGTTTCCTTAGTTTTCTCAACGTAGCTCTTTTGGCCCTGTTCTGCTGGGTGGGATGGACAACAAATTAGTGCTAGTTAATTAGAGAGTTGATGTCTACCGTCAGGAATGCCATCGTTTGGTCATCCGGGTTTGTTTGGCGTATATAGTCGCGCTGGTCTTTACGGCGTGCAGCCGCAGTGGGATAACCTGGTCTACATAACGTTTGGCAACGCGGAGTCTTCGTTCCCGCGACAATTGGATCTACGTTCCAGAACGACCCGAGCACAACTCGGCCAGAGACAGTCACCTCACAGGGTCAGCTGTACAAAGCCAAAACTTGTAGAATGTTGCGGCTCTGTGATACAACTTATCATTACTCCTCAACCGAGATTTAAATAATTTTGTTGGTTTCTTGAATCACACTGGGATCTAAGAAACTACACAACGTGTTTTGCTATTTGAAAAAATATTCTTAATAACTATGACTTAACCGAACTTAGACTAGTGAGTAAAAGAGACAGTGCACAAATGTGTACGAACGCATCTGCCATACATTCTTAAAGGAGATGTCATAAACACACTTCGTTATCTCACAGGTGGCAAGCAAACATGCTACACATGCTTATCAGTCTGCTCATTTTTTTGGTTAGTTCCTTGAATCACACTGGGATCTAAGAAACTACACAACGTGTTTTGCTATTTGAAAAATATTCTTAATAACTATGACTTAACCGAACTTAGACTAGTGAGTAAAAGAGAGGGTGCACAAATGTGTACGAACGCATCTACCATACAATCTTAGAGGAGAGGTCATAAACACACTTCGTTATCTCACAAGTGGCAAGCAAACATGCTACACATGCTTATCAGTCTGCAGCCTAACATAATGGTGGCTGTGTAGGTTCGAATCTTCGGCTTTCCTTATTCACTTGCGAAAAAAATCATCGGTCATTAAGTTTACGTGGACACATTGTAAACTGCATTACTAAAATAAAAATGTGTTTCTTGGGCCAGTTTCAGTTGGAAGCAGGGGTGGGAAAACTTTACCGCTCAGCTAGTTTTCAGTCTATCCAATCATTGGCTATCAACAACATCCCAATCAATATGCAAAAGCTGTTTGGAATCTTTAGGTTTGGTTTAGATTGCCAATATCGTTGACACCCCTGACAATTGCATGTTTATTTATAATGGTAGAGCGGTATTTGTCGGAAATGTACTTTGATTCTGAACAACTGAAATGAAAAGAAAAATTAAACGAAATCTCTTAATATTTATTATGATTGTATAATAAAATGACAATAAAGTATTTAAAACGACGATAAACATGTGTTACAATTCCATCGATTTGCCACCCGCCCTAAATCAAAATAGCTCATCAAATATTTAAAATTCAAAACATGGTGGGAAAAACATTATTTGCCGCGTGTGAAACTTTGATCCTGATGTTGGAGAAAATAATGACTTTGTCAATCAATTGGCTGTTTAAAGATTTTCTAATGCGTGATATAATGCCTCCATGGAGGCACTCCCCCATTTGGCATTTTTTTCTTTATGGCCAAAGAAATAGCCCATCAATTTAAATGCAATTGCAAATTGAGGTCTACAAAACCGTTTAGAAAGCAATTAATATTCACAAAATTGCCTGGACTAGAATGCATGCCAAGTTAGCGTTTCTAGCGTTAAATTATGTTCTTGTTGTTGTTATTAGTGGTGCTGTTGTTTTATTTATTAAATTTTTTGCCGGCAAGCAATTATTGTAAACGTTTTGGCGTCCTATAATATATGCGTACAGCTAAATAGATTGTTTAAACATAGAGATAGACAGACACACGTAGCCATAGGCCCCCCAGCAACCGCTCTCTTTTTGCCCCAAAACCCCTCCGGCAAATAACAACAAATATATTTCATTTATTATTCACATAGTCAAATAACCATTGGATCTGAACATCGTGTCACGATCAGAGGTTGCGGTAAAGCAACGTAATAGCATTTGACGAGCAGTTTCTTGATGTTGTTGTTGCTGTTGCAAACCGCAAAACAATAACGACACACATTTTACAACAAAACACACAATGTATGTTTTATTATTTGCAGCTTTGCAGCTAATAATAATAAAACATGAGATTAACTAAAAAAAACTATTATAAATTATTAACCTAATTTATCTAATTTTGGTGTTTTTTTTTTCTTCTCTGTTTTTTAGAGTCGGCGCATTGTGGAAACTTCAAATACGATTATCAATACATCATCCCGCAAGTCAATATTACAGATCTCCGACATCGATACCGATGACAGTGGTAAATATTCGGTAGAAGTTATGAATGAATTTGGCGCCGACATAGCATCGGCCTCTGTGGCCGTTGAGGGACCACCAGAGCCACCAAGTGGCAAACCCAGCATTTCACAAGGACCCGATCGTGTGGCCATAGCATGGTGTGGTCCACCATATGATGGTGGTTGTATGATAACTGGATTTATGTAAGTAAACCCCTGAACAAAATACAATATAAATATACACTGATGAACTGGGTTCTAAGGAACTACAGAAAGTGTTTCTTCTATGAATGCCTGTAGTCCACGGTTTTATTAAAGTAAAAAATATGCTTAGGAACTAAGCAAGAGGGAGATTGCACATGTTTGTACAAACTTGTGGAGAGGTCATAAACACACTTCGTTATCTCACACGTAGAAGCAAACTCAGTCTGCTCCCTAGATTACATCCAGCAATCTAACTCAGACATACCACATGTGACAATGGAAATTCTAATCTCATTTTATTCTATCGCTGGAATTATACCATCAGGTCCAGGAGACTTGTAGGGCTGAAAAGTACTCTGTGATCACTTATTAGCTCGCCAACAAGGGCCGAATCCTCCAAGGTGTAGGTCCTGCTCAAAGCCACCCTATGCGGGCCTGGATTGGCATCCTCACACCCTGGAAAATGGGTCTCTGCTAACAGGTCAAGAGTCTCCGAAGCGGAGTTAGTCCAGGTACCGTCGTTTCGCATAATGCTCCCAATGGGTTTGGGGTCCTTTGAGATCTCCTTGCAGAACCTCGCTGTGGCACTAACCACCTCTACGGCCTCGCTAAAGTTTATCCATGAGTTTATTTTGGCCTTCCTAATCTTGTACTTGTTAAAGGCATATCTGTAAAGATCCCAATCGGCACTGAGTTTAGACTTACTAGCCTTGTTATATGCTTTCCTGCTGTTCTTCCTAAGTTTGACCAAATCTTTGCTACACCAAACTGGTTGAGCTCTCCTACCAGGATATGTTAATGGGCAGGTCTTCTCATAGCAACCTCGAAGAATACCTGTGAGACCTTCAACCTGTCTATCAATTTCCTCCGCTGTGTGGAGCTCAGGATGCTCACGCAGCCTTGAAGAAACAAGAGAGTTGTAGTTTTCCCAGTTAGCTCTTCTTGGATTGCGATAAGGCTCTATGGTCCGAAAAAGGAAGGAGTCTTCGATACTCTCCAGTCTGCTATAGAAGTATCCTCCATATTAACTAAAATAAAGTCGAATACGGACTCACCTTGCATATTGGTGTCACTGCTTCCCCAGTGGAAGTGATGAGCATTTGTATCACAGCCCATCACCAGTTTGTAACTGTCCATGGTCTCCTCCACCATTTTGCGCACCAATCTGTTCGGCGGGTCAGGTGTCTCATACGGCATGTAGACCGAGGCTAGCACTAAGGCCCTTCCGGTATCCTCATCTGGCCTCACTACAGTCGTATCGCCATCGCTGTAATTGTAGTGTTGAATAGGATTAAGACTTTTCTTAGCTACAATACAGGTTCTTACCTTATCCTCACTGGATGCAAAGAAAACAGAGTAGCGACCATCGTTTAGTCCAGATACCCTATTTTTGTATAAATAGGGTTCCTGGACTAAAGCGATGTCTTTTTCGGTTTCTGTGAGGGAGAGCAGGAGTTCGGCAGCCGCAGCCTTGCAATGATGCAAATTAATTTGCACCACGCGAAGGCTATGCTGCCGAACATCCTTACTGCAACTGCGGAATCTGGAACCGAAGTCCTCCAGATCCGAAGTACAGCACTCCCGCACAGTTCCTAATATATCTCGCACTCTCGTTGTCCATCGTGAATTTCATCACGGTTCCTCCACCATTCTTGAAGGACTTCACCAGCCTCCAGCTTTCGGACCTTGATGCCCATTCCTGACATCTACCTCGTCTGAGGTAATAACCTTCCTCAGAAGACGTTGCACCAGGAGCCAGTGGTCGTTGTCGGTCATGTCGTCCGGATCAGAACTATCGATGATCGCAACCTGAAGGTCATCCGGGGCGATCATCTTAGCGGGTCTTGTTGGATTCCGCGTCCTCTCACTTGATGGCTGTGGGGGTTTCAAACCTCCGCCGACTTGGGTGGTCTTCTCTGGTTAAGCCCTTTGAACCGTCTGGTGAGCGGCCACTTCAGCAAAAGAGGCCAAGTGATTGTTCGTCCGATTTTCCGCTGCCCTCTTAGCAATCGGATGTGGGTCCTCAAAATATCTAACCCTCTTGACGCATTCCTACGCAGATGTCTTCGATTTACCACCCTGCTTTGAGGTCGATGGACCATCGGACGTACCAGTCACTATCCTCGCAGCTGTACCAACGCCTTTTCTCACAGCATCAGAAGGGCAAGACTTACCAGGGGCAGGCGATCGTACAGTGGTCTGAGCCAGTCCTCTGTACAATCGGAGCTCCTGGTAACTCTCCGCTCTTCTTTGTCCCTGCAGAGGCAGTCGCCGACAAACCAGCTGAAGTAGGAGACACCCTCTGCAGTTGGTTGGTTTTCGTCTGTCCCTCTTTCCGCGACAACTTCGAATCGGGTTTTGACCGATCCGCTATTTTAGGGGCCGAGGGTATCGGATCGCTTGACCCTACTGCAGACATCGAGGTTGTCCGCAAAGGGTTCGAACTGCCCGAAACTCCCGGTTTTCCTTTGTTGCCTGGAAACGCTGCCTTCATCACAGCCGTTGGGCTGGAAACTGCTTCGTTTCCAGGGGTTGGAAGTTGGTCGATCGGTAGGAAGATCTTCTCAGCGTGAGTATATTTGCGTTAAAAACGCCTCACAAATCGAAGCTTCAGTCCGATCTCCCGAAATTCCGCTTGAGTTACCTCAGCGGGATTCGTGCCTATAAAGCGCTTGCAGTAATAAATAGCCCTTTTATAATTGTATGTATCTTTCCTCTGTCTGGGCCCGCTCTTCTTGGCTGCTGGGGACGAGGAGTCTGTTGTCAGTTCCTCCTCTTCATCCCCTTTTACCAAGGCATCTTGCCCAGACAGGGAGGGCTTGTCGGTAACGACCGACGCTTTTTCCCCTGAGGAAGTAGGTCTCTCGACTACAGGAACTGTACCCCCTTGAGTGGCTGAAGGAGTTACCTCCTTGGACGATTGAGATGGAATGATTCTGACATCCATCTCGTCGTCCGTCAGAGGGAAGTCCTCCCAGTCCCACGGCGGGGGGCTCTCCTGGCTCAGTCTGAGAGTCTCATTCTCCTCCAGGAGACCGAGCAATTCCCTGTTCTGAGTGTGTATGGCGTCGCTGACTACGTCCATTGTCAAAGTCGTCAATCTGTCGTCCCCGCCCATGGATGGGGTCATTACTGCACTGGGTGCATCGTTGTCAATTGTCATAGCTGGGGTCAATATCGAGGGTTTGTTGTTTTTTGGGGGGTTTTTTAAAAAGTTCGAATTATCCATAGAAAAATTTAATTACTGGGGAAGATGATGAGGACAATTATGGCATAGCCCTCCTCTACCATGACTAGGGCTCTAATACTCGTTGAGGTGCCCAGGTATCACACGAGACTCCGTTCTAATACAGTTGGTACCCTAACTGCAAACCTTGGGAACACCGATGGGCACGAGATCGCGTAACACCCCGGTGTTAGGGGATCTCACAATTTCCAGTGCACTAAGTTGGTACGTGACAGAGAGTGGATAACCTTTGGTCGATCACAGCCTCCCAGTTCAACACTACAAAAAGTTAAATGAGGGGATTGTGACGTATAGCCCCCGCATCGCGCCAAGATTGTTATCCCCGGAGAGGGTAGAGTAACTTAGGGGAGCTCCTAAGTTACTCTACCAATTTTCACAAAAACCGGTTCAGATTTGGATATAGCTCCCATATAAATCTTTCCCCGATTTTGCTATAAATCGCTCAATTTTTGATGAATAGCCTTCAAATTTAACATGGGATGTTTCATCAGGCCACTGTTCAGATTTATTGATTTTGATTTGATTTCGCAAGAATTTTTACAGATTTGGATATAGCCACCATATGTAGCCTTCAAATTTAACATGGCATGTTTTCTTAAGCCATTTTTAAGTATCACCGATTTTGCAAAAATAGCTAGGATATAGCTCTCATATATATTTTATATATCCAAATCTGAATCGATTTTTGTGAACATCGGTGTAGCTATTTAGGGGCCTGAGAAAATAACACATATTAAATTTCAAGGCTATTCCATCAAAATTGAACAAGCTGTAGCAAAATCGGAAAAAGATATATATGGGGGCTATATAAAATCTGAACCGCTATATCTCAGAAGGTTGCAGGGATGGGCAGAATGCTTTTACACATTTCGCTTCGGAAGAGATGTCCAATTAACGGAAATCAAGAGCCAAGGTGGCAATCAAAAGATATACTCTACGAAATATTACGAATTTATATTTTTTTATCAAATTTAAATTTTTAGTTCTTGATAACGGTACTTTGCCCACGTGCAGTTGATGTCAACTTTTTGTACTATTTTTTTTTTTATTTATAGCCCACCCATCAAATCCCCATCCAAAACTTTTAATATTATCAACAAACTTTTCAGAAAATGTTATTTTAAATGTCGTCTAATTTTCATATGATTATCGCTTTAGATTATCTGGGAAATATTTCTCATATTTAAAGAGCTATAATTTCATTATGGATGCACATATCGACAAAATTCTTTCAGATTCGTTGTATCGGATGTGTTTACTGTAAGAAAAAACATAAACATATGTAAAAGTTAACATCACATTTTTTGATTTTTGTAAACGCGGCAACACTGTGCGATGTCGGTACGATTGGTTTGCTGGGTACCCATAGCTTATGACTGTCCCAGAAACAATAGCAGCAGTAATCGACCTAAATGTCTAGACCAAATCGATTAATCTATTCTAGAGTTATCGTGCCCACATACCAGACGGACGACCGACAGGACTAAATTGACTCCAATTTGTTTGATTTTGCGTCCAAAATCATTATTTCAGATTTCAGTGAGGCACATTTTTGATCGTAGTGTCTGGGATAGAGGTATAAAAATATTTTCCCTGTTCCAGAATCTTTAAGAGTCTTCTATTTTTTTAAATTTTGACAAATTTTTCCTTTTATAAATAGTCAACAAATTAAAAAATAATATATTATTGCAGGTGCTGCAAAAAATTGACCGACTGCCATATAAAATCAGGGACAAAGTTCTTATTGTCCATGAAAACAATTTTCTTTAAAAATCCACGCCAAAATTCTTATTGTCCATGAAAACAATCTTTTTTTTTTGAAAATACACTCTTTAAAAATCCACGCCTAAAATGGTGTGATTGTCCATGAAAAAAATATTCTTTAAAAATCCACGCCTAAAATGGTGTGATTGTCCATGAAAAAAATATTCTTTAAAAATCCACGCCTAAAATGGTGTGATTGTCCATGAAAAAAATATTCTTTAAAAATCCACGCCTAAAATGGTGTGATTGTCCATGAAAAAAATATTCTTTAAAAATCCACGCCTAAAATGGTGTGATTGTCCATGAAAAAAAATATTCTTTAAAAATCCACGCCTAAAAAGGTCTGATTGTCCATGAAAAAATATTCTTTATAAATCCGCGGCTATTTGAATAAAAAATATATAAATAAATTGTTATATATAAAACCTAAATACCATTAAAAATACATTTTATAAATGGCGCCCAACGTGGGGCCATATCCTTTATATTATTTTACCATTTCATATGTTTTTACTTTCTGATTGTCCATGAAAAATATTCTTTAAAAATCCACGCATAAAAAGGCGCGATTGTCTATGAAAAAAAATTCTTTAAAAATCCGCACCTAAAAACGGGTGATTTGATAGTCCATGAAAAAAAATTCTTTGAAAAAAGTTAAAATTTTATAAATGGCGCCCACTGTGGGGTCCTATTATTTATTTTATTTATTATTATATTAAAATTTCCTATGTTTTTTTTCTCTCCTTCCAGCATTGAACGCCAACAATTGGATCCAAATGCCACCACCTCCCCCGAAGACCAAGAAAACGATGCCGATTGGATGGAAATTGCCAGTGTTGTGGATTCATTGGCCTATACCGTAAAAAATTTGAAACCACTCTTTACCTATAGATTTCGGGTAAGAGCTGAAAATATACATGGTCGCAGTGAGCCTGGCTTACCCAGTGACCCGGTACATATTGCGGATCAAGCTGAAGAAGACTCCATAGACGGTAATATAACAACAACAACTAACTTTCGATATCTGTAGTAATTAAAATTCTCGTTTTTTCTCTAGACTTCCAAAGGCCAATATCCATTAAATCTGGCGGTGATTTCAAAGATCGTTTTCAAATTTTGGAAGAATTGGGCAAGGGACGTTTTGGTGTGGTCTACAAAGTGCAAGAAAAAGAAGAACCTAAACGTATTTTGGCTGCTAAAATGATTAAATGTATTAAATCGAAAGATCGCATTAAGGTCCAGGAGGAGATTTCCATAATGAAATCACTGAAACATCCCAAATTGTTGCAATTGGCTGCATCGTTTGAAAGTCCGCGTGAAATTGTAATGGTCATGGAATAGTAAGTATTTGATTATATAAGAAAGGGGGAACGGATGTGCTTCCTACTCTGTTCGAAATTTCTGTGAAATGCAAAGTGCGATGTGAAAAGGTTGGACCAATGTCAGTCAGTCAGTCACTCCTTTCGATAGTTGTCGTGTTCAACAGTTAATTAATGTTGTTGTTGTAACAGTGTTTTATTATTATGTTTGTAAGTTCGTTCTCCTGTTCAATCTGGCTCTGGGTCTATCTCCAGTTCCATAAAGTTGGCTACTTCGATGGGATGTAACCACAGATCCACTGGAGTCAGATGAGTAGGCTTGGCGGGGTAGTTGAATAGGTGCTTAGTATCGTGCGGGCCCATGCCGCATACTGGGCAGATGTCTTGCACGGTGCGATCGATTCCCGCCCAATAGGAATTTAGGCGACTGCAATATCCCGAGCGGAATTGAGCCAAAACTACTCAGGTTTGTCGTGGCAGCTGACGCTCTTCAGCTGCGATAGATGGGGGATGTGCTCCGATGACTGCATTCACACAATAATTGCTTATGGCCTTAGCAACTGTGTCCGTGTGAATGCTGTTCAAACCTGCCTGATATGCCTGTTGATCTAGGGGTTCTCTCCTATATTGTTGGACCATCGTCTGATATGCCTGGGTGTGTCGGTGGCCAGCAGATGGTGATTGGGATTGCTCTCACAGTAACACCCGAGCAAGTGCTGCAACGATAGCATCGCATAATGTTGTCGTACTGGAAGAATCTTTGCCTCCTCATGTAGATGGTCCACTGTAGATTTGAGGAGGCACCCTGTTGCTGTTCGCAGGGCGGCGTTCTGACAAATTTGAAACTTATCCCACTGCGTGTCACATAAATTCGGGGACCAAACTGGCGCCGCATAGCTTACCACAGACCGACCTATCGCTTTATACGTGGTCAAAAAGGTTTCATTATCTGCACCCCAAGTGCTGCCGGCTAGGGACTTGAGGACCTTGTTCCTACATTTCAGTTTATCACAGATAGCTGTGGCATGAATTTTGGGGCAGTTTGTGGTCGGAATTCTGCTGCCATCACAACACTCTTCTATACTGCGCCGTCCATGTGGTGAACAGAGTGGCCGTCGATTTAGTGGCGGATATCTGCATATTCCTCGCGTGAAAAAGGTGGTAAGATCGGTTAAATAGGAGTTCAGTCTCTCACAGATGTCATCAGGGTAGGTACCTGACGCCAGGATCGTACAATCATCCGCATACGTTACGATCTCAATGCCGTCGGGGGCGGAATACAGGAAAGGTAGAGGTTAAACGGTTCCGGAGATATCACCCCTCCTTAGGGAACTCCCTGTTTCACTCTACGGGGCTTGGATTTCTTATTCCTGAATTCCACATACGACTGGCGACCACACATATAGTTGATTATCCAAAGTCTCAGACTTGGCCGAAGGGTTGTCTGCTCGATGTCCTCGAACAGCGTGGAGTGCTTGACAGTATCAAATGCTTTTGATAAGTCAAGCGCCACCATCACTGTTCTATCACACGGCCGCTTCTGGTTGAGTCCTCGAAAAATATGTGTGGAGATGGCGTGCAGCGCTGTTGTCGTGCTGTACTGCTTACGGAATCCATGCTGATGATCGGCAACTTGATAGCTATTTCTAATGCTGGTCCTCCCCAGCATTAGAAATAGCTATCAAGACCTCAAGGGTCTTCGCTACAGGTGACAAAAGCGAAATCGCCCTGTACGATTCACCTTTGCTGGCATCCTTGCCTGGCTTCAGTAGCGGAACCACCCTGCCCATTTTCCAGACTTCGGGAACAATGATGGTGACTAGCGATAGGTTGAGAAATTTAGTGAGATACTCCACTCCCGCCTCATCCAGCTGTTTCAACATTACCATGGAAATTCCGTCAGGGCCCAACGCTTTGGATGATTTAGCGTTCCTGATGGCATTCACAACATCATCCACTGTAAACTGTGGTGGTTCATCCTCGGCAGGAAGAGATCTAATGCGACGTAACACTCTTCCCTTCGCCCTGTCACTCTCGGGGTGCTCGACAAACAGTCGATTGAAGTAACTTGCACACCTCTTCGGGTCAGTCAACGTAACGTCTCCAAACGTGACTGAGGTCCTGCCATCCCTCCTTCCGGGGTTCGAGAGTGATTTAACCGTTGTCCGCAATTTACTTATACCGGCTCCAATGTTGCAACTCTTCAGATGATTTAACCACTTGTTCCGCTTATGTTCGCCGACCAGCCTGTTAACTTCCACTGTCAGCTCCCTGACTCTGGGGTCGTCGGGGTTGGTTCGACGAAGCTCATCACGCTCATTTGCTAATCCCGTCGCCTCTGTTGGGAAATTTGGTCTTACTTCGGGTATTCGACCAGCAGGTATATGGCGAACGGCTGCAGCATTGATGATGTCTCGGAACGTCCTTTCCGCTACCCGAACATCAGAAGGATTGGGCAATTCTCTGAGCGGTGATTGGTGAACTCTCTGAAACTCGGCCAATCAGCTTTCCAATGATTGACGAATGTGCGGCGTTCAGAGGTGATGAAATCGGGTGGTCTGCTGATGGAGACAATTATAGGAAGAGGGAAATGACGGGTTGCCAGGGGAAGTCATTTTTGTCAGACAAGGTGACACGATGGTTATGTCTGGCGAACTGTGGCACGCTCCTCTAATTCTGGTATGGGCGTCCTCATTGACCGAGCAAAACGTAGAGCTATCAATCTGCTCAGCCAGCGCTATACCTCTTTGGTCGTTTCCGAGGGCCGAATGTCACATCTCATGATGCGCATTAAAGTCCCCCAGGACCACACGATTATGACCTTCCAAAAGCGGGCTAATGTCAGGCTTATAATCTGAGATTCAGGTATTTCTCGGCGGGATGTATACGTTCAGCAACTATATCTCGGCAGTTCCACACCTGACTGCTACCCCCATACATTCCATGTACGGGTCATTAGAGGCAGGCTCAAGCGAGATAGGTCCGTATTGAATAGACTGGCGCAAAAGGAAAGCCAATCCCCCACTTCCACATCTGGTGCGATCCTTCCTTATTATGTTGTAACCATCACAACGTACTGAGCTGTGGTCGTTCAGCATGGTTTCCTGCACCGCCGCGACCTTGATATTCTTCCGATTCATAAAGTCCACTATTTCATCGATCTTACCTCGGAGCCTATTGCAATTAAATTGCAAAAAGGTTGTATTTTCGGGGATTGGAACAACAACGGCTGGTGTTAAATGCTGCGCGTGCGGCTGCTGTTGTGGGGACCGCGGAGGAGTTTCGTAATCAGACGACGAAGGAGTTTCGTAATCTGACGACTCACTGGGGGCTGTGTTCGCGCAGCATGCAGCAACATAGTCCCTATCGTAGTCCCTCGCGTGGTCAAGTCCAGAGCATCCCCTTAAATGCACCCACTCCTGACATCTATTGCATCTCACCGAAGATTGGATATGGGTGAAGATGCGGATGTGACAAACTGAGCACAAATATATTGGTCCTGGGTTTTTCCTCCGTCCCGGCACCAGCACAGAAAAACGAAACAAATACAAACACATGTATACTGAGGTGGCAGCCGCTGGCCGGAACGCTGATGTTGTGTGGTCCCGGGTCAATCCGGTACAGAGAACCCGCTGTCGTGGGATTGAACAGTTAATTAATTGGTCACTGCAGCTTAGAGTTTTTGGGCCATTGTCTTAGGAAGTCTGGACATGCCCACGAAAAAGTTGTAATGTAGTAAAAATGTCCCCAGAACAACCTGCTGTAATAAGTTCAAACCTATCCGAGATATGTCCTTAAACTTCACATAATTTAAATTTTTAAAATTTTGTGATGTACTCGATGGATTTGTCCATTGTAGACCTTCTTGGAACTTGATGTAGGTTTGGAAGAAATATTAAGAGTTGGTAAATTTTTGGACCAAATCGTATACTTAATACGGAAGTTATTGGGCTCATGAGTAGTTTTAGTTGGGTCAGACAGGGTTAGACCTTTTTGGCCATTATCTCAGGAAGTGTAAACGGATAGGGTGTATTTTAGGATTTCGTAAATCGAGTTGATTTAAAATTGTAAATGTAGATTTAAATACCTATAATAACCGATTCCTAATATATCTCTTATTGTCCCGAACTTTCAGCATTACTGGCGGCGAATTATTCGAACGTGTTGTGGCCGATGATTTTACCCTAACCGAACGTGACTGTATACTGTTTGTGCGACAGGTGTGTGAAGGTGTTGCCTACATGCACAGCCAATCGATTGTCCACTTGGATTTGAAACCCGAAAATATAATGTGTAAAACTCGAACTTGTCATCAAATAAAAATTATTGATTTTGGTTTGGCCCAGCGGCTAAATACAGGATCCCCGGTGAGGGTACTTTTCGGTACCCCAGAATTTATATCACCCGAAATAATTAGCTATGAACCGATTGGTTTTCAATCGGATATGTGGAGTGTGGGTGTAATATGTTATGTGCTGTAAGTAAAAAATTTTGGAATTTAAAATTTTTAAAATTTAATTTAATTTTTTTTTTAATTTTTAGTTTATCCGGTCTATCACCATTTATGGGTGATACTGATGTTGAAACCTTTTCAAATATTACCCGGGCCGAATATGATTTCGATGATGAGGCCTTTGATTGTGTCTCCCAATTGGCCAAGGATTTCATATCGAATTTATTAATACATCGCAAAGAAGATCGTTGGACTGCAGAACAGTGCCTAGAATCGCCGTGGCTGAAACAGGGTCACTATGATGAAAATCTAGGCAATAAGAAAATCTGCACAGACAAACTCAAGAAGTTTATTATACGCCGCAAATGGCAGGTAAGCAGAGCGAAGTTACCACTAACTTCCGCAAGCATGAATCAGTTTTCAGTTTTGTGCCTTAGTCACAAGTGTAACATGTGTTTTTGTTTTGCTATCTGTTTTTATGTTCTTGTTGTTTGCTTATGTTTTTGTTTGCTTTTTTTGTTGTTGTTGTTGACTTATTTTTTGAATGGCTTAGAAAACTGGCAATGCTATCAGAGCTTTAGGTCGCATGGCTACCTTATCAGCGTCTCGACGCAATTCTTCCGTCTCCACAACAACGGGTGGCGGTAGTACGCAAAACAGTCCAAGGCCTTCTATTTCCGGCATGTCGTCCGTTTTCAATCCCAATGTCTCAGCTGCAGCAGCACCCATGAGTTCCCTGCATGAAGAAGATGATGTTTTTAGCATTGAATTGCCCGCAGTTGTCCATCAGGATATACCGCGACGCAGTCCAAAGGTTGTGCCAAAATCCCAGTGTAGCGAACGCAGTGATTCTGGCTATAGTGAGTGTTCGAATTGTAGTGCCACGGGGTCATTGCAGTGCCAATGTGCCACCACCAACAAAGATAGTGTTGATCATGCCAATGCCGCCAGTGAATTATTACAAGATCTCTCCATATCCGTACCCCATGACTTGTTGAAACTGAAACTAGAAGAAATTGCCCATCAGGCGGACCACAATATTGAAGAGGTCAAACTGGAGCTGGTGGTTCCGACAACGGCACAAATTCCCCAGCTTGATGCCAATCAAAATGAATTGAAATCTTTGGAAATCATTGAGAAAGAACCTCCCCACAGCATTAGCGTTATTGAGGATGTTGAAGTACTTAATGCCTCGCCTGGCGGGCCCATTATTATGCGTTCCGATTTCACCAATACCATACAAATGCGCAAAAAATCTCTGGAGAATAGCTTACTTAAAGAGAAACCCAAACCAACCAGTAAATCACCGCTCTACGAGAAATCCGGTAAGGTTAATATGTTGAGAAATAAATTCTCCTGCATGGAACATCAAGTGAGTAGTGGCCACCACCAGCATCATCAAACGGAAGCTGTTAAAAGTAAAGATTGCATGGATGTTTTAAAGCTTAAGCGCAAAGTTGTTAATGAAGCTTGTCTTAAACAAAGTAATTTGCTCTCTCATACCGCCCTCTCTTGACAATATTCCCAAAAATAATTAAAATTTCTTTATTTTCTTTTTTTCCGACCAGCAATCTCAGCCAGCCATCCAACATCCTCAGCCTCCTCAACACACTCAACTTCATTGCCCAGCTCACCAATACCAGCCCGCAAAACGTATCCGTTTACTACGTTCCGGTTAAGCGAACGGGTACGCGAGGTAACCGATCGCTTGGCCCAACAACAAACTGTCTGCACCGAGGCTAGACGAACACAAATCTTAAATCGAAATAATCAAAAAAAAAAAAAAAAAGAAAAAATCAACAAAAATTAATAACACCTTGAAAGTATCGATATAATGTATTTCTTTTTTTACCATTTTTTTAAATAATTTTTGTTTGTTTTTGTTTTAATTTTTAATAATCTTTATACATAAAATCATCATTACATTTGTAGTTTTAAAAGTAAGAAAAATCACATGAAAAAAAACACATTTAAAATTAAAAATTATTTTATTAAGTATTTTTGTTGTAAAATTGGCTTCGTTATAACTTTGTAGTTATTTTATTATTTTTAATTTTTACTTTAATATTTTATTATTATTAAATTTTAAAATTACGTCGTGTTACACACCACCCCCTATTAGCTCCCCTACTCTATCCCTCCCCTACACACAAAAATGTGAATGAAAAACAACAAAAACTCGAATATAATTTTTAAAATCTTATATACTAAATCAACATTTTCAGTTTTGTTTTATTTTGGGGTTCCATGGCTCGTGAAGAATGGAATATAATTTGATTGGATTTAAATACTACCCCTTAGGACTAAAAATTATATTTTTTCTGGTCATAGAATAACTAATTATTTGGTGGAGCGCAATTATTTTAATCGACAGTTTGTCGAGCAATTGACAGGGTAAGGAGAAAAGTATGGCGTTACAATAGATCTCGTCCCGCCGAGGAGGGGCCACTACAATCTACAATGGGTGATGACTCAAAGCGTTGGGCCCAGCATGGATTCTATTGAAGCACCCTTTCATTCATAAAGGGTCTATAGAAGCACCCTTTAATTTATAAAGGGTCTATAGAAGCACCCTTTAATTTATAAAGGGTCTATAGAAGCACCCTTTAATTTATAAATGGTCTATAGAATCACCCTTTCATTCAGAAAGGGTTTATAGAAGCATCCTTTCATTCAGAAAGGGTCTATAGAAGCACCCTTTCATTCAGAAAGAGTCAATAGAAGCACCCTTTCATTCTGAAAGAAAGGGTCTATAGAAGACACTCTTTCATTCATAAAGGGTCCATAGAGCAGCCTTTCTTTCAAAAAGGTCTATTGAAGCACCGTTTCTTTCAGAAAGGGTCTTTAGAAGCACCGTTTCTTTCAGAAAGGGTGTATAGAAGCACTCTTTTTTCATAAAGTTTCTCCAGAAGCACCCTCTCTTTCAGAAAGGGTCTATAGAAGCAACCTTTCTTTCAGAAAGGGTCTATTGAAGCACCGTTTCTTTCAGAAAGGGTCTATAGAAGACACCTTTTTTCAGAAAGGGTCTATAGAAGACACCTTTTATCATAAAGTTTCTCCAGAAGCACCCTCTCTTTCAGAAAGGATCTATTGAAGCATCCTTTCTTTCAGAAAGGGTCTATTGAAGCATCCTTTCTTTCAGAAAGTGTCTATAGAAACACCCTTTCTTTAATAAAAGGGTCTACAGAAACAACCTTTCTTTCAGAAATTGTCTATAGAATCACCCTTTCTCTCAGAAAGGGTCTATAGAAGAACTCTTTCTTTCACAAAGTTTCTCTAGAAGCACCCTCTCTTTCAAAAAGGATCTATAGGTCATCCTTTCTTTCAGAAAGGGTCTATTGAAGCATCCTTTCTATCAGAAAGGGTCTATTGAAGCATCCTTTCTTTCAGAAAGGGTCTATTGAAGCATCCTTTCTTTCTGAAAGGGTCTATAGAAGCACCCTTTCATTCAGAAAGGGTTTATAGAAGCACCCTTTCATTCAGAAAGGGTCTATAGAAGCACCCTTTCATTCAGAAAGGGTCTATAGAAGCACCCTTTATTTCACAAAGTTTCTCCAGAAGCACCCTCTCTTTCAAAAAGGGTCTATATGTCATCCTTTCTTTCAGAAAGGGTCTATTGAAGCATCCTTTCTTTCAGAAAGTGTCTATAGAAACACCCTTTCTTTAATAAAAGGGTCTACAGAAACAACCTTTCTTTCAGAAATTGTCTATAGAATCACCCTTTCTCTCAGAAAGGGTCTATAGAAGAACTCTTTCTGTCACAAAGTTTCTCTAGAAGCACCCTCTCTTTCAAAAAGGGTCTATAGGTCATCCTTTCTTTCAGAAAGGGTCTATTGAAGCATCCTTTCTACCAGAAAGGATCTATTGAAGCATCCTTTCTTTCAGAAAGGGTCTATTGAAGCATCCTTTCTTTCAGAAAGGGTCTATAGAAGCACCCTCTCTTTCATAAAGGGTCTACAGAGCATCTTTTCTTTCAAAAAGGGTCTATAGAAACGCCCTTTCTTTCAGAAAGTGTCTATTAGAACGCCCTTATTTAATAAAACAGTCTATAGAAACACCCTTTCTTTCAGAAATGGTCTATAGAAGCACCCTTTCTTTCATAAAGATTCTCTAGAAACACTCTCTCTTTCATAAAGGGTCTATATAGCACCCTTTCTTTCAGAAAGGGTCTATAGAAACACCCTTTCATTCAGAATGGGTCTATAGAAGCACCCTTTCATTCAGAAAGAGCCTATAGAAGCACCCTTTCATTCAGAAAGGGCCTATAGAAGCACCTTTTCATTCAGAAAGGGCCTATAGAAGCACCCTTTCATTCAGAAAGGGTCTATAGAAGCACCCTTTCATTCGAAAAGGGTCTATAGAAGCACCCTTTCATTCGAAAAGGGTCTATAGAAGCACCCTTTCATTCGAAAAGGGTCTATAGAAGCACCCTTCATTCAGAAAGGTTCTATAGAAGTACCCTTTTATTCAGGAAGGGCCTAAAGAAGCAGCCTCTCTTTCATAAAGGGCCTACAGAGCACGCTTTCATTCAGAAATTGTCTATAGAAACACCCTTTCTTTCAGAAATTGTCTATAGAAACACCCTTTCTTTCATTAAAGTACAATACAAACCTATTAATTGTTTCCCAAGGTTGGATAATATATGCGGATATGTGTTTAACTGCTACATTTCCTATATTCCACTCCATCCACGTGGCAATCTTGGCGTCGAGTACCTTCACTAATGCCATTTTATGAAAAGTTGTACTCCGATCAATCTTAAACCCTTTTTCCAATCCGCCACATAAACAGCGGAGATGGCCACACAGTTGTACCGCTTTTCGTATGTCAAAACCGTCTGATCTTGGGGGGACCTTAAGGCTTATCATGAGTTGTGGCATTCGGAAATTGGAAAGGACTAGAGGCGTATAGTGCTGGCTGAGCAGATTGATAGATCTACGTTTTGCACGGGCGCCTATACCAGAATTAGCCCAGAGTGTCTCAGTTCGCCAGACATAACCATCGTGTCACCGGGTCTGACAAATGACGTCACTTCAAACCCCCTGGTTTCACTTGGGTCAGACTGACTCCCCATAAATGTCTCCATCAGCAGACCGCCCCATGTCATCACGTCTGAATGTTGCATTTTCATCAATTATGGGAAAGCTAATTGTCCTAGTTTCAGAAAGTTCACTAATCACCGCTTCAGAGATCTGAACAAAGCTTCCGATACATCATCCATGCAGCATCCGCTCGCCATGTTGGTCGAATTCCCAAAATGAAACCAAATTTCCCGTCAAAGGCAGCGGGATTTGCAAATCAGCGTGATGAGCTTCGTCGAACCAACCCCAGTGAGTCCAAAGTCAGGAAGTTGACACTGGAAGTTAAGCGGTTGGTCGCTGAGTAAAAACGGAACAAGTGGTTAAATCATCTGAAGAGTTGCAACATTGGAGCCGGTATAAGCGAATTGTAGGCAACGGTTAAGTCACTCTCGAACGCTGGAAAGAAGGAAGATTGGTTACCACAGTAACGTTTGGCGATGTTATGCTGACTGATCCAAAGCGCAAGTTATTTTAATCGACAGTTTGTAGAGCACGTTGGAAGTGACAGGATAAGGAGAAGAGTATGGCATTACAATAGATCTCTTCCCGCCGAGGAGGGATCATCACAATCTACAATGGATAATGTCATCCGAATGTCGTAAGGAACGACAAATGACTCATAGCGTTGGGCCCGGCATGGTAATGCTGAAACAGCTGGATGCGCCGGGAGTAGAATATCTCACTAATGTCCTCAAACTGTCGCTAGCCACCCGAAGTCTGGAAAATGGACAGAGTGATCCGGCAAATATCCTTTACTAAATCTATGGTCTCTCTGTTCACCGCATGGTCTATAGAAGCACCCTTTCATTCAGAAAGGGTTTATAGAAGTACCCTTTTATTCAGAAAGGGTCTGTAGAAGCACCCTTTTATTCAGAAAGGGTCTGTGAAAGCACCCTTTCATTCAGATAGGGTTCACAGAAGCACCCTTTCATTCAGATAGGGTTCACAGAAGCACCCTTTTATTCAGAAAGGGTCTATAGAAGCACCCTTTCTTTCAGAAAGATCTATAGAAGTACTCTTTCTTTCATAAAGTTGCTCCAGAAGCACCCTCTCGTTCATAAAGGGTCTATTGAAGCACCCTCTCGTTCATAAAGGGTCTATTGAAGCATCATTTCTTTCAGAAAGGGTCTATAGAAGCAACCTTTCATTCAGAAAGGGTCTATAGAAACCCCCTTTCATTTAGAAAGGCTCTATAGATTCGCTCTTTCATTCAGAAAGGGTCTATAGAAACACCCTTAAAGGGTCTATAGAAACCCCCTTTCTTTAAAAAAAAGAGTCTATAAAATCACCCTTAAAGGGTCTATAGAAACCCCCTTTCTTTAAAAAAAGAGTCTATAAAATCACCCTTTTATTCAGAAAGGGTCTATAGTAGCACCCTTTCATTTGAGAAAGGGTCTATAGAAACACCCGCTCATTTAGAAAGGCTCTATAAAATCACCCTTTCATTCAGAAAGGGTCTATAGAAGCACCCTTTCATTCGGAGATGGTCTATAGAAGACACCCTTTTACAGAAAGGGTCTATAGAAGCACCCTTTCATTCGGAGAGGGTCTATAGAAGACACCCTTTTACAGAAAGGGTCTATAGAAGCACTCTTTCTTTCATAAAGTTTCTCCAGGAGCACCCTCTCTTTCATAAAGGGTCTATAGAAACCCCCTTTCTTTCAGAAAGAGTCTATAAAAAATCACCCTTTCATTCAGAAAGAATCTACATAAGCACCCTTTCATTCAGAAAGAATCTACATAAGCACCCTTTCATTCAGAAAGGGTCTATAGAAGCACCCTTTCATTCAGAAAGGGTCTATAGAAGCACCCTTTCATTCGGAAAGGGTCTATAGGAGCACCGTTTCATTCAGAATTGGTCTATAGAAGCACACTTTTATTCTGAAAGGGTCTATAGGAGCACCGTTTCATTCAAAATGGGTCTATAGAAGCACCCTTTGATTCAGAAAGGGTCCATAGAAGCACCCTTTCATTCAGAAAGGATTTACAGAATCACCCTTTCATTCAGAAAGTGTTTATAGAAGCACCCTTTTATTCAAAAAGGGTCTATAGAAGCACCCTTTTCTTCAGAAAAGGTCTATAGAAGCACCTTTTCATTCGAAAAGGGTCTAAAAAATCACCTTTCATTCAGAAAAGTCCTATAGAAGCACCATTTCATTCAGAAAGGGTCCCTAGAAGCACGCTTTTATTCAGAAAGGGTCTATAGAAGCACCCTTTCATTCAGAAAGGGTCTATAGAAGCACCCTTTTATTCAGGAAGGGCCTAAAGAAGCACTCTCTCTTTCATAAAGGGCCTACAGAGAACGCTTTCTTTCAGAAAGGGTTTATAGAAACACCCTTTCTTTCAGAAAGGGTCTATAGAAACACCCTCTCTTTCATAAAGGGTCTATAGAAACACCCTTTCTTTCAGAAAGTGTCTATAGAAACACCCTTTCTTTAATAAAAGGGTCTATAGAAACACCCTTTCCTTCAGAAATTGTCTATAGAAGCACCCTTTCTCTCAGAAAGGGTCTATAGAAGAACTCTTTCTCTCAGAAAGGGTCTATAGAAGCACCCTGTCTTTCAGAAAGTGTTCCACCATCCACTTTATTGGTCATTGTAGGGTTAGAGTTTATTTCAAGACTTGCCCACGAAAAACCTTCGGGAAACATTTCGAAACGATCCTCGAACAGCCCCGTCAACGGCTCTTAAGCGAAAATCTAGATGTTTTATGAGGAAGATACCCGACGATGTTATCCGATATAGGTAGACCTTCAGCTATTTTTCATGTGCTGTTGTGAAAAATCAAGTGTCACTACATATTTCAGTTGTTCCTTCAATTTAATAAGAAAAAAATTAATAACGATACAAAATGGCTTTATCTGAAGAAGTTAAAGCGCGTTTGGAAGTTGTCTATGAATTGTAGAATTTAAAAAATAATGGAATGGTTGTCCAGATATCTGATTTTTTACAACTTTTTATAGATATAAGAATATAATAATTCAGAATAAATCAGGATGTGTTCATTGGGAAATCAAATATGAGACTCACCTTCCAAAAAAGTATTTATGAATTTTATTAGGTTGTTGTTGTTGTAACAGTGTTTTTGTTGTGTTTATTTGTTCGTTCCTCTGTTCAATCTGGCTCTGGGTCTATCTCCAGTTCAAGAAAAGTGGCTGCTTCGATGGGATGTAGCCATAGATCCACTGGAGTTAGATGGGTAGGTTTGGCGGGGCAGTTAAAAAGGTGTTGTGTGTCGTGCGGGCCCATGCCGCATACTGGGCAGATGTCTTGCACGGTGCGATCGATTTCCGCCCAATAAGAATTTAGGCGACTGCAATATCCCGAGCGTAGTTGGACCAAAACTACTCTAGTTTGTCGTGGCAGCTAACGCTCCTCAGCTGCGATAGATGGAGGATGTACTCCAAGTACTTTATTCACACTATAATTGCTTAAGGCCTTGGCAACTGCGTCCGTGTGAATGCTATTCAATCCTGCTTGATATGCTTGTTGATCTAGGGGTTCTCTCCTGTATCGTTGGACCTCTCCCTCTAGAGCATGGATATCCTTCCTGATCTCCCTGAATGGGCCGGGCCTACCCACAAGATGGTGATTGGGATGGCTCACACGATAACATCCAAGCAGGTACTGCAACGAAAGCATCTCATTGTGTTGCTTTACAGGAAGAATTTTTGCCTCCTCATGTAGATGGTCCACTGAAGATTTGAGGAGGCACCCTGTCGCTGTTCTCAGGGCTGCATTTTGGCAAGTTTGAATCTTTTTCCAGTTCGAATCACACAATCTCGGGGACCAGACTGGAGCCGCATAGCTTACCACAGACCGACCTATCGCGTTATATGTGGTCAACAAGGTTTCTTTATCTGCACCCCAAGTGCTGCCGGCCAGGGACTTGAGGACCTTGTTCCTACTTTTCAACTTGTCGCAGATAGATGTGGCGTGTGCGCACGACGTGAATGTAGTGTCGAATGTGACCCCTAAAATTTTAGGGCAGTTTGTGGTCAGAATTCTGCTACCGTCGACCACGACACATTTTTTTATTAGGTCGACTTACATTCTTCTTTTTTATATCCAAAGTCAATTATAATTATCACTCGCGAAACTTTTTTCGATTTTTTTATTATTATTATATTTTTTCTTTAATTTACGAAGATATTAAAACATTTGCTAAATGAGATATTTTTGATGAATCGCGGATATTGTTCTTTTCTCGGTACATACATATGGACAATTAAATTTAGAACACGAAATGTTCATTCTAGTACAAGTAGCATAGACTTTGCATGGACTCAAACAGAGTGCTCTTATAGTTTAAATTAGAGCTAAAATAGTTCCATCTTTTCAGCTTCATTGACTATTATATGGGCAGGATCAACATACAGAGTATTCGCAAACATTAGTGGGGAAAAATTTCTAGAGGCACTTGAAAGTCCATTTACATACGTTCACTAAAAACTGATAACATAATCTCTTGCAACATTTTTTGGTAAAAAATAGATTTTCATGGTGTTGAATTTGGTTGGATTCCTCGGAGCACTATATCCCGCACTATACTCATAATCTGTGCAACGTTTTTTATACATTTTAGACAATTTTGGTATATTTTGCCCGCAAAAATTCACATGCTATATTATTATTTAATATAAATTCAACCGCGGGATTTTCTTGCTGGACGCTTTTTCCAAAAACGTATTTAACAGTTATCCGAGCTATATTCTTCACTGCATGCTAATACTTCCATGATATTGAAATGTCTGCAATAAAAATCTATAATTTTTTTCTATATTTTTGTTATTTTCAATATACGGATACTAGGTACTGGTTCGTGAATAGTCATTTTTCTAATTGCAATTGTTAATCATGTTTTTGCTTGCCCACTTACATAGAAGGCTTCCGCCGAATTATTTTGTTATGGATATTGCTTATTTATGTTCACTTGCAAACAGCAGCACAAAATCGACCGACCCACTTCAATTATTTTATTTTGAATAAATATAACATCAAAATGATACACATAGAAGTTAAATTTTCGCAAATTTGCTCGCAAGATCGCAGAAAATTGAAAATGAACGGTTAGTCAATGTAGAGATGCCACATTGACAAAATTATTGTTTTTCATTCGGCGTTGCCATAACAAAATAATGTAGCAATTAAGGGGCATTTAGACTATGGGATGCTTTAAGGCCTGCGTACATAAGCCGCTCTGCCTGATTGCCTTGCTTTCCTGCTTCATTTCTGACGTAATAAAAATAATAGAATAAAGACGAAATGTTGAACTGGGTTGCCATCAGTTGGAAATTGGGTCGGCCTTCTTTGTTCTTTTATTTTTTATTGAAGCAGCAAAGCAAGGCAATCAGGCAAAGCAGCTTATGTACGCAGGCCTTTAGTGGGTTGGGTGATTCACTGGGTGGGCGAAACCTATAATTGAAATATGTACATGTATTTTGTTTTTCTCTATAAATTTTACCCACTAATGTTTGCGAATACTCTGTATGTTGATCCTGCCCATATAATAGTCAATGAAGTTGAAAATATGGAACTATTTTAGCTATAATTTAAACTATAATACTACGTTTACATTTACGAAATCCACTCGATTTCAACTGTCAATTCCTTTGCGCATACGTCAAATGAAAACTCATCTGAAATCCATTGGATTTCATTTGGCGTTTAACCAATGGAATTGACAGTTGAAATCGAGTGGATTTCGTAAATGTAAACCTAGCATAAGAGCACTTTGTTTGAGTCCATGCAAAATCTGTGCTACTTGTAATAGATGCATTTCGTTAAAATGAACATTTCGCGAGTTCTAAATTTAATTGGCTATATGTATGTACCTGTAAAAAGAACAATATCTTTGATTCAACAAAAATATCTCTTTTAGCAAACGTTTTAATATCTTCGTAAATTGAAGAAAAAATATAATAATAATAAAAAACAGCAAAAAGTTTCGCGAGTGATAATTATAATTGACTTTGGATATAAAAAAAACAAGAATGTAAATCGACCTAATAACATTCATAAATACTTTTTTGGAAGGTGAGTCTCATATTTGATTCCCAATAAAAACATCCTGATTTATTCTAAATTGTTATATTCTTATATCTATAAAAAGTGGTAAAAAATCAAATATCTGGAATTTTGTTCGTCGTCATATTCAATTTAATTTATTTATTACAGTAACCTAGCCCATAGGGCCATGAGCGGTTCCAAAAAAACATCTAAACATTAACTACTCGCAGATTTTTTATTATATTCTATTCTATTCTCATATTTTTTACATCAATATTTTAGACAAACATTCCATTATTTTTTAAATTCTACAATTCATAGAGAACTTCCAAACGCTCTTTAACTCCTTCAGATAAAGCCATTTAATATTTATTATTATTTTTTTGATTAAATTGATGAAACAACTGAAATTTGTAGCTACACTTGATTTTTCACAACATATATACATATATCGGATAACATCTTCGGGTATCGTCCTCATAAAACATCTAGATTTTCGCTTAAAAGCAGTTGGGGGGCTGTTCGAGCATCGTTTCGAAATGTTTCCCGAAGGTTTTTCGTGGGCAAGTCCTATGCTTGGTTTACATTCGGCGTCGTTTCGTGATTTCGAAGGCGTTTCGTGATTTCGCGCGGAATCAAGCAAAATTTATCATGATTTCGCATACAAAAATGAAATCATCTCATTTCGTGATTTCAGCGAAATCAACATCGAAATCACAGTACACATGATATACAACCTTGCTTTTGTCTAGAAAAGTACCAAAAGTTGCAACACTTTTCACGTATCACAATAAACAAGGTAGATGTGTGAATTTCTGCAACAAAAAATGTTAGTATCAAAATTTGTAAACAAAGTGTAAAAATACTAAATTACTTTGTTACAATGCTATTTTTCATTGTGTTCCCGTACTTTTTTAATGGTAATGTTAGAAAAAAAGAGCGAATCGTCAAAAATTGCTTCCCCATACAAATTTCTTAAAAAATACGGGAACGGAAAAATGACGGAAATTGCAAAAACTCCAGCAGAAATGTCAAAATCAATGTATCAGCTATAATATTAGATACCAATGAGCATATGAACATGCTTGCTGCTAGTTTCTACTAGGCCAAAATTGTATGGCACAAAACAGGAGAAGAGGGTGTTATTCGGCGCTACTTTTGTTTAAAGAGAAGTGCAAGTCTTGCTAGATTTCGGAGTACGGGAACGCATTTTTAGCACTAAACGGGAAAACTACTGCAAGTACTAATATTTTGCAGGTTCTGAGCACAACTTTTATTTATCAAAATTTAATACGATATAACATAATTAATACGATATATAGATAATTTTACGATAATATTCGAAATAAAGTTGTAAAGTTCTATATTGTCGTATATTTTTGATGATTAATTCAATTTACAATAACCTTGATCAGAGTGATATGTTTGAAATCAACAAAAAATAAGTGTAAACACCGGGGTGTATTTCAGGATTTCGTGAAATCCAGTTGATTTTGGAGCGCAAGTGTAAACTTGGCACTAAAATAAACTCTAATCCTACAATGACCAATAAAGTGGATGGTGGAACCCTTTCTGAATGACAGGGTGCTTCTATAGACCCTTTCTGAGAGAAAGAGTTCTTCTATAGACCCTTTCTGAGAGAAAGGGTGCTTCCATAGACAATTTCTGAAAGAGAGGGTGTTTCTATAGACACTTTGTGATAGAAAGGGTGTTTCTATAGACCCTTTATGAAAGAGAGGGTGTTTCTAGAGAAACTTTTTGAAAGAAAGAGTGCTTCTATAGACCCTCTCTGAAAAAATTCGCCTTCTATAGACCGTTTCTGAAAGAAAGGATGCTTTTATATACTCTTTCTTAAAGAAAGGGTGTTTCTATAGACCCTTTCTGATAGAAAGCGTGCTCTGTAGCCCCTTTATGAAAGAGAGGGTGCTTCTTTAGGCCCTTTCTGAATAAAAGGGTGCTTCTATAGACCCTTTCTGAATAAAAGGGTGCTTCTATAGACCCTTTCTGAATAAAAGGGTGCTTCTATAGACCCTTTCTGAATAAAAGGGTGCTTCTAGGGACCCTTTCTGAATGAAAGGGTGCTTCTATAGGACCTTTCTGAATGAAAGGTGATTCTATAGAAGGAAAGGGTGCTTCTATGGACCTTCGACTTAGATCCGGTCCACACTAGAGTGGTTTCAATGAAATATTTTCATGAAATTAGGTAATCTTAGATCGAGTTTCCCACTACAGCAATTTCATAAAATTACTTTGGTATGGAACGCATAATTTCATGAGTTTTTTTTTTCAATGATATCACTGTAGTGTGGACCGTGACTTACGAAATTAGGTTTATCTTAAGTTGTAGCACGGTTACACTACAGCTTTTTGCCGGGTTAACCCACTTCATGAGGATTTATTTGCTTAATCTGCTCAAATCTGACCAGAATTGCCATACAAAAATTAAATCTTCTCATGGCTGGGTTTATTTTAAATCCGGCACAAATCCACCAAAAATACAGTGTTGTATTCGGTATTTGTGCAAAAAAATCCAACTCTACTCAAAAAGTACCAAAAGTTGCAACTGTTTTTGCAACAGAGTTTGTCTTGTTTTACACGTTTACGATTGGTCGCATGAGATTTTATGGAGTTAATAAATTTAAAGTTATTTGGAAATCATAAAATTATTTTTTTTTATTAGACACTTTTTTAAGAAAAAGTACGATTGACACCATGATACAAAAATGTATCCCTGTGTGTAAAATATACCAATATGAGCAAAGAAGGGACGATATCTCATACGAGAAATTGTAAAAGTGTAACACACGACTTTAGCTGTGTTCCTTTACTTACCTGAGGTTACCATTTTTGCCATTTGTTACCATTTTTAACCTGCAAAGCGTTCCTTAACCCAGAAAAGTGGCAAAACTGGAAGCAATTTTTAAGAGAGTGAGAGTGGAGAGAGAGCGAAAATGGCTTTCTCTTCTACCACAGGCTACCAGCAAAATTTCTGCAGGTAAAAAATGGCAGAACTGATTTTTCGACTTTTGAGTTGAACGCTGACAAAACTAAATGAAAAACTGTGAAATAAAAGACGAAAATTGATTTTTTTATGTTTCTTTTTGACATTGCTGCCACATCTACCATTTTTCTGTTCCTTTACTTTTCTGGTAAAAATGTTCATGAGAGAGCAATTTTGACATTTTTCTCTTTTACCACCCTTACCATTAAAAAAGTAAAGGAACAAAGCTTTTATTAGTTATTTTGTATGTATACGTAAACAAACATCAGCTGACAGTTTATATCTTCGAAAAGCTAAGTGTAACCAGCAAAGATTAACCCACTGGATCTATTAAACCCAGTGTGTTAACCTTCAATAGTGTAACCGGGGTATGGGTTTAAATTTACGAAATCCACTCGATTTCAACTGTCAATTCCGTTGACTAAACGTCAACTGAAATCCAGTGGACTTCAGATGAGATTTCATTTCACGTATATGCAAAGTCCCGGTCCACACTAGCGTGAATTTCATTAAAAATTGCATGAAATTAGGCGTTTCTAGATCGAGTTCCATAGTAGTGTAAAATCACGAAATTGCTGTAGAGGGGAATTCGATCTAGAAACGCCTATTTTCATGCATTTTTTAATGAAATTCACGCTAGTGTGGACCGGGACAAAGGAAATAACAGTTGAAATCCACTCGATTTCGTAAATGTGACCTTATTATACTTGGTTTACATTACGAAATCCACTCGATTTCAACTGTCAATTCCATTTGTTATGCTAAGTCTACCCAGCAAAATTTGAAGGAAGGGGTTCTATGCGATGACGTGAATTCATGGCATATTTTGCATTAGTTCAAAGCAAGTCGTGAAAGATCCGATCTTTTCCTCAGCATTTGAATCATTTGTACAGATCACTACAAAAAAAAAACAAGTCGATTTGTACATCCCTAGAAGTAGCGACATCAAAACAAAAGAGTATACATTTCCAAAATTATTGTTATAAAATTACAAAATTACAAATGAAATTTAGGTTCACGAACTAGAAATTCATAAAGGAGTGCTGTTGGAGTCCATGTCGAAATCTGAACTGGTGATGGGAAGATAATAGAAAAGCTTTTGTAAGATGAAAGAAAATTAGTGGTTGAGAGTGGACGAAGGAAACTCTGTTGCTGTGCAGCGGCGGTGATTAAATTGAAATTTTGGGTGTAAACTTTATGCTGATAAATTAGTTCTAGTTATTTCATGAATTAGTTTGAATTAATAAAGAGTTTGGTTTGTCATGAAAATCATATTTCAATACAGAATTTTCCATTTTCCAAACAAGACATGAAAATGTCATGCCAAAGGGTTGGTGGAAATGACATGTCAAAGCATTGGTCAAAATAACATGCTTAGGATCCGACAATGAATGTCATCTTAAGATCCGAAAATGAATGTCATCTTATGGTGGTCACGCTCATATAAAATTCATGAGTGAAATGCTAAAAAGATGACATGCCAGATCACTTGAACCCATGATTCAATAGCATCCTTGGCATCGAACATTTTGCTGGGTACATTTACGAAATCCACTCGATTTCATCTGTCAATTCCATAGCCCAAACGTCAAATGAAATCTCATCTGAAATCCATTGGATGCCATTTGACGTTTAACCTATGCATTTGACAGATGAAATCGAGTGGATTTCGTAAATGTAAACATAGCATTAAACGTCAAATGAAATCCAATCGATTTCAGATGAGTTTTCATTTGACGTATACGCAAAGGAATTGAAATCGAGTGGATTTCGCAAATGTAAACCAAGCATTACGATCTAATCACTGACAACTTTGTCCCAAACCGAGTCAAAACGTCTGCTTCTGCTAAGGGGTAGTTTACACTATAAGTAAATGTCATATGACACGAAATAAAAACATTTCATATCTACCCACGCAGGCAATGTGGAGACGTAATTTTATTACATTTTTGCTGGTGTGGACGCACAAAGTAAATGGAGTAAGGAAAATCCCCAATATTGCACATATTAGCGACTATATAATGATGGAAAATTTCATGTCATATGACATTTACATATAGTGTAAACTACCCCTAAATTGCAACAAAAAGAAACCGCACCACGATATATCGTAAATACTTTTTCTTTTTAATGCCTACATTCTTTAATATTGCAGTGAATCACCCAACCCACTAAAGGTGAGAACAGAATGAAGGCCTGCGTACATAAGCTGCTCTGCCTGATTGCCTTGCTTTCCTGCTTCTTTTTTGACATAATAAAAATAAAAGAATAAAGAGGACCGAGGAAATTTCGAACTGGGTTGCCATTTTCTTTTTTATTCTTTTATCAGAAGCAAGCCAGGCAACCAGGCGAGGCAGCTTATGTACGCAGGCCTTGAGAAATTCATGCTTATCCAAGCCTGAATTTGTGTAAAGGAATAAAGAAATCAAAAATCGCATTTGAATTAGGTAGTACCTGGACTTTATTGATTTATTTGGAATTGAGCGTGCAGCAAGCAACAAAAGTCGTTGTGTTTTTACCTTTAAGCATCCCAAAGTTTAAATACCCCTTAATTGCTATATTAGTTATGGCAACGCCGCATGAAAAACAATAATATTGTAAATGTGGCATCTCTTCGTTGACTAACTGTTCGTTTTCAATTTTCTGTGATCCTGCGAGCAAATTTGCAAAATTAAACTTCTTTGCATTTCCATTTGGCGTGATTTTTAATTGAAATAATTGAATGAAGTGCGTCAATTGTGTGCTTCTATTTGCAAGTGAACACCAATAAGCACTATCCATAAGAAAATAAAAATATTTTTTTCGAAATCGGAGGAAGGTGATGAATATAGCGCGGATAACTGTTAAATACGTTTTTGAAAGAGTCCTGAATTTTTGCTAGTAAACAGATTATGAATATAGTGCGGGAAATAGTGCTTCGAGGAATCCAACGAAATACAACACCATAAAAATCCATTTTTGTACAGATTTAATAGTGACATTTTAGTGAACGTTATGGACTGACTTTTAAATGCCTCTAAAAATTTTTATCCACCAATGTCTGATAACGGCGGATACTTCCAAATATTCTGTATGTTCATCCTGGCCATATAATAATGTCAATGAAGTCAATGAAGTTCAAATGATGGAACTCTTTTAGCTATAATTTAACCTATAAGAACACATTCGAGTTCATGCAAATGCTGTGCTAACTATGTACTTGTACTATATGATTTTCGTTAAAAACAGTAAAAAAAACAATATCATCAATTAAACATAAATATCTCTCCCAGCAAACGTTTTAATATCTTTGTAAATTAAATAAAAAAGGCTGCAAAAATGTCTCTAAGAATTCTAAAATCTATAATTTCCGTTAAAGTGAAATCATTTCGCGAGTGATAATTTTAATTGACTATGTAGGTATATAAAACAAGAGTGTAAATCGAGGTATAAACATACATAAATACTTTTTGGAAGGTGAGTCTCATATTTGATTTTCCAATGAACACGTCCTGATTTATTCTAAATTTCTGTATATATCCACATTTAAAATTTTAATTTTTATGTAAAAGCTAGATGTTGAAATTCTTGTCATGTCATTAATATAATACCTAGTTAATCTTATTAATTTGTGTATGTTCATTGTCACAAAAAATACTCAAAAAATATAAGCTTAAACTTCTAAATTTCTATATTGTTATATCTATACAAAGTGGTAAAAATTAAATATATGTATAGCCTTTTGTTCGTGCGCGCTTTCTCATCTTTTCTACATCAATATTTTAAGACAAACATTCCATTAGGTTTTCATTTCTACAAGTAGGTATGAGCATATCGTCACCATAAATGCCCGAAGACGTAACCCACAAAATCAAAACTTTACAAGAGAAGCAAAAAAACGTTATAAAATGAAAAACTGTTTTATGGAATATAATTCTTATGGGAGCGAGTATTCGGGATATTATCAATCGTATACGAATGGGAGTAATAAATGAAACCAAAACAGCGGAAACGCTTGGTTTTGGGATCGTCATACCAACAAAATTAGCAATATTATCACATTTTCCGAAATGCCATTTCTTGAATAGGATCGTTGGTTTTGAACGTAGGAACTTGAAATTTTCCCAGAGCATGTACATCAGATCCCATCAAAAAACGAATTCCGATTTACGTGTGGGTTTCGTCTTCGGTGACGATATATAAATATATAAAAATATAATAATATAATATAAATATATATATATATATATATATATATATATATATATATATAAAAGCATAGCCCCCAACAAAATATAATTCCAAGAAACAAGAACTTGTCAAAAAAATTAGTTTTTAACAATTGTTTTATTTATTAAAAGCAAATGCTGTTCTACATTGCTGGCGAACATTGAATATTACCCGGTAATTGACCCCCACAATATTAAGCTCCCCTCCTCTGGCCGAAGGGGGAAATCATTAAAACTATTACTATGCAAATGCTGCTAATCTCGATTATTGCCACAGCAAACTCATCAAAGACAAAGGTGGCATTCCGGGTTCAGCTCCCTTTTTGAAACCTAAAATGAAGATAGTGAAAATCCAATTAGTTTTCATTCACGACGACTACATAACAGCCTCAACAAAGTTCATAAAGTTTTGGAGTCGCGTCTCCCAAACATACCCAAATATAACACCATCGGCACGAAACCCCAATGGAAGGTTGTTTTGGCAATTTCATAGACAACTTCCAAACGTTCTTTAACTCCTTCAGATAATGCCATTATGTTTTTATTAATTTTTTCTTGTCAAATTAAAGAAACAACTGAAATGTGTATTGACACTTTGATTTTTCACAACAGCACATGAAAAACAGCTGTTTTTTGAGGGGCAGAGAGAAAGAGAGTGAACGTGTGAAGTTGGTTGCAGTTTGTTTTTATATTACAGAGAGTTGCCAGACTAGTTGTTTTAGGGAGGTGTCATACAATAATGTTTAGACGACTGTAAATATTGTAGGGGAAGATAAATTGGAAAAATTACAAAGAAAAAAAAAAGACCAGATATCTAGAAAACTTTATTTACATTAGGCAATTTTCCTTTCTGCAATTGTCAGCTTGATGAAGACAGATGGCCTGTTCGTGGCTTAAATGTCGTTTAGGGGCACCTCTCAGATCGGGCTGAAATATTTACAGTAGATAGCCCTTGGCATCCTGAATACAACGATATATAATTTTCCGGGGGAAGTCCATACTTCCCAAGATATAGGTCTTGACATTTTACAATTCTAACGTAGGCAATATGGGTATCGTTTTAAAGCTTATGGAGAGTACTTTTATGCACGCGACCTATTTTTACACCTGTTTACAGGAGAATGTATTAAACTGCTGGTCAAAGCCGGGACATAATTTGAATACTCTACCAGCTGGCGGAAAAATCTAAAATGTTTACCACAGGTAGATCTTAACGTCCTGATTACAGAAATATAAAGTTTGTTGGGGGAAGTCCATACTTCCCGAGATATGGGCCTCTGAAGTTCCGAAATTTCCCTTGTTAAAGTAAGAAAAAAATTTAAATTAAAAAAAATGTTATTCCCGTGCCCTAAATTGGCTCCTGTCCATAGAAGAAATTCTGAAATCCCCGGCCGAAAGCCGGCTACTTAGAAAAACTTACAATTTAAAAATTTTTCAGATTTTTTTCCGCCAGCTGCAGTGCGATTCTCTAACACATTTTTTGAGTTACCGACAAAATTCGGTAAAATTAAAACGGAAAATTATGAATGAAATGTTCAAATAAAAGTTGACAACACTGCTGCTATCGGTAGAACTTTACGACTGCTTTTTATTCCTCGCTAACTTTCCGAAAAACATCGGTAATTACGGAAATTATAAGCATTTAAATTTTAGCGACAATTGTCGGTGAATCAAAAAATGAGATAGAGAATCCCACTACTGGTAGAGTATTCAAATTGTTTCAAAGCCGGTTACTTAGGAAACTTTCAATTCTAAAGAAAGTTTTGATCGCGTAGCCCACTTTTGGAAGTATGAACTTCCCCCGGAGGGCTATATATCGTTGTATTTAGGGTGCCAAGGGCTATCTACTGTAAAAATTTTAGCCCGATCCGAGAGGTGCCCATAAACAACCTTAAGGTGTTAAAGTACGAAATTTCTGAAATGTCAAGACCCATATCTCTAGAAGTGTGGACTTCCCCCCGGAAAATTATATATCGTTGGGATCAGGGTCCCAAGGGCTGCCTATGGTAAAAATGTTGGACCGATCCAAGAAGTGCCCCTAAACGATACTTGTTCCAAAGTCGTAAACGATTTTCATATAAATTTTGTGTACGGGAACGCAAAATGTGTAAAAGTGGTAAAAATTGTAAAAACTTTTTAGTTCTGGAGCAGAGCTAGAGGCGAGGAATATGGAAAGCCTTTGTCTCTCAACACCCTCTCTCACCGACACCGGTAAATATGGACTTTCTCTCACAGAAAACAAAAAGGACTTCTCACATATGACCAGAGTGTCTCCAAACAGAAGACCACTTTTTTTAGACGGCCCAGAGATTTTTGATCTTCTCCAATTATTTTTTTTTTTTGTTTTCTAAAAATCATGGGAGCAAGTTGAATGTTTTCATTAAGCTCGGATTGAGACCAATTTTTTCGAAGATAGGTCTCGTCACCCTGATCACAAATATAACATTTATTGCGGAAGTCGATATTTCCAGAGATATGGGCCTATGAAATTCCGAAAATTCGTTTGTATGTAACTTCGCTATTTTTGAACGGATAATGATAACATAAGTACGGGGATTTATGACTTTCCGCTATGGGCAGGTGCAAAACTAGGGAACTGGAACAATTTCTGTTTAAAATCATAAAATTTTCCCTAAATAGCCGGACTTCGTCCAATGATAAAACACTTTTCCTATAGAAAAAATGTCTTAATCGAATAACAAAAAGTTTCCTCATCCACTCAACATCCCCCATTTTCCACATCTACGGTGTGCTTCATCCAAAGAATATCTCATAATTTTATTTTCGAATATTTCTTCAATTATATTTTATTCATTGAATTATTACTTTAATTTTTAAAATTATTTGAACTAAACAAGAAAAAAAAAATTACAAAGACGGCAAAAATGGATATTTTGCGCGCCTCTTTGGCTTGGCTCCCAAACCTGTTCTTATACATACGACCGACATATGCATATGGAACATACATATTTGTATGTCTCTGTGTGTGTGTGTGATTGTTTGTTTACTTTTGTTTTTTGTTATTTATCGACTGGTCTCAATGATAATTTCATGAGTATCCAATTGGGAAACACTAAATTTCAATGGAGCATATGTTCCCAAGCTTGCACCAGTCTCAATGGGTAGCATATGATCATCGACATGCTCTTCGGTTTCTTCGACAATTACTTCGTGGATTTGTTCTGGGGTGAATTTCTGCTCCAAAGCTGATTGGGCATTATCATTGCATTCACCTTCGTGCATTTCGAAATCGGTGAAATTGTTAAATACCGAACGGCATACGGCACATTCAAAACCTCTATAAAATTTTATAAAAATGAAAAACAATTATTTTAATTAACTTTCCTTCGATAGTGCAACTACTTACACTGGCTGTTCGTCTGCCATTTCTAGACTTTGTTTTGCTATGGCCTGGGCCTCTTCAATAATTGTCTTCATATCAATCTCTAGACCTTCCTTGACGTGTGAGTGCAAGTGCTTCTTGAAATTGCCCAATTGTATGAATGATTTCTCACAAATCCGACAGGAATATGGCTTTGTGTTCAAATGACCCATAATATGTTTCTTAAGATTAACCCGTTGCGAAAAGTAACGTCCGCAACGTTTGCAACGGAATGGTTTCTCTCCCGTATGGGTTAGCTGATGGCGCTGCATATTGGATTGCTGGGTAAATGATTTTGTACAAAATGAACACTGATATGGTCGTTCGCCGTTGTGCACGGAATAGTGGCGATTTAAATTCACAGACTGGGCAAAGGCCTTCCCACAAATGCGACACACAAACGGACGCACATCGTTGTGTACCTTCATGTGTCGTTCCAAATTGCCGCTATTGCAAAAATATTTCTGACACATTTTGCATTCGTACGAAGACTTGGTTTGCGAATGAACTTCCTTCTTGTGTAAAAGTTGATCCCGCTTGCAGGGGAATATCTATAATGAAAGAATGAGAAGTGGATTTTAATTTGTTGATATGGATTGAATAAATCATCCCTATACCCACCTTGTTGCAACGTTTACAAGTGTACATTGACACCACGCCATTCATTGGCACCGTCTCCTCGTATTCCTCCGTTGTTGCCATTATTGTTGTCTTCGCCCTCTAAAGTTGTATAAGCAAAACAAATTCCATATTATCATCATAATTCCATATGCAATGATTGTATTGTTTTGTTTGTATTGCAAATACCTGTGTTTGGAAAGATGGCTCCAAAAGATGTGGGGTATCTTAACAGGACCAGTGGAAAACAGCAAATTTCGTCTCGCAAGGGTTGATGGATAGGAATGAATAAAAGTCATATGGTGACAACAAATGGCAATGGCATTGCCAGCATAACAGAAATCAACCACTGCCTGCGATTAGTGTAACACGTAGAAGTGGTGTGGTAGACGTAACGTAAACGTGATTTTTGGAAGTAGAACAGAAATTTAAGGAATTTAAGGACTTTAATGGGTACTTTACACGATATGATTTTTACATATGGGTTGTCAGTTTACATATACATTTTGTATTTAAAAAGTGACAACCCATATGTTAAAAACATATCGTGTAAAGTACCCATAATAGCACGTTTATATATAACGGGATTTAACAAACCCACTGGGCCTGATATGTCAATCCCTTTGCGTATACGTCAAATACATAAATCCTCATTAAGAAGGTTAACCCTGCAAAATAAAACAGAAATCAAATTGAATGTTGAAGGCTTTTGTGGGGACACCAAAGTGAATAATAAATAAACTTGAATTTGTATATGGTTTTAGGACAAACAGGTCGTTAAAGGTAGATTCTTTAAAGTCTATTGTGATGAGAGAAAACGTTAATAATTTCCAGTCTTTCGAGAGAAACAAAACAGTATTTTGCAAAGCTTTTTAGGAGCAACCAAATAGGATTTTGAACATATCGACGCCTCCAAACAATAGTATGCTAAGTCGACTTAGCATGTTTTCAAGTTCTTTACATTTTTATATTTAACGTCCTTTAACTTAAATTCTGTCAAATTTTGGTAATAATCGGACAATCCGAACAGAAGTTATAAAAAAATATTTACTTAGCATAGTACAGAAGGTCAAAGAAATGTCCAAACTTTTAGAGCTTGTCCTGCAAAACTCACTGTTCAGAATTAGCAAACTATTATTTGGAGGTAACGAACGTCCTTTAACTTAAATTCTGTCAAATTTTGGTAATGATCGGTCAATCCGAACAGAAGTTATAAACAAATATTGACTTAGCATAGTACTGAAGTTCAAAAAAATTTCCACACTTTGAGAGCTTCTCCTGCAAAACTCACTTTTTAGACTTAGCATACTATTATTTGGAGGTGTCGATATATTTTTAAGATTTTTTAACAGCAACCAAATGTGTATTGTTTTTATAAAATATTTAAGTTGTAGGTTCCTGTAACCGTTGTATGTTTTCTTTTGGGAGATCTACTTGAAATTTACAGCTAATATTGCCACGGATGACAGCGCTTTTGGAAAGATCATTATTGGTTAGAGTTCCTCGAATACTTAACAATCTTCCACACTCGCTCAAAACATATGATTATTTAGGGAATTGTTCTTAGCAATCTATTTTTGCATGTTTAGGGCCATTTTTTAAACGTTGCTTCATATTTTGTTTATAGATTGTTTTGCTCCTTTGTTTGGTTTTCTTTCATTTGAAATTCGAAACATTTCACTTGTAATTTGAGAATTCCATTTGAAATTCGAATCTTCGATCTTCTACGAGTATAGATGAAGACGACATTTTGAGGTCTTTGAAGTTTTTATAAACCGATGTAGACCTCTTTCGGTCTTCTGTAGACCGGTGAAGACCTCTTGAGGTTTTCTACCAACCACAGAAGATTTCTTGAGGTTTTTTATAAACCAAAGAGGACCTCTTGTGGCCTACTATAGAAAAAGGAAGACCCTGTAAATCAAGAAGATCTCTGGATGTCTCCAATAGAATTAAGAAGACCTCTTGGAGTCTACTATAGACCGAATAAGGCCACATTAGATCTTTTATAAACCTGGAATGACTTCTTGAGATCTTCAATAGACAAAAGAAAACATCTTGATATCTGCTGTTGATGAGATCTTCTATAGACCGCAGAAGACCCCTTTAGGTTTTCTAGAAAACATAGAAAATCTTTTGAGGCCTACTAAAGAAGAAGTAAAGTATCAGTCGGCTTTGCAGACAGAGATATACCCTCAGCCTATGTGAAGATCTTCCATCTACGGACAGATCGAATGTATTTAGAGTCTTTTCAGAATTTTGTGGCACTTTTTGGACAGTTGAACTTGCCGACAAAAATATGGATTAGGATTAAAGTTCCTAAGTTTTGGGGAGGAGGGAATGGACCGACATAGTGCAATACGGAAGTGGATCTTATTTTGAGATTCATATCTTTTCGATAGATATCGCGCCCACTAGTCATTTCAGTGGGTAATCGTACACCTGTTGGACCGGTATGCCAGGAACCATGGACTTGTCCACGGAAAACATTATATGGCTGTACATCATCGGTATAAATTTCCAAAGGATCTCCGAACAGACCCTAAACTTTTGTGGGGGAGGTATCCTAAGGAGAGGACCGATATGGGCCATTTTAGAAGTTAAACTAAGTTTGGACAAAATATGAGCAGGTCTTAGTGTGAACTTATCCGAAATTTTGTGTGGGAGGTACCCGAAGGAATGGGCAAATATAGTCCATATTCAAACCTGATCTATATCTGGCAGATATATTAGGATGCGTAAAAGATGTACCAAATCGGTCCATCCCTTCAAGAGTTATCGTGCTCACAATTTTTCCAAACATTTTTGAACTTTTGTGGGGGAGGTACCTGAAGGAGTGAGCAGATATGGCTTATCTTCGAACTTAAACTAAGTTTGAACAAAATATTATGAAGGCAGATCAAATATTATGGATCGAATCGACTGACCCGTTCGAGAGTTATCTTGCGCTCCAACACGGTGTCATGGGGTTTTTTAATCTTTCAGGCTATTTTCTCAGGGTTTTGCCCCTGATGAAACTTGTAACGTCGTATGGGGGGCCGTGAATACAAGATGCTACAACAAAAATCAAAACGATTCGAGAGCAGGTCCTAAACTGAACTTTTCCGAAATTTTGTGTTGGAGGTACCCGAAGGCGTGGACCGATTAAGTCCATATTGGAACCTTACCTAAGTTTGGTAGAAATTTCACGATGTGCAAACTTTGGATCAAATCGGTTACTCCCTTCAAGAGTTATCGTGCACACAAATTTTCCGAACATTTTCGAACTTTTGTGGGGGAGGTACCGGAAGGAGTGGACCGATATAACCCATCTTCGAACTTAAAGTTTGGACAAAATATTGCGAAAGCCAAATTTTGGACCAATACTTGGTTCATCCGATCGAGAGTTATCGTGCGCACCAGCCAGACAGACAGGCGGACGTCGCTAAATCGACTGCAAACACATTTCGTCCAAACATACTTGGGGTCTAAAACCATTATTTCGATGAGGCACATTTTGCCCGTTTGGAAGTGTATATACCCTAGTTAGCATAAATTCTGAGGGTATAAAATCGAAACGCCTTGAGGTCTCCTGTGAAGCAAGAATATCTCTTGATGTTTCCAATAGAATAAAGAAGACCTCTTGCCGTTTTCTATTAACCGCAGAAAACCCCCTGAGGTCTCCTATAGACCAGAAATGACCTCTTGAGATCGTAAATAGACAGAAGAAAACATCTTGAGGTCTACTATACATAAAAATAGAAATCTTGTGATCTTCTATCGATCGAAAAATATCTATTGAAGGTCTTCTGTAGACAGAAGGAGACCTCTGACGCAGAAGAAAACCTCTTGAAGTCTTCTATAAACCAAAGTAAAATTTTGACCTCTTTTATAATCCGAGGGAGACCTCTTAAGGTCTTCTATAGATCGAAGATCGCTTGGCCCAACTACAAACAGTCTGCACCTAGGCTAGACAAACAAAAATCTTAAATTGAAATAAATAATCAAAAAAAAAAAAAAAAATAATAATAATAATAATAATTATAAATAAAAGAGGCTATATCGCCTGAAATAATCAATAATTTAATATCCTCTATGCCTACAAGATGTGCGTGTGTCATCCAGAATAAATAAATAAATAAATAAATAAATAAATAAATAAATAAATAAATAAATAAATAAATAAATAAATAAATAAATAAATAAATAAATAAATAAATAAATAAATAAATAAATAAATAAATAAATAAATAAATAAATAAATAAATAAATAAATAAATAAATAAATAAATAAATAAATAAATAAATAAATAAATAAATAAATAAATAAATAAATAAATAAATAAATAAATAAATAAGTAAATAAAAAGAAAAGTAAAAAATAAAATTATAACTTTGATTTCTTTAAAAAATATAACTTAAAAAAATACTGAGGTGTGTTTAAGTCTTGCCCCTGTATGTACATCGGATACTCCTCTTAAAAATTTTCGCTTAATTGCCCTTTAAGGGCTGGTGAGTCCGACTATAGCGACATTTTTTTCGTGGGCAAGCCCTTGTTCCCTGACATAATGACCAGAACGCTTCGAAAAATCCACTCGAAAACCACTCTATAGAGTAATTGACATTGATGCAACCTTTGCGCTTCGTAATAAAACTTACATTTAGAGCGAAGATGTACTACATATATCGGACAACTCCTTCCGATACCTTCGCCACAAAACTTCAACATGTACTACATATATCGGACAACTCCTTTCGATACCTTCCTCACAAAACATCAATATTTTCGCTTAAGTGCAGTTTATTCTTTTTACTTGGTTTGTGTTTTTTTATTCCACAAAAGGACGGTTACTCCCTTTTAACCAAGTAACCCCATTACATTCTACCTCATTCTCAAAAATAAAAACACCGTATCTTCCTTACAAAATAAAAGTAGTTTTATTACATCTTAAACTGACTTACAAACTAATTTAGTTTTGAAAACATTTTCTCTGTTTGGCGTTTCCTCCAGAGGAACAATGCCAAAAAGTAAATTCCAACCAGAGAGGCAATGACAAGTAACCCCATGAAGAAATTATAAACCATTAAATCGTTTAAATGCATTTGACCCAACGGCATTCCAATGCCTTGGGTCTTTAGGGGTTGGCTGCCATAACGCAAAATATAATCCAACCAAAAGAGAGCACTAGCCAGCCCTCCCAATGGCCGATCACGATATATCTTTGAGATATCACGTATATTCAAGACATAGAATTCTTTATTTGCCATTGTATCCAAGGCCCAATTCAGTGATGCCTCCGTAAAATTGGCATAGTCAATGCGTACACCGAATTGCAACTTCTCAGCTGTTCGTACATTTTCCAATTCATTATCAAACAATGGTATACCCACAATGGGTACATGACGTATTATGGCCTCCTGTAAACCCATTAAATCACCATTCATTATGAAGAGATTTACATGAGGATGTGCCAAAATATCAGTTTGTGGTACCAAATGATTGAGCATCACATTTTTCGGTAGACCATCGAGTTTTTTCACATCATGACAAGTCCAGAGGAAACGTTCTTCACGTTTGTGGAACACGTGCATCAACACTTCAAGTCTTTCCTTGGGAATTTCACTACAAAGTTGTTCATCACCTAAATTGATGTAGACCACACTGGAACGCGCCTCATCGAGAAAACGTCGCACATGCCAGGGTAATTCGCGTGGCGCACGTATGTGTAGACCACCAACGGGTATGATGTTTGGTATCAGCGGCTTAGGTATGGCCAGGGGGTAATAGTCATTGACCAAAAGTAATGCCAAGTTGCCTTGCAGTTCCACTATTGATGGCAGGTTACCTGTAAAAACAGGGGGTAAAAGAGAAATGATGTTTTAATTAAAATAAAGTGTCAAGTGTGGTTATCTAGATAATTTTTCGGATAAAGATTAAAAATAAGACGACCGAGCCAATTTCGAACTAGGTTGCCCTAATGTTTTTAGAGATTTTGGGTTATTGGGTCAGGAGGGTCAAATAAAGTGTCAAGTGTGGTTATCTAGATAATTTTTCGGATAAAGAATAAAAATAAGATAATAAAAAATAAGACCGAGCCAAGTTCGAACTAGGTTGCCCTGATGTTTTTAGAGATTTTGGGTTATTGGGTCAGGAGGGTCAAATAAAGTGTCAAGTGTGGTTATCTAGATAATTTTTCGGATAAAGAATAAAAATAAGATAATAAAAAATAAGACCGAGCCAAGTTGGAACTAGGTTGCCCTGATGTTTTTAGAGATTTTGGTTTTTGTGTCAGGAGAGTCAGGACGGTCCTTTATAGACTAAGAACACTTCCCACGGTCCTCTATAGACCTAAGAAGATCGCTTGAAGTCCTCTATAGAGGAAAAAACCCTTCTATAAACCGAAGTAAAACTTTAAGGTCTTTTATAAACCGAAGGACACTTCTTGAGGTCTTCTATTGATCAAAGATAACCCTTTGAGGTCTTCTATAGACCGGATTAATATATACCAAAGAAGACCTCTTGAGGTCTACTATAGAAAAACGGAGACCCCTTATGATATCCTGTAAATCAAGAAGTTCTCTTGATGTATCCAATAGAATAAAGAAGACCTCTTGGGGTCTACTATAGACGGAAGAATACCACCTGAGGCCTCTTGTAGAACAGAAATGACCTCTTGAGATCGAAGAAGAAGTCCTCTTGACGTATTTGAGGTTTCTTCTAAATCGAGGGAGACCTTTTCAGGTTTTCTAAAGATCGGAGATAACTTGTTGAGGTCTTTTTTAGACTAAAAAATACCTTTTGAGGTCTTCCATAGACCACAGAAGACCTTTTTTTGAGGCCTACTATAGAAAAACGAAAACCCTGGATGTCTCCAGTAAATCAAGAAGATCTCTTGATGTCTCTAGTAGAATAAAAAAGAACCTCTTGAGGTCTACCATAGACCGAAAAATACGACCTGAGCCTTGTATAGACAAAAAATAACCTCTTGAGATCTTAAATAGACAGAAGAAAACATCTTCTTTACACGGAAGAAGAAATCTTGTGGTCTTCTATTGATCGAAGAGGACCTATTGAGGTCTGCTGTAGCCAGAAGGAGGCCTCTTGATGTCTTCTGTAGATCGGAAATGACTTCTTGAGGACTTCTATAGACGAAGTAAAATTTTGAGGTAATTTATAAACCGAAGGAGGTCGAAGCTGACCCCTAAGGTCTTCTGTAGACCGGAGAAACCTCTTGAGGTCTTCCATAGACCACAGAAGACCTTTTGAGGTTTTCTATATTCCAAAGAAGACCTTTTGAGGTCTACTATAGAAAAACGAAAACCCTGGAGGTCTCCAGTAAATCAAGAAGATCTCTTGATGTCTCCAGTAGAATAAAGAAGACCTCTTGGGGTCTACCATAGACCGAAAAAGACAACCTGAGCCTTGTATAGACAAGAAATGACCTCTTGAGATCTTAAATAGACGGAAGAAAACATCTTGAGGTCTTCTTTACAAGGAATAAGAAATCTTGTAGTCTTCTATCGATCGAGGAGGACCTATTGAGGTCTGCTGTAGCCAGAAGGAGACCTCTTGATGTCTTCTACAGACCAGAAATGACTTCTAGGGGACTTGTTTAGACGAAGTAAAACTTTGAGATATTTTGAAACTGAAGAAGGACTTTTATAGATCGCAGATGACCTCTTGAAGTCATCTGTAGATCGGAGAAGACCTCTTGATATTTTCCATAGACCATAGAAGATTTTTTGAGGTTTTCTGTAAACTAAAGAAGAACTTCTTCATTCTATTGGACACATCAAGATATCATCCTGATTTACAGGGACTTCGTTTTTCTATAGTAGGTTTCAAGCTACTATAGAAAAATGAAGACCCTGTAAATCAAGAAGATCTCTTGATGTCTCCAATAGAAGAAAGAAAACCTATTGGGGTCTACCATAGACCAAAGAAGACAACCTGAAATCTTTTACCTCTTGAGATCTTTAAAATACAGAAAAGAAGAAATCTTGTGGTCTTCTATCGATCGAAGAGGACCTATTGAGGTCTGCTGTAGACAGAAAGAGGCCTACTATAGAAAAAAGAACACTATGTAAATCTAGAAGACCTCTCGATGTCTCCAATAGAATAAAGAAACCCTCTTGGGGTCTACTATAGACCGAAGAAGAACACTAATGTCTTTTATAGACCGGAAATGGCCTCTTGAGATGTTAAATAGGCAGAAGAAAACATGTTGAGGTCTTCTTTACACCGAAGAAATATTGTAGTCTTCTATCTATCGAAGAAGGTATATTGAGTTCTGCTGTGGATAAAAGGAGACGTCTTGACGAAGAAGATCTTTTGAGACCTTCTATAAAACAAAGTAAAACTTTCAGTTTTTATAAACCGAGGGAGACCTTTTGAGGTCTTCTATAGATCGAAGAAGACCTCTTAAAGTCTTCTGTAGACCGGAGGAGACCTATTGAGGTCTTCTATAAAACAAAGTAAAACTTTGGGATCTTTTATAAACCGAGGAAGACCTCTTGAGGTCTTCTATAGATCAAAGATGACCTCTTAAGGAGAAGAAGATCTCTTGAGGTCTTGCATAGACCATAGAAGACCTCATGACCTCCAGTAGAATAAAGAAGACCTCTTGGAGTCTACTATAGACCGAAGGGGAGACCACCTGAGGTCTTTTATATATCAGAAATTACCTCTTGAGATCTTAAATAGACAGAAGAAAAAATCTTGAGATCTTCTTTATACTGAAGAAGAAATCTTATGATCTTCTATCGATCGATGAGCTATTGAGATCCGCTGTGGACAAAAGGAGAACTCTTGACGAAGAAGAAAAAGATCTCTTGAGTTCGGGAGGGTGCACTCTCTAGGCTGCTCTGGCCTTAACTGCATCCAGAACCACTCAACAACAACAATGGCGGCATCCCATGTTGCTGTTCTGCGCCCCGTCCTGTTTTACTGCCCAGATAATCCCACCACAGCCATTCCAATTTATCACAATGGAAGTGTATCGTTTTAATTATTTTTTTATAAAATGTCCTAAGTAATATTTTCAATTTCTTACCTTGCAGCTGTGGTAAATATTTCTTGATCACCTTCTCCTGATTGCCATAATGATCCGCAATAAATGCCTCACGTCGACTCTTGCACTGCCTGATATTATTCAAACGCTGCCAAAATCCCGTACTAATATCATAATTTTCCAAATCATAGGGTAAACAAGCTGCCGGTACCATTATCTCTTGAACACGTTGCATATAATTGGCGAAATCGGTGCTTACAATGCCCACTACCGGGGTCCGGAAGTAATAACCCAAAGCCAATAGAGCTTCAGTATAGAATAAGTCCACAATAATCAAATCATAGTCGAATTGCTCAGGCGGCGTATCAAGTATATCTTTTACTTGATAATTACTTAGGAAATAATCCATCAGCGAGTAACCGGCTTCGGCCAGATATTTCGATAACTTTTCATCGCTAATTTTGCTAAGTTCTTGCAGATCTTTGGTACGTGATTTTTCCTGAACTGCAAAGATAGAGAAAATATCAATATTATTTTGTTTCTTCAAATTGAAAAATTATTTAATGGTCCCTTTATTTACCTTCCTTCCAAAATGGAAATTCCGGTTCCACCACAATTTCCCTTAGATTATCCAAACGATCGTCCAAACGGTGGCTGGTGAATATGGTGATATTGTGATCTCTTTTTGCCAACTCCAACATAAATGTTCTCATCAACATAAAATGACTTTCGCTGGCATGTGGAAATATTCCCAAGATTTTGGCAGCATTTACAGTGTTTAATTGTCCCATGAGGGTTGTCAGGATAACAACTATTTTTAGCCATTTTACAAAATGATTTGAAAGCTGTAATAAAAAAAGAAATATTTTATGAGAAGTTGTTTAAGAAATTAATGATTTCCCAGAAGAATTGCATATTTAAAAAAAGGTCCCATCAAAAACTATTCCTGAAATTGGAAGAAGTATTGAATTTGACATGTCGTCGGTGTCATGCTCAAGTGTTCCATATGCCATTTTTCTGTTTTGATAAAATCGCATTTTAATGTTTGCGTCACAACTGCGTAGAGCTGACTAAAGAATATAGATATTTTTACTAGATTTATTGCTACTGATTTTTAGAATGCGTTTTTAAATTTATAAGTTAAAAAATATTAATTTCATACCTGAAATTAACATAAGATTTCGGGCCGAAACGTGGATATCTCGAAAACTAGAGCAGATAGGAAAAACCCGACCAAAAATTCAGAAAGTGCACCTTTATCCCAAAAAGTTTAAAAATGGCGTATGGAACACTTAGGCATGAAACCGGCGATATGGCGTTCTTCGGCTGCGGTGGATGGGGAGTGATACCTGAGTACGAAAATCACATTATATCTTTGTACTGTCGTAATGGAGGCAGCAAATACAAGTTGTTACAAAAAAAAAAACAAAAAAAAAATGCAAAACGAACTCTTCATAATTTTTAAGGGGGTTTTTAAAACTTGCGGACTATTTTCTCAGGATGTGTGGACTTGCCCCTAATGAAACGTATACCGTTGTTGTAGCAAAAATTCAAATCGATTCGAGAGCAGCACCTAATCCGAACTTTTCCGAAAATTTGTTTGGGAGGTACCCGAAGGAGTGGGCCGTTAGAGTCCATATTGGAACCTCATCCTCGTCTGGTAGAATTTTCACGATGTGCAAAGTACGGACCACTTCGGTTACTCCCTTCAAGAGTTATCGTGCGGACAGTTTTTACGAACATTTTTGAACTTTTGTGGGGTAGGTACCTGAAGGATGGACCGAACTTAAACTATGTTTGGTGAAAATATTACGAGGGCCAAAATTTGGCGCTCCAGCCAAATTGTCTGAAACGGATTTCGTCCAAAATTTTGTTTCTAAAACCGTTATTTCGATGAGGCATATTTTGCCTGTATGAAAGTGGGGTATATACACTGAAGGCTAATGGTATAAAAACGATGGATTTTTGTTTTAATTTGACCGATTTATGGTCAAATAACGGACCATTATTTGTTAAAATCTACGTTGCCCAAAAATCTATTAAAAGATTTGGTATTTTCCTTGAAAAAATGCTGGAAAATTGGAATTGTTTAGGGTTACCCCTTAACTTCTTAATAATTACCTCATTTGGACACTTGCGTTACACCAAAATTGGTAATATGCAATTTTTACCTATAGGAAAATTATGCACCTTGAACAAAATTTATATCTGTGTTTAAGTCTGCTTATGCTAGATTTATTGTTGTAAAGGAACATCGGCTGTGGAGAGTTTTGCTGATATAACAATCTGCTAAAAAATCTCTGGTAAGCAGTCAACAATCTTCGTTTTAGAACATTTTGACGATTTTCCAAATTTTCATGATGATTTGACGATTTTTTGACGATTTCCGACCAAAAACTGTCGGCAACGCTGACCAGAGCTCCGATTTGCTCGTTTTTACTCGCGTGTGAAAAGTAGTCGCGAAGAAGTTTACTCCACTCTTTTGTTTTATTTGCGAGCACTCGCGAGTATTCCTGGTTTAAAAATAAAAGTGGGAGTGAAGATACTCGAAATGGAGTACGAATTTACTCGAAGAGTAAAATCGAGTAGGAAAAATGTATTTACTTTTTGACCATTTGTGTGTTCGTGTGTGTGGCAGAGAACAGTTTTTGACGTTGTTGTGGACTGAAGGTAGAAAGGGCAAGTTGTTCGAAAGTTCGGAGGTTCGAGGAGGCTGGTCGGAATTTCGGAGGAAGGTTGGTCGGAATTTCGGAGGAAGGTGGCATGTAGGAGGTTCGGAGAAGGGTGGTCGGTCGGAGGTTCGGAAGTGTGGAAGCTTGGAGTAGGGTTGTCGGAGGTTCGGAAGTTCCGAGGAGGGTAGTCGGAGGTTCAGAGGAGGGTGGTCGTAGGTTCGGAGGAGAGTGCTCGGAAGTTTGGAGGAGGGTGGTCGGAGGTTCGGAAGTTTCGACGAGGGTGATCGGAGGTTCAGAGGTGGGTGGTTGGATGTTCGGAAGTTCCATCCTGGTTATGCTGTGAACATTTGTATATTCCCAGTCTTTGGGCTAAAGAAGGTATATACACTTTCATACGACCAAAATGTGGCTCATCGAAACAATGGTTTTAGGCCCTAACTATGTTTAAACGTTATCTGTTTCAGACAATTTGGAGTTGCTTAAACCATATCCGTCCGTCTGTCTGGCTAAAGCGCACGATAACTCTCGAACGGATCAACCGATTTGGTCCTAAACGTGTGTATAGTAATATTTTGTCCAAACTAAGTTTAATTTCGAAGATAGGCCATATAGGCCAAAACTTCCGGTACCTCCCTCAAAAAATCCAAAAACTTTCGCTAAAATGGTGCACACGATAACTCTCGAAGGGAATAACCGAATTGGTCATAACTTTGCATATGGTAATATTACTTACAGGAATAGATTACATTTGAGCAAGGACTAAATCGGTATACTCCACACAAAATTTGGAAAAAATAAAGTTCAACAGCTCGTCTCGGTCGTTTAAATTTTTTCCAACAAATTCTTTATATGGGCACTGTTCCGACTGCGCATTTTTTTCGGTGGCAAGTCTATACTTCCTGAGAAAATGGCCAAAAAAGCCTGCTGGCACCACCGCTGCTGGGTAGTACGTAAGACCCGTGATGAATTAGCAAGGCAAGGCTCCCAGTTCTCTGACCTTATGGTAGAGGACTATGTCAAGCCACTGCTCTGCTACTTCCTCAGCAAACTCAGTCAGTTCTATGCAGAGAAAACCGTAAGAATTTGGCAAGACGTACCTGGTTGCAAGGTACCGAAGTCAATCGGGCCGGCATTCTCAGGGCGCAAAACTGCGTCCCTTCTCTCACTCTGCAAGTCGCAAATCAGAATCGCTACATGGGTCATAACTGTCCACTGTAGAATAAGATCTATGACAGGATGGCAACAACATTAAGTACTGTAGGTTATGCGAGGATGAGGAGGAAATGGAGACAATCGAGCACCTTCTATGTAGATGTCCTAGACTGATGGTCAAAAGACATAGACTATTTGGTGTAAACGTGATTGACTCTCTTTCTTACTTCTCCTCTATTGACCCTACAGTCCTGGTAGGTTACTGCAAGAGCCTCAAGTGGCTCTGGGGCAGGTCAGTTCAGACTTAGAAGCGTTAATAAATAAATCCTAGTTAGCTACTAAATCTTTTTTCTTCTTAAAACAATCTGTTTTCTCCTCTACAGTCACTAACTATTCTTATTCTTCTCTCTTGTCCTACCAATTTCCACTTCCTGTCCTTTCCAATCTCTCCAACTTAATCCACCATCTCCCCCCACATCGTCATCAACAGTCACACACCTTCATCTACAGTCATACAGCACCATATAGTTTCATCCATAAAAGGCATCACATCACTCGTTTCTTCCACACCATAATCATCTTCACGCACCATCACCATCTGCATGCACAAATCATTCTACACCGTCATCATCTGTATGCACACATCACCATATCGACGCCTCCAAATAATAGTATGCTAAGTCCACTTAGCATGTTTTCAAGTTCTTTGCTTTTTTATACCCTCAGCCTTTAGGCTAAGGAGGGTATATACACTTTGATACGATGAAAATGTGCCCCATCGAAATAATGGTTTTAGACCCCAAGTATGTTTGGACGAAATGTGTTTCAGACAATTTGGAGTCGATCTAGCCATGTCCGTCCGTCTGTCTGTCTGTCCTGCTGGCTGGAGCGCACGATAACTCTCGAACGGATGAACCGATTCGGTTCAAATTTTGGCTTTCGTAATATTTTGCCCAAACTTAGTTTAAGTTCGAAGATGGGTTATATCGGTCCACTCCTTCCGGTACCTCCCCCACAAAAGTTCGAAAATGTTCGGAAAGTTTGTGCGCACGATAACTCTTGAAGTGTCCGATTTGGTCCATACTTTGTATAGCGTAAACTTTCTACCAGAGTAATATGAGGTTCTAATATGGACTCAATCGGTCCACTCCTTCGGGTACCTCCCACACAAAATTTCGGAGAAGTTCAGTTTAGGGCCATCTCTAGAATCGCTTTGATTTTTGTTTTAGAAACTTGTATTAACTGCAAGTCCATACTTCCTGAGAAAATAGCATGAAAGTTGCAAAAAACCCCTATGACACCGTGTGAGGTGGTTGGAGCTCAAGATAACTCGCGAACGGATCTGCCGATTCGGTCCAAGATATGGCCTTAGTAATATTTTGTACAAACATAATTTAAGTTTGAAGATAAGCCATATCGGTCCACTCAGGTACCTCCCCCACAAAAGTTCAAAAATGTTCGGAAAAATTGTTCGAATTGGTATATACTTTACACATCCTAATATATCTACCAGATATAATTCAGGTTCAAATATGGACTATATTTGTTCACTCCATCCGGTACCTCCCACACAAAATTTCGGATAAGTTCACTTTAAGACCTAATATGGAATCACTTTGATTTTTGTTGAAGCAACTTACATTCGCTGCCTCAATTACGAAGGGAAAAGTTTTTTTAGGAGCAAGTCTATACTTCTTGTGCAAACAGCCCGAAGAGTGTAAAAACCCCCTATGGCACCATATGTTGTGGCTGGAGATCCACTTCTAGAACGGTCAATGTCGATCCATTCCTTTTAGTATCTCCTCCGCAAAACTTTTGATCTTTAATCCTAATCAACATTTTTGTCGGTTCAAACGCCCAAAATTTTTAAAACCCATTAAATACATACGTATTTTCCGAAAAAATTGTTTCAATATACACAGGCTGAGGGTATATCTCTATCGGCAAAGCCGACTGATACTTTTTTACTTGTTATATTTAACGTCCTTTAACTTAAATTCTGTCGAATTTTGGTAATGATCGGACAATCCGAACAGAAGTTATTAACAAATATTTACTTAGCATAGTACTGAAGGTAAAAGAAATTTCCAAACTTTTAGAGCTTGTCCTGCTTTAGTTCAATTTTGTTCACGACTCTGACTATAACTGTTATTTACCCAGTGTTAATACAAAATCCAAATTACAGTCATTCCAGTGTGAAACCTTCAAGATACATTACATCGGGAGGTATACCAAAATATGGACATATATTCTTTGTTTCTTTCGCGGAGGTATTCTATCCTTTGGGAATCCGTAATACAAAGTAACACCAACTTCAGTATGAACACGTTGCAAAACCCTTCAAAATAACTAAAATTGAACGGCATCGTTATGAGGTTTCTCTACTAAAACAAAGACCTATTAGTATATTTACAATTTAAGTTATGTGTTGTCCGATAACACCGTGTGTATTTTTTGGGTCATGGAAAACTAACCATATTCTAAGTCCGCAGCATGATAGAAGGACAGAAAAAAAAACAACTAAAAAAGTATCAGTCGGCTTTGCCGACAGAGACAGAAAGATCGAATATGTTTACGGTCTTTTCAGAATTTTGTGGTCTTTTTGAATTGGACAAAATATGTGCAAAATATGACAAATTTTAGACTTAACTGATTTAAAGAATTTATGATTCGTCAAATTTTTATAAATTTAGAACAAAATATTGCCTGAAGTCGGAGTGGAGTTTTTTTCACGGCCTCTGCTCCGACTCCAGCAATATTTGCTAGACTCCGACTCTAGACTCTGACATCAGACTCCGACTCCAATTCCGACCGTGAAACTCTGGTTACGAGATAGTCCATACTTACTGAGAAACTTGCCAAAAAACTTAAAAATCCCTATAGACGCCAGAAGTACTATGTTTATTATTTCTTTTCTTTAGGTCCGAGGCTGAGTATAAATTTCTGTCGGAACTTCTGACAGATACTTGTTATACCCTACACCACTATGTGGGGAGGAGATTATAAGTTGGTTTTAATCAAAAATTTGTAACACATCGAAATAATTCGGACCTTGTAATCATGCTACTGGTCGCAATTTTGATCGGATGGTCACGAAATTTTGGGGGTTGATGGGGTCCTACAGTTGAAGAAGCCTATTGTTCTTGGTGATGGTCGGTTGTGCGACTTCCAATAGTCGGTAATATATATGACATTTTTTTTTAATTTGAATTGTAATGATTGTTTGGGCGAATTTCAACAAAAGCGACCAATATTAAAGAAGGCATTCAGGACTTTCAATTGGTCCCAATTGCGTTAACAAGAGTGGTCAGGAAAGACTCTTCGTTGGATACAGTTTCCAACACTATGTGAGAACAATATACCATAACTACATATTTCAATATTACACACGTGTACCTTAACCAAATTTAAATGAAAGGTGCTTACACCTTGGAAGTTTTTGCAGATTCTGAAACTACCATGCTCATAGATGAGAAATATCAAGAAACATAAAAATCGCCGTAGGTATTTTGAAATAAATCGCGATTTAAGTTCACATTTTTAGGGGTTTTTTAGGTTTTCACGATTTTGCTTGGGAAACGCGAATCCTATGTTAATGGGCCTAAAGAAAATGTTGTAGCTGTGAAAATTCTCCACAAGTTTGACCTTTATGATATGTTCGTTGGTTTTACCATTTTTGAGATATAGAAGTTCAAATTGAGACAGTGTACTGACTGTATTGCCTCCTTATAAATAACTTTTGATGAAAACCGCTTACACATGGGAAGAGATCAGAAAAATAAAAAAATAGAAAAAATGAACTTTTAAATAAATCGCGATCAAAATTCACAATTTTAGGGTTTTTTTTAGGTTCTAATGAGTCGTATCTAAATGAGTCTAAAGAAAATGTTGTAGCTGTGAAAATTCTCTACAAGACCGACCTTTAGGTTTTTTCGTAGGTTTTACCATTTCTGAGATATAGGGGTTCGTGCAAATTTTTAGGTTTTTATCTTAAGTCTTTAATATTTAGCTTGGAAACCGCAAGTCATATCAAAATGGGACTAAAGAAAATGTTGAAGCTGTGAAAATTCTCTAAAGGACTGGATGATTTATTTTTTCCTAGGTTGTACCATTTTTAAGATATATAAGTTTAATTTGGGAAATTGCAGTAATGACATTGTTTTATAAAGAGGCGATACAGTCAGTGCATTGTCTCAATTTGAACTTCTATATCTCCAAAAGGGTAAAACCTACGAAAATATAATAAAGGCCAATCTTGTGGAGTATGTTCACAGCTACAACATTTTATTTGGGTCCATTTCCATAGGACTTGTGGTTTCCAAGCAAAATCGTGAAAACCTAAAGAAATCCTAAAAATGTGAACTTAAATCGCGATTTATTTGAAAATCCCTCCGGCGATTTTTTTGTTTCTTGATATTTCTCATCTATTAGCATTGTAGTTTCAGAATCTGCAAAAACTTCCCAGGTGTAAGCACCTTCCATTTAAAATTAGTTAAGGCGCACCGTGTACATTTAAAATACATTTCCAGTTTATGAGGTAATCCCCAAGCTCTTGTAACGTTGAATCACTTTATCTTACATCAGACTTTCGTGTCTTTGACCTAACCTAACATTAATATGAACATGAATTTGACTATCTCTCTTTAATTTAATGACATTTTGCAATTTTAGAGTCACGTCTAACGTCTCAACCAAAAATTGTCATTACAAATAATTTTAATATTGTCCAAGGCCCTTTAAGGTTGTTGATACTTTCGAAGGTCATTCCCGATTTGTTGTTGTAATACAAATTTAAAAACAAAAACCGAAATATTCTAATCAATTACTACCAATCGATAATTACAAAAAAACGTGGGAAATAACATTGAAATGAATTTACGATGGTGTGTTGTGGCGCCTTGACATCATAACCGAAAAAAGTCACCGGAACATAAACAATAGTCGGAAGAAACCAAGGCACGATTATTGGGACACATCATGTTTGTGTTGTTTTTTTTTATAGAATTCAAAATAATCTCTTGCTCTCGCTCGGCTGCTGCTGCTGCTGACCACTGGGTTAGTTGCTCAGTTCCAGTCTTAGTCTTATCATTAAAGAAATATGAAGCTCTGGCCATGATTTGTGTCAACTTTAGTTGTTGTAATTTAAAATGTTGTTCTTGTTATTTTTGTTTTATTATTTTCTATATTTTTTACTACACTATTTTTTATGGAAATTTCAAGAAATTCATTCACTAACCAATTTCATGTTGTGTTGCATGTTGTTTGTTATTGATGTTGATCGATCAGATCGATGCAAGGGGGTCCAGATGTTGTTTATTTTCAACTAATTACAGAATATACTCAGACTGAATGTTTGGGGGGATGCTTTTATGTGCTACTTGTTGCACGCCACTGCAGTTTTGTTCCAGAAACACAATTTTTATTGTTTATAATTTTAATTTTTGGAACTCTTTTAATTTGAAATTACACATGTTTGCATAAACACACAGATGTATCTATCCGTTTTGTTCAAACTCTTTTTGAATTTATTAATTGGATTCCACTTAATATTCGTTTTTCTTTTCCAAATATTTCCTTCTTCCTTTAGTGCTCTTCTACTTGTGTTTTATTCAAATCCATTAAAAGAAAAAAGCTAATCATAATTTGTTTTTGTTGTTGTTATGATTTCACTTGCTACACTTTTGAATTCGCATTCCGTACTGATTTCATTCAGAACATTTCCATTGTTTTGAAGTCCATCCAGACAGCCAACCGGGGAGTGTGAATGAGTGAATATAATTCTCAATTCTCGTCTACCCCATATCAAATTCTGTTGCTGCGGCTGCCTCTGGTGTTCTGTATGCTCATGTTCTGTATGGGTATTTGTTAGGGCTTCAAGAGGAATATTGCTTCGTTTGAGGTAGTGGAGATGGTGGAGGAGGTGGTGTTGATCGTCATGACTTTAGCCGGGATATTGTGCAAGTATCTTGTGGTTTGTGGGAAGAATAGCCGGAACATAGTCGAGAGTATGGAAAATATAGAATGTTTGAGCAATTCTCGGTACATTTACTCACATATTTACATTTGAATGTATGTGGAGTAATGGCAAATTATTGTAATGTTTGTTTCTCTATGTTTTTTTTTTTTGTATCAGGAAATATGCTGAGTATGAAAATGCAAAAGATTGTATTATAAACCAAAAGAATGTGTGTATCATAAAGATCTTCTTACACAACATGTATTAGATGACAATGGAATATGAGAATGCCTGATGTCTTGACATAAAATGCGATTTTTACAGAATACCAATTGTTATTTCGCATAGGATATAAAAGATCGTCAGGCCAGGATGTATTTCTGTAGGAAGGGGTTCCTTTAGAACACCAGAGACTTCCTGAGGACTCTCACTCAAAGATAAAGGTCGTCCAAAAACGAATTCGAATCGTCTTAAGGTAAGATCACATTAGGCAAATATTTGCTTCAGTGACAACAAGTGAGCGTAAATAATGTATTGAAACCTTGCGGGACTTTTCTCAACCGGTTGAAAAAATAGTTAGTTCTAAATGCATTTTTCTACAACAAACTACAAATTGGTTGAAAAGTCTATATAGTCTATAGATCAACCAGATTGAAAACTAAAAAATAGACAACTGACTATCTCTGCATTACTTTTTAACTAGTTGCCAACCAGTTTGAAAATAGTCAGTTACAAAGCAATTATTTTACAACCAACTATAAATTAGTTGAAAAGTCATCTAGAGATCAACCAGTTGAAAACGTTGAATGTTCAATAGTGTATTTTCGATGCAAATAATTCTCATATACACTTTCGTAATTATTTCGATATAAATGCAACATACAATTATACAAGCTAGTTTTGATAGACTTAACATACAAAAGGCGGAACAACAAGGAATTATACAGGAAACAATTGGTGTCATTGTTGGTTGTGGTGTGGTTATTTTTAAACTAGTTTTAAACTAATTTTTAATTAATTTAGTTCCCCGCGGCGAATTTATGATCACTTGCTATCAGTAAGGGCACACTGCCTGTCGCTGGAGCAAATACGTATTTGCCTAATGTGACCTTACCTTTAGAGAAACAGGTCATATTAATTTAGGGGGAAATGTGTAGACGTATGAACTTGCCGACAAAAATGTGGATTTGGATTAAAGCTCAAAAGTGTTGCGGTGGAGTTACCTGACCGAATAGTCCATATTGGAAGTAGATAAAATCGATTTTAACTAGCGGAGACAAAAACCACATTACTATTCAACTCCGCGACGGCCGGTTCTATGCACCGGATTCACTCGGAGGAATCTTCGACCAGGAGCCGTCACCTCAACAATTATGTGTTTGTGTTCGTGTATTTTTTTCACCATGGGAGCGGCAATTTATCCCGGAAAGCCCGCTCCGAGCTCTTCTGGTCCGTGCCAGGATAGAAATGAACCCGCGGCCAGTATGGATCTGTTCCGTTTGCCAGATCCGCATCCACCACATGTCAACAATGCTTAGATGTAATGGATGTATGGAATGGGTACATTTTCGTGGTAGCTCTGGCCTTAGTAACACCCGGCATTACAGCGACAGGTATGTTGCTGCCTGCTGCGTCAGCGCATCACCCAGTGCGTCTACTACGTCTTCGTCTGACTCTTCGTCGTCGTCGGAATACGAGACGCCCCCGCAGTCTCCCCAACAACAACAACAGATGCAGCATCTAACACCACATGTTGTTGTTCAACGGCGCGGAAATGCATCATTCCTGCAATTCAATTTCCGCGATCCAGGAAACAAAGCTCACCGCCACCTGTAGCTTACGTTGTGATGGTTACAACGTTTTGCGGAAGGATCGCACAAGAAGCGGAGGAGGAGGACTTGCCTACTTGCGTCTTCCACGTCTTCGTCTGACTCTTCGTCGTCGTCGGAATACGAAACGCCCCCGCAGTCTCCCCAACAACAACAACAGATGCAACATCTAACACCACATGTTGTTGTTCAACGGCCCGGAAATGCATCATTCCTGCAATTCAATTGTCGCGATTCAGGAAACAAAGCTCACCGCCACCTGTAGCTTACGTTGTGATGGTTACAACGTTTTGCGAAAGGATCGCACAAGCGGAGGAGGAGGACTTGCCTTCCTAATACACCAGTCTGTCCAGTACAGACATATCTCGCTTGAGCTTGGCTCTAGTGACCCATATATGGAGTGTATGGGGGTAGCAGTAAAGTGTGGTACTGCTGAGGTAGAGCTGTTTACTGCTGAGGTAGAGCCGATGAATAGCTGTGTCCGGCGTTATATGCCCAATATTAGTTTGCATTTAGAGGGCGATAACCGTCTGGTGCTAGGGGACTTCAATGCTCATCATGAGCTTTGGCATTCCGTCCTAGGTAATGACCAGAGGGGTACAGCGCTGGCAGAGCAAATCGATAGCTCCACGTTTTGCGCGGTGAATGAAGACGCTCCTACGAGGATTAGAGGAAACTGCCACAGCTCGCCAGATATCACCATTGTGGCACCAAGTCTAATAAATGACGTATCCTGGCAATCCGTCATTTCCCTTAGTTCGGAGCACCTACCTATCATCGTTTCCGTAAACAGACCACCCGACTTCATAACCTCTGTACGCCGTACTTTCCTGAACCATGGGAAAGCTGATTGTCAAGGTTTCAGAGAATTTACCAATCACCGCTTCAGACAATTGCCCACCCCCTCAGATCCTCGGGTAGCTGAGAGAACTTTCTGAGACAACATCACTAAAGCAGCCGCTCGCTACATACCTGCTGGTCGAATACCCGAAATAAGACCAAATTTCCCAGCAGAGGCGACTAGACTAGCAAATGAACGTGATGAGCTTCGTCGTACGAACCCCGACGAGAATAGTACTACAACAGCATTAGACGCTATATCCACACATATCAGTAGAGGACTAAACCAGAAAAGGCCGTGCGATCGAACAGTCATGGTGGCTCTTGACCTATCGAAGGCCTTCGATGACGTCAACCATGCCAAGCTGTTCGAGGATATAGAAAAAACTAATCTCCAGCCATGTTTGGTAATCAACTATATGTGTGGACGCCAGTCGTTTGTAGAATTCAGAAACAAGAAGTCCAAAACCCGTAGAGTGAAACAGGGAGTTCCCCAAGGAGGGAACATCCAGACAGCATGGAGATCGTGATGTATGCGGATGATTGTACGATCTTGGCGTCGGGTCCTATCGTCGATGACATATGTGATAGGTTAAATGTCTACATAGCTGACCTAGTGCAGTTCTTCCATCTGAGGAAAATGAAAATATCCGCAGCTAAATCCACAGCCACGCTGTTCACCACATGGGCGGCTGAGATGAGACTCCCACTGAATATATTGGTCGATGGTGCACTGATTCAGACCACTAACTACCCTAAAATACTGGGTGTAACGTTCGATAGCATGTTCAAGTCGTCCGCGCATGCCACATCTATTTGCAATAAGATCAGAAGTAGGAACAAGGTTCTCAAGTCGCTGGCCGGCAGCACTTGGGGTGCTGATAAAGAAACCTTATTGACCACCTACAATGCAATAGGCCGGTCTGTGGTCTGCAAAGGTTAGCGCCCTGAGGACTGCAACAGGGTGCCTCCTTATGACAGGTTTTACCGGTGCGTCAGCACAATAAGATGTTGTCGATGCAGTACCTGCTTGGGTGTTACCGGAGTGAGAATCCCTGTCACGATTTAATGGACAGGCTCCCCCCACCCAGACACGTCAGGAGAGACCTTCATGATCTAGAGAGAGAGGTCCAAAGGTATAAAAGAGAACCGCTAGATCAACGAGCCTATCAGGCAGGCTTGAATCGCATTCACCCATGTTGGTGTGAATGCGATTCAAGCCTGCCTGATAGGCTCGTTGATCTAGCGGTTCTCTTTTGTACCTTTGGACCTCTCTCTCTAGCGCAAGCAGTGCGAAGATACAGTGTGAATGCCGTACTTGGAGCCCATCCCCCATCGATCGCAGCAGAATAACGCCAGCTGCCAAGGCAAACACGAGTGGTTTTAGCTCAGTTAAGATCCGGACGATGCAGCCGCCTCAATTCGTATTGGGCCCGAATACCCAACACATGTCCTGCATGTGGATTGGGACCACACGATACACTGTATTTGTTTAGCTGCCCAGCTAACCCTACTCACCTGTCTCCTGATTCCTATTCTATTCCTGATTACTATTGGTATAACAGAATAACAGTTGTATAACAGATTCGTAGGAAGGAAAAAAAACTATTTTGAAAAACGATTTTCAAGGATATATTTTTGTAGAAAAGATACGAGCCTGCATAGCGCTAAGCATTTCATTGTAGAAATTTTGAGAAAATCGGAAATTTTTGAAAATTGGTTCTAGGATCTTTGACAGGAGTGAAATCGGCCTGTACCATTCCCCTCTGCTGGCATCCTTGCCAGGCTTCAGTATCGAGACCACCCTACCAACTTTCCAGGCTTCTGCTACAATATGGGTGGCTAATGGTAGGTTGAGGACACTTGTTAAATACTGAACTCCGGGTTCAACCAGTAGCTTAAACATTGCCATCGATATTCGGTGTGGGCCCAACGCTTTGGATGATTTCGCGTTTCCGATGGCATCTTCTTATACAGCGTAGCACACTCCTCGTCGCCCTTTTACTCTCGGGGTGCTCTATGAACTGCCCCTTAAAATAACACGCGCACCTCTTTGGGTCAGTTACTGCCACGCGGCTGAAAGTAACAGCCGTTCTGTCATCCATCTTTCCCGTATTCGAGAGTGATTTAACCGTTGCCCACAATTTTCTTAATCCTGTACCAATGTTGCATTGCTTCAGGTGATCTAGCTACTTTTTTTTATGTTCGCCTACTAACCTGTTGAATTCAAGAGTAAACTCTCAAACTCTCGGCTCTTCAGGGTTCGTAAGACGAAGCTTATCATGCTCATTCGCTAGTCCCGTCGCCTCTACTGGAAAATTTGGTCTTATTTCGGGTATTCGACCAGCAGGTATGTAGCGAGCGGCTGCTGCAGTGATGATGTCCCGGAAAGTTCTCTCAGCTACCCGAGGATCTGTGGGTATGGGCAGTTCTCTGAAGCGGTGATCTGTAACGTCTCTGAACCCTTGCCAATCAGCTTTCAGTTGTGGCAATCATTCACCGTGCAAAACATGGATCTATCAATTTTCTTGGCCAGCGATGTACCCCTCTGGTTATTACCTAGGACGGAATGCCGAAGCTCATGATGAGCATTGAAGTCCTCTAGCACAAGACGATTATTGCCCTCTAGAAACCAACAAATATCGGGCGTATAACGCCGGACACAGCTATTCATTGGCGGTATGTACATTAGGGGGGCCCAAAAAACGACAAATTTGTTTTTTTTTTTTTAACGCCTACCCCCTAATTTTTCTATTTGGTCCAAAAACCATAATATGAAATTTTATGACAATCGGTTAACGTTAACCTGTGCCCCTCGAACGATCTTTGTTTCCATAATATTTATGGTCCAATGAAACAACTAAAAAACGATCTCTACAAAAATTTACGATGATCGGTTAACGATAACCCGACACCCGACCGATCTTTATTTCCATAGTACTTTGTATGGGGGCCAAAGGCGAATTTTCAAGAAAATGATCTACAGGCCAGAATTATTTTCCAATCAAGAAAAAAAAAACATTTCATGGTCGTGGCTAAAAACGAATAATACAAAAATTTATGAAAATCAGGCCAGAACTAAAAAGAAAATAAGCTAGTGAAACCATTACTTCACATGGAACAATTTCTATTTCATTTTGGTGACGAAAGTTCTCTGATAGCACAATAAACTTCTTGATTTCTTTAGGAGAAAATAAAAGTTGAACATCCTATCCATAACTAAAATCCTATAATTTAGCACTTTTAAGGCATTACATGCAGTTTTTCCCATTGATACACTTCTCGCAATATTAATTTTTTTTACTTCATGTAAGATGAAACAAAGTTGAATGTCCTAACCTTGGTTGCTCAACAACAATAGCTTTTGCAGTCACTTTTTATTGCCAAATCAATCATTCATTATTTTACAAATTCACCTTTTTCTAGGGTCACTCAAATTCAAACATTATTTGCATACCCACTTTTGAAATGAAAAGTGGTTGAATTGTCGGTTGTTTCTTTTCTCTTATCATTAACTTTCAATCATAATTTGACTTATGAAACAAAACAAACTCATCTTCCATGCTTTCACCAATGCCAAAGGCTACCAAAGGCTATAACAGCAAAAGTCATTCGCAAAGATCAATAAGAAATCGTGATAAAGTTTTTTTCTTTTTCTAATTTTGAAATGAACCAAAAATATCAATGCCATAATGTAAATGCATAGCATACTTTTAGGTGTTAACAAGAAAAATATCTAAATTAACAGTGGCACACGAAAGTATAGTGAAACCTTGATTATTCTTTACGAATATGGATTCCCACACAAAATATTCTCCTTAGCACGGTGCGCCTTAACTAACTTTAAATAAATGGTGCTTACACGTGGGAAGTTTTTTAAGGATTCTGAAACTTCAATGTTCTGTTCATGGATGAGATGAAAATCAAAAAACCAAAAAAAAAAAAAAAATCGCTGGAGGGATTTTCAAATAAATCACGTTCAAAGTTCACATTTTTAGGTTTTTTAGGTTATTACGATCTTGTTTGGAAACCGCAAGTATTATCGAAATGGCACCAAAAAAATGTTTTAGCAGGGAAAATTCTCTACAAGGTATTTTCGTAGCTTTTACCAGCCACAGATGAGAAAAATCCAAAAACAAGAAAAACCGCTAGAGGTATTTTTAAATAAATCGCGCTCAAAGTTCACATTATTAGGTTTATTTCAGATTTTCATGATTTTGAAAGCGGCAAGTCCTATCGTAATGGGACTAAAGAAAATTTTGTAGCAGTGAAAATCTTCTACAACATTTTCTTTGGTCCTATTTCAATAGGACTCGTTTCTAAAAAATCCTGAAAACCTAAAATAAATCTAAAAATGTGAACATTGACCGCGATTTATTTAAAAGTCCCTCCGTCGATTTTTTTCTTGTTTTTGCATTTTTCACATCTATGAACATTGCTGTTTAAGAATCAGCAAAAACTTCCCAGGTGTAAGCACCTATCATTTAAAGTAAGTTAAGGCGCACCGTGTTAAGTGTAGTTTAAGGGCAGTTCAAGGATTGTTTGATATAATTATTTTAATTGGGCTATTCCTTGTTTCCTGACACGACACCAAAGCCCTTAAAAGAATCTAAGGGTGACCGACATAAATGGTTGGTTAACACAAGAACTTTCGAAAAGAATGATGAACAACATTCCTTCATTTACTCCGAAAAATTCCAAAACTCTGAATTATAGTACTAAATGATGCAAAATTAAGTACCATTTATTACCTTCCCTACACTTTTAGGATTTTTAAAGCATCTTTTTGGTCCGTGCCGGAACGTAGGAAAACCCAGAACCAATATGGATTTGCTCAGTTTGTCACATCCGCATCCAACACAATCAAACTGCGGTGAGATGCAATAGATGCCGGGATGGCTGCATCTCAGGGGTTGTTCTGGACTCGTGTATGTGAAGGACTACGACAGATGAGTCGTCGTCATCGGAATAGGAGGGAGACACGCCCAAAGTCCCTCAAACAGCAGCCACACACGCAGCACATAACATCACCCTCTACTGTTCCAATCCCTGGAAATGCCTGAGCCTGGCTCTAATGACCCGTACATGAAATGTACAGAGGTGGCAGTTACGTGTGAATCTGTGGAAGTAGAGTTGCTTAACGTAAAAATAGCTGTACTCCAGGTTATATACCCAACATTAGCCTCCTACGGAAATGAGCAGATTGATAGATCTACTTTTTGCAAGTCGATAAGGACGCCTCTACAGAAGAGTGTCATAGCGGAGAGTGTCATAGTTCGCCAGATGTTTGTGTAGAGCAATGAGGGGAAAAGAAAAGATAAATAAAAACACAGAGGTATCAGTTCTTTTATAATAATAAATGTTTGCTGGTTTATTGAATTGTTTGTTTTGTTTATGACAACAAGATTACCTTTTGCTAGGTGCTTTCTCTTTTAAAGATAAAACTAAAGTGAACGCAGAGGTTCATTGGATCGCAGAGGATCTTAGTGATCGCAGAGGATCGTCATGATCGCAGAGGATCTTCGGTTTTTTACTACTACAACTACATTTATTTCAGTGAGAGCAGAGTCTCTATGTATCAAAATGAGCAAACCAACAACAACCGTCGCCCGTTAATATCTACACTCTCCGGTCTCCGCAGAGGGAACTTGTAGAGGTGATACACGAACTGTCAATCAGCATCCGTGATCGACTGGGCTCGGGAAGCTGAAGGCCAACGTATCTAACTTATACACCAGACATAACCATCGTGTCACCTGGTCTGACAAATTACGCCATCAGGCAATCCGTCGTTTCTCTTTGGGTCAGACCATCTTCCCATAATTATATCCATCAGCAGACCGCCCTATCAGGACCACCTCAGTCACGTTAGGCGACGTTACTCTGACAGATCCGAAGGGATGAGCAAGTTATTTTAACCCCGGGAGTGGCAGGGCGAAGAGTACTACGTCGCATTAGATCTCTTTCCGAGGATGAACCACCAGAATTTCCAATGGATCATGTTGCGAATGTCATCAGGAAAGCAAAATCATCCAAATCATTGGACCCTGATGGAATCTCCATGATAATGCTTAAACATAGTTTCCAAAGTCTGGAAAAAGGGCAGGGTGGTCTCGCGATTAAATCCAGGCAAGGATGCCAACAAAGGCAAATCGTACAAACCGATTTCGCTTTTGTATCCCATATCAAAGTTCATAGATGCTTTAATCCTTCCCAGAGTCAAAAATTGCTATCCAGTAGCAGATCATCAGCATAGGTTCCGTAAGCAGCACATCACGACAATAGCGATGCACATATTTTGGTCGAGGACTCGAACTGGTGATAGACCCAGAGCCAGATTAAGCAGAACAAGTAAAAAGTGTCAGTCGGCTTTGCCGACAGAGATATACCCTCAGCCTATGTGAATCAGTACTTTCATTTACGGACAGATCGAATGTATTTAGGGTCTTTCCTGAATTTTGTGGCACTTTTTGTTCAAACTAAATTCAAAATTTTTGCGGAGGAGGGAATGGACCGACATAGTGCATTACGGAAGTGGATCTTATTTTGAGAGACATATCTTTTCGATAGATATCGAACACCTGTTGGACCAGTATGCCAGGAAGCATGGACTTGTCCACGGAAAATATAATTTGGCTGTAAACAGGACCACAAAGAACATCATCGGTATACATTTCCAAAGGATCTCCGAACAGACCCTAAACTGAACTTCGACACAAATGTTGAACCGATATGGAACAATTTTGAAGTTTAACTAAGTTTGACGAAGGCCAAATTTTGGACCAAACCGGTTTATCACTTTGAGAGTTATTGTGCTCTCCACCTACTACATATGGTACCATAGGGGTTTTTTTACAACGTTTTGGCTGTTTTTCCCAAGAAGTATGGACTTGCCACTGAAAAAACTTTTACCGTCGTAATGGAGGCAGCGAATGCAAGTTGCTTCAACAAAAATCGAAGTGATTCGAAAGCAGGTCTTAAAGTAAACTTATCCGAAGTTTTGTGTTGGAGGTACCGGAAGGAGTAGACAAATATTGTCCATATTCGAACCTGATCTATATCTGGTAGATAAATTAGGACGTGTAAAGTGTAGACCAAATCGGTCACTCCCTTCAAGAGTCATCGTGCGCACAATGTTTCCGAACATTTTTGAACTTTTGTGGGAGGTACCTGACGGAGTGGACCGATATGACGGAGTGGATCTCAGGAAGTATGGACTTGCCCTTGATAAAAATTGTACCGCCGTATGGAGGCGAGTGATTACAATTTGTTACAACAAAAATCAATGCGATTCGAGAGCAGGTCCTAAACTGAACATTTCCGAAATTTTGTGTGGGAGGTACCCGAAGGAGTGGACCAATCGAGTCCATAGTGGAACCTAATCTAAGTCTGGTAGAAGCTTCACGATGTGCAAATCGGTTACTGCCTTCGAGAGTTATCGTGCTCACAAATGTTCTGAACATTTTTGAACTTTTGTGGGGGA